>NW_028136485.1:600000-1200000 GCF_964662115.1 Mustela nivalis | reverse complement strand
AAGAACAGGATATGGGGCTTTCCTGAGGCACTGAACAGAACTTCTCTCGTCTCCACATGGGAAGCTTCCTTGTTGGAGCCGTGTCAAACACCTCAGGTTGGAGAATCCTGCAGAGTCCCTGAGCCACCTCCACATTCCAAGGTCTCCCAGGCCACCAAGCCACAGTAGGACTCATCTTCAGGAGAGTCCATTTCAACTCTCCCCTCTGGGTAGCTCACCCAGGAGCCCGCAGATTGAGCCTGCCTTGTCCTGACTAAAGAGTGGGAATATGAGGTGGCGTTCCCAGGCATCCATGCTTAGACACCTGCTCTCGAGTCTTTCCGTATGGGGCCTCCTGGAACCATCCAATAGCACTCGACTTTCGTGCAGAAGGAAACCTTGAGGTTTGGAGTAGTTCACAAATCCCATCGTAGGCAAACCTTCCTGGCCTCATAAGGCCCCCACACCATTCAGGAAGAGGCCATGCTGGACAAAAACTCTAGCCTGAGGCACGTCTCAGAGTTGAAATGACCTCAGTGCAGGAGATCTCGATTCAGCCTCTCAGAGGGGGCCTGCCGTGCCATCGGTCCCAAACCTCATGCTAGCTTGTGTTTTCAGACTTCCTTCCTCACACTCCTGGCAAACAAGCCCTCCGGACTAGGAACTCCAGAACCACAACCCAGCCCAGGGTCTGCCCAAGGGAAGAAAAACGTTTCCCTGTGGGGCTCTCTCCAGAAAAACCAGATGAGGATCAACCTGCTCGGGCCTCGACGGTACCCGAACTGGATAGGCTGCTCTGGGCACTCATGCTCTGTCTGACACAGCCTGAAGCCAGACGTCCAGACAGACAAGGAGACAGCTGGCCGCACACCCAGCACTTCGGACACGCCATGGTCTTATGCCGTCACCTCTTCCTAACCTTGGTTTTCAGATATCTGAACCTAGACATTATATCAATTCTCCACACAGCTGGGTATCGCAAGCACAACACAGAACTCCTCCTTCCCAGTGGCTGTAAAGCTGGCTCTTGGCATGGAGTCACACCTTCAGGGTGGGAGAAACCTTCCTGGTCCCTGATGCCACGCCCAAACTTGAGTGCTGCTTGGGCACAAATTCACACTCTGACCCTCAGCATGAGCCCCATGTCAAAGAAAGGCCTGTCAGGGCCTGGGCCAAGAGCCCGCATATGGGGCTTGCCAAGCCCCTATGCACCCAATCCTCACCAGTGTTTGAGTTTTCCAGTCGCCCCGCCCGTACCTGGGGCTCTGCTCTGGAATCCCTTTCTTGGAGTGACACGTGAGCCAGACAACACTTTTCCACCCTTCCCACATAATGACCCCAAACTCTTGGGAGCTGGGACAAATCCCCAGAGAGGGATACTCGTCCACAGTCCCTGAGGCCACCCCTCCAATCCACGGCTATCTCGGACACAACATCCAGAGACAAAAGCCTGAAGGAACGCCTCCCACTCGCCCTTGTTTCAGAAGCCCAGGAGCTCCCTCTCGGGCTGTACATCCGGCCTGCCATACCCTAGGCGCCACTCATAAGCTGAGTTTGTGTTTTCAGACTTCTGTGCCCTCAGCCTGGACCCACACAACCGTCAGGCTAGGGCCTCTGGAGCCACAGCGAAAGATTGTGCCTGCCCTCTCCAAGGAAATTGTGCCCAATCCATTGACCACAACCCTACAGGTTAGGGAAAAGCTCCAAGGCCCCTGAGGCCATCAATAGTGTAAGCCACCCTGGACTAAGAGGGGCTCTCTGACACCAGCGGAGCAACTATCTCCCCAGAGACAGAAGGTTGAAATGGACAGGCCCCCAGGCCCTAATCTGAACCTTAGCTTTGGTTTCCATGTGTCCGTCCTCAGAGGTCTGTTTTGGTAGACCAGCACACGGGGCTTTTCTGAGGCACCAAACCAAACCTCTCTCGCCTCCACATGGGGAGCTTACTTACTGGGGATATATCAAACCCTTCAGGTAGGAGAGTTCCGCAGGGCCAATGAACAACCAGCACATTCCAAGGTTTCCGTGGACCCAAACGCACATTATGACGCATCCTCAGGAGAGGCCATTTCAACTCAGCCCCCTGGTTAGCGTGCCCCAGAGGCAGCAGATCAAACATATCTTGTGGCTAATGGCCAATGGGAATGCGAGGCATGCTGTACAGGGATCCATCCTTCGAACCGTGCTCTCCAGTCCTTCCGTATGGTATGTCCTGGAGCCATGCAGCAGGACTCGAATGTCCCACAGAAGGAAACCTGGTGGTTTGGGGCAACCTCCAAACTCAGCGTGGGAAAACTTCCTTGGCCTCATGAGGCCCCCGCTTCATGAAGGTGCCATCATGGACACATACTCCAGCCTCAGCCAACGTCTGATCCTCAGCCTGACTTCAGATGCAGGAGATTTTGATTCAGCCTCTGCCTAGTGGGCCTGCTCTGCCCTTGGCTCCAATCCTCACTTTAGCTTGTGTTCCTAGACTTCCGTCCTCACACTACTGGCCCACAAACCCTCCCTACTGGGAATTCTGGGGCCACAATGAAGCACTCCGCCTGCCTCCCAGGAGAAAAACTTTGTCTATGGTGCTGCCCAGAAACCCCAAATGAGGATCAAACTGCTTGGCCCTCGGCAACACCCCAATTGCATAGGCTACCTTAAACACTGATGCTCTGTCGCAAATAGCCTGAGCCCAGACCTTCCAACAGACACCGACACAGCTGGCTGCACACCCAGCACATTGGACCCGCCACTGCCTTAGGCCACCATCCATTCCCAACCTGGGTTTTCAGTCATCAGAACCTAGACCTTATCTCCAATCCCTGCACAGGGGGGAACCTGATGCACAAGTCAGAACCCCTCCTTCCCCATGGCAAGAAACCTTGCTGCTGGCAGTGAGTCAAACCTTCAGTGTAGGAGAAAACGGCATGGCCCATGAGGCCACGCCCATGTGTGAGGGCCGCCTTGGGCACAAACACACATTGTGACCCTCAGCGTGAGTACCTTATTCAAGTAACGCCTCTCAGTGATTGGACCAAGAGCCCGCATATGTGGCTTGCCATGCCCATAGGCACGCAGGACTAACTAGATGGTGTGTATTCCAGTTGAGGGAACCCACTGCTGTGCTCTAGAGTCCCTCTCCTGGGGGTCCCCTGTGGCAGAAAACAGTACTCTTCCCTTCCCACAGAATGAACCCAAACACTTGGGAGCTTGGACAATCCCCCGAGAGGAAGGCTCTTCCTCGGCGCCTGAAGCAACCCCTACCCTGAACGGCCACTGTGAACGCAACACCCAGAGACAAAAGCCTGAGCGACTGCCTCCCACTTGCCCTCCTTTGATATCCAGAGGATCTCCCCTCTCGGACTGGAGATCAGGCCTGCCATTACCTTGGCCCCTACCTGAGCCACGTTTGCTTTTTCAGACATCTGTCCCCACAGCCCTGGCAAACACAGCCTCTAGGCTGGGTCCTCTAGAGCCATACCACAGGACCATGCCTGCTCTCTCCTGGGAAACTCTGTCCATTCCTTTGGCCACACACCTCCATAATATGAGAAACCTCAAGGCCCCCGAGGACATACCATTACCGGGAGCCTCCCTGCACACACAGGGGCCTTCGGACACAAGCTGAGCTGCTACCTCCATGAAGGCATGCACACAAATGTCAACAGAGATAGAAGGTTGAGCCCGACAGGCCCTTAGGCCCTAATCTCAACTCTTGCTTTGTTTTCCAGGTGTCACTCCTCAGAGGCTTTGGTTCGAAGAACAGGATATGGGGCTTTCCTGAGGCACTGAACAGAACTTCTCTCGTCTCCACATGGGAAGCTTCCTTGTTGGAGCCGTGTCAAACACCTCAGGTTGGAGAATCCTGCAGAGTCCCTGAGCCACCTCCACATTCCAAGGTCTCCCAGGCCACCAAGCCACTGTAGGACTCATCTTCAGGAGAGTCCATTTCAACTCTCCCCTCTGGATAGCTCACCCAGGAGCCCGCAGATTGAGCCTGCCTTGTCCTGACTAAAGAGTGGGAATATGAGATGGCGTTCCCAGGCATCCGTGCTTAGACACCTGCTCTCGAGTCTTTCCGTATGGGGCCTCCTGGAACCATCCAATAGCACTCGACTTTCGTGCAGAGGGAAACCTTGAGGTTTGGAGTAGTTCACAAATCCCATCGTAGGCAAACCTTCCTGGCCTCATGAGGCCCCCACACCATTCAGGAAGAGGCCATGCTGGACCAAAATTCTAGCCTGAGGCAAGTCTCAGTGTTGAAATGACCTTAGTGCAGGAAATCTGGATCAGCCTCTCAGAGTGGGCCTGCCGTGCCATCGGTCCCAAACCTCACGCTAGCTTGTGTTTTCAGACTTCCTTCCTCACACTCCTGGCAAACAAGCCCTTTGGACTAGGAACTCCAGAACCACAACCCAGCCCAGGGTCTGCCCAAGGGAAGAAAAACGTTTCCCTGAGGGGCTCTCTCCAGAAAACCCAGATGAGGATCAACCTGCTCGGGCCTCGACGGTACCCGAACTGGATAGGCTGCTCTGGGCACTCATGCTCTGTCTGACACAGCCTGAAGCCAGACGTCCAGACAGACAAGGAGACAGCTGGCCGCACACCCAGCACTTCGGACACGCCATGGTCTTATGCCGTCACCTCTTCCTAACCTTGGTTTTCAGATATCTGAACCTAGACATTATATCAATTCTCCACACAGCTGGGTATCGCAAGCACAACACAGAACTCCTCCTTCCCAGTGGCTGTAAAGCTTGCTCTTGGCATGGAGTCACACCTTCAGGGTGGGAGAAACCTTCCTGGTCCCTGATGCCACGCCCAAACTTGAGTGCTGCTTGGGCACAAATTCACACTCTGACCCTCAGCATGAGCCCCATGTCAAAGAAAGGCCTGTCAGGGCCTGGGCCAAGAGCCCGCATATGGGGCTTGCCAAGCCCCTATGCACCCAATCCTCACCAGTGTTTGAGTTTTCCAGTCGCCCCGCCCGTACCTGGGGCTCTGCTCTGGAATCCCTTTCTTGGAGTGACACGTGAGCCAGACAACACTTTTCCACCCTTCCCACATAATGACCCCAAACTCTTGGGAGCTGGGACAAATCCCCAGAGAGGGATACTCGTCCACAGTCCCTGAGGCCACCCCTCCAATCCACGGCTATCTCGGACACAACATCCAGAGACAAAAGCCTGAAGGAACGCCTCCCACTCGCCCTTGTTTCAGAAGCCCAGGAGCTCCCTCTCGGGCTGTACATCCGGCCTGCCATACCCTAGGCGCCACTCATAAGCTGAGTTTGTGTTTTCAGACTTCTGTGCCCTCAGCCTGGACCCACACAACCGTCAGGCTAGGGCCTCTGGAGCCACAGCGAAAGATTGTGCCTGCCCTCTCCAAGGAAATTGTGCCCAATCCATTGACCACAACCCTACAGGTTAGGGAAAAGCTCCAAGGCCCCTGAGGCCATCAATAGTGTAAGCCACCCTGGACTAAGAGGGGCTCTCTGACACCAGCGGAGCAACTATCTCCCCAGAGACAGAAGGTTGAAATGGACAGGCCCCCAGGCCCTAATCTGAACCTTAGCTTTGGTTTCCATGTGTCCGTCCTCAGAGGTCTGTTTTCGTAGACCAGCACACGGAGCTTTTCTGAGGCACCAAACCAAACCTCTCTCGCCTCCACATGGGGAGCTTACTTACTGGGGATGTATCAAACCCTTCAGGTAGGAGAGTTCCGCAGGGCCACTGAACAACCAGCACATTCCAAGGTTTCCATGGACCCAAACGCACATTATGACGCATCCTCAGGAGAGGCCATTTCAACTCAGCCCCCTGGTTAGCGTGCCCCAGAGGCAGCAGATCAAACATATCTTGTGGCTAATGGCCAATGGGAATGCGAGGCATGCTGTACAGGGATCCATCCTTCGAAACGTGCTCTCCAGTCCTTCCGTATGGTATGTCCTGGAGCCATGCAACAGGACTCGAATGTCCCACAGAAGGAAACCTGGTGGTTTGGGGCAAACTCCAAACTCAGCGTGGGAAAACTTCCTTGGCCTCATGAGGCCCCCGCTTCATGAAGGTGCCATCATGGACACATACTCCAGCCTCAGCCAACGTCTGATCCTCAGCCTGACTTCAGATGCAGGAGATTTTGATTCAGCCTCTGCCTAGTGGGCCTGCTCTGCCCTTGGCTCCAATCCTAACTTTAGCTTGTGTTTCTAGACTTTCGTCCTCACACTCCTGGCCCACAAACCCTCCCTACTGAGAATTCTGGGGCCACAATGAAGCACTCCGCCTGCCTCCCAGGAGAAAAACTTTGTCTATGGTGCTGCCCAGAAACCCCAAATGAGGATCAAACTGCTTGGCCCTCGGCAACACCCCAATTGCATAGGCTACCTTAAACACTGATGCTCTGTCGCAAATGGCCTGAGCCCAGACCTTCCAACAGACACCGACACAGCTGGCTGCACACCCAGCACATTGGACCCGCCACTGCCTTAGGCCACCATCCATTCCCAACCTGGGTTTTCAGTCATCAGAACCTAGACCTTATCTCCAATCCCTGCACAGGGGGGAACCTGATGCACAAGTCAGAACCCCTCCTTCCCCATGGCAAGAAACCTTGCTGCTGGCAGTGAGTCAAACCTTCAGTGTAGGAGAAAACGGCAAGGCCCATGAGGCCACGCCCATGTGTGAGGGCCGCCTTGGGCACAAACACACATTGTGACCCTCAGCGTGAGTACCTTATTCAAGTAACGCCTCTCAGTGATTGGACCAAGAGCCCGCATATGTGGCTTGCCATGCCCATAGGCACGCAGGACTAACTAGATGGTGTGTATTCCAGTTGAGGGAACCCACTGCTGTGCTCTAGAGTCCCTCTCCTGGGGGGTCCCCTGTGGCAGAAAACAGTACTCTTCCCTTCCCACAGAATGAACCCAAACAATTGGGAGCTTGGACAATCCCCCGAGAGGAAGGCTCTTCCTCGGCCCCTGAAGCAACCCCTACCCTGAACGGCCACTGTGAACGCAACACCCAGAGACAAAAGCCTGAGCGACTGCCTCCCACTTGCCCTCCTTTGATATCCAGAGGATCTCCCCTCTCGGACTGGAGATCAGGCCTGCCATTACCTTGGCCCCTACCTGAGCCAAGTTTGCTTTTTCAGACATCTGTCCCCACAGCCCTGGCAAACACAGCCTCTAGGCTGGGTCCTCTGGAGCCATACCACAGGACCATGCCTGCTCTCTCCTGGGAAACTCTGTCCATTCCTTTGGCCACACACCTCCAGAATATGAGAAACCTCAAGGCCCCCGAGGACATACCATTACCGGGAGCCTCCCTGCACACACAGGGGCCTTCGGACACAAGCTGAGCTGCTACCTCCATGAAGGCATGCACACAGATGTCAACAGAGATAGAAGGTTGAGCCGGACAGGCCCTTAGGCCCTAATCTCAACTCTTGTTTTGTTTTCCAGGTGTCACTCCTCAGAGGCTTTGGTTCGAAGAACAGGATATGGGGCTTTCCTGAGGCACTGAACAGAACTTCTCTCGTCTCCACATGGGAAGCTTCCTTGTTGGAGCCGTGTCAAACACCTCAGGTTGGAGAATCCTGCAGAGTCCCTGAGCCACCTCCACATTCCAAGTTCTCCCAGGCCACCAAGCCACTGTAGGACTCATCTTCAGGAGAGTCCATTTCAACTCTCCCCTCTGGATAGCTCACCCAGGAGCCCGCAGTTTGAGCCTGCCTTGTCCTGACTAAAGAGTGGGAATATGAGGTGGCGTTCCCAGGCATCCATGCTTAGACACCTGCTCTCGAGTCTTTCCGTATGGGGCCTCCTGGAACCATCCAATAGCACTCGACTTTCGTGCAGAAGGAAACCTGAGGTTTGGAGTAGTTCACAAATCCCATCGTAGGCAAACCTTCCTGTCCTCATGAGGCCCCCACACCATTCAGGAAGAGGCCATGCTGGACAAAAACTCTAGCCTGAGGCACGTCTCAGAGTTGAAATGACCTCTGTGCAGGAGATCTGGATTCAGCCTCTCAGAGTGGGCCTGCCGTGCCATCGGTCCCAAACCTCACGCTAGCTTGTGTTTTCAGACTTCCTTCCTCACACTCCTGGCAAACAAGCCCTCCGGACTAGGAACTCCAGAACCACAACCCAGCCCAGGGTCTGCCCAAGGGAAGAAAAACGTTTCCCTGTGGGGCTCTCTCCAGAAAACCCAGATGAGGATCAACCTGCTCGGGCCTCGACGGTACCCGAACTGGATAGGCTGCTCTGGGCACTCATGCTCTGTCTGACACAGCCTGAAGCCAGACGTCCAGACAGACAAGGAGACAGCTGGCTGCACACCCAGCACTTCGGACACGCCATGGTCTTATGCCGTCACCTCTTCCTAACCTTGGTTTTCAGATATCTGAACCTAGACATTATATCAATTCTCCACAAAGCTGGGTATCGCAAGCACAACACAGAACTCCTCCTTCCCCGTGGCTGTAAAGCTAGCTCTTGGCATGGAGTCACACCTTCAGGGTGGGAGAAACCTTCCTGGTCCCTGATGCCACGCCCAAACTTGAGTGCTGCTTGGGCACAAATTCACACACTGACCCTCAGCATGAGCCCCATGTCAAAGAAAGGCCTGTCAGGGCCTGAGCCAAGAGCCCGCATAAAGGGCTTGCCAAGCCCCTATGCACCCAATCCTCACCAGTGTTTGAGATTTCCAGTCGCCCCGCCCGTACCTGGGGCTCTGCTCTGGAATCCCTTTCTTGGAGTGACACGTGAGCCAGACAACACTTTTCCACCCTTCCCACATAATGACCCCAAACTCTTGGGAGCTGGGACAAATCCCCAGAGAGCTATACTCGTCCAGAGTCCCTGAGGCCACCCCTCCAATCCACGGCTATCTCGGACACAACATCCAGAGACAAAAGCCTGAAGGAACGCCTCCCACTCGCCCTTGTTTCAGAGGCCCAGGAGCTCCCTCTCGGGCTGTTCATCCGGCCTGCCATACCCTAGGCGCCACTCATAAGCTGAGTTTGTGTTTTCAGACTTCTGTGCCCTCAGCCTGGACCCACACCGCCAGGCTAGGGCCTCTGGAGCCACAGCGAAAGATTGTGCCTGCCCTCTCCAAGGAAATTGTGCCCAATCCATTGACCACAACCCTACAGGTTAGGGAAAAGCTCCAAGGCCCCTGAGGCCATCAATAGTGTAGGCCACCCTGGACTAAGAGGGGCTCTCTGACACCAGCGGAGCAACTATCTCCACTTAGACTCTCAGACAGTGTCCCCAGAGACAGAAGGTTGAAATGGACAGGCCCCCAGGCCCTAATCTGAACCTTAGCTTTGGTTTCCATGTGTCCGTCCTCAGAGGTCTGTTTTCGTAGACCAGCACACGGGGCTTTTCTGAGGCACCAAACCAAACCTCTCTCGCCTCCACATGGGGAGCTTACTTACTGGGGATGTATCAAACCCTTCAGGTAGGAGAGTTCCGCAGGGCCACTGAACAACCAGCACATTCCAAGGTTTCCATGGACCCAAACGCACATTATGACGCATCCTCAGGAGAGGCCATTTCAACTCAGCCCCCTGGTTAGCGTGCCCCAGAGGCAGCAGATCAAACATATCTTGTGGCTAATGGCCAATGGGAATGCGAGGCATGCTGTACAGGGATCCATCCTTCGAACCGTGCTCTCCAGTCCTTCCGTATGGTATGTCCTGGAGCCATGCAACAGGACTCGAATGTCCCACAGAAGGAAACCTGGTGGTTTGGGGCAACCTCCAAACTCAGCGTGGGAAAACTTCCTTGGCCTCATGAGGCCCCCGCTTCATGAAGGTGCCATCATGGACACATACTCCAGCCTCAGCCAACGTCTGATCCTCAGCCTGACTTCAGATGCAGGAGATTTTGATTCAGCCTCTGCCTAGTGGGCCTGCTCTGCCCTTGGCTCCAATCCTCACTTTAGCTTGTGATCCTAGACTTCCGTCCTCACACTCCTGGCCCACAAACCCTCCCTACTGGGAATTCTGGGGCCACAATGAAGCACTCCGCCTGCCTCCCAGGAGAAAAACTTTGTCTATGGTGCTGCCCAGAAACCCCAAATGAGGTTCAAACTGCTTGGCCCTCGGCAACACCCCAATTGCATAGGCTACCTTAAACACTGATGCTCTGTCGCAAATAGCCTGAGCCCAGACCTTCCAACAGACACCGACACAGCTGGCTGCACACCCAGCACATTGGACCCGCCACTGCCTTAGGCCACCATCCATTCCCAACCTGGGTTTTCAGTCATCAGAACCTAGACCTTATCTCCAATCCCTGCACAGGGGGGAACCTGATGCACAAGTCAGAACCCCTCCTTCCCAAGGCAAGAAACCTTGCTGCTGGCAGTGAGTCAAACCTTCAGTGTAGGAGAAAACGGCATGGCCCATGAGGCCACGCGCATGGGTGAGGGCCGCCTTGGGCACAAACACACATTGTGACCCTCAGCGTGAGTACCTTATTCAAGTAACGCCTCTCAGTGATTGGACCAAGAGCCCGCATATGTGGCTTGCCATGCCCATAGGCACGCAGGACTAACTAGATGGTGTGTATTCCAGTTGAGGGAACCCACTGCTGTGCTCTAGAGTCCCTCTCCTGGGGGGTCCCCTGTGGCAGAAAACAGTACTCTTCCCTTCCCACAGTATGAACCCAAACACTTGGGAGCTTGGACAATCCCCCGAGAGGTAGGCTCTTCCTCGGCCCCTGAAGCAACCCCTACCCTGAACGGCCACTGTGAACGCAACACCCAGAGACAAAAGCCTGAGCGACTGCCTCCCACTTGCCCTCCTTTGATATCCAGAGGATCTCCCCTCTCGGACTGGAGATCAGGCCTGCCATTACCTTGGCCCCTACCTGAGCCAAGTTTGCTTTTTCAGACATCTGTCCCCACAGCCCTGGCAAACTCAGCCTCTAGGCTGGGTCCTCTGGAGCCGTACCACAGGACCATGCCTGCTCTCTCCTGGGAAACTCTGTCCATTCCTTTGGCCACACACCTCCAGAATATGAGAAACCTCAAGGCCCCCGAGGACATACCATTACCGGGAGCCTCCCTGCACACACAGGGGCCTTCGGACACAAGCTGAGCTGCTACCTCCATGAAGGCATGCACACAGATGTCAACAGAGATAGAAGGTTGAGCCGGACAGGCCCTTAGGCCCTAATCTCAACTCTTGCTTTGTTTTCCAGGTGTCACTCCTCAGAGGCTTTGGTTCGAAGAACAGGATATGGGGCTTTCCTGAGGCACTGAACAGAACTTCTCTCGTCTCCACATGGGAAGCTTCCTTGTTGGAGCCGTGTCAAACACCTCAGGTTGGAGAATCCTGCAGAGTCCCTGAGCCACCTCCACATTCCAAGGTCTCCCAGGCCACCAAGCCACAGTAGGACTCATCTTCAGGAGAGTCCATTTCAACTCTCCCCTCTGGATAGCTCACCCAGGAGCCCGCAGATTGAGCCTGCCTTGTCCTGACTAAAGAGTGGGAATATGAGGTGGCGTTCCCAGGCATCCATGCTTAGACACCTGCTCTCGAGTCTTTCCGTATGGGGCCTCCTGGAACCATCCAATAGCACTCGACTTTCGTGCAGAAGGAAACCTTGAGGTTTGGAGTAGTTCACAAATCCCATCGTAGGCAAACCTTCCTGGCCTCATGAGGCCCCCACACCATTCAGGAAGAGGCCATGCTGGACAAAAACTCTAGCCTGAGGCACGTCTCAGAGTTGAAATGACCTCAGTGCAGGAGATCTGGATTCAGCCTCTCAGAGTGGGCCTGCCGTGCCATCGGTCCCAAACCTCACGCTAGCTTGTGTTTTCAGACTTCCTTCCTCACACTCCTGGCAAACAAGCCCTCCGAACTAGTAACTCCAGAACCACAACCCAGCCCAGGGTCTGCCCAAGGGAAGAAAAACGTTTCCCTGTGGGGCTCTCTCCAGAAAACCCAGATGAGGATCAACCTGCTCGGGCCTCGACCGGTACCCGAACTGGATAGGCTGCTCTGGGCACTCATGCTCTGTCTGACACAGCCTGAAGCCAGACGTCCAGACAGACAAGGAGACAGCTGGCCGCACACCCAGCACTTCGGACACGCCATGGTCTTATGCCGTCACCTCTTCCTAACCTTGGTTTTCAGATATCTGAACCTAGACATTATATCAATTCTCCACACAGCTGGGTTTCGCAAGCACAACACAGAACTCCTCCTTCCCCGTGGCTGTAAAGCTTGCTCTTGGCATGGAGTCACACCTTCAGGGTGGGAGAAACCTTCCTGGTCCCTGATGCCACGCCCAAACTTGAGTGCTGCTTGGGCACAAATTCACACTCTGACCCTCAGCATGAGCCCCATGTCAAAGAAAGGCCTGTCAGGGCCTGGGCCAAGAGCCCGCATATGGGGCTTGCCAAGCCCCTATGCACCCAATCCTCACCAGTGTTTGAGTTTTCCAGTCGCCCCGCCCGTACCTGGGGCTCTGCTCTGGAATCCCTTTCTTGGAGAGACACGTGAGCCAGACAACACTTTTCCACACTTCCCACATAATGACCCCAAACTCTTGGGAGCTGGGACAAATCCCCAGAGAGGGATACTCGTCCACAGTCCCTGAGGCCACCCCTCCAATCCACGGCTATCTCGGACACAACATCCAGAGACAAAAGCCTGAAGGAACGCCTCCCACTCGCCCTTGTTTCAGAGGCCCAGGAGCTCCCTCTCGGGCTGTACATCCGGCCTGCCATAAACTAGGCGCCACTCATAAGCTGAGTTTGTGTTTTCAGACTTCTGTGCCCTCAGCCTGGACCCACACAACCGTCAGGCTAGGGCCTCTGAAGCCACAGCGAAAGATTGTGCCTGCCCTCTCCAAGGAAATTGTGCCCAATCCATTGACCACAACCCTACAAGTTAGGGAAAAGCTCCAAGGCCCCTGAGGCCATCAATAGTGTAGGCCACCCTGGACTAAGAGGGGCTCTCTGACACGAGCGGAGCAACTATCTCCCCAGAGACAGAAGGTTGAAATGGACAGGCCCCCAGGCCCTAATCTGAACCTTAGCTTTGGTTTCCATGTGTCCGTCCTCAGAGGTCTGTTTTCGTAGACCAGCACACGGGGCTATTCTGAGGCACCAAACCAAACCTCTCTCGCCTCCACATGGGGAGCTTACTTACTGGGGATGTATCAAACCCTTCAGGTAGGAGAGTTCCGCAGGGCCACTGAACAACCAGCACATTCCAAGGTTTCCATGGACCCAAACGCACATTATGACGCATCCTCAGGAGAGGCCATTTCAACTCAGCCCCCTGGTTAGCGTGCCCCAGAGGCAGCAGATCAAACATATCTTGTGGCTAATGGCCAATGGGAATGCGAGGCATGCTGTACAGGGATCCATCCTTCGAACCGTGCTCTCCAGTCCTTCCGTATGGTATGTCCTGGAGCCATGCAACAGGACTCGAATGTCCCACAGAAGGAAACCTGGTGGTTTGGGGCAACCTCCAAACTCAGCGTGGGAAAACTTCCTTGGCCTCATGAGGCCCCCGCTTCATGAAGGTGCCATCATGGACACATACTCCAGCCTCAGCCAACGTCTGATCCTCAGCCTGACTTCAGATGCAGGAGATTTTGATTCAGCCTCTGCCTAGTGGGCCTGCTCTGCCCTTGGCTCCAATCCTCACTTTAGCTTGTGTTCCTAGACTTCCGTCCTCACACTCCTGGCCCACAAACCCTCCCTACTGGGAATTCTGGGGCCACAATGAAGCACTCCGCCTGCCTCCCAGGAGAAAAACTTTGTCTATGGTGCTGCCCAGAAACCCCAAATGAGGATCAAACTGCTTGGCCCTCGGCAACACCCCAATTGCATAGGCTACCTTAAACACTGATGCTCTGTCGCAAATAGCCTGAGCCCAGACCTTCCAACAGACACCGACACAGCTGGCTGCACACCCAGCACATTGGACCCGCCACTGCCTTAGGCCACCATCCATTCCCAACCTGGGTTTTCAGTCATCAGAACCTAGACCTTATCTCCAATCCCTGCACAGGGGGGAACCTGATGCACAAGTCAGAACCCCTCCTTCCCCATGGCAAGAAACCTTGCTGCTGGCAGTGAGTCAAACCTTCAGTGTAGGAGAAAACGGCATGGCCCATGAGGCCACGCCCATGTGTGAGGGCCGCCTTGGGCACAAACACACATTGTGACCCTCAGCGTGAGTACCTTATTCAAGTAACGCCTCTCAGTGATTGGACCAAGAGCCCGCATATGTGGCTTGCCATGCCCATAGGCACGCAGGACTAACTAGATGGTGTGTATTCCAGTTGAGGGAACCCACTGCTGTGCTCTAGAGTCCCTCTCCTGGGGGGTCCCCTGTGGCAGAAAACAGTACTCTTCCCTTCCCACAGAATGAACCCAAACACTTGGGAGCTTGGACAATCCCCCGAGAGGAAGGCTCTTCCTCGGCGCCTGAAGCAACCCCTACCCTGAACGGCCACTGTGAACGCAACACCCAGAGACAAAAGCCTGAGCGACTGCCTCCCACTTGCCCTCCTTTGATATCCAGAGGATCTCCCCTCTCGGACTGGAGATCAGGCCTGCCATTACCTTGGCCCCTACCTGAGCCAAGTTTGCTTTTTCAGACATCTGTCCCCACAGCCCTGGCAAACACAGCCTCTAGGCTGGGTCCTCTGGAGCCATACCACAGGACCATGCCTGCTCTCTCCTGGGAAACTCTGTCCATTCCTTTGGCCACACACCTCCAGAATATGAGAAACCTCAAGGCCCCCGAGGACATACCATTACCGGGAGCCTCCCTGCACACACAGGGGCCTTCGGACACAAGCTGAGCTGCTACCTCCATGAAAGCATGCACACAGATGTCAACAGAGATAGAAGGTTGAGCCGGACAGGCCCTTAGGCCCTAATCTCAACTCTTGCTTTGTTTTCCAGGTGTCACTCCTCAGAGGCTTTGGTTCGAAGAACGAGATATGGGGCTTTCCTGAGGCACTGAACAGAACTTCTCTCGTCTCCACATGGGAAGCTTCCTTGTTGGAGCCGTGTCAAACACCTCAGGTTGGAGAATCCTGCAGAGTCCCTGAGCCACCTCCACATTCCAAGGTTTCCCAGGCCACCAAGCCACAGTAGGACTCATCTTCAGGAGAGTCCATTTCAACTCTCCCCTCTGGATAGCTCACCCAGGAGCCCGCAGATTGATCCTGCCTTGTCCTGACTAAAGAGAGGGAATATGAGGTGGAGTTCCCAGGCATCCATGCTTAGACACCTGCTCTCGAGTCTTTCCGTATGGGGCCTCCTGGAACCATCCAATAGCACTCGACTTTCGTGCAGAAGGAAACCTTGAGGTTTGGAGTAGTTCACAAATCCCATCGTAGGCAAACCTTCCTGGCCTCATGAGGCCCCCACACCATTCAGGAAGAGGCCATGTTGGACAAAAACTCTAGCCTGAGGCACGTCTCAGAGTTGAAATGACCTCAGTGCAGGAGATCTGGATTCAGCCTCTCAGAGTGGGCCTGCCGTGCCATCGGTCCCAAACCTCACGCTAGCTTGTGTTTTCAGACTTCCTTCCTCACACTCCTGGCAAACAAGCCCTCCGGACTAGGAACTCCAGAACCACAACCCAGCCCAGGGTCTGCCCAAGGGAAGAAAAACGTTTCCCTGTGGGGCTCTCTCCAGAAAACCCAGATGAGGATCAAACTGCTCGGGCCTCGACGGTACCCGAACTGGATAGGCTCCTCTGGGCACTCATGCTCTGTCTGACACAGCCTGAAGCCAGAGGTCCAGACAGACAAGGAGACAGCTGGCCGCACACCCAGCACTTCAGACACGCCATGGTCTTATGCCGTCACCTCTTCCTAACATTGGTTTTCAGATATCTGAACCTAGACATTATATCAATTCTCCACAAAGCTGGGTATCGCAAGCACAACACAGAACTCCTCCTTCCCCGTGGCTGTAAAGCTTGCTCTTGGCATGGAGTCACACCTTCAGGGTGGGAGAAACCTTCCTGGTCCCTGATGCCACGCCCAAACTTGAGTGCTGCTTGGGCACAATTTCACACTCTGACCCTCAGCATGAGCCCCATGTCAAAGAAAGGCCTGTCAGGGCCTAAGCCAAGAGCCCGCATATGGGGCTTGCCAAGCCGCTATGCACCCAATCCTCACCAGTGTTTGAGTTTTCCAGTCGCCCCGCCCGTACCTGGGGCTCTGCTCTGGAATCCCTTTCTTGGAGAGACACGTGAGCCAGACAACACTTTTCCACCCTTCCCACAAAATGACCCCAAACTCTTGGGAGCTGGGACAAATCCCCAGAGAGGGATCCTCGTCCACAGTCCCTGAGGCCACCCCTCCAATCCACGGCTATCTCGGACACAACATCCAGAGACAAAAGCCTGAAGGAACGCCTCCCACTCGCCCTTGTTTCAGAGGCCCAGGAGCTCCCTCTCGGGCTGTACATCCGGCCTGCCATACCCTAGGCGCCACTCATAAGATGAGTTTGTGTTTTCAGACTTCTGTGCCCTCAGCCTGGACCCACACAACCGTCAGGCTAGGGCCTCTGGAGCCACAGCGAAAGATTGTGCCTGCCCTCTCCAAGGAAATTGTGCCCAATCCATTGACCACAACCCTACAGGTTAGGGAAAAGCTCCAAGGCCCCTGAGGCCATCAATAGTGTAGGCCACCCTGGACTAAGAGGGGCTCTCTGACACCAGCGGAGCAACTATCTCCACTTAGACTCTCAGACAGTGTCCGCAGAGACAGAAGTTTGAAATGGACAGGCCCCCAGGCCCTAATCTGAACCTTAGCTTTGGTTTCCATGTGTCCGTCCTCAGAGGTCTGTTTTCGTAGACCAGCACACGGGGCTATTCTGAGGCACCAAACCAAACCTCTCTCGCCTCCACATGGGGAGCTTACTTACTGGGGATGTATCAAACCCTTCAGGTAGGAGAGTTCCGCAGGGCCACTGAACAACCAGCACATTCCAAGGTTTCCATGGACCCAAACGCACATTATGACGCATCCTCAGGAGAGGCCATTTCAACTCAGCCCCCTGGTTAGCGTGCCCCAGAGGCAGCAGATCAAACATATCTTGTGGCTAATGGCCAATGGGAATGCGAGGCATGCTGTACAGGGATCCATCCTTCGAACCGTGCTCTCCAGTCCTTCCGTATGGTATGTCCTGGAGCCATGCAACAGGACTCGAATGTCCCACAGAAGGAAACCTGGTGGTTTGGGGCAAACTCCAAACTCAGCGTGGGAAAACTTCCTTGGCCTCATGAGGCCCCCGCTTCATGAAGGTGCCATCATGGACACATACTCCAGCCTCAGCCAACGTCTGATCCTCAGCCTGACTTCAGATGCAGGAGATTTTGATTCAGCCTCTGCCTAGTGGGCCTGCTCTGCCCTTGGCTCCAATCCTCACTTTAGCTTGTGTTCCTAGACTTCCGTCCTCACACTCCTGGCCCGCAAACCCTCCCTACTGGGAATTCTGGGGCCACAATGAAGCACTCCGCCTGCCTCCCAGGAGAAAAACTTTGTCTATGGTGCTGCCCAGAAACCCCAAATGAGGATCAAACTGCTTGGCCCTCGGCAACACCCCAATTGCATAGGCTACCTTAAACACTGATGCTCTGTCGCAAATAGCCTGAGCCCAGACCTTCCAACAGACACCGACACAGCTGGCTGCACACCCAGCACATTGGACCCGCCACTGCCTTAGGCCACCATCCATTCCTAACCTGGGTTTTCAGTCATCAGAACCTAGACCTTATCTCCAATCCCTGCACAGGGGGGAACCTGATGCACAAGTCAGAACCCCTCCTTCCCCATGGCAAGAAACCTTGCTGCTGGCAGTGAGTCAAACCTTCAGTGTAGGAGAAAACGGCATGGCCCATGAGGCCACGCCCATGTGTGAGGGCCGCCTTGGGCACAAACACACATTGTGACCCTCAGCGTGAGTACCTTATTCAAGTAACGCCTCTCAGTGATTGGACCAAGAGCCCGCATATGTGGCTTGCCATGCCCATAGGCACGCAGGACTAACTAGATGGTGTGTATTCCAGTTGAGGGAACCCACTGCTGTGCTCTAGAGTCCCTCTCCTGGGGGGTCCCCTGTGGCAGAAAACAGTACTCTTCCCTTCCCACAGAATGAACCCAAACACTTGGGAGCTTGGACAATCCCCCGAGAGGAAGGCTCTTCCTCGGCGCCTGAAGCAACCCCTACCCTGAACGGCCACTGTGAACGCAACACCCAGAGACAAAAGCCTGAGCGACTGCCTCCCACTTGCCCTCCTTTGATATCCAGAGGATCTCCCCTCTCGGACTGGAGATCAGGCCTGCCATTACCTTGGCCCCTACCTGAGCCAAGTTTGCTTTTTCAGACATCTGTCCCCACAGCCCTGGCAAACACAGCCTCTAGGCTGGGTCCTCTGGAGCCATACCACAGGACCATGCCTGCTCTCTCCTGGGAAACTCTGTCCATTCCTTTGGCCACACACCTCCAGAATATGAGAAACCTCAAGGCCCCCGAGGACATACCATTACCGGGAGCCTCCCTGCACACACAGGGGCCTTCGGACACAAGCTGAGCTGCTACCTCCATGAAGGCATGCACACAGATGTCAACAGAGATAGAAGGTTGAGCCGGACAGGCCCTTAGGCCCTAATCTCAACTCTTGCTTTGTTTTCCAGGTGTCACTCCTCAGAGGCTTTGGTTCGAAGAACAGGATATGGGGCTTTCCTGAGGCACTGAACAGAACTTCTCTCGTCTCCACATGGGAAGCTTCCTTGTTGGAGCCGTGTCAAACACCTCAGGTTGGAGAATCCTGCAGAGTCCCTGAGCCACCTCCACATTCCAAGGTCTCCCAGGCCACCAAGCCACAGTAGGACTCATCTTCAGGAGAGTCCATTTCAACTCTCCCCTCTGGGTAGCTCACCCAGGAGCCCGCAGATTGAGCCTGCCTTGTCCTGACTAAAGAGTGGGAATATGAGGTGGCGTTCCCAGGCATCCATGCTTAGACACCTGCTCTCGAGTCTTTCCGTATGGGGCCTCCTGGAACCATCCAATAGCACTCGACTTTCGTGCAGAAGGAAACCTTGAGGTTTGGAGTAGTTCACAAATCCCATCGTAGGCAAACCTTCCTGGCCTCATGAGGCCCCCACACCATTCAGGAAGAGGCCATGCTGGACAAAAACTCTAGCCAGAGGCACGTCTCATAGTTGAAATGACCTCAGTGCAGGAGATCTGGTTCAGCCTCTCAGAGTGGGCCTGCCGTGCCATCGGTCCCAAACCTCACGCTAGCTTGTGTTTTCAGACTTCCTTCCTCACACTCCTGGCAAACAAGCCCTCCGGACTAGGAACTCCAGAACCACAACCCAGCCCAGGGTCTGCCCAAGGAAGAAAAACGTTTCCCTGTGGGGCTCTCTCCAGAAAACCCAGATGAGGATCAATCTGCTCGGGCCTCGACGGTACCAGAACTGGATAGGCTGCTCTGGGCACTCATGCTCTGTCTGACACAGCCTGAAGCCAGACGTCCAGACAGACAAGGAGACAGCTGGCCGCACACCCAGCACTTCGGACACGCCATGGTCTTATGCCGTCACCTCTTCCTAACCTTGGTTTTCAGATATCTGAACCTAGTCATTATATCAATTCTCCACACAGCTGGGTATCGCAAGCACAACACAGAACTCCTCCTTCCCCGTGGCTGTAAAGCTTGCTCTTGGCATGGAGTCACACCTTCAGGGTGGGAGAAACCTTCCTGGTCCCTGATGCCACGCCCAAACTTGAGTGCTGCTTGGGCACAAATTCACACTCTGACCCTCAGCATGAGCCCCATGTCAAAGAAAGGCCTGTCAGGGCCTGGGCCAAGAGCCCGCATATGGGGCTTGCCAAGCCCCTATGCACCCAATCCTCACCAGTGTTTGAGATTTCCAGTCGCCCCGCCCGTACCTGGGGCTCTGCTCTGGAATCCCTTTCTTGGAGTGACACGTGAGCCAGACAACACTTTTCCACCCTTCCCACATAATGACCCCAAACTCTTGGGAGCTGGGACAAATCCCCAGAGAGGGATACTCGTCCACAGTCCCTGAGGCCACCCCTCCAATCCACGGCTATCTCGGACACAACATCCAGAGACAAAAGCCTGAAGGAACGCCTCCCACTCGCCCTTGTTTCAGAGGCCCAGGAGCTCCCTCTCGGGCTGTACATCCGGCCTGCCATACCCTAGGCGCCACTCATAAGCTGAGTTTGTGTTTTCAGACTTCTGTGCCCTCAGCCTGGACCCACACAACCGCCAGGCTAGGGCCTCTGGAGCCACAGCGAAAGATTGTGCCTGCCCTCTCCAAGGAAATTGTGCCCAATCCATTGACCACCACCCTACAGGTTAGGGAAAAGCTCCAAGGCCCCTGAGGCCATCAATAGTGTAGGCCACCCTGGACTAAGAGGGGCTCTCTGACACCAGCGGAGCAACTATCTCCACTTAGACTCTCAGACAGTGTCCGCAGAGACAGAAGGTTGAAATGGACAGGCCCCCAGGCCCTAATCTGAACCTTAGCTTTGGTTTCCATGTGTCCGTCCTCAGAGGTCTGTTTTCGTAGACCAGCACACGGGGCTATTCTGAGGCACCAAACCAAACCTCTCTCGCCTCCACATGGGGAGCTTACTTACTGGGGATGTATCAAACCCTTCAGGTAGGAGAGTTCCGCAGGGCCACTGAACAACCAGCACATTCCAAGGTTTCCATGGACCCAAACGCACATTATGACGCATCCTCAGGAGAGGCCATTTCAACTCAGCCCCCTGGTTAGCGTGCCCCAGAGGCAGCAGATCAAACATATCTTGTGGCTAATGGCCAATGGGAATGCGAGGCATGCTGTACAGGGATCCATCCTTCGAACCGTGCTCTCCAGTCCTTCCGTATGGTATGTCCTGGAGCCATGCAACAGGACTCGAATGTCCCACAGAAGGAAACCTGGTGGTTTGGGGCAACCTCCAAACTCAGCGTGGGAAAACTTCCTTGGCCTCATGAGGCCCCCGCTTCATGAAGGTGCCATCATGGACACATACTCCAGCCTCAGCCAACGTCTGATCCTCAGCCTGACTTCAGATGCAGGAGATTTTGATTCAGCCTCTGCCTAGTGGGCCTGCTCTGCCCTTGGCTCCAATCCTCACTTTAGCTTGTGTTCCTAGACTTCCGTCCTCACACTCCTGGCCCACAAACCCTCCCTACTGGGAATTCTGGGGCCACAATGAAGCACTCCGCCTGCCTCCCAGGAGAAAAACTTTGTCTATGGTGCTGCCCAGAAACCCCAAATGAGGATCAAACTGCTTGGCCCTCGGCAACACCCCAATTGCATAGGCTACCTTAAACACTGATGCTCTGTCGCAAATAGCCTGAGCCCAGACCTTCCAACAGACACCGACACAGCTGGCTGCACACCCAGCACATTGGACCCGCCACTGCCTTAGGCCACCATCCATTCCCAACCTGGGTTTTCAGTCATCAGAACCTAGACCTTATCTCCAATCCCTGCACAGGGGGGAACCTGATGCACAAGTCAGAACCCCTCCTTCCCCATGGCAAGAAACCTTGCTGCTGGCAGTGAGTCAAACCTTCAGTGTAGGAGAAAACGGCATGGCCCATGAGGCCACGCCCATGTGTGAGGGCCGCCTTGGGCACAAACACACATTGTGACCCTCAGCGTGAGTACCTTATTCAAGTAACGCCTCTCAGTGATTGGACCAAGAGCCCGCATATGTGGCTTGCCATGCCCATAGGCACGCAGGACTAACTAGATGGTGTGTATTCCAGTTGAGGGAACCCACTGCTGTGCTCTAGAGTCCCTCTCCTGGGGGGTCCCCTGTGGCAGAAAACAGTACTCTTCCCTTCCCACAGAATGAACCCAAACACTTGGGAGCTTGGACAATCCCCCGAGAGGAAGGCTCTTCCTCGGCGCCTGAAGCAACCCCTACCCTGAACGGCCACTGTGAACGCAACACCCAGAGACAAAAGCCTGAGCGACTGCCTCCCACTTGCCCTCCTTTGATATCCAGAGGATCTCCCCTCTCGGACTGGAGATCAGGCCTGCCATTACCTTGGCCCCTACCTGAGCCAAGTTTGCTTTTTCAGACATCTGTCCCCACAGCCCTGGCAAACACAGCCTCTAGGCTGGGTCCTCTGGAGCCATACCACAGGACCATGCCTGCTCTCTCCTGGGAAACTCTGTCCATTCCTTTGGCCACACACCTCCAGAATATGAGAAACCTCAAGGCCCCCGAGGACATACCATTACCGGGAGCCTCCCTGCACACACAGGGGCCTTCGGACACAAGCTGAGCTGCTACCTCCATGAAAGCATGCACACAGATGTCAACAGAGATAGAAGGTTGAGCCGGACAGGCCCTTAGGCCCTAATCTCAACTCTTGCTTTGTTTTCCAGGTGTCACTCCTCAGAGGCTTTGGTTCGAAGAACGAGATATGGGGCTTTCCTGAGGCACTGAACAGAACTTCTCTCGTCTCCACATGGGAAGCTTCCTTGTTGGAGCCGTGTCAAACACCTCAGGTTGGAGAATCCTGCAGAGTCCCTGAGCCACCTCCACATTCCAAGGTCTCCCAGGCCACCAAGCCACAGTAGGACTCATCTTCAGGAGAGTCCATTTCAACTCTCCCCTCTGGATAGCTCACCCAGGAGCCCGCAGATTGATCCTGCCTTGTCCTGACTAAAGAGTGGGAATATGAGGTGGAGTTCCCAGGCATCCATGCTTAGACACCTGCTCTCGAGTCTTTCCGTATGGGGCCTCCTGGAACCATCCAATAGCACTCGACTTTCGTGCAGAAGGAAACCTTGAGGTTTGGAGTAGTTCACAAATCCCATCGTAGGCAAACCTTCCTGGCCTCATGAGGCCCCCACACCATTCAGGAAGAGGCCATGTTGGACAAAAACTCTAGCCTGAGGCACGTCTCAGAGTTGAAATGACCTCAGTGCAGGAGATCTGGATTCAGCCTCTCAGAGTGGGCCTGCCGTGCCATCGGTCCCAAACCTCACGCTAGCTTGTGTTTTCAGACTTCCTTCCTCACACTCCTGGCAAACAAGCCCTCCGGACTAGGAACTCCAGAACCACAACCCAGCCCAGGGTCTGCCCAAGGGAAGAAAAACGTTTCCCTGTGGGGCTCTCTCCAGAAAACCCAGATGAGGATCAACCTGCTCGGGCCTCGACGGTACCCGAACTGGATAGGCTCCTCTGGGCACTCATGCTCTGTCTGACACAGCCTGAAGCCAGAGGTCCAGACAGACAAGGAGACAGCTGGCCGCACACCCAGCACTTCAGACACGCCATGGTCTTATGCCGTCACCTCTTCCTAACATTGGTTTTCAGATATCTGAACCTAGACATTATATCAATTCTCCACAAAGCTGGGTATCGCAAGCACAACACAGAACTCCTCCTTCCCCGTGGCTGTAAAGCTTGCTCTTGGCATGGAGTCACACCTTCAGGGTGGGAGAAACCTTCCTGGTCCCTGATGCCACGCCCAAACTTGAGTGCTGCTTGGGCACAATTTCACACTCTGACCCTCAGCATGAGCCCCATGTCAAAGAAAGGCCTGTCAGGGCCTGGGCCAAGAGCCCGCATATGGGGCTTGCCAAGCCGCTATGCACCCAATCCTCACCAGTGTTTGAGTTTTCCAGTCGCCCCGCCCGTACCTGGGGCTCTGCTCTGGAATCCCTTTCTTGGAGAGACACGTGAGCCAGACAACACTTTTCCACCCTTCCCACAAAATGACCCCAAACTCTTTGGAGCTGGGACAAATCCCCAGAGAGGGATCCTCGTCCACAGTCCCTGAGGCCACCCCTCCAATCCACGGCTATCTCGGACACAACATCCAGAGACAAAAGCCTGAAGGAACGCCTCCCACTCGCCCTTGTTTCAGAGGCCCAGGAGCTCCCTCTCGGGCTGTACATCCGGCCTGCCATACCCTAGGCGCCACTCATAAGCTGAGTTTGTGTTTTCAGACTTCTGTGCCCTCAGCCTGGACCCACACAACCGTCAGGCTAGGGCCTCTGGAGCCACAGCGAAAGATTGTGCCTGCCCTCTCCAAGGAAATTGTGCCCAATCCATTGACCACAACCCTACAGGTTAGGGAAAAGCTCCAAGGCCCCTGAGGCCATCAATAGTGTAGGCCACCCTGGACTAAGAGGGGCTCTCTGACACCAGCGGAGCAACTATCTCCCCAGAGACAGAAGGTTGAAATGGACAGGCCCCCAGGCCCTAATCTGAACCTTAGCTTTGGTTTCCATGTGTCCGTCCTCAGAGGTCTGTTTTCGTAGACCAGCACACGGGGCTATTCTGAGGCACCAAACCAAACCTCTCTCGCCTCCACATGGGGAGCTTACTTACTGGGGATGTATCAAACCCTTCAGGTAGGAGAGTTCCGCAGGGCCACTGAACAACCAGCACATTCCAAGGTTTCCATGGACCCAAACGCACATTATGACGCATCCTCAGGAGAGGCCATTTCAACTCAGCCCCCTGGTTAGCGTGCCCCAGAGGCAGCAGATCAAACATATCTTGTGGCTAATGGCCAATGGGAATGCGAGGCATGCTGTACAGGGATCCATCCTTCGAACCGTGCTCTCCAGTCCTTCCGTATGGTATGTCCTGGAGCCATGCAACAGGACTCGAATGTCCCACAGAAGGAAACCTGGTGGTTTGGGGCAACCTCCAAACTCAGCGTGGGAAAACTTCCTTGGCCTCATGAGGCCCCCGCTTCATGAAGGTGCCATCATGGACACATACTCCAGCCTCAGCCAACGTCTGATCCTCAGCCTGACTTCAGATGCAGGAGATTTTGATTCAGCCTCTGCCTAGTGGGCCTGCTCTGCCCTTGGCTCCAATCCTCACTTTAGCTTGTGTTCCTAGACTTCCGTCCTCACACTCCTGGCCCACAAACCCTCCCTACTGGGAATTCTGGGGCCACAATGAAGCACTCCGCCTGCCTCCCAGGAGAAAAACTTTGTCTATGGTGCTGCCCAGAAACCCCAAATGAGGATCAAACTGCTTGGCCCTCGGCAACACCCCAATTGCATAGGCTACCTTAAACACTGATGCTCTGTCGCAAATAGCCTGAGCCCAGACCTTCCAACAGACACCGACACAGCTGGCTGCACACCCAGCACATTGGACCCGCCACTGCCTTAGGCCACCATCCATTCCTAACCTGGGTTTTCAGTCATCAGAACCTAGACCTTATCTCCAATCCCTGCACAGGGGGGAACCTGATGCACAAGTCAGAACCCCTCCTTCCCCATGGCAAGAAACCTTGCTGCTGGCAGTGAGTCAAACCTTCAGTGTAGGAGAAAACGGCATGGCCCATGAGGCCACGCCCATGTGTGAGGGCCGCCTTGGGCACAAACACACATTGTGACCCTCAGCGTGAGTACCTTATTCAAGTAACGCCTCTCAGTGATTGGACCAAGAGCCCGCATATGTGGCTTGCCATGCCCATAGGCACGCAGGACTAACTAGATGGTGTGTATTCCAGTTGAGGGAACCCACTGCTGTGCTCTAGAGTCCCTCTCCTGGGGGGTCCCCTGTGGCAGAAAACAGTACTCTTCCCTTCCCACAGAATGAACCCAAACACTTGGGAGCTTGGACAATCCCCCGAGAGGAAGGCTCTTCCTCGGCGCCTGAAGCAACCCCTACCCTGAACGGCCACTGTGAACGCAACACCCAGAGACAAAAGCCTGAGCGACTGCCTCCCACTTGCCCTCCTTTGATATCCAGAGGATCTCCCCTCTCGGACTGGAGATCAGGCCTGCCATTACCTTGGCCCCTACCTGAGCCAAGTTTGCTTTTTCAGACATCTGTCCCCACAGCCCTGGCAAACACAGCCTCTAGGCTGGGTCCTCTGGAGCCATACCACAGGACCATGCCTGCTCTCTCCTGGGAAACTCTGTCCATTCCTTTGGCCACACACCTCCAGAATATGAGAAACCTCAAGGCCCCCGAGGACATACCATTACCGGGAGCCTCCCTGCACACACAGGGGCCTTCGGACACAAGCTGAGCTGCTACCTCCATGAAGGCATGCACACAGATGTCAACAGAGATAGAAGGTTGAGCCGGACAGGCCCTTAGGCCCTAATCTCAACTCTTGCTTTGTTTTCCAGGTGTCACTCCTCAGAGGCTTTGGTTCGAAGAACAGGATATGGGGCTTTCCTGAGGCACTGAACAGAACTTCTCTCGTCTCCACATGGGAAGCTTCCTTGTTGGAGCCGTGTCAAACACCTCAGGTTGGAGAATCCTGCAGAGTCCCTGAGCCACCTCCACATTCCAAGGTCTCCCAGGCCACCAAGCCACAGTAGGACTCATCTTCAGGAGAGTCCATTTCAACTCTCCCCTCTGGGTAGCTCACCCAGGAGCCCGCAGATTGAGCCTGCCTTGTCCTGACTAAAGAGTGGGAATATGAGGTGGCGTTCCCAGGCATCCATGCTTAGACACCTGCTCTCGAGTCTTTCCGTATGGGGCCTCCTGGAACCATCCAATAGCACTCGACTTTCGTGCAGAAGGAAACCTTGAGGTTTGGAGTAGTTCACAAATCCCATCGTAGGCAAACCTTCCTGGCCTCATGAGGCCCCCACACCATTCAGGAAGAGGCCATGCTGGACAAAAACTCTAGCCAGAGGCACGTCTCATAGTTGAAATGACCTCAGTGCAGGAGATCTGGTTCAGCCTCTCAGAGTGGGCCTGCCGTGCCATCGGTCCCAAACCTCACGCTAGCTTGTGTTTTCAGACTTCCTTCCTCACACTCCTGGCAAACAAGCCCTCCGGACTAGGAACTCCAGAACCACAACCCAGCCCAGGGTCTGCCCAAGGAAGAAAAACGTTTCCCTGTGGGGCTCTCTCCAGAAAACCCAGATGAGGATCAATCTGCTCGGGCCTCGACGGTACCAGAACTGGATAGGCTGCTCTGGGCACTCATGCTCTGTCTGACACAGCCTGAAGCCAGACGTCCAGACAGACAAGGAGACAGCTGGCCGCACACCCAGCACTTCAGACACGCCATGGTCTTATGCCGTCACCTCTTCCTAACCTTGGTTTTCAGATATCTGAACCTAGTCATTATATCAATTCTCCACACAGCTGGGTATCGCAAGCACAACACAGAACTCCTCCTTCCCCGTGGCTGTAAAGCTTGCTCTTGGCATGGAGTCACACCTTCAGGGTGGGAGAAACCTTCCTGGTCCCTGATGCCACGCCCAAACTTGAGTGCTGCTTGGGCACAAATTCACACTCTGACCCTCAGCATGAGCCCCATGTCAAAGAAAGGCCTGTCAGGGCCTGGGCCAAGAGCCCGCATATGGGGCTTGCCAAGCCCCTATGCACCCAATCCTCACCAGTGTTTGAGATTTCCAGTCGCCCCGCCCGTACCTGGGGCTCTGCTCTGGAATCCCTTTCTTGGAGTGACACGTGAGCCAGACAACACTTTTCCACCCTTCCCACATAATGACCCCAAACTCTTGGGAGCTGGGACAAATCCCCAGAGAGGGATACTCGTCCACAGTCCCTGAGGCCACCCCTCCAATCCACGGCTATCTCGGACAACATCCAGAGACAAAAGCCTGAAGGAACGCCTCCCACTCGCCCTTGTTTCAGAGGCCCAGGAGCTCCCTCTCGGGCTGTACATCCGGCCTGCCATACCCTAGGCGCCACTCATAAGCTGAGTTTGTGTTTTCAGACTTCTGTGCCCTCAGCCTGGACCCACACAACCGCCAGGCTAGGGCCTCTGGAGCCACAGCAAAAGATTGTGCCTGCCCTCTCCAAGGAAATTGTGCCCAATCCATTGACCACCACCCTACAGGTTAGGGAAAAGCTCCAAGGCCCCTGAGGCCATCAATAGTGTAGGCCACCCTGGACTAAGAGGGGCTCTCTGACACCAGCGGAGCAACTATCTCCACTTAGACTCTCAGACAGTGTCCGCAGAGACAGAAGGTTGAAATGGACAGGCCCCCAGGCCCTAATCTGAACCTTAGCTTTGGTTTCCATGTGTCCGTCCTCAGAGGTCTGTTTTCGTAGACCAGCACACGGGGCTATTCTGAGGCACCAAACCAAACCTCTCTCGCCTCCACATGGGGAGCTTACTTACTGGGGATGTATCAAACCCTTCAGGTAGGAGAGTTCCGCAGGGCCACTGAACAACCAGCACATTCCAAGGTTTCCATGGACCCAAACGCACATTATGACGCATCCTCAGGAGAGGCCATTTCAACTCAGCCCCCTGGTTAGCGTGCCCCAGAGGCAGCAGATCAAACATATCTTGTGGCTAATGGCCAATGGGAATGCGAGGCATGCTGTACAGGGATCCATCCTTCGAACCGTGCTCTCCAGTCCTTCCGTATGGTATGTCCTGGAGCCATGCAACAGGACTCGAATGTCCCACAGAAGGAAACCTGGTGGTTTGGGGCAACCTCCAAACTCAGCGTGGGAAAACTTCCTTGGCCTCATGAGGCCCCCGCTTCATGAAGGTGCCATCATGGACACATACTCCAGCCTCAGCCAACGTCTGATCCTCAGCCTGACTTCAGATGCAGGAGATTTTGATTCAGCCTCTGCCTAGTGGGCCTGCTCTGCCCTTGGCTCCAATCCTCACTTTAGCTTGTGTTCCTAGACTTCCGTCCTCACACTCCTGGCCCACAAACCCTCCCTACTGGGAATTCTGGGGCCACAATGAAGCACTCCGCCTGCCTCCCAGGAGAAAAACTTTGTCTATGGTGCTGCCCAGAAACCCCAAATGAGGATCAAACTGCTTGGCCCTCGGCAACACCCCAATTGCATAGGCTACCTTAAACACTGATGCTCTGTCGCAAATAGCCTGAGCCCAGACCTTCCAACAGACACCGACACAGCTGGCTGCACACCCAGCACATTGGACCCGCCACTGCCTTAGGCCACCATCCATTCCCAACCTGGGTTTTCAGTCATCAGAACCTAGACCTTATCTCCAATCCCTGCACAGGGGGGAACCTGATGCACAAGTCAGAACCCCTCCTTCCCCATGGCAAGAAACCTTGCTGCTGGCAGTGAGTCAAACCTTCAGTGTAGGAGAAAACGGCATGGCCCATGAGGCCACGCCCATGTGTGAGGGCCGCCTTGGGCACAAACACACATTGTGACCCTCAGCGTGAGTACCTTATTCAAGTAACGCCTCTCAGTGATTGGACCAAGAGCCCGCATATGTGGCTTGCCATGCCCATAGGCACGCAGGACTAACTAGATGGTGTGTATTCCAGTTGAGGGAACCCACTGCTGTGCTCTAGAGTCCCTCTCCTGGGGGGTCCCCTGTGGCAGAAAACAGTACTCTTCCCTTCCCACAGAATGAACCCAAACACTTGGGAGCTTGGACAATCCCCCGAGAGGAAGGCTCTTCCTCGGCGCCTGAAGCAACCCCTACCCTGAACGGCCACTGTGAACGCAACACCCAGAGACAAAAGCCTGAGCGACTGCCTCCCACTTGCCCTCCTTTGATATCCAGAGGATCTCCCCTCTCGGACTGGAGATCAGGCCTGCCATTACCTTGGCCCCTACCTGAGCCAAGTTTGCTTTTTCAGACATCTGTCCCCACAGCCCTGGCAAACACAGCCTCTAGGCTGGGTCCTCTGGAGCCATACCACAGGACCATGCCTGCTCTCTCCTGGGAAACTCTGTCCATTCCTTTGGCCACACACCTCCAGAATATGAGAAACCTCAAGGCCCCCGAGGACATACCATTACCGGGAGCCTCCCTGCACACACAGGGGCCTTCGGACACAAGCTGAGCTGCTACCTCCATGAAAGCATGCACACAGATGTCAACAGAGATAGAAGGTTGAGCCGGACAGGCCCTTAGGCCCTAATCTCAACTCTTGCTTTGTTTTCCAGGTGTCACTCCTCAGAGGCTTTGGTTCGAAGAACGAGATATGGGGCTTTCCTGAGGCACTGAACAGAACTTCTCTCGTCTCCACATGGGAAGCTTCCTTGTTGGAGCCGTGTCAAACACCTCAGGTTGGAGAATCCTGCAGAGTCCCTGAGCCACCTCCACATTCCAAGGTCTCCCAGGCCACCAAGCCACAGTAGGACTCATCTTCAGGAGAGTCCATTTCAACTCTCCCCTCTGGATACCTCACCCAGGAGCCCGCAGATTGATCCTGCCTTGTCCTGACTAAAGAGTGGGAATATGAGGTGGAGTTCCCAGGCATCCATGCTTAGACACCTGCTCTCGAGTCTTTCCGTATGGGGCCTCCTGGAACCATCCAATAGCACTCGACTTTCGTGCAGAAGGAAACCTTGAGGTTTGGAGTAGTTCACAAATCCCATCGTAGGCAAACCTTCCTGGCCTCATGAGGCCCCCACACCATTCAGGAAGAGGCCATGTTGGACAAAAACTCTAGCCTGAGGCACGTCTCAGAGTTGAAATGACCTCAGTGCAGGAGATCTGGATTCAGCCTCTCAGAGTGGGCCTGCCGTGCCATCGGTCCCAAACCTCACGCTAGCTTGTGTTTTCAGACTTCCTTCCTCACACTCCTGGCAAACAAGCCCTCCGGACTAGGAACTCCAGAACCACAACCCAGCCCAGGGTCTGCCCAAGGGAAGAAAAACGTTTCCCTGTGGGGCTCTCTCCAGAAAACCCAGATGAGGATCAACCTGCTCGGGCCTCGACGGTACCCGAACTGGATAGGCTCCTCTGGGCACTCATGCTCTGTCTGACACAGCCTGAAGCCAGAGGTCCAGACAGACAAGGAGACAGCTGGCCGCACACCCAGCACTTCAGACACGCCATGGTCTTATGCCGTCACCTCTTCCTAACATTGGTTTTCAGATATCTGAACCTAGACATTATATCAATTCTCCACAAAGCTGGGTATCGCAAGCACAACACAGAACTCCTCCTTCCCCGTGGCTGTAAAGCTTGCTCTTGGCATGGAGTCACACCTTCAGGGTGGGAGAAACCTTCCTGGTCCCTGATGCCACGCCCAAACTTGAGTGCTGCTTGGGCACAATTTCACACTCTGACCCTCAGCATGAGCCCCATGTCAAAGAAAGGCCTGTCAGGGCCTGGGCCAAGAGCCCGCATATGGGGCTTGCCAAGCCGCTATGCACCCAATCCTCACCAGTGTTTGAGTTTTCCAGTCGCCCCGCCCGTACCTGGGGCTCTGCTCTGGAATCCCTTTCTTGGAGAGACACGTGAGCCAGACAACACTTTTCCACCCTTCCCACAAAATGACCCCAAACTCTTGGGAGCTGGGACAAATCCCCAGAGAGGGATCCTCGTCCACAGTCCCTGAGGCCACCCCTCCAATCCACGGCTATCTCGGACACAACATCCAGAGACAAAAGCCTGAAGGAACGCCTCCCACTCGCCCTTGTTTCAGAGGCCCAGGAGCTCCCTCTCGGGCTGTACATCCGGCCTGCCATACCCTAGGCGCCACTCATAAGCTGAGTTTGTGTTTTCAGACTTCTGTGCCCTCAGCCTGGACCCACACAACCGTCAGGCTAGGGCCTCTGGAGCCACAGCGAAAGATTGTGCCTGCCCTCTCCAAGGAAATTGTGCCCAATCCATTGACCACAACCCTACAGGTTAGGGAAAAGCTCCAAGGCCCCTGAGGCCATCAATAGTGTAGGCCACCCTGGACTAAGAGGGGCTCTCTGACACCAGCGGAGCAACTATCTCCCCAGAGACAGAAGGTTGAAATGGACAGGCCCCCAGGCCCTAATCTGAACCTTAGCTTTGGTTTCCATGTGTCCGTCCTCAGAGGTCTGTTTTCGTAGACCAGCACACGGGGCTATTCTGAGGCACCAAACCAAACCTCTCTCGCCTCCACATGGGGAGCTTACTTACTGGGGATGTATCAAACCCTTCAGGTAGGAGAGTTCCGCAGGGCCACTGAACAACCAGCACATTCCAAGGTTTCCATGGACCCAAACGCACATTATGACGCATCCTCAGGAGAGGCCATTTCAACTCAGCCCCCTGGTTAGCGTGCCCCAGAGGCAGCAGATCAAACATATCTTGTGGCTAATGGCCAATGGGAATGCGAGGCATGCTGTACAGGGATCCATCCTTCGAACCGTGCTCTCCAGTCCTTCCGTATGGTATGTCCTGGAGCCATGCAACAGGACTCGAATGTCCCACAGAAGGAAACCTGGTGGTTTGGGGCAACCTCCAAACTCAGCGTGGGAAAACTTCCTTGGCCTCATGAGGCCCCCGCTTCATGAAGGTGCCATCATGGACACATACTCCAGCCTCAGCCAACGTCTGATCCTCAGCCTGACTTCAGATGCAGGAGATTTTGATTCAGCCTCTGCCTAGTGGGCCTGCTCTGCCCTTGGCTCCAATCCTCACTTTAGCTTGTGTTCCTAGACTTCCGTCCTCACACTCCTGGCCCGCAAACCCTCCCTACTGGGAATTCTGGGGCCACAATGAAGCACTCCGCCTGCCTCCCAGGAGAAAAACTTTGTCTATGGTGCTGCCCAGAAACCCCAAATGAGGATCAAACTGCTTGGCCCTCGGCAACACCCCAATTGCATAGGCTACCTTAAACACTGATGCTCTGTCGCAAATAGCCTGAGCCCAGACCTTCCAACAGACACCGACACAGCTGGCTGCACACCCAGCACATTGGACCCGCCACTGCCTTAGGCCACCATCCATTCCCAACCTGGGTTTTCAGTCATCAGAACCTAGACCTTATCTCCAATCCCTGCACAGGGGGGAACCTGATGCACAAGTCAGAACCCCTCCTTCCCCATGGCAAGAAACCTTGCTGCTGGCAGTGAGTCAAACCTTCAGTGTAGGAGAAAACGGCATGGCCCATGAGGCCACGCCCATGTGTGAGGGCCGCCTTGGGCACAAACACACATTGTGACCCTCAGCGTGAGTACCTTATTCAAGTAACGCCTCTCAGTGATTGGACCAAGAGCCCGCATATGTGGCTTGCCATGCCCATAGGCACGCAGGACTAACTAGATGGTGTGTATTCCAGTTGAGGGAACCCACTGCTGTGCTCTAGAGTCCCTCTCCTGGGGGGTCCCCTGTGGCAGAAAACAGTACTCTTCCCTTCCCACAGAATGAACCCAAACACTTGGGAGCTTGGACAATCCCCCGAGAGGAAGGCTCTTCCTCGGCCCCTGAAGCAACCCCTACCCTGAACGGCCACTGTGAACGCAACACCCAGAGACAAAAGCCTGAGCGACTGCCTCCCACTTGCCCTCCTTTGATATCCAGAGGATCTCCCCTCTCGGACTGGAGATCAGGCCTGCCATTACCTTGGCCCCTACCTGAGCCAAGTTTGCTTTTTCAGACATCTGTCCCCACAGCCCTGGCAAACACAGCCTCTAGGCTGGGTCCTCTGGAGCCATACCACAGGACCATGCCTGCTCTCTCCTGGGAAACTCTGTCCATTCCTTTGGCCACACACCTCCAGAATATGAGAAACCTCAAGGCCCCCGAGGACATACCATTACCGGGAGCCTCCCTGCACACACAGGGGCCTTCGGACTCAAGCTGAGCTGCTACCTCCATGAAGGCATGCACACAGATGTCAACAGAGATAGAAGGTTGAGCCGGACAGGCCCTTAGGCCCTAATCTCAACTCTTGCTTTGTTTTCCAGGTGTCACTCCTCAGAGGCTTTGGTTCGAAGAACAGGATATGGGGCTTTCCTGAGGCACTGAACAGAACTTCTCTCGTCTCCACATGGGAAGCTTCCTTGTTGGAGCCGTGTCAAACACCTCAGGTTGGAGAATCCTGCAGAGTCCCTGAGCCACCTCCACATTCCAAGGTCTCCCAGGCCACCAAGCCACAGTAGGACTCATCTTCAGGAGAGTCCATTTCAACTCTCCCCTCTGGGTAGCTCACCAGGAGCCCGCAGATTGAGCCTGCCTTGTCCTGACTAAAGAGTGGGAATATGAGGTGGCGTTCCCAGGCATCCATGCTTAGACACCTGCTCTCGAGTCTTTCCGTATGGGGCCTCCTGGAACCATCCAATAGCACTCGACTTTCGTGCAGAAGGAAACCTTGAGGTTTGGAGTAGTTCACAAATCCCATCGTAGGCAAACATTCCTGGCCTCATGAGGCCCCCACACCATTCAGGAAGAGGCCATGCTGGACAAAAACTCTAGCCTGAGGCACGTCTCAGAGTTGAAATGACCTCAGTGCAGGAGATCTGGTTCAGCCTCTCAGAGTGGGCCTGCCGTGCCATCGGTCCCAAACCTCACGCTAGCTTGTGTTTTCAGACTTCCTTCCTCACACTCCTGGCAAACAAGCCCTCCGGACTAGGAACTCCAGAACCACAACCCAGCCCAGGGTCTGCCCAAGGGAAGAAAAACGTTTCCCTGTGGGGCTCTCTCCAGAAAACCCAGATGAGGATCAACCTGCTCGGGCCTCGACGGTACCCGAACTGGATAGGCTGCTCTGGGCACTCATGCTCTGTCTGACACAGCCTGAAGCCAGACGTCCAGACAGACAAGGAGACAGCTGGCCGCACACCCAGCACTTCGGACACGCCATGGTCTTATGCCGTCACCTCTTCCTAACATTGGTTTTCAGATATCTGAACCTAGTCATTATATCAATTCTCCACACAGCTGGGTATCGCAAGCACAACACAGAACTCCTCCTTCCCCGTGGCTGTAAAGCTTGCTCTTGGCATGGAGTCACACCTTCAGGGTGGGAGAAACCTTCCTGGTCCCTGATGCCACGCCCAAACTTGAGTGCTGCTTGGGCACAAATTCACACTCTGACCCTCAGCATGAGCCCCATGTCAAAGAAAGGCCTGTCAGGGCCTGGGCCAAGAGCCCGCATATGGGGCTTGCCAAGCCCCTATGCACCCAATCCTCACCAGTGTTTGAGATTTCCAGTCGCCCCGCCCGTACCTGGGGCTCTGCTCTGGAATCCCTTTCTTGGAGTGACACGTGAGCCAGACAACACTTTTCCACCCTTCCCACATAATGACCCCAAACTCTTGGGAGCTGGGACAAATCCCCAGAGAGGGATACTCGTCCACAGTCCCTGAGGCCACCCCTCCAATCCACGGCTATCTCGGACACAACATCCAGAGACTAAAGCCTGAAGGAACGCCTCCCACTCGCCCTTGTTTCAGAGGCCCAGGAGCTCCCTCTCGGGCTGTACATCCGGCCTGCCATACCCTAGGCGCCACTCATAAGCTGAGTTTGTGTTTTCAGACTTCTGTGCCCTCAGCCTGGACCCACACAACCGCCAGGCTAGGGCCTCTGGAGCCACAGCGAAAGATTGTGCCTGCCCTCTCCAAGGAAATTGTGCCCAATCCATTGAACACCACCCTACAGGTTAGGGAAAAGCTCCAAGGCCCCTGAGGCCATCAATAGTGTAGGCCACCCTGGACTAAGAGGGGCTCTCTGACACCAGCGGAGCAACTATCTCCACTTAGACTCTCAGACAGTGTCCCCAGAGACAGAAGGTTGAAATGGACAGGCCCCCAGGCCCTAATCTGAACCTTAGCTTTGGTTTCCATGTGTCCGTCCTCAGAGGTCTGTTTTCGTAGACCAGCACACGGGGCTATTCTGAGGCACCAAACCAAACCTCTCTCGCCTCCACATGGGGAGCTTACTTACTGGGGATGTATCAAACCCTTCAGGTAGGAGAGTTCCGCAGGGCCACTGAACAACCAGCACATTCCAAGGTTTCCATGGACCCAAACGCACATTATGACGCATCCTCAGGAGAGGCCATTTCAACTCAGCCCCCTGGTTAGCGTGCCCCAGAGGCAGCAGATCAAACATATCTTGTGGCTAATGGCCAATGGGAATGCGAGGCATGCTGTACAGGGATCCATCCTTCGAACCGTGCTCTCCAGTCCTTCCGTATGGTATGTCCTGGAGCCATGCAACAGGACTCGAATGTCCCACAGAAGGAAACCTGGTGGTTTGGGGCAACCTCCAAACTCAGCGTGGGAAAACTTCCTTGGCCTCATGAGGCCCCCGCTTCATGAAGGTGCCATCATGGACACATACTCCAGCCTCAGCCAACGTCTGATCCTCAGCCTGACTTCAGATGCAGGAGATTTTGATTCAGCCTCTGCCTAGTGGGCCTGCTCTGCCCTTGGCTCCAATCCTCACTTTAGCTTGTGTTCCTAGACTTCCGTCCTCACACTCCTGGCCCACAAACCCTCCCTACTGGGAATTCTGGGGCCACAATGAAGCACTCCGCCTGCCTCCCAGGAGAAAAACTTTGTCTATGGTGCTGCCCAGAAACCCCAAATGAGGATCAAACTGCTTGGCCCTCGGCAACACCCCAATTGCATAGGCTACCTTAAACACTGATGCTCTGTCGCAAATAGCCTGAGCCCAGACCTTCCAACAGACACCGACACAGCTGGCTGCACACCCAGCACATTGGACCCGCCACTGCCTTAGGCCACCATCCATTCCTAACCTGGGTTTTCAGTCATCAGAACCTAGACCTTATCTCCAATCCCTGCACAGGGGGGAACCTGATGCACAAGTCAGAACCCCTCCTTCCCCATGGCAAGAAACCTTGCTGCTGGCAGTGAGTCAAAACTTCAGTGTAGGAGAAAACGGCATGGCCCATGAGGCCACGCCCATGTGTGAGGGCCGCCTTGGGCACAAACACACATTGTGACCCTCAGCGTGAGTACCTTATTCAAGTAACGCCTCTCAGTGATTGGACCAAGAGCCCGCATATGTGGCTTGCCATGCCCTAGGCACGCAGGACTAACTAGATGGTGTGTATTCCAGTTGAGGGAACCCACTGCTGTGCTCTAGAGTCCCTCTCCTGGGGGGTCCCCTGTGGCAGAAAACAGTACTCTTCCCTTCCCACAGAATGAACCCAAACACTTGGGAGCTTGGACAATCCCCCGAGAGGAAGGCTCTTCCTCGGCCCCTGAAGCAACCCCTACCCTGAACGGCCACTGTGAACGCAACACCCAGAGACAAAAGCCTGAGCGACTGCCTCCCACTTGCCCTCCTTTGATATCCAGAGGATCTCCCCTCTCGGACTGGAGATCAGGCCTGCCATTACCTTGGCCCCTACCTGAGCCAAGTTTGCTTTTTCAGACATCTGTCCCCACAGCCCTGGCAAACACAGCCTCTAGGCTGGGTCCTCTGGAGCCATACCACAGGACCATGCCTGCTCTCTCCTGGGAAACTCTGTCCATTCCTTTGGCCACACACCTCCAGAATATGAGAAACCTCAAGGCCCCCGAGGACATACCATTACCGGGAGTCTCCCTGCACACACAGGGGCCTTCGGACACAAGCTGAGCTGCTACCTCCATGAAGGCATGCACACAGATGTCAACAGAGATAGAAGGTTGAGCCGGACAGGCCCTTAGGCCCTAATCTCAACTCTTGCTTTGTTTTCCAGGTGTCACTCCTCAGAGGCTTTGGTTCGAAGAACAGGATATGGGGCTTTCCTGAGGCACTGAACAGAACTTCTCTCGTCTCCACATGGGAAGCTTCCTTGTTGGAGCCGTGTCAAACACCTCAGGTTGGAGAATCCTGCAGAGTCCCTGAGCCACCTCCACATTCCAAGGTCTCCCAGGCCACCAAGCCACAGTAGGACTCATCTTCAGGAGAGTCCATTTCAACTCTCCCCTCTGGGTAGCTCACCCAGGAGCCCGCAGATTGAGCCTGCCTTGTCCTGACTAAAGAGTGGGAATATGAGGTGGCGTTCCCAGGCATCCATGCTTAGACACCTGCTCTCGAGTCTTTCCGTATGGGGCCTCCTGGAACCATCCAATAGCACTCGACTTTCGTGCAGAAGGAAACCTTGAGGTTTGGAGTAGTTCACAAATCCCATCGTAGGCAAACCTTCCTGGCCTCATGAGGCCCCCACACCATTCAGGAAGAGGCCATGCTGGACAAAAACTCTAGCCTGAGGCACGTCTCATAGTTGAAATGACCTCAGTGCAGGAGATCTGGTTCAGCCTCTCAGAGTGGGCCTGCCGTGCCATCGGTCCCAAACCTCACGCTAGCTTGTGTTTTCAGACTTCCTTCCTCACACTCCTGGCAAACAAGCCCTCCGGACTAGGAACTCCAGAACCACAACCCAGCCCAGGGTCTGCCCAAGGGAAGAAAAACGTTTCCCTGTGGGGCTCTCTCCAGAAAACCCAGATGAGGATCAACCTGCTCGGGCCTCGACGGTACCAGAACTGGATAGGCTGCTCTGGGCACTCATGCTCTGTCTGACACAGCCTGAAGCCAGACGTCCAGACAGACAAGGAGACAGCTGGCCGCACACCCAGCACTTCGGACACGCCATGGTCTTATGCCGTCACCTCTTCCTAACCTTGGTTTTCAGATATCTGAACCTAGTCATTATATCAATTCTCCACACAGCTGGGTATCGCAAGCACAACACAGAACTCCTCCTTCCCCGTGGCTGTAAAGCTTGCTCTTGGCATGGAGTCACACCTTCAGGGTGGGGAAACCTTCCTGGTCCCTGATGCCACGCCCAAACTTGAGTGCTGCTTGGGCACAAATTCACACTCTGACCCTCAGCATGAGCCCCATGTCAAAGAAAGGCCTGTCAGGGCCTGGGCCAAGAGCCCGCATATGGGGCTTGCCAAGCCCCTATGTACCCAATCCTCACCAGTGTTTGAGATTTCCAGTCGCCCCGCCCGTACCTGGGGCTCTGCTCTGGAATCCCTTTCTTGGAGTGACACGTGAGCCAGACAACACTTTTCCACCCTTCCCACATAATGACCCCAAACTCTTGGGAGCTGGGACAAATCCCCAGAGAGGGATACTCGTCCACAGTCCCTGAGGCCACCCCTCCAATCCACGGCTATCTCGGACACAACATCCAGAGACAAAAGCCTGAAGGAACGCCTCCCACTCGCCCTTGTTTCAGAGGCCCAGGAGCTCCCTCTCGGGCTGTACATCCGGCCTGCCATACCCTAGGCGCCACTCATAAGCTGAGTTTGTGTATTCAGACTTCTGTGCCCTCAGCCTGGACCCACACAACCGCCAGTCTAGGGCCTCTGGAGCCACAGCGAAAGATTGTGCCTGCCCTCTCCAAGGAAATTGTGCCCAATCCATTGACCACAACCCTACAGGTTAGGGAAAAGCTCCAAGGCCCCTGAGGCCATCAATAGTGTAGGCCACCCTGGACTAAGAGGGGCTCTCTGACACCAGCGGAGCAACTATCTCCACTTAGACTCTCAGACAGTGTCCGCAGAGACAGAAGGTTGAAATGGACAGGCCCCCAGGCCCTAATCTGAACCTTAGGTTTGGTTTCCATGTGTCCGTCCTCAGAGGTCTGTTTTCGTAGACCAGCACACGGGGCTATTCTGAGGCACCAAACCAAACCTCTCTCGCCTCCACATGGGGAGCTTACTTACTGGGGATGTATCAAACCCTTCAGGTTGGAGAGTTCCGCAGGGCCACTGAACAACCAGCACATTCCAAGGTTTCCATGGACCCAAACGCACATTATGACGCATCCTCAGGAGAGGCCATTTCAACTCAGCCCCCTGGTTAGCGTGCCCCAGAGGCAGCAGATCAAACATATCTTGTGGCTAATGGCCAATGGGAATGCGAGGCATGCTGTACAGGGATCCATCCTTCGAACCGTGCTCTCCAGTCCTTCCGTATGGTATGTCCTGGAGCCATGCAACAGGACTCGAATGTCCCACAGAAGGAAACCTGGTGGTTTGGGGCAACCTCCAAACTCAGCGTGGGAAAACTTCCTTGGCCTCATGAGGCCCCCGCTTCATGAAGGTGCCATCATGGACACATACTCCAGCCTCAGCCAACGTCTGATCCTCAGCCTGACTTCAGATGCAGGAGATTTTGATTCAGCCTCTGCCTAGTGGGCCTGCTCTGCCCTTGGCTCCAATTCTCACTTTAGCTTGTGTTCCTAGACTTCCGTCCTCACACTCCTGGCCCGCAAACCCTCCCTACTGGGAATTCTGGGGCCACAATGAAGCACTCCGCCTGCCTCCCAGGAGAAAAACTTTGTCTATGGTGCTGCCCAGAAACCCCAAATGAGGATCAAACTGCTTGGCCCTCGGCAACACCCCAATTGCATAGGCTACCTTAAACACTGATGCTCTGTCGCAAATAGCCTGAGCCCAGACCTTCCAACAGACACCGACACAGCTGGCTGCACACCCAGCACATTGGACCCGCCACTGCCTTAGGCCACCATCCATTCCCAACCTGGGTTTTCAGTCATCAGAACCTAGACCTTATCTCCAATCCCTGCACAGGGGGGAACCTGATGCACAAGTCAGAACCCCTCCTTCCCCATGGCAAGAAACCTTGCTGCTGGCAGTGAGTCAAACCTTCAGTGTAGGAGAAAACGGCATGGCCCATGAGGCCACGCCCATGTGTGAGGGCCGCCTTGGGCACAAACACACATTGTGACCCTCAGCGTGAGTACCTTATTCAAGTAACGCCTCTCAGTGATTGGACCAAGAGCCCGCATATGTGGCTTGCCATGCCCATAGGCACGCAGGACTAACTAGATGGTGTGTATTCCAGTTGAGGGAACCCACTGCTGTGCTCTAGAGTCCCTCTCCTGGGGGGTCCCCTGTGGCAGAAAACAGTACTCTTCCCTTCCCACAGAATGAACCCAAACACTTGGGAGCTTGGACAATCCCCCGAGAGGAAGGCTCTTCCTCGGCCCCTGAAGCAACCCCTACCCTGAACGGCCACTGTGAACGCAACACCCAGAGACAAAAGCCTGAGCGACTGCCTCCCACTTGCCCTCCTTTGATATCCAGAGGATCTCCCCTCTCGGACTGGAGATCAGGCCTGCCATTACCTTGGCCCCTACCTGAGCCAAGTTTGCTTTTTCAGACATCTGTCCCCACAGGCCTGGCAAACACAGCCTCTAGGCTGGGTCCTCTGGAGCCATACCACAGGACCATGCCTGCTCTCTCCTGGGAAACTCTGTCCATTCCTTTGGCCACACACCTCCAGAATATGAGAAACCTCAAGGCCCCCGAGGACATACCATTACCGGGAGCCTCCCTGCACACACAGGGGCCTTCGGACACAAGCTGAGCTGCTACCTCCATGAAAGCATGCACACAGATGTCAACAGAGATAGAAGGTTGAGCCGGACAGGCCCTTAGGCCCTAATCTCAACTCTTGCTTTGTTTTCCAGGTGTCACTCCTCAGAGGCTTTGGTTCGAAGAACGAGATATGGGGCTTTCCTGAGGCACTGAACAGAACTTCTCTCGTCTCCACATGGGAAGCTTCCTTGTTGGAGCCGTGTCAAACACCTCAGGTTGGAGAATCCTGCAGAGTCCCTGAGCCACCTCCACATTCCAAGGTTTCCCAGGCCACCAAGCCACAGTAGGACTCATCTTCAGGAGAGTCCATTTCAACTCTCCCCTCTGGATAGCTCACCCAGGAGCCCGCAGATTGATCCTGCCTTGTCCTGACTAAAGAGTGGGAATATGAGGTGGCGTTCCCAGGCATCCATGCTTAGACACCTGCTCTCGAGTCTTTCCGTATGGGGCCTCCTGGAACCATCCAATAGCACTCGACTTTCGTGCAGAAGGAAACCTTGAGGTTTGGAGTAGTTCACAAATCCCATCGTAGGCAAACCTTCCTGGCCTCATGAGGCCCCCACACCATTCAGGAAGAGGCCATGTTTGACAAAAAAAGTAGCCTGAGGCACGTCTCAGAGTTGAAATGACCTCAGTGCAGGAGATCTGGATTCAGCCTCTCAGAGTGGGCCTGCCGTGCCATCGGTCCCAAACCTCACGCTAGCTTGTGTTTTCAGACTTCCTTCCTCACACTCCTGGCAAACAAGCCCTCCGGACTAGGAACTCCAGAACCACAACCCAGCCCAGGGTCTGCCCAAGGGAAGAAAAACGTTTCCCTGTGGGGCTCTCTCCAGAAAACCCAGATGAGGATCAACCTGCTCGGGCCTCCACGGTACCCGAACTGGATAGGCTGCTCTGGGCACTCATGCTCTGTCTGACACAGCCTGAAGCCAGACGTCCAGACAGACAAGGAGACAGCTGGCCGCACACCCAGCACTTCAGACACGCCATGGTCTTATGCCGTCACCTCTTCCTAACATTGGTTTTCAGATATCTGAACCTAGACATTATATCAATTCTCCACAAAGCTGGGTATCGCAAGCACAACACAGAACTCCTCCTTCCCCGTGGCTGTAAAGCTTGCTCTTGGCATGGAGTCACACCTTCAGGGTGGGAGAAACCTTCCTGGTCCCTGATGCCACGCCCAAACTTGAGTGCTGCTTGGGCACAATTTCACACTCTGACCCTCAGCATGAGCCCCATGTCAAAGAAAGGCCTGTCAGGGCCTGGGCCAAGAGCCCGCATATGGGGCTTGCCAAGCCCCTATGCACCCAATCCTCACCAGTGTTTGAGATTTCCAGTCGCCCCGCCCGTACCTGGGGCTCTGCTCTGGAATCCCTTTCTTGGAGTGACACGTGAGCCAGACAACACTTTTCCACCCTTCCCACATAATGACCCCAAACTCTTGGGAGCTGGGACAAATCCCCAGAGAGGGATACTCGTCCACAGTCCCTGAGGCCACCCCTCCAATCCACGGCTATCTCGGACACAACATCCAGAGACAAAAGCCTGAAGGAACGCCTCCCACTCGCCCTTGTTTCAGAGGCCCAGGAGCTCCCTCTCGGGCTGTACATCCGGCCTGCCATACCCTAGGCGCCACTCATAAGCTGAGTTTGTGTTTTCAGACTTCTGTGCCCTCAGCCTGGACCCACACAACCGTCAGGCTAGGGCCTCTGGAGCCACAGCGAAAGATTGTGCCTGCCCTCTCCAAGGAAATTGTGCCCAATCCTTTGACCACAACCCTACAGGTTAGGGAAAAGCTCCAAGGCCCCTGAGGCCATCAATAGTGTAGGCCACCCTGGACTAAGAGGGGCTCTCTGACACCAGCGGAGCAACTATCTCCCCAGAGACAGAAGGTTGAAATGGACAGGCCCCCAGGCCCTAATCTGAACCTTAGCTTTGGTTTCCATGTGTCCGTCCTCAGAGGTCTGTTTTCGTAGACCAGCACACGGGGCTATTCTGAGGCACCAAACCAAACCTCTCTCGCCTCCACATGGGGAGCTTACTTACTGGGGATGTATCAAACCCTTCAGGTAGGAGAGTTCCGCAGGGCCACTGAACAACCAGCACATTCCAAGGTTTCCATGGACCCAAACGCACATTATGACGCATCCTCAGGAGAGGCCATTTCAACTCAGCCCCCTGGTTAGCGTGCCCCAGAGGCAGCAGATCAAACATATCTTGTGGCTAATGGCCAATGGGAATGCGAGGCATGCTGTACAGGGATCCATCCTTCGAACCGTGCTCTCCAGTCCTTCCGTATGGTATGTCCTGGAGCCATGCAACAGGACTCGAATGTCCCACAGAAGGAAACCTGGTGGTTTGGGGCAACCTCCAAACTCAGCGTGGGAAAACTTCCTTGGCCTCATGAGGCCCCCGCTTCATGAAGGTGCCATCATGGACACATACTCCAGCCTCAGCCAACGTCTGATCCTCAGCCTGACTTCAGATGCAGGAGATTTTGATTCAGCCTCTGCCTAGTGGGCCTGCTCTGCCCTTGGTTCCAATCCTCACTTTAGCTTGTGTTCCTAGACTTCCGTCCTCACACTCCTGGCCCGCAAACCCTCCCTACTGGGAATTCTGGGGCCACAATGAAGCACTCCGCCTGCCTCCCAGGAGAAAAACTTTGTCTATGGTGCTGCCCAGAAACCCCAAATGAGGATCAAACTGCTTGGCCCTCGGCAACACCCCAATTGCATAGGCTACCTTAAACACTGATGCTCTGTCGCAAATAGCCTGAGCCCAGACCTTCCAACAGACACCGACACAGCTGGCTGCACACCCAGCACATTGGACCCGCCACTGCCTTAGGCCACCATCCATTCCCAACCTGGGTTTTCAGTCATCAGAACCTAGACCTTATCTCCAATCCCTGCACAGGGGGGAACCTGATGCACAAGTCAGAACCCCTCCTTCCCCATGGCAAGAAACCTTGCTGCTGGCAGTGAGTCAAACCTTCAGTGTAGGAGAAAACGGCATGGCCCATGAGGCCACGCCCATGTGTGAGGGCCGCCTTGGGCACAAACACACATTGTGACCCTCAGCGTGAGTACCTTATTCAAGTAACGCCTCTCAGTGATTGGACCAAGAGCCCGCATATGTGGCTTGCCATGCCCATAGGCACGCAGGACTAACTAGATGGTGTGTATTCCAGTTGAGGGAACCCACTGCTGTGCTCTAGAGTCCCTCTCCTGGGGGGTCCCCTGTGGCAGAAAACAGTACTCTTCCCTTCCCACAGAATGAACCCAAACACTTGGGAGCTTGGACAATCCCCCGAGAGGAAGGCTCTTCCTCGGCCCCTGAAGCAACCCCTACCCTGAACGGCCACTGTGAACGCAACACCCAGAGACAAAAGCCTGAGCGACTGCCTCCCACTTGCCCTCCTTTGATATCCAGAGGATCTCCCCTCTCGGACTGGAGATCAGGCCTGCCATTACCTTGGCCCCTACCTGAGCCAAGTTTGCTTTTTCAGACATCTGTCCCCACAGGCCTGGCAAACACAGCCTCTAGGCTGGGTACTCTGGAGCCATACCACAGGACCATGCCTGCTCTCTCCTGGGAAACTCTGTCCATTCCTTTGGCCACACACCTCCAGAATATGAGAAACCTCAAGGCCCCCGAGGACATACCATTACCGGGAGCCTCCCTGCACACACAGGGGCCTTCAGACACAAGCTGAGCTGCTACCTCCATGAAGGCATGCACACAGATGTCAACAGAGATAGAAGGTTGAGCCGGACAGGCCCTTAGGCCCTAATCTCAACTCTTGCTTTGTTTTCCAGGTGTCACTCCTCAGAGGCTTTGGTTCGAAGAACAGGATATGGGGCTTTCCTGAGGCACTGAACAGAACTTCTCTCGTCTCCACATGGGAAGCTTCCTTGTTGGAGCCGTGTCAAACACCTCAGGTTGGAGAATCCTGCAGAGTCCCTGAGCCACCTCCACATTCCAAGGTCTCCCAGGCCACCAAGCCACAGTAGGACTCATCTTCAGGAGAGTCCATTTCAACTCTCCCCTCTGGGTAGCTCACCCAGGAGCCCGCAGATTGAGCCTGCCTTGTCCTGACTAAAGAGTGGGAATATGAGGTGGCGTTCCCAGGCATCCATGCTTAGACACCTGCTCTCGAGTCTTTCCGTATGGGGCCTCCTGGAACCATCCAATAGCACTCGACTTTCGTGCAGAAGGAAACCTTGAGGTTTGGAGTAGTTCACAAATCCCATCGTAGGCAAACCTTCCTGGCCTCATGAGGCCCCCACACCATTCAGGAAGAGGCCATGCTGGACAAAAACTCTAGCCTGAGGCACGTCTCAGAGTTGAAATGACCTCAGTGCAGGAGATCTTGATTCAGCCTCTCAGAGTGGGCCTGCCGTGCCATCGGTCCCAAACCTCACGCTAGCTTGTGTTTTCAGACTTCCTTCCTCACACTCCTGGCAAACAAGCCCTCCGGACTAGGAACTCCAGAACCACAACCCAGCCCAGGGTCTGCCCAAGGGAAGAAAAACGTTTCCTTGTGGGGATCTCTCCAGAGAACCCAGATGAGGATCAACCTGCTCGGGCCTCGACGGTACCCGAACTGGATAGGCTGCTCTGGGCACTCATGCTCTGTCTGACACAGCCTGAAGCCAGACGTCCAGACAGACAAGGAGACAGCTGGCCGCACACCCAGCACTTCGGACACGCCATGGTCTTATGCCGTCACCTCTTCCTAACCTTGGTTTTCAGATATCTGAACCTAGACATTATATCAATTCTCCACACAGCTGGGTATCGCAAGCACAACACAGAACTCCTCCTTCCCCGTGGCTGTAAAGCTTGCTCTTGGCATGGAGTCACACCTTCAGGGTGGGAGAAACCTTCCTGGTCCCTGATGCCACGCCCAAACTTGAGTGCTGCTTGGGCACAAATTCACACTCTGACCCTCAGCATGAGCCCCATGTCAAAGAAAGGCCTGTCAGGGCCTGGGCCAAGAGCCCGCATATGGGGCTTGCCAAGCCGCTATGCACCCAATCCTCACCAGTGTTTGAGTTTTCCAGTCGCCCCGCCCGTACCTGGGGCTCTGCTCTGGAATCCCTTTCTTGGAGAGACACGTGAGCCAGACAACACTTTTCCACCCTTCCCACAAAATGACCCCAAACTCTTGGGAGCTGGGACAAATCCCCAGAGAGGGATCCTCGTCCACAGTCCCTGAGGCCACCCCTCCAATCCACGGCTATCTCGGACACAACATCCAGAGACAAAAGCCTGAAGGAACGCCTCCCACTCGCCCTTGTTTCAGAGGCCCAGGAGCTCCCTCTCGGGCTGTACATCCGGCCTGCTATACCCTAGGCGCCACTCATAAGCTGAGTTTGTGTTTTCAGACTTCTGTGCCCTCAGCCTGGACCCACACAACCGCCAGGCTAGGGCCTCTGGAGCCACAGCGAAAGATTGTGCCTGCCCTCTCCAAGGAAATTGTGCCCAATCCATTGACCACAACACCACAGGTTAAGGAAAAGCTCCAAGGCCCCTGAGGCCATCAATAGTGTAGGCCACCCTGGACTAAGAGGGGCTCTCTGACACCAGCGGAGCAACTATCTCCACTTAGACTCTCAGACAGTGTCCCCAGAGACAGAAGGTTGAAATGGACAGGCCCCCAGGCCCTAATCTGAACCTTAGCTTTGGTTTCCATGTGTCCGTCCTCAGAGGTCTGTTTTCGTAGACCAGCACACGGGGCTTTTCTGAGGCACCAAACCAAACCTCTCTCGCCTCCACATGGGGAGCTTACTTACTGGGGATGTATCAAACCCTTCAGGTAGGAGAGTTCCGCAGGGCCACTGAACAACAAGCACATTCCAAGGTTTCCATGGACCCAAATGCACATTATGACGCATCCTCAGGAGAGGCCATTTCAACTCAGCCCCCTGGTTAGCGTGCCCCAGAGGCAGCAGATCAAACATATCTTGTTGCTAATGGCCAATGGGAATGCGAGGCATGCTGTACAGGGATCCATCCTTCGAACCGTGCTCTCCAGTCCTTCCGTATGGTATGTCCTGGAGCCATGCAACAGGACTCGAATGTCCCACAGAAGGAAACCTGGTGGTTTGGGGCAACCTCCAAACTCAGCGTGGGAAAACTTCCTTGGCCTCATGAGGCCCCCGCTTCATGAAGGTGCCATCATGGACACATACTCCAGCCTCAGCCAACGTCTGATCCTCAGCCTGACTTCAGATGCAGGAGATTTTGATTCAGCCTCTGCCTAGTGGGCCTGCTCTGCCCTTGGCTCCAATCCTCACTTTAGCTTGTGTTCCTAGACTTCCGTCCTCACACTCCTGGCCCGCAAACCCTCCCTACTGGGAATTCTGGGGCCACAATGAAGCACTCCGCCTGCCTCCCAGGAGAAAAACTTTGTCTATGGTGCTGCCCAGAAACCCCAAATGAGGATCAAACTGCTTGGCCCTCGGCAACACCCCAATTGCATAGGCTACCTTAAACACTGATGCTCTGTCGCAAATAGCCTGAGCCCAGACCTTCCAACAGACACCGACACAGCTGGCTGCACACCCAGCACATTGGACCCGCCACTGCCTTAGGCCACCATCCATTCCCAACCTGGGTTTTCAGTCATCAGAACCTAGACCTTATCTCCAATCCCTGCACAGGGGGGAACCTGATGCACAAGTCAGAACCCCTCCTTCCCCATGGCAAGAAACCTTGCTGCTGGCAGTGAGTCAAACCTTCAGTGTAGGAGAAAACGGCATGGCCCATGAGGCCACACCCATGTGTGAGGGCCGCCTTGGGCACAAACACACATTGTGACCCTCAGCGTGAGTACCTTATTCAAGTAACGCCTCTCAGTGATTGGACCAAGAGCCCGCATATGTGGCTTGCCATGCCCATAGGCACGCAGGACTAACTAGATGGTGTGTATTCCAGTTGAGGGAACCCACTGCTGTGCTCTAGAGTCCCTCTCCTGGGGGGTCCCCTGTGGCAGAAAACAGTACTCTTCCCTTCCCACAGAATGAACCCAAACACTTGGGAGCTTGGACAATCCCCCGAGAGGAAGGCTCTTCCTCGGCCCCTGAAGCAACCCCTACCCTGAACGGCCACTGTGAACGCAACACCCAGAGACAAAAGCCTGAGCGACTGCCTCCCACTTGCCCTCCTTTGATATCCAGAGGATCTCCCCTCTCGGACTGGAGATCAGGCCTGCCATTACCTTGGCCCCTACCTGAGCCAAGTTTGCTTTTTCAGACATCTGTCCCCACAGGCCTGGCAAACACAGCCTCTAGGCTGGGTACTCTGGAGCCATACCACAGGACCATGCCTGCTCTCTCCTGGGAAACTCTGTCCATTCCTTTGGCCACACACCTCCAGAATATGAGAAACCTCAAGGCCCCCGAGGACATACCATTACCGGGAGCCTCCCTGCACACACAGGGGCCTTCGGACACAAGCTGAGCTGCTACCTCCATGAAGGCATGCACACAGATGTCAACAGAGATAGAAGGTTGAGCCGGACAGGCCCTTAGGCCCTAATCTCAACTCTTGCTTTGTTTTCCAGGTGTCACTCCTCAGAGGCTTTGGTTCGAAGAACAGGATATGGGGCTTTCCTGAGGCACTGAACAGAACTTCTCTCGTCTCCACATGGGAAGCTTCCTTGTTGGAGCCGTGTCAAACACCTCAGGTTGGAGAATCCTGCAGAGTCCCTGAGCCACCTCCACATTCCAAGGTCTCCCAGGCCACCAAGCCACAGTAGGACTCATCTTCAGGAGAGTCCATTTCAACTCTCCCCTCTGGGTAGCTCACCCAGGAGCCCGCAGATTGAGCCTGCCTTGTCCTGACTAAAGAGTGGGAATATGAGGTGGCGTTCCCAGGCATCCATGCTTAGACACCTGCTCTCGAGTCTTTCCGTATGGGGCCTCCTGGAACCATCCAATAGCACTCGACTTTCGTGCAGAAGGAAACCTTGAGGTTTGGAGTAGTTCACAAATCCCATCGTAGGCAAACCTTCCTGGCCTCATGAGGCCCCCACACCATTCAGGAAGAGGCCATGCTGGACAAAAACTCTAGCCTGAGGCACGTCTCAGAGTTGAAATGACCTCAGTGCAGGAGATCTTGATTCAGCCTCTCAGAGTGGGCCTGCCGTGCCATCGGTCCCAAACCTCACGCTAGCTTGTGTTTTCAGACTTCCTTCCTCACACTCCTGGCAAACAAGCCCTCCGGACTAGGAACTCCAGAACCACAACCCAGCCCAGGGTCTGCCCAAGGGAAGAAAAACGTTTCCTTGTGGGGATCTCTCCAGAGAACCCAGATGAGGATCAACCTGCTCGGGCCTCGACGGTACCCGAACTGGATAGGCTGCTCTGGGCACTCATGCTCTGTCTGACACAGCCTGAAGCCAGACGTCCAGACAGACAAGGAGACAGCTGGCCGCACACCCAGCACTTCGGACACGCCATGGTCTTATGCCGTCACCTCTTCCTAACCTTGGTTTTCAGATATCTGAACCTAGACATTATATCAATTCTCCACACAGCTGGGTATCGCAAGCACAACACAGAACTCCTCCTTCCCCGTGGCTGTAAAGCTTGCTCTTGGCATGGAGTCACACCTTCAGGGTGGGAGAAACCTTCCTGGTCCCTGATGCCACGCCCAAACTTGAGTGCTGCTTGGGCACAAATTCACACTCTGACCCTCAGCATGAGCCCCATGTCAAAGAAAGGCCTGTCAGGGCCTGGGCCAAGAGCCCGCATATGGGGCTTGCCAAGCCGCTATGCACCCAATCCTCACCAGTGTTTGAGTTTTCCAGTCGCCCCGCCCGTACCTGGGGCTCTGCTCTGGAATCCCTTTCTTGGAGAGACACGTGAGCCAGACAACACTTTTCCACCCTTCCCACAAAATGACCCCAAACTCTTGGGAGCTGGGACAAATCCCCAGAGAGGGATCCTCGTCCACAGTCCCTGAGGCCACCCCTCCAATCCACGGCTATCTCGGACACAACATCCAGAGACAAAAGCCTGAAGGAACGCCTCCCACTCGCCCTTGTTTCAGAGGCCCAGGAGCTCCCTCTCGGGCTGTACATCCGGCCTGCCATACCCTAGGCGCCACTCATAAGCTGAGTTTGTGTTTTCAGACTTCTGTGCCCTCAGCCTGGACCCACACAACCGCCAGGCTAGGGCCTCTGGAGCCACAGCGAAAGATTGTGCCTGCCCTCTCCAAGGAAATTGTGCCCAATCCATTGACCACAACACCACAGGTTAAGGAAAAGCTCCAAGGCCCCTGAGGCCATCAATAGTGTAGGCCACCCTGGACTAAGAGGGGCTCTCTGACACCAGCGGAGCAACTATCTCCACTTAGACTCTCAGACAGTGTCCCCAGAGACAGAAGGTTGAAATGGACAGGCCCCCAGGCCCTAATCTGAACCTTAGCTTTGGTTTCCATGTGTCCGTCCTCAGAGGTCTGTTTTCGTAGACCAGCACACGGGGCTTTTCTGAGGCACCAAACCAAACCTCTCTCGCCTCCACATGGGGAGCTTACTTACTGGGGATGTATCAAACCCTTCAGGTAGGAGAGTTCCGCAGGGCCACTGAACAACAAGCACATTCCAAGGTTTCCATGGACCCAAATGCACATTATGACGCATCCTCAGGAGAGGCCATTTCAACTCAGCCCCCTGGTTAGCGTGCCCCAGAGGCAGCAGATCAAACATATCTTGTTGCTAATGGCCAATGGGAATGCGAGGCATGCTGTACAGGGATCCATCCTTCGAACCGTGCTCTCCAGTCCTTCCGTATGGTATGTCCTGGAGCCATGCAACAGGACTCGAATGTCCCACAGAAGGAAACCTGGTGGTTTGGGGCAACCTCCAAACTCAGCGTGGGAAAACTTCCTTGGCCTCATGAGGCCCCCGCTTCATGAAGGTGCCATCATGGACACATACTCCAGCCTCAGCCAACGTCTGATCCTCAGCCTGACTTCAGATGCAGGAGATTTTGATTCAGCCTCTGCCTAGTGGGCCTGCTCTGCCCTTGGCTCCAATCCTCACTTTAGCTTGTGTTCCTAGACTTCCGTCCTCACACTCCTGGCCCGCAAACCCTCCCTACTGGGAATTCTGGGGCCACAATGAAGCACTCCGCCTGCCTCCCAGGAGAAAAACTTTGTCTATGGTGCTGCCCAGAAACCCCAAATGAGGATCAAACTGCTTGGCCCTCGGCAACACCCCAATTGCATAGGCTACCTTAAACACTGATGCTCTGTCGCAAATAGCCTGAGCCCAGACCTTCCAACAGACACCGACACAGCTGGCTGCACACCCAGCACATTGGACCCGCCACTGCCTTAGGCCACCATCCATTCCCAACCTGGGTTTTCAGTCATCAGAACCTAGACCTTATCTCCAATCCCTGCACAGGGGGGAACCTGATGCACAAGTCAGAACCCCTCCTTCCCCATGGCAAGAAACCTTGCTGCTGGCAGTGAGTCAAACCTTCAGTGTAGGAGAAAACGGCATGGCCCATGAGGCCACACCCATGTGTGAGGGCCGCCTTGGGCACAAACACACATTGTGACCCTCAGCGTGAGTACCTTATTCAAGTAACGCCTCTCAGTGATTGGACCAAGAGCCCGCATATGTGGCTTGCCATGCCCATAGGCACGCAGGACTAACTAGATGGTGTGTATTCCAGTTGAGGGAACCCACTGCTGTGCTCTAGAGTCCCTCTCCTGGGGGGTCCCCTGTGGCAGAAAACAGTACTCTTCCCTTCCCACAGAATGAACCCAAACACTTGGGAGCTTGGACAATCCCCCGAGAGGAAGGCTCTTCCTCGGCCCCTGAAGCAACCCCTACCCTGAACGGCCACTGTGAACGCAACACCCAGAGACAAAAGCCTGAGCGACTGCCTCCCACTTGCCCTCCTTTGATATCCAGAGGATCTCCCCTCTCGGACTGGAGATCAGGCCTGCCATTACCTTGGCCCCTACCTGAGCCAAGTTTGCTTTTTCAGACATCTGTCCCCACAGGCCTGGCAAACACAGCCTCTAGGCTGGGTACTCTGGAGCCATACCACAGGACCATGCCTGCTCTCTCCTGGGAAACTCTGTCCATTCCTTTGGCCACACACCTCCAGAATATGAGAAACCTCAAGGCCCCCGAGGACATACCATTACCGGGAGCCTCCCTGCACACACAGGGGCCTTCGGACACAAGCTGAGCTGCTACCTCCATGAAGGCATGCACACAGATGTCAACAGAGATAGAAGGTTGAGCCGGACAGGCCCTTAGGCCCTAATCTCAACTCTTGCTTTGTTTTCCAGGTGTCACTCCTCAGAGGCTTTGGTTCGAAGAACAGGATATGGGGCTTTCCTGAGGCACTGAACAGAACTTCTCTCGTCTCCACATGGGAAGCTTCCTTGTTGGAGCCGTGTCAAACACCTCAGGTTGGAGAATCCTGCAGAGTCCCTGAGCCACCTCCACATTCCAAGGTCTCCCAGGCCACCAAGCCACAGTAGGACTCATCTTCAGGAGAGTCCATTTCAACTCTCCCCTCTGGGTAGCTCACCCAGGAGCCCGCAGATTGAGCCTGCCTTGTCCTGACTAAAGAGTGGGAATATGAGGTGGCGTTCCCAGGCATCCATGCTTAGACACCTGCTCTCGAGTCTTTCCGTATGGGGCCTCCTGGAACCATCCAATAGCACTCGACTTTCGTGCAGAAGGAAACCTTGAGGTTTGGAGTAGTTCACAAATCCCATCGTAGGCAAACCTTCCTGGCCTCATGAGGCCCCCACACCATTCAGGAAGAGGCCATGCTGGACAAAAACTCTAGCCTGAGGCACGTCTCAGAGTTGAAATGACCTCAGTGCAGGAGATCTTGATTCAGCCTCTCAGAGTGGGCCTGCCGTGCCATCGGTCCCAAACCTCACGCTAGCTTGTGTTTTCAGACTTCCTTCCTCACACTCCTGGCAAACAAGCCCTCCGGACTAGGAACTCCAGAACCACAACCCAGCCCAGGGTCTGCCCAAGGGAAGAAAAACGTTTCCTTGTGGGGATCTCTCCAGAGAACCCAGATGAGGATCAACCTGCTCGGGCCTCGACGGTACCCGAACTGGATAGGCTGCTCTGGGCACTCATGCTCTGTCTGACACAGCCTGAAGCCAGACGTCCAGACAGACAAGGAGACAGCTGGCCGCACACCCAGCACTTCGGACACGCCATGGTCTTATGCCGTCACCTCTTCCTAACCTTGGTTTTCAGATATCTGAACCTAGACATTATATCAATTCTCCACACAGCTGGGTATCGCAAGCACAACACAGAACTCCTCCTTCCCCGTGGCTGTAAAGCTTGCTCTTGGCATGGAGTCACACCTTCAGGGTGGGAGAAACCTTCCTGGTCCCTGATGCCACGGCCAAACTTGAGTGCTGCTTGGGCACAAATTCACACTCTGACCCTCAGCATGAGCCCCATGTCAAAGAAAGGCCTGTCAGGGCCTGGGCCAAGAGCCCGCATATGGGGCTTGCCAAGCCGCTATGCACCCAATCCTCACCAGTGTTTGAGTTTTCCAGTCGCCCCGCCCGTACCTGGGGCTCTGCTCTGGAATCCCTTTCTTGGAGAGACACGTGAGCCAGACAACACTTTTCCACCCTTCCCACAAAATGACCCCAAACTCTTGGGAGCTGGGACAAATCCCCAGAGAGGGATCCTCGTCCACAGTCCCTGAGGCCACCCCTCCAATCCACGGCTATCTCGGACACAACATCCAGAGACAAAAGCCTGAAGGAACGCCTCCCACTCGCCCTTGTTTCAGAGGCCCAGGAGCTCCCTCTCGGGCTGTACATCCGGCCTGCCATACCCTAGGCGCCACTCATAAGCTGAGTTTGTGTTTTCAGACTTCTGTGCCCTCAGCCTGGACCCACACAACCGCCAGGCTAGGGCCTCTGGAGCCACAGCGAAAGATTGTGCCTGCCCTCTCCAAGGAAATTGTGCCCAATCCATTGACCACAACCCTACAGGTTAGGGAAAAGCTCCAAGGCCCCTGAGGCCATCAATAGTGTAGGCCACCCTGGACTAAGAGGGGCTCTCTGACACCAGCGGAGCAACTATCTCCACTTAGACTCTCAGACAGTGTCCCCAGAGACAGAAGGTTGAAATGGACAGGCCCCCAGGCCCTAATCTGAACCTTAGCTTTGGTTTCCATGTGTCCGTCCTCAGAGGTCTGTTTTCGTAGACCAGCACACGGGGCTTTTCTGAGGCACCAAACCAAACCTCTCTCGCCTCCACATGGGGAGCTTACTTACTGGGGATGTATCAAACCCTTCAGGTAGGAGAGTTCCGCAGGGCCACTGAACAACCAGCACATTCCAAGGTTTCCATGGACCCAAACGCACATTATGACGCATCCTCAGGAGAGGCCATTTCAACTCAGCCCCCTGGTTAGCGTGCCCCAGAGGCAGCAGATCAAACATATCTTGTGGCTAATGGCCAATGGGAATGCGAGGCATGCTGTACAGGGATCCATCCTTCGAACCGTGCTCTCCAGTCCTTCCGTATGGTATGTCCTGGAGCCATGCAACAGGACTCGAATGTCCCACAGAAGGAAACCTGGTGGTTTGGGACAACCTCCAAACTCAGCGTGGGAAAACTTCCTTGGCCTCATGAGGCCCCCGCTTCATGAAGGTGCCATCATGGACACATACTCCAGCCTCAGCCAACGTCTGATCCTCAGCCTGACTTCAGATGCAGGAGATTTTGATTCAGCCTCTGCCTAGTGGGCCTGCTCTGCCCTTGGCTCCAATCCTCACTTTAGCTTGTGTTCCTAGACTTCCGTCCTCACACTCCTGGCCCGCAAACCCTCCCTACTGGGAATTCTGGGGCCACAATGAAGCACTCCGCCTGCCTCCCAGGAGAAAAACTTTGTCTATGGTGCTGCCCAGAAACCCCAAATGAGGATCAAACTGCTTGGCCCTCGGCAACACCCCAATTGCATAGGCTACCTTAAACACTGATGCTCTGTCGCAAATAGCCTGAGCCCAGACCTTCCAACAGACACCGACACAGCTGGCTGCACACCCAGCACATTGGACCCGCCACTGCCTTAGGCCACCATCCATTCCCAACCTGGGTTTTCAGTCATCAGAACCTAGACCTTATCTCCAATCCCTGCACAGGGGGGAACCTGATGCACAAGTCAGAACCCCTCCTTCCCCATGGCAAGAAACCTTGCTGCTGGCAGTGAGTCAAACCTTCAGTGTAGGAGAAAACGGCATGGCCCATGAGGCCACACCCATGTGTGAGGGCCGCCTTGGGCACAAACACACATTGTGACCCTCAGCGTGAGTACCTTATTCAAGTAACGCCTCTCAGTGATTGGACCAAGAGCCCACATATGTGGCTTGCCATGCCCATAGGCACGCAGGACTAACTAGATGGTGTGTATTCCAGTTGAGGGAACCCACTGCTGTGCTCTAGAGTCCCTCTCCTGGGGGGTCCCCTGTGGCAGAAAACAGTACTCTTCCCTTCCCACAGAATGAACCCAAACACTTGGGAGCTTGGACAATCCCCCGAGAGGAAGGCTCTTCCTCGGCCCCTGAAGCAACCCCTACCCTGAACGGCCACTGTGAACGCAACACCCAGAGACAAAAGCCTGAGCGACTGCCTCCCACTTGCCCTCCTTTGATATCCAGAGGATCTCCCCTCTCGGACTGGAGATCAGGCCTGCCATTACCTTGGCCCCTACCTGAGCCAAGTTTGCTTTTTCAGACATCTGTCCCCACAGGCCTGGCAAACACAGCCTCTAGGCTGGGTACTCTGGAGCCATACCACAGGACCATGCCTGCTCTCTCCTGGGAAACTCTGTCCATTCCTTTGGCCACACACCTCCAGAATATGAGAAACCTCAAGGCCCCCGAGGACATACCATTACCGGGAGCCTCCCTGCACACACAGGGGCCTTCGGACACAAGCTGAGCTGCTACCTCCATGAAGGCATGCACACAGATGTCAACAGAGATAGAAGGTTGAGCCGGACAGGCCCTTAGGCCCTAATCTCAACTCTTGCTTTGTTTTCCAGGTGTCACTCCTCAGAGGCTTTGGTTCGAAGAACAGGATATGGCGCTTTCCTGAGGCACTGAACAGAACTTCTCTCGTCTCCACATGGGAAGCTTCCTTGTTGGAGCCGTGTCAAACACCTCAGGTTGGAGAATCCTGCAGAGTCCCTGAGCCACCTCCACATTCCAAGGTCTCCCAGGCCACCAAGCCACAGTAGGACTCATCTTCAGGAGAGTCCATTTCAACTCTCCCCTCTGGGTAGCTCACCCAGGAGCCCGCAGATTGAGCCTGCCTTGTCCTGACTAAAGAGTGGGAATATGAGGTGGCGTTCCCAGGCATCCATGCTTAGACACCTGCTCTCGAGTCTTTCCGTATGGGGCCTCCTGGAACCATCCAATAGCACTCGACTTTCGTGCAGAAGGAAACCTTGAGGTTTGGAGTAGTTCACAAATCCCATCGTAGGCAAACCTTCCTGGCCCCCATGAGGCCCCCACACCATTCAGGAAGAGGCCATGCTGGACAAAAACTCTAGCCTGAGGCACGTCTCAGAGTTGAAATGACCTCAGTGCAGGAGATCTTGATTCAGCCTCTCAGAGTGGGCCTGCCGTGCCATCGGTCCCAAACCTCACGCTAGCTTGTGTTTTCAGACTTCCTTCCTCACACTCCTGGCAAACAAGCCCTCCGGACTAGGAACTCCAGAACCACAACCCAGCCCAGGGTCTGCCCAAGGGAAGAAAAACGTTTCCTTGTGGGGATCTCTCCAGAGAACCCAGATGAGGATCAACCTGCTCGGGCCTCGACGGTACCCGAACTGGATAGGCTGCTCTGGGCACTCATGCTCTGTCTGACACAGCCTGAAGCCAGACGTCCAGACAGACAAGGAGACAGCTGGCCGCACACCCAGCACTTCGGACACGCCATGGTCTTATGCCGTCACCTCTTCCTAACCTTGGTTTTCAGATATCTGAACCTAGACATTATATCAATTCTCCACACAGCTGGGTATCGCAAGCACAACACAGAACTCCTCCTTCCCCGTGGCTGTAAAGCTTGCTCTTGGCATGGAGTCACACCTTCAGGGTGGGAGAAACCTTCCTGGTCCCTGATGCCACGCCCAAACTTGAGTGCTGCTTGGGCACAAATTCACACTCTGACCCTCAGCATGAGCCCCATGTCAAAGAAAGGCCTGTCAGGGCCTGGGCCAAGAGCCCGCATATGGGGCTTGCCAAGCCGCTATGCACCCAATCCTCACCAGTGTTTGAGTTTTCCAGTCGCCCCGCCCGTACCTGGGGCTCTGCTCTGGAATCCCTTTCTTGGAGAGACACGTGAGCCAGACAACACTTTTCCACCCTTCCCACAAAATGACCCCAAACTCTTGGGAGCTGGGACAAATCCCCAGAGAGGGATCCTCGTCCACAGTCCCTGAGGCCACCCCTCCAATCCACGGCTATCTCAGACACAACATCCAGAGACAAAAGCCTGAAGGAACGCCTCCCACTCGCCCTTGTTTCAGAGGCCCAGGAGCTCCCTCTCGGGCTGTACATCCGGCCTGCCATACCCTAGGCGCCACTCATAAGCTGAGTTTGTGTTTTCAGACTTCTGTGCCCTCAGCCTGGACCCACACAACCGCCAGGCTAGGGCCTCTGGAGCCACAGCGAAAGATTGTGCCTGCCCTCTCCAAGGAAATTGTGCCCAATCCATTGACCACAACACCACAGGTTAGGGAAAAGCTCCAAGGCCCCTGAGGCCATCAATAGTGTAGGCCACCCTGGACTAAGAGGGGCTCTCTGACACCAGCGGAGCAACTATCTCCACTTAGACTCTCAGACAGTGTCCCCAGAGACAGAAGGTTGAAATGGACAGGCCCCCAGGCCCTAATCTGAACCTTAGCTTTGGTTTCCATGTGTCCGTCCTCAGAGGTCTGTTTTCGTAGACCAGCACACGGGGCTTTTCTGAGGCACCAAACCAAACCTCTCTCGCCTCCACATGGGGAGCTTACTTACTGGGGATGTATCAAACCCTTCAGGTAGGAGAGTTCCGCAGGGCCACTGAACAACCAGCACATTCCAAGGTTTCCATGGACTCAAATGCACATTATGACGCATCCTCAGGAGAGGCCATTTCAACTCAGCCCCCTGGTTAGCGTGCCCCAGAGGCAGCAGATCAAACATATCTTGTGGCTAATGGCCAATGGGAATGCGAGGCATGCTGTACAGGGATCCATCCTTCGAACCGTGCTCTCCAGTCCTTCCGTATGGTATGTCCTGGAGCCATGCAACAGGACTCGAATGTCCCACAGAAGGAAACCTGGTGGTTTGGGGCAACCTCCAAACTCAGCGTGGGAAAACTTCCTTGGCCTCATGAGGCCCCCGCTTTATGAAGGTGCCATCATGGACACATACTCCAGCCTCAGCCAACGTCTGATCCTCAGCCTGACTTCAGATGCAGGAGATTTTGATTCAGCCTCTGCCTAGTGGGCCTGCTCTGCCCTTGGCTCCAATCCTCACTTTAGCTTGTGTTCCTAGACTTCCGTCCTCACACTCCTGGCCCGCAAACCCTCCCTACTGGGAATTCTGGGGCCACAATGAAGCACTCCGCCTGCCTCCCAGGAGAAAAACTTTGTCTATGGTGCTGCCCAGAAACCCCAAATGAGGATCAAACTGCTTGGCCCTCGGCAACACCCCAATTGCATAGGCTACCTTAAACACTGATGCTCTGTCGCAAATAGCCTGAGCCCAGACCTTCCAACAGACACCGACACAGCTGGCTGCACACCCAGCACATTGGACCCGCCACTGCCTTAGGCCACCATCCATTCCCAACCTGGGTTTTCAGTCATCAGAACCTAGACCTTATCTCCAATCCCTGCACAGGGGGGAACCTGATGCACAAGTCAGAACCCCTCCTTCCCCATGGCAAGAAACCTTGCTGCTGGCAGTGAGTCAAACCTTCAGTGTAGGAGAAAACGGCATGGCCCATGAGGCCACGCCCATGTGTGAGGGCCGCCTTGGGCACAAACACACATTGTGACCCTCAGCGTGAGTACCTTATTCAAGTAACGCCTCTCAGTGATTGGACCAAGAGCCCGCATATGTGGCTTGCCATGCCCATAGGCACGCAGGACTAACTAGATGGTGTGTATTCCAGTTGAGGGAACCCACTGCTGTGCTCTAGAGTCCCTCTCCTGGGGGGTCCCCTGTGGCAGAAAACAGTACTCTTCCCTTCCCACAGAATGAACCCAAACACTTGGGAGCTTGGACAATCCCCCGAGAGGAAGGCTCTTCCTCGGCCCCTGAAGCAACCCCTACCCTGAACGGCCACTGTGAACGCAACACCCAGAGACAAAAGCCTGAGCGACTGCCTCCCACTTGCCCTCCTTTGATATCCAGAGGATCTCCCCTCTCGGACTGGAGATCAGGCCTGCCATTACCTTGGCCCCTACCTGAGCCAAGTTTGCTTTTTCAGACATCTGTCCCCACAGGCCTGGCAAACACAGCCTCTAGGCTGGGTACTCTGGAGCCATACCACAGGACCATGCCTGCTCTCTCCTGGGAAACTCTGTCCATTCCTTTGGCCACACACCTCCAGAATATGAGAAACCTCAAGGCCCCCGAGGACATACCATTACCGGGAGCCTCCCTGCACACACAGGGGCCTTCGGACACAAGCTGAGCTGCTACCTCCATGAAGGCATGCACACAGATGTCAACAGAGATAGAAGGTTGAGCCGGACAGGCCCTTAGGCCCTAATCTCAACTCTTGCTTTGTTTTCCAGGTGTCACTCCTCAGAGGCTTTGGTTCGAAGAACAGGATATGGCGCTTTCCTGAGGCACTGAACAGAACTTCTCTCGTCTCCACATGGGAAGCTTCCTTGTTGGAGCCGTGTCAAACACCTCAGGTTGGAGAATCCTGCAGAGTCCCTGAGCCACCTCCACATTCCAAGGTCTCCCAGGCCACCAAGCCACAGTAGGACTCATCTTCAGGAGAGTCCATTTCAACTCTCCCCTCTGGGTAGCTCACCCAGGAGCCCGCAGATTGAGCCTGCCTTGTCCTGACTAAAGAGTGGGAATATGAGGTGGCGTTCCCAGGCATCCATGCTTAGACACCTGCTCTCGAGTCTTTCCGTATGGGGCCTCCTGGAACCATCCAATAGCACTCGACTTTCGTGCAGAAGGAAACCTTGAGGTTTGGAGTAGTTCACAAATCCCATCGTAGGCAAACCTTCCTGGCCCCCATGAGGCCCCCACACCATTCAGGAAGAGGCCATGCTGGACAAAAACTCTAGCCTGAGGCACGTCTCAGAGTTGAAATGACCTCAGTGCAGGAGATCTTGATTCAGCCTCTCAGAGTGGGCCTGCCGTGCCATCGGTCCCAAACCTCACGCTAGCTTGTGTTTTCAGACTTCCTTCCTCACACTCCTGGCAAACAAGCCCTCCGGACTAGGAACTCCAGAACCACAACCCAGCCCAGGGTCTGCCCAAGGGAAGAAAAACGTTTCCTTGTGGGGATCTCTCCAGAGAACCCAGATGAGGATCAACCTGCTCGGGCCTCGACGGTACCCGAACTGGATAGGCTGCTCTGGGCACTCATGCTCTGTCTGACACAGCCTGAAGCCAGACGTCCAGACAGACAAGGAGACAGCTGGCCGCACACCCAGCACTTCGGACACGCCATGGTCTTATGCCGTCACCTCTTCCTAACCTTGGTTTTCAGATATCTGAACCTAGACATTATATCAATTCTCCACACAGCTGGGTATCGCAAGCACAACACAGAACTCCTCCTTCCCCGTGGCTGTAAAGCTTGCTCTTGGCATGGAGTCACACCTTCAGGGTGGGAGAAACCTTCCTGGTCCCTGATGCCACGCCCAAACTTGAGTGCTGCTTGGGCACAAATTCACACTCTGACCCTCAGCATGAGCCCCATGTCAAAGAAAGGCCTGTCAGGGCCTGGGCCAAGAGCCCGCATATGGGGCTTGCCAAGCCGCTATGCACCCAATCCTCACCAGTGTTTGAGTTTTCCAGTCGCCCCGCCCGTACCTGGGGCTCTGCTCTGGAATCCCTTTCTTGGAGAGACACGTGAGCCAGACAACACTTTTCCACCCTTCCCACAAAATGACCCCAAACTCTTGGGAGCTGGGACAAATCCCCAGAGAGGGATCCTCGTCCACAGTCCCTGAGGCCACCCCTCCAATCCACGGCTATCTCGGACACAACATCCAGAGACAAAAGCCTGAAGGAACGCCTCCCACTCGCCCTTGTTTCAGAGGCCCAGGAGCTCCCTCTCGGGCTGTACATCCGGCCTGCCATACCCTAGGCGCCACTCATAAGCTGAGTTTGTGTTTTCAGACTTCTGTGCCCTCAGCCTGGACCCACACAACCGCCAGGCTAGGGCCTCTGGAGCCACAGCGAAAGATTGTGCCTGCCCTCTCCAAGGAAATTGTGCCCAATCCATTGACCACAACCCTACAGGTTAGGGAAAAGCTCCAAGGCCCCTGAGGCCATCAATAGTGTAGGCCACCCTGGACTAAGAGGGGCTCTCTGACACCAGCGGAGCAACTATCTCCACTTAGACTCTCAGACAGTGTCCCCAGAGACAGAAGGTTGAAATGGACAGGCCCCCAGGCCCTAATCTGAACCTTAGCTTTGGTTTCCATGTGTCCGTCCTCAGAGGTCTGTTTTCGTAGACCAGCACACGGGGCTTTTCTGAGGCACCAAACCAAACCTCTCTCGCCTCCACATGGGGAGCTTACTTACTGGGGATGTATCAAACCCTTCAGGTAGGAGAGTTCCGCAGGGCCACTGAACAACCAGCACATTCCAAGGTTTCCATGGACCCAAATGCACATTATGACGCATCCTCAGGAGAGGCCATTTCAACTCAGCCCCCTGGTTAGCGTGCCCCAGAGGCAGCAGATCAAACATATCTTGTGGCTAATGGCCAATGGGAATGCGAGGCATGCTGTACAGGGATCCATCCTTCGAACCGTGCTCTCCAGTCCTTCCGTATGGTATGTCCTGGAGCCATGCAACAGGACTCGAATGTCCCACAGAAGGAAACCTGGTGGTTTGGGGCAACCTCCAAACTCAGCGTGGGAAAACTTCCTTGGCCTCATGAGGCCCCCGCTTCATGAAGGTGCCATCATGGACACATACTCCAGCCTCAGCCAACGTCTGATCCTCAGCCTGACTTCAGATGCAGGAGATTTTGATTCAGCCTCTGCCTAGTGGGCCTGCTCTGCCCTTGGCTCCAATCCTCACTTTAGCTTGTGTTCCTAGACTTCCGTCCTCACACTCCTGGCCCGCAAACCCTCCCTACTGGGAATTCTGGGGCCACAATGAAGCACTCCGCCTGCCTCCCAGGAGAAAAACTTTGTCTATGGTGCTGCCCAGAAACCCCAAATGAGGATCAAACTGCTTGGCCCTCGGCAACACCCCAATTGCATAGGCTACCTTAAACACTGATGCTCTGTCGCAAATAGCCTGAGCCCAGACCTTCCAACAGACACCGACACAGCTGGCTGCACACCCAGCACATTGGACCCGCCACTGCCTTAGGCCACCATCCATTCCCAACCTGGGTTTTCAGTCATCAGAACCTAGACCTTATCTCCAATCCCTGCACAGGGGGGAACCTGATGCACAAGTCAGAACCCCTCCTTCCCCATGGCAAGAAACCTTGCTGCTGGCAGTGAGTCAAACCTTCAGTGTAGGAGAAAACGGCATGGCCCATGAGGCCACGCCCATGTGTGAGGGCCGCCTTGGGCACAAACACACATTGTGACCCTCAGCGTGAGTACCTTATTCAAGTAACGCCTCTCAGTGATTGGACCAAGAGCCCGCATATGTGGCTTGCCATGCCCATAGGCACGCAGGACTAACTAGATGGTGTGTATTCCAGTTGAGGGAACCCACTGCTGTGCTCTAGAGTCCCTCTCCTGGGGGGTCCCCTGTGGCAGAAAACAGTACTCTTCCCTTCCCACAGAATGAACCCAAACACTTGGGAGCTTGGACAATCCCCCGAGAGGAAGGCTCTTCCTCGGCCCCTGAAGCAACCCCTACCCTGAACGGCCACTGTGAACGCAACACCCAGAGACAAAAGCCTGAGCGACTGCCTCCCACTTGCCCTCCTTTGATATCCAGAGGATCTCCCCTCTCGGACTGGAGATCAGGCCTGCCATTACCTTGGCCCCTACCTGAGCCAAGTTTGCTTTTTCAGACATCTGTCCCCACAGGCCTGGCAAACACAGCCTCTAGGCTGGGTACTCTGGAGCCATACCACAGGACCATGCCTGCTCTCTCCTGGGAAACTCTGTCCATTCCTTTGGCCACACACCTCCAGAATATGAGAAACCTCAAGGCCCCCGAGGACATACCATTACCGGGAGCCTCCCTGCACACACAGGGGCCTTCGGACACAAGCTGAGCTGCTACCTCCATGAAGGCATGCACACAGATGTCAACAGAGATAGAAGGTTGAGCCGGACAGGCCCTTAGGCCCTAATCTCAACTCTTGCTTTGTTTTCCAGGTGTCACTCCTCAGAGGCTTTGGTTCGAAGAACAGGATATGGCGCTTTCCTGAGGCACTGAACAGAACTTCTCTCGTCTCCACATGGGAAGCTTCCTTGTTGGAGCCGTGTCAAACACCTCAGGTTGGAGAATCCTGCAGAGTCCCTGAGCCACCTCCACATTCCAAGGTCTCCCAGGCCACCAAGCCACAGTAGGACTCATCTTCAGGAGAGTCCATTTCAACTCTCCCCTCTGGGTAGCTCACCCAGGAGCCCGCAGATTGAGCCTGCCTTGTCCTGACTAAAGAGTGGGAATATGAGGTGGCGTTCCCAGGCATCCATGCTTAGACACCTGCTCTCGAGTCTTTCCGTATGGGGCCTCCTGGAACCATCCAATAGCACTCGACTTTCGTGCAGAAGGAAACCTTGAGGTTTGGAGTAGTTCACAAATCCCATCGTAGGCAAACCTTCCTGGCCCCCATGAGGCCCCCACACCATTCAGGAAGAGGCCATGCTGGACAAAAACTCTAGCCTGAGGCACGTCTCAGAGTTGAAATGACCTCAGTGCAGGAGATCTTGATTCAGCCTCTCAGAGTGGGCCTGCCGTGCCATCGGTCCCAAACCTCACGCTAGCTTGTGTTTTCAGACTTCCTTCCTCACACTCCTGGCAAACAAGCCCTCCGGACTAGGAACTCCAGAACCACAACCCAGCCCAGGGTCTGCCCAAGGGAAGAAAAACGTTTCCTTGTGGGGATCTCTCCAGAGAACCCAGATGAGGATCAACCTGCTCGGGCCTCGACGGTACCCGAACTGGATAGGCTGCTCTGGGCACTCATGCTCTGTCTGACACAGCCTGAAGCCAGACGTCCAGACAGACAAGGAGACAGCTGGCCGCACACCCAGCACTTCGGACACGCCATGGTCTTATGCCGTCACCTCTTCCTAACCTTGGTTTTCAGATATCTGAACCTAGACATTATATCAATTCTCCACACAGCTGGGTATCGCAAGCACAACACAGAACTCCTCCTTCCCCGTGGCTGTAAAGCTTGCTCTTGGCATGGAGTCACACCTTCAGGGTGGGAGAAACCTTCCTGGTCCCTGATGCCACGCCCAAACTTGAGTGCTGCTTGGGCACAAATTCACACTCTGACCCTCAGCATGAGCCCCATGTCAAAGAAAGGCCTGTCAGGGCCTGGGCCAAGAGCCCGCATATGGGGCTTGCCAAGCCGCTATGCACCCAATCCTCACCAGTGTTTGAGTTTTCCAGTCGCCCCGCCCGTACCTGGGGCTCTGCTCTGGAATCCCTTTCTTGGAGAGACACGTGAGCCAGACAACACTTTTCCACCCTTCCCACAAAATGACCCCAAACTCTTGGGAGCTGGGACAAATCCCCAGAGAGGGATCCTCGTCCACAGTCCCTGAGGCCACCCCTCCAATCCACGGCTATCTCGGACACAACATCCAGAGACAAAAGCCTGAAGGAACGCCTCCCACTCGCCCTTGTTTCAGAGGCCCAGGAGCTCCCTCTCGGGCTGTACATCCGGCCTGCCATACCCTAGGCGCCACTCATAAGCTGAGTTTGTGTTTTCAGACTTCTGTGCCCTCAGCCTGGACCCACACAACCGCCAGGCTAGGGCCTCTGGAGCCACAGCGAAAGATTGTGCCTGCCCTCTCCAAGGAAATTGTGCCCAATCCATTGACCACAACACCACAGGTTAGGGAAAAGCTCCAAGGCCCCTGAGGCCATCAATAGTGTAGGCCACCCTGGACTAAGAGGGGCTCTCTGACACCAGCGGAGCAACTATCTCCACTTAGACTCTCAGACAGTGTCCCCAGAGACAGAAGGTTGAAATGGACAGGCCCCCAGGCCCTAATCTGAACCTTAGCTTTGGTTTCCATGTGTCCGTCCTCAGAGGTCTGTTTTCGTAGACCAGCACACGGGGCTTTTCTGAGGCACCAAACCAAACCTCTCTCGCCTCCACATGGGGAGCTTACTTACTGGGGATGTATCAAACCCTTCAGGTAGGAGAGTTCCGCAGGGCCACTGAACAACCAGCACATTCCAAGGTTTCCATGGACTCAAATGCACATTATGACGCATCCTCAGGAGAGGCCATTTCAACTCAGCCCCCTGGTTAGCGTGCCCCAGAGGCAGCAGATCAAACATATCTTGTGGCTAATGGCCAATGGGAATGCGAGGCATGCTGTACAGGGATCCATCCTTCGAACCGTGCTCTCCAGTCCTTCCGTATGGTATGTCCTGGAGCCATGCAACAGGACTCGAATGTCCCACAGAAGGAAACCTGGTGGTTTGGGGCAACCTCCAAACTCAGCGTGGGAAAACTTCCTTGGCCTCATGAGGCCCCCGCTTCATGAAGGTGCCATCATGGACACATACTCCAGCCTCAGCCAACGTCTGATCCTCAGCCTGACTTCAGATGCAGGAGATTTTGATTCAGCCTCTGCCTAGTGGGCCTGCTCTGCCCTTGGCTCCAATCCTCACTTTAGCTTGTGTTCCTAGACTTCCGTCCTCACACTCCTGGCCCCCAAACCCTCCCTACTGGGAATTCTGGGGCCACAATGAAGCACTCCGCCTGCCTCCCAGGAGAAAAACTTTGTCTATGGTGCTGCCCAGAAACCCCAAATGAGGATCAAACTGCTTGGCCCTCGGCAACACCCCAATTGCATAGGCTACCTTAAACACTGATGCTCTGTCGCAAATAGCCTGAGCCCAGACCTTCCAACAGACACCGACACAGCTGGCTGCACACCCAGCACATTGGACCCGCCACTGCCTTAGGCCACCATCCATTCCCAACCTGGGTTTTCAGTCATCAGAACCTAGACCTTATCTCCAATCCCTGCACAGGGGGGAACCTGATGCACAAGTCAGAACCCCTCCTTCCCCATGGCAAGAAACCTTGCTGCTGGCAGTGAGTCAAACCTTCAGTGTAGGAGAAAACGGCATGGCCCATGAGGCCACGCCCATGTGTTAGGGCCGCCTTGGGCACAAACACACATTGTGACCCTCAGCGTGAGTACCTTATTCAAGTAACGCCTCTCAGTGATTGGACCAAGAGCCCGCATATGTGGCTTGCCATGCCCATAGGCACGCAGGACTAACTAGATGGTGTGTATTCCAGTTGAGGGAACCCACTGCTGTGCTCTAGAGTCCCTCTCCTGGGGGGTCCCCTGTGGCAGAAAACAGTACTCTTCCCTTCCCACAGAATGAACCCAAACACTTGGGAGCTTGGACAATCCCCCGAGAGGAAGGCTCTTCCTCGGCCCCTGAAGCAACCCCTACCCTGAACGGCCACTGTGAACGCAACACCCAGAGACAAAAGCCTGAGCGACTGCCTCCCACTTGCCCTCCTTTGATATCCAGAGGATCTCCCCTCTCGGACTGGAGATCAGGCCTGCCATTACCTTGGCCCCTACCTGAGCCAAGTTTGCTTTTTCAGACATCTGTCCCCACAGGCCTGGCAAACACAGCCTCTAGGCTGGGTACTCTGGAGCCATACCACAGGACCATGCCTGCTCTCTCCTGGGAAACTCTGTCCATTCCTTTGGCCACACACCTCCAGAATATGAGAAACCTCAAGGCCCCCGAGGACATACCATTACCGGGAGCCTCCCTGCACACACAGGGGCCTTCGGACACAAGCTGAGCTGCTACCTCCATGAAGGCATGCACACAGATGTCAACAGAGATAGAAGGTTGAGCCGGACAGGCCCTTAGGCCCTAATCTCAACTCTTGCTTTGTTTTCCAGGTGTCACTCCTCAGAGGCTTTGGTTCGAAGAACAGGATATGGCGCTTTCCTGAGGCACTGAACAGAACTTCTCTCGTCTCCACATGGGAAGCTTCCTTGTTGGAGCCGTGTCAAACACCTCAGGTTGGAGAATCCTGCAGAGTCCCTGAGCCACCTCCACATTCCAAGGTCTCCCAGGCCACCAAGCCACAGTAGGACTCATCTTCAGGAGAGTCCATTTCAACTCTCCCCTCTGGGTAGCTCACCCAGGAGCCCGCAGATTGAGCCTGCCTTGTCCTGACTAAAGAGTGGGAATATGAGGTGGCGTTCCCAGGCATCCATGCTTAGACACCTGCTCTCGAGTCTTTCCGTATGGGGCCTCCTGGAACCATCCAATAGCACTCGACTTTCGTGCAGAAGGAAACCTTGAGGTTTGGAGTAGTTCACAAATCCCATCGTAGGCAAACCTTCCTGGCCCCCATGAGGCCCCCACACCATTCAGGAAGAGGCCATGCTGGACAAAAACTCTAGCCTGAGGCACGTCTCAGAGTTGAAATGACCTCAGTGCAGGAGATCTTGATTCAGCCTCTCAGAGTGGGCCTGCCGTGCCATCGGTCCCAAACCTCACGCTAGCTTGTGTTTTCAGACTTCCTTCCTCACACTCCTGGCAAACAAGCCCTCCGGACTAGGAACTCCAGAACCACAACCCAGCCCAGGGTCTGCCCAAGGGAAGAAAAACGTTTCCTTGTGGGGATCTCTCCAGAGAACCCAGATGAGGATCAACCTGCTCGGGCCTCGACGGTACCCGAACTGGATAGGCTGCTCTGGGCACTCATGCTCTGTCTGACACAGCCTGAAGCCAGACGTCCAGACAGACAAGGAGACAGCTGGCCGCACACCCAGCACTTCGGACACGCCATGGTCTTATGCCGTCACCTCTTCCTAACCTTGGTTTTCAGATATCTGAACCTAGACATTATATCAATTCTCCACACAGCTGGGTATCGCAAGCACAACACAGAACTCCTCCTTCCCCGTGGCTGTAAAGCTTGCTCTTGGCATGGAGTCACACCTTCAGGGTGGGAGAAACCTTCCTGGTCCCTGATGCCACGCCCAAACTTGAGTGCTGCTTGGGCACAAATTCACACTCTGACCCTCAGCATGAGCCCCATGTCAAAGAAAGGCCTGTCAGGGCCTGGGCCAAGAGCCCGCATATGGGGCTTGCCAAGCCGCTATGCACCCAATCCTCACCAGTGTTTGAGTTTTCCAGTCGCCCCGCCCGTACCTGGGGCTCTGCTCTGGAATCCCTTTCTTGGAGAGACACGTGAGCCAGACAACACTTTTCCACCCTTCCCACAAAATGACCCCAAACTCTTGGGAGCTGGGACAAATCCCCAGAGAGGGATCCTCGTCCACAGTCCCTGAGGCCACCCCTCCAATCCACGGCTATCTCGGACACAACATCCAGAGACAAAAGCCTGAAGGAACGCCTCCCACTCGCCCTTGTTTCAGAGGCCCAGGAGCTCCCTCTCGGGCTGTACATCCGGCCTGCCATACCCTAGGCGCCACTCATAAGCTGAGTTTGTGTTTTCAGACTTCTGTGCCCTCAGCCTGGACCCACACAACCGCCAGGCTAGGGCCTCTGGAGCCACAGCGAAAGATTGTGCCTGCCCTCTCCAAGGAAATTGTGCCCAATCCATTGACCACAACACCACAGGTTAGGGAAAAGCTCCAAGGCCCCTGAGGCCATCAATAGTGTAGGCCACCCTGGACTAAGAGGGGCTCTCTGACACCAGCGGAGCAACTATCTCCACTTAGACTCTCAGACAGTGTCCCCAGAGACAGAAGGTTGAAATGGACAGGCCCCCAGGCCCTAATCTGAACCTTAGCTTTGGTTTCCATGTGTCCGTCCTCAGAGGTCTGTTTTCGTAGACCAGCACACGGGGCTTTTCTGAGGCACCAAACCAAACCTCTCTCGCCTCCACATGGGGAGCTTACTTACTGGGGATGTATCAAACCCTTCAGGTAGGAGAGTTCCGCAGGGCCACTGAACAACCAGCACATTCCAAGGTTTCCATGGACTCAAATGCACATTATGACGCATCCTCAGGAGAGGCCATTTCAACTCAGCCCCCTGGTTAGCGTGCCCCAGAGGCAGCAGATCAAACATATCTTGTGGCTAATGGCCAATGGGAATGCGAGGCATGCTGTACAGGGATCCATCCTTCGAACCGTGCTCTCCAGTCCTTCCGTATGGTATGTCCTGGAGCCATGCAACAGGACTCGAATGTCCCACAGAAGGAAACCTGGTGGTTTGGGGCAACCTCCAAACTCAGCGTGGGAAAACTTCCTTGGCCTCATGAGGCCCCCGCTTCATGAAGGTGCCATCATGGACACATACTCCAGCCTCAGCCAACGTCTGATCCTCAGCCTGACTTCAGATGCAGGAGATTTTGATTCAGCCTCTGCCTAGTGGGCCTGCTCTGCCCTTGGCTCCAATCCTCACTTTAGCTTGTGTTCCTAGACTTCCGTCCTCACACTCCTGGCCCGCAAACCCTCCCTACTGGGAATTCTGGGGCCACAATGAAGCACTCCGCCTGCCTCCCAGGAGAAAAACTTTGTCTATGGTGCTGCCCAGAAACCCCAAATGAGGATCAAACTGCTTGGCCCTCGGCAACACCCCAATTGCATAGGCTACCTTAAACACTGATGCTCTGTCGCAAATAGCCTGAGCCCAGACCTTCCAACAGACACCGACACAGCTGTCTGCACACCCAGCACATTGGACCCGCCACTGCCTTAGGCCACCATCCATTCCCAACCTGGGTTTTCAGTCATCAGAACCTAGACATTATCTCCAATCCCTGCACAGGGGGGAACCTGATGCACAAGTCAGAACCCCTCCTTCCCCATGGCAAGAAACCTTGCTGCTGGCAGTGAGTCAAACCTTCAGTGTAGGAGAAAACGGCATGGCCCATGAGGCCACGCCCATGTGTTAGGGCCGCCTTGGGCACAAACACACATTGTGACCCTCAGCGTGAGTACCTTATTCAAGTAACGCCTCTCAGTGATTGGACCAAGAGCCCGCATATGTGGCTTGCCATGCCCATAGGCACGCAGGACTAACTAGATGGTGTGTATTCCAGTTGAGGGAACCCACTGCTGTGCTCTAGAGTCCCTCTCCTGGGGGGTCCCCTGTGGCAGAAAACAGTACTCTTCCCTTCCCACAGAATGAACCCAAACACTTGGGAGCTTGGACAATCCCCCGAGAGGAAGGCTCTTCCTCGGCCCCTGAAGCAACCCCTACCCTGAACGGCCACTGTGAACGCAACACCCAGAGACAAAAGCCTGAGCGACTGCCTCCCACTTGCCCTCCTTTGATATCCAGAGGATCTCCCCTCTCGGACTGGAGATCAGGCCTGCCATTACCTTGGCCCCTACCTGAGCCAAGTTTGCTTTTTCAGACATCTGTCCCCACAGGCCTGGCAAACACAGCCTCTAGGCTGGGTACTCTGGAGCCATACCACAGGACCATGCCTGCTCTCTCCTGGGAAACTCTGTCCATTCCTTTGGCCACACACCTCCAGAATATGAGAAACCTCAAGGCCCCCGAGGACATACCATTACCGGGAGCCTCCCTGCACACACAGGGGCCTTCGGACACAAGCTGAGCTGCTACCTCCATGAAGGCATGCACACAGATGTCAACAGAGATAGAAGGTTGAGCCGGACAGGCCCTTAGGCCCAAATCTCAACTCTTGCTTTGTTTTCCAGGTGTCACTCCTCAGAGGCTTTGGTTCGAAGAACAGGATATGGGGCTTTCCTGAGGCACTGAACAGAACTTCTCTCGTCTCCACATGGGAAGCTTCCTTGTTGGAGCCGTGTCAAACACCTCAGGTTGGAGAATCCTGCAGAGTCCCTGAGCCACCTCCACATTCCAAGGTCTCCCAGGCCACCAAGCCACAGTAGGACTCATCTTCAGGAGAGTCCATTTCAACTCTCCCCTCTGGGTAGCTCACCCAGGAGCCCGCAGATTGAGCCTGCCTTGTCCTGACTAAAGAGTGGGAATATGAGGTGGCGTTCCCAGGCATCCATGCTTAGACACCTGCTCTCGAGTCTTTCCGTATGGGGCCTCCTGGAACCATCCAATAGCACTCGACTTTCGTGCAGAAGGAAACCTTGAGGTTTGGAGTAGTTCACAAATCCCATCGTAGGCAAACCTTCCTGGCCTCATGAGGCCCCCACACCATTCAGGAAGAGGCCATGCTGGACAAAAACTCTAGCCTGAGGCACGTCTCAGAGTTGAAATGACCTCAGTGCAGGAGATCTTGATTCAGCCTCTCAGAGTGGGCCTGCCGTGCCATCGGTCCCAAACCTCACGCTAGCTTGTGTTTTCAGACTTCCTTCCTCACACTCCTGGCAAACAAGCCCTCCGGACTAGGAACTCCAGAACCACAACCCAGCCCAGGGTCTGCCCAAGGGAAGAAAAACGTTTCCTTGTGGGGATCTCTCCAGAGAACCCAGATGAGGATCAACCTGCTCGGGCCTCGACGGTACCCGAACTGGATAGGCTGCTCTGGGCACTCATGCTCTGTCTGACACAGCCTGAAGCCAGACGTCCAGACAGACAAGGAGACAGCTGGCCGCACACCCAGCACTTCGGACACGCCATGGTCTTATGCCGTCACCTCTTCCTAACCTTGGTTTTCAGATATCTGAACCTAGACATTATATCAATTCTCCACACAGCTGGGTATCGCAAGCACAACACAGAACTCCTCCTTCCCCGTGGCTGTAAAGCTTGCTCTTGGCATGGAGTCACACCTTCAGGGTGGGAGAAACCTTCCTGGTCCCTGATGCCACGCCCAAACTTGAGTGCTGCTTGGGCACAAATTCACACTCTGACCCTCAGCATGAGCCCCATGTCAAAGAAAGGCCTGTCAGGGCCTGGGCCAAGAGCCCGCATATGGGGCTTGCCAAGCCGCTATGCACCCAATCCTCACCAGTGTTTGAGTTTTCCAGTCGCCCCGCCCGTACCTGGGGCTCTGCTCTGGAATCCCTTTCTTGGAGAAACACGTGAGCCAGACAACACTTTTCCACCCTTCCCACAAAATGACCCCAAACTCTTGGGAGCTGGGACAAATCCCCAGAGAGGGATCCTCGTCCACAGTCCCTGAGGCCACCCCTCCAATCCACGGCTATCTCGGACACAACATCCAGAGACAAAAGCCTGAAGGAACGCCTCCCACTCGCACTTGTTTCAGAGGCCCAGGAGCTCCCTCTCGGGCTGTACATCCGGCCTGCCATACCCTAGGCGCCACTCATAAGCTGAGTTTGTGTTTTCAGACTTCTGTGCCCTCAGCCTGGACCCACACAACCGCCAGGCTAGGGCCTCTGGAGCCACAGCGAAAGATTGTGCCTGCCCTCTCCAAGGAAATTGTGCCCAATCCATTGACCACAACCCTACAGGTTAGGGAAAAGCTCCAAGGCCCCTGAGGCCATCAATAGTGTAGGCCACCCTGGACTAAGAGGGGCTCTCTGACACCAGCGGAGCAACTATCTCCACTTAGACTCTCAGACAGTGTCCCCAGAGACAGAAGGTTGAAATGGACAGGCCCCCAGGCCCTAATCTGAACCTTAGCTTTGGTTTCCATGTGTCCCTCCTCAGAGGTCTGTTTTCGTAGACCAGCACACGGGGCTTTTCTGAGGCACCAAACCAAACCTCTCTCGCCTCCACATGGGGAGCTTACTTACTGGGGATGTATCAAACCCTTCAGGTAGGAGAGTTCCGCAGGGCCACTGAACATCCAGCACATTCCAAGGTTTCCATGGACCCAAACGCACATTATGACGCATCCTCAGGAGAGGCCATTTCAACTCAGCCCCCTGGTTAGCGTGCCCCAGAGGCAGCAGATCAAACATATCTTGTGGCTAATGGCCAATGGGAATGCGAGGCATGCTGTACAGGGATCCATCCTTCGAACCGTGCTCTCCAGTCCTTCCGTATGGTATGTCCTGGAGCCATGCAACAGGACTCGAATGTCCCACAGAAGGAAACCTGGTGGTTTGGGGCAACCTCCAAACTCAGCGTGGGAAAACTTCCTTGGCCTCATGAGGCCCCCGCTTCATGAAGGTGCCATCATGGACACATACTCCAGCCTCAGCCAACGTCTGATCCTCAGCCTGACTTCAGATGCAGGAGATTTTGATTCAGCCTCTGCCTAGTGGGCCTGCTCTGCCCTTGGCTCCAATCCTCACTTTAGCTTGTGTTCCTAGACTTCCGTCCTCACACTCCTGGCCCGCAAACCCTCCCTACTGGGAATTCTGGGGCCACAATGAAGCACTCCGCCTGCCTCCCAGGAGAAAAACTTTGTCTATGGTGCTGCCCAGAAACCCCAAATGAGGATCAAACTGCTTGGCCCTCGGCAACACCCCAATTGCATAGGCTACCTTAAACACTGATGCTCTGTCGCAAATAGCCTGAGCCCAGACCTTCCAACAGACACCGACAGAGCTGGCTGCACACCCAGCATATTGGACCCGCCACTGCCTTAGGCCACCATCCACTCCCAACCTGGGTTTTCAGTCATCAGAACCTAGACCTTATCTCCAATCCCTGCACAGGGGGGAACCTGATGCACAAGTCAGAACCCCTCCTTTCCCATGGCAAGAAACCTTGCTGCTGGCAGTGAGTCAAACCTTCAGTGTAGGAGAAAACGGCATGGCCCATGAGGACACGCCCATGTGTGAGGGCCGCCTTGGGCACAAACACACATTGTGACCCTCAGCGTGAGTACCTTATTCAAGTAACGCCTCTCAGTGATTGGACCAAGAGCCCACATATGTGGCTTGCCATGCCCATAGGCACGCAGGACTAACTAGATGGTGTGTATTCCAGTTGAGGGAACCCACTGCTGTGCTCTAGAGTCCCTCTCCTGGGGGGTCCCCTGTGGCAGAAAACAGTACTCTTCCCTTCCCACAGAATGAACCCAAACACTTGGGAGCTTGGACAATCCCCCGAGAGGAAGGCTCTTCCTCGGCGCCTGAAGCAACCCCTACCCTGAACGGCCACTGTGAACGCAACACCCAGAGACAAAAGCCTGAGCGACTGCCTCCCACTTGCCCTCCTTTGATATCCAGAGGATCTCCCCTCTCGGACTGGAGATCAGGCCTGCCATTACCTTGGCCCCTACCTGAGCCAAGTTTGCTTTTTCAGACATCTGTCCCCACAGCCCTGGCAAACACAGCCTCTAGTCTGGGTACTCTGGAGCCATACCACAGGACCATGCCTGCTCTCTCCTGGGAAACTCTGTCCATTCCTTTGGCCACACACCTCCAGAATATGAGAAACCTCAAGGCCCCCGAGGACATACCATTACCGGGAGCCTCCCTGCACACACAGGGGCCTTCGGACACAAGCTGAGCTGCTACCTCCATGAAGGCATGCACACAGATGTCAACAGAGATAGAAGGTTGAGCCCGACAGGCCCTTAGGCCCTAATCTCAACTCTTGCTTTGTTTTCCAGGTGTCACTCCTCAGAGGCTTTGGTTCGAAGAACAGGATATGGGGCTTTCCTGAGGCACTGAACAGAACTTCTCTCGTCTCCACATGGGAAGCTTCCTTGTTGGAGCCGTGTCAAACACCTCAGGTTGGAGAATCCTGCAGAGTCCCTGAGCCACCTCCACATTCCAAGGTCTCCCAGGCCACCAAGCCACAGTAGGACTCATCTTCAGGAGAGTCCATTTCAACTCTCCCCTCTGGGTAGCTCACCCAGGAGCCCGCAGATTGAGCCTGCCTTGTCCTGACTAAAGAGTGGGAATATGAGGTGGCGTTCCCAGGCATCCATGCTTAGACACCTGCTCTCGAGTCTTTCCGTATGGGGCCTCCTGGAACCATCCAATAGCACTCGACTTTCGTGCAGAAGGAAACCTTGAGGTTTGGAGTAGTTCACAAATCCCATCGTAGGCAAACCTTCCTGGCCTCATGAGGCCCCCACACCATTCAGGAAGAGGCCATGCTGGACAAAAACTCTAGCCTGAGGCACGTCTCAGAGTTGAAATGACCTCAGTGCAGGAGATCTTGATTCAGCCTCTCAGAGTGGGCCTGCCGTGCCATCGGTCCCAAACCTCACGCTAGCTTGTGTTTTCAGACTTCCTTCCTCACACTCCTGGCAAACAAGCCCTCCGGACTAGGAACTCCAGAACCACAACCCAGCCCAGGGTCTGCCCAAGGGAAGAAAAACGTTTCCTTGTGGGGATCTCTCCAGAGAACCCAGATGAGGATCAACCTGCTCGGGCCTCGACGGTACCCGAACTGGATAGGCTGCTCTGGGCACTCATGCTCTGTCTGACACAGCCTGAAGCCAGACGTCCAGACAGACAAGGAGACAGCTGGCCGCACACCCAGCACTTCGGACACGCCATGGTCTTATGCCGTCACCTCTTCCTAACCTTGGTTTTCAGATATCTGAACCTAGACATTATATCAATTCTCCACACAGCTGGGTATCGCAAGCACAACACAGAACTCCTCCTTCCCCGTGGCTGTAAAGCTTGCTCTTGGCATGGAGTCACACCTTCAGGGTGGGAGAAACCTTCCTGGTCCCTGATGCCACGCCCAAACTTGAGTGCTGCTTGGGCACAAATTCACACTCTGACCCTCAGCATGAGCCCCATGTCAAAGAAAGGCCTGTCAGGGCCTGGGCCAAGAGCCCGCATATGGGGCTTGCCAAGCCGCTATGCACCCAATCCTCACCAGTGTTTGAGTTTTCCAGTCGCCCCGCCCGTACCTGGGGCTCTGCTCTGGAATCCCTTTCTTGGAGAAACACGTGAGCCAGACAACACTTTTCCACCCTTCCCACAAAATGACCCCAAACTCTTGGGAGCTGGGACAAATCCCCAGAGAGGGATCCTCGTCCACAGTCCCTGAGGCCACCCCTCCAATCCACGGCTATCTCGGACACAACATCCAGAGACAAAAGCCTGAAGGAACGCCTCCCACTCGCACTTGTTTCAGAGGCCCAGGAGCTCCCTCTCGGGCTGTACATCCGGCCTGCCATACCCTAGGCGCCACTCATAAGCTGAGTTTGTGTTTTCAGACTTCTGTGCCCTCAGCCTGGACCCACACAACCGCCAGGCTAGGGCCTCTGGAGCCACAGCGAAAGATTGTGCCTGCCCTCTCCAAGGAAATTGTGCCCAATCCATTGACCACAACCCTACAGGTTAGGGAAAAGCTCCAAGGCCCCTGAGGCCATCAATAGTGTAGGCCACCCTGGACTAAGAGGGGCTCTCTGACACCAGCGGAGCAACTATCTCCACTTAGACTCTCAGACAGTGTCCCCAGAGACAGAAGGTTGAAATGGACAGGCCCCCAGGCCCTAATCTGAACCTTAGCTTTGGTTTCCATGTGTCCCTCCTCAGAGGTCTGTTTTCGTAGACCAGCACACGGGGCTTTTCTGAGGCACCAAACCAAACCTCTCTCGCCTCCACATGGGGAGCTTACTTACTGGGGATGTATCAAACCCTTCAGGTAGGAGAGTTCCGCAGGGCCACTGAACATCCAGCACATTCCAAGGTTTCCATGGACCCAAACGCACATTATGACGCATCCTCAGGAGAGGCCATTTCAACTCAGCCCCCTGGTTAGCGTGCCCCAGAGGCAGCAGATCAAACATATCTTGTGGCTAATGGCCAATGGGAATGCGAGGCATGCTGTACAGGGATCCATCCTTCGAACCGTGCTCTCCAGTCCTTCCGTATGGTATGTCCTGGAGCCATGCAACAGGACTCGAATGTCCCACAGAAGGAAACCTGGTGGTTTGGGGCAACCTCCAAACTCAGCGTGGGAAAACTTCCTTGGCCTCATGAGGCCCCCGCTTCATGAAGGTGCCATCATGGACACATACTCCAGCCTCAGCCAACGTCTGATCCTCAGCCTGACTTCAGATGCAGGAGATTTTGATTCAGCCTCTGCCTAGTGGGCCTGCTCTGCCCTTGGCTCCAATCCTCACTTTAGCTTGTGTTCCTAGACTTCCGTCCTCACACTCCTGGCCCGCAAACCCTCCCTACTGGGAATTCTGGGGCCACAATGAAGCACTCCGCCTGCCTCCCAGGAGAAAAACTTTGTCTATGGTGCTGCCCAGAAACCCCAAATGAGGATCAAACTGCTTGGCCCTCGGCAACACCCCAATTGCATAGGCTACCTTAAACACTGATGCTCTGTCGCAAATAGCCTGAGCCCAGACCTTCCAACAGACACCGACAGAGCTGGCTGCACACCCAGCATATTGGACCCGCCACTGCCTTAGGCCACCATCCACTCCCAACCTGGGTTTTCAGTCATCAGAACCTAGACCTTATCTCCAATCCCTGCACAGGGGGGAACCTGATGCACAAGTCAGAACCCCTCCTTTCCCATGGCAAGAAACCTTGCTGCTGGCAGTGAGTCAAACCTTCAGTGTAGGAGAAAACGGCATGGCCCATGAGGACACGCCCATGTGTGAGGGCCGCCTTGGGCACAAACACACATTGTGACCCTCAGCGTGAGTACCTTATTCAAGTAACGCCTCTCAGTGATTGGACCAAGAGCCCACATATGTGGCTTGCCATGCCCATAGGCACGCAGGACTAACTAGATGGTGTGTATTCCAGTTGAGGGAACCCACTGCTGTGCTCTAGAGTCCCTCTCCTGGGGGGTCCCCTGTGGCAGAAAACAGTACTCTTCCCTTCCCACAGAATGAACCCAAACACTTGGGAGCTTGGACAATCCCCCGAGAGGAAGGCTCTTCCTCGGCGCCTGAAGCAACCCCTACCCTGAACGGCCACTGTGAACGCAACACCCAGAGACAAAAGCCTGAGCGACTGCCTCCCACTTGCCCTCCTTTGATATCCAGAGGATCTCCCCTCTCGGACTGGAGATCAGGCCTGCCATTACCTTGGCCCCTACCTGAGCCAAGTTTGCTTTTTCAGACATCTGTCCCCACAGCCCTGGCAAACACAGCCTCTAGTCTGGGTACTCTGGAGCCATACCACAGGACCATGCCTGATCTCTCCTGGGAAACTCTGTCCATTCCTTTGGCCACACACCTCCAGAATATGAGAAACCTCAAGGCCCCCGAGGACATACCATTACCGGGAGCCTCCCTGCACACACAGGGGCCTTCGGACACAAGCTGAGCTGCTACCTCCATGAAGGCATGCACACAGATGTCAACAGAGATAGAAGGTTGAGCCCGACAGGCCCTTAGGCCCTAATCTCAACTCTTGCTTTGTTTTCCAGGTGTCACTCCTCAGAGGCTTTGGTTCGAAGAACAGGATATGGGGCTTTCCTGAGGCACTGAACAGAACTTCTCTCGTCTCCACATGGGAAGCTTCCTTGTTGGAGCCGTGTCAAACACCTCAGGTTGGAGAATCCTGCAGAGTCCCTGAGCCACCTCCACATTCCAAGGTCTCCCAGGCCACCAAGCCACAGTAGGACTCATCTTCAGGAGAGTCCATTTCAACTCTCCCCTCTGGGTAGCTCACCCAGGAGCCCGCAGATTGAGCCTGCCTTGTCCTGACTAAAGAGTGGGAATATGAGGTGGCGTTCCCAGGCATCCATGCTTAGACACCTGCTCTCGAGTCTTTCCGTATGGGGCCTCCTGGAACCATCCAATAGCACTCGACTTTCGTGCAGAAGGAAACCTTGAGGTTTGGAGTAGTTCACAAATCCCATCGTAGGCAAACCTTCCTGGCCTCATGAGGCCCCCACACCATTCAGGAAGAGGCCATGCTGGACAAAAACTCTAGCCTGAGGCACGTCTCAGAGTTGAAATGACCTCAGTGCAGGAGATCTTGATTCAGCCTCTCAGAGTGGGCCTGCCGTGCCATCGGTCCCAAACCTCACGCTAGCTTGTGTTTTCAGACTTCCTTCCTCACACTCCTGGCAAACAAGCCCTCCGGACTAGGAACTCCAGAACCACAACCCAGCCCAGGGTCTGCCCAAGGGAAGAAAAACGTTTCCTTGTGGGGATCTCTCCAGAGAACCCAGATGAGGATCAACCTGCTCGGGCCTCGACGGTACCCGAACTGGATAGGCTGCTCTGGGCACTCATGCTCTGTCTGACACAGCCTGAAGCCAGACGTCCAGACAGACAAGGAGACAGCTGGCCGCACACCCAGCACTTCGGACACGCCATGGTCTTATGCCGTCACCTCTTCCTAACCTTGGTTTTCAGATATCTGAACCTAGACATTATATCAATTCTCCACACAGCTGGGTATCGCAAGCACAACACAGAACTCCTCCTTCCCCGTGGCTGTAAAGCTTGCTCTTGGCATGGAGTCACACCTTCAGGGTGGGAGAAACCTTCCTGGTCCCTGATGCCACGCCCAAACTTGAGTGCTGCTTGGGCACAAATTCACACTCTGACCCTCAGCATGAGCCCCATGTCAAAGAAAGGCCTGTCAGGGCCTGGGCCAAGAGCCCGCATATGGGGCTTGCCAAGCCGCTATGCACCCAATCCTCACCAGTGTTTGAGTTTTCCAGTCGCCCCGCCCGTACCTGGGGCTCTGCTCTGGAATCCCTTTCTTGGAGAGACACATGAGCCAGACAACACTTTTCCACCCTTCCCACAAAATGACCCCAAACTCTTGGGAGCTGGGACAAATCCCCAGAGAGGGATCCTCGTCCACAGTCCCTGAGGCCACCCCTCCAATCCACGGCTATCTCGGACACAACATCCAGAGACAAAAGCCTGAAGGAACGCCTCCCACTCGCCCTTGTTTCAGAGGCCCAGGAGCTCCCTCTCGGGCTGTACATCCGGCCTGCCATACCCTAGGCGCCACTCATAAGCTGAGTTTGTGTTTTCAGACTTCTGTGCCCTCAGCCTGGACCCACACAACCGCCAGGCTAGGGCCTCTGGAGCCACAGCGAAAGATTGTGCCTGCCCTCTCCAAGGAAATTGTGCCCAATCCATTGACCACAACCCTACAGGTTAGGGAAAAGCTCCAAGGCCCCTGAGGCCATCAATAGTGTAGGCCACCCTGGACTAAGAGGGGCTCTCTGACACCAGCGGAGCAACTATCTCCACTTAGACTCTCAGACAGTGTCCCCAGAGACAGAAGGTTGAAATGGACAGGCCCCCAGGCCCTAATCTGAACCTTAGCTTTGGTTTCCATGTGTCCCTCCTCAGAGGTCTGTTTTCGTAGACCAGCACACGGGGCTTTTCTGAGGCACCAAACCAAACCTCTCTCGCCTCCACATGGGGAGCTTACTTACTGGGGATGTATCAAACCCTTCAGGTAGGAGAGTTCCGCAGGGCCACTGAACAACCAGCACATTCCAAGGTTTCCATGGACCCAAACGCACATTATGACGCATCCTCAGGAGAGGCCATTTCAACTCAGCCCCCTGGTTAGCGTGCCCCAGAGGCAGCAGATCAAACATATCTTGTGGCTAATGGCCAATGGGAATGCGAGGCATGCTGTACAGGGATCCATCCTTCGAACCGTGCTCTCCAGTCCTTCCGTATGGTATGTCCTGGAGCCATGCAACAGGACTCGAATGTCCCACAGAAGGAAACCTGGTGGTTTGGGGCAACCTCCAAACTCAGCATGGGAAAACTTCCTTGGCCTCATGAGGCCCCCGCTTCATGAAGGTGCCATCATGGACACATACTCCAGCCTCAGCCAACGTCTGATCCTCAGCCTGACTTCAGATGCAGGAGATTTTGATTCAGCCTCTGCCTAGTGGGCCTGCTCTGCCCTTGGCTCCAATCCTCACTTTAGCTTGTGTTCCTAGACTTCCGTCCTCACACTCCTGGCCCGCAAACCCTCCCTACTGGGAATTCTGGGGCCACAATGAAGCACTCCGCCTGCCTCCCAGGAGAAAAACTTTGTCTATGGTGCTGCCCAGAAACCCCAAATGAGGATCAAACTGCTTGGCCCTCGGCAACACCCCAATTGCATAGGCTACCTTAAACACTGATGCTCTGTCGCAAATAGCCTGAGCCCAGACCTTCCAACAGACACCGACAGAGCTGGCTGCACACCCAGCATATTGGACCCGCCACTGCCTTAGGCCACCATCCACTCCCAACCTGGGTTTTCAGTCATCAGAACCTAGACCTTATCTCCAATCCCTGCACAGGGGGGAACCTGATGCACAAGTCAGAACCCCTCCTTTCCCATGGCAAGAAACCTTGCTGCTGGCAGTGAGTCAAACCTTCAGTGTAGGAGAAAACGGCATGGCCCATGAGGACACGCCCATGTGTGAGGGCCGCCTTGGGCACAAACACACATTGTGACCCTCAGCGTGAGTACCTTATTCAAGTAACGCCTCTCAGTGATTGGACCAAGAGCCCACATATGTGGCTTGCCATGCCCATAGGCACGCAGGACTAACTAGATGGTGTGTATTCCAGTTGAGGGAACCCACTGCTGTGCTCTAGAGTCCCTCTCCTGGGGGGTCCCCTGTGGCAGAAAACAGTACTCTTCCCTTCCCACAGAATGAACCCAAACACTTGGGAGCTTGGACAATCCCCCGAGAGGAAGGCTCTTCCTCGGCGCCTGAAGCAACCCCTACCCTGAACGGCCACTGTGAACGCAACACCCAGAGACAAAAGCCTGAGCGACTGCCTCCCACTTGCCCTCCTTTGATATCCAGAGGATCTCCCCTCTCGGACTGGAGATCAGGCCTGCCATTACCTTGGCCCCTACCTGAGCCAAGTTTGCTTTTTCAGACATCTGTCCCCACAGCCCTGGCAAACACAGCCTCTAGTCTGGGTACTCTGGAGCCATACCACAGGACCATGCCTGATCTCTCCTGGGAAACTCTGTCCATTCCTTTGGCCACACACCTCCAGAATATGAGAAACCTCAAGGCCCCCGAGGACATACCATTACCGGGAGCCTCCCTGCACACACAGGGGCCTTCGGACACAAGCTGAGCTGCTACCTCCATGAAGGCATGCACACAGATGTCAACAGAGATAGAAGGTTGAGCCCGACAGGCCCTTAGGCCCTAATCTCAACTCTTGCTTTGTTTTCCAGGTGTCACTCCTCAGAGGCTTTGGTTCGAAGAACAGGATATGCGGCTTTCCTGAGGCACTGAACAGAACTTCTCTCGTCTCCACATGGGAAGCTTCCTTGTTGGAGCCGTGTCAAACACCTCAGGTTGGAGAATCCTGCAGAGTCCCTGAGCCACCTCCACATTCCAAGGTCTCCCAGGCCACCAAGCCACAGTAGGACTCATCTTCAGGAGAGTCCATTTCAACTCTCCCCTCTGGGTAGCTCACCCAGGAGCCCGCAGATTGAGCCTGCCTTGTCCTGACTAAAGAGTGGGAATATGAGGTGGCGTTCCCAGGCATCCATGCTTAGACACCTGCTCTCGAGTCTTTCCGTATGGGGCCTCCTGGAACCATCCAATAGCACTCGACTTTCGTGCAGAAGGAAACCTTGAGGTTTGGAGTAGTTCACAAATCCCATCGTAGGCAAACCTTCCTGGCCTCATGAGGCCCCCACACCATTCAGGAAGAGGCCATGCTGGACAAAAACTCTAGCCTGAGGCACGTCTCAGAGTTGAAATGACCTCAGTGCAGGAGATCTTGATTCAGCCTCTCAGAGTGGGCCTGCCGTGCCATCGGTCCCAAACCTCACGCTAGCTTGTGTTTTCAGACTTCCTTCCTCACACTCCTGGCAAACAAGCCCTCCGGACTAGGAACTCCAGAACCACAACCCAGCCCAGGGTCTGCCCAAGGGAAGAAAAACGTTTCCTTGTGGGGATCTCTCCAGAGAACCCAGATGAGGATCAACCTGCTCGGGCCTCGACGGTACCCGAACTGGATAGGCTGCTCTGGGCACTCATGCTCTGTCTGACACAGCCTGAAGCCAGACGTCCAGACAGACAAGGAGACAGCTGGCCGCACACCCAGCACTTCGGACACGCCATGGTCTTATGCCGTCACCTCTTCCTAACCTTGGTTTTCAGATATCTGAACCTAGACATTATATCAATTCTCCACACAGCTGGGTATCGCAAGCACAACACAGAACTCCTCCTTCCCCGTGGCTGTAAAGCTTGCTCTTGGCATGGAGTCACACCTTCAGGGTGGGAGAAACCTTCCTGGTCCCTGATGCCACGCCCAAACTTGAGTGCTGCTTGGGCACAAATTCACACTCTGACCCTCAGAATGAGCCCCATGTCAAAGAAAGGCCTGTCAGGGCCTGGGCCAAGAGCCCGCATATGGGGCTTGCCAAGCCCCTATGCACCCAATCCTCACCAGTGTTTGAGTTTTCCAGTCGCCCCGCCCGTACCTGGGGCTCTGCTCTGGAATCCCTTTCTTGGAGAAACACGTGAGCCAGACAACACTTTTCCACCCTTCCCACAAAATGACCCCAAACTCTTGGGAGCTGGGACAAATCCCCAGAGAGGGATCCTCGTCCACAGTCCCTGAGGCCACCCCTCCAATCCACGGCTATCTCGGACACAACATCCAGAGACAAAAGCCTGAAGGAACGCCTCCCACTCGCACTTGTTTCAGAGGCCCAGGAGCTCCCTCTCGGGCTGTACATCCGGCCTGCCATACCCTAGGCGCCACTCATAAGCTGAGTTTGTGTTTTCAGACTTCTGTGCCCTCAGCCTGGACCCACACAACCGCCAGGCTAGGGCCTCTGGAGCCACAGCGAAAGATTGTGCCTGCCCTCTCCAAGGAAATTGTGCCCAATCCATTGACCACAACCCTACAGGTTAGGGAAAAGCTCCAAGGCCCCTGAGGCCATCAATAGTGTAGGCCACCCTGGACTAAGAGGGGCTCTCTGACACCAGCGGAGCAACTATCTCCACTTAGACTCTCAGACAGTGTCCCCAGAGACAGAAGGTTGAAATGGACAGGCCCCCAGGCCCTAATCTGAACCATAGCTTTGGTTTCCATGTGTCCGTCCTCAGAGGTCTGTTTTCGTAGACCAGCACACGGGGCTTTTCTGAGGCACCAAACCAAACCTCTCTCGCCTCCACATGGGGAGCTTACTTACTGGGGATGTATCAAACCCTTCAGGTAGGAGAGTTCCGCAGGGCCACTGAACAACCAGCACATTCCAAGGTTTCCATGGACCCAAATGCACATTATGACGCATCCTCAGGAGAGGCCATTTCAACTCAGCCCCCTGGTTAGCGTGCCCCAGAGGCAGCAGATCAAACATATCTTGTGGCTAATGGCCAATGGGAATGCGAGGCATGCTGTACAGGGATCCATCCTTCGAACCGTGCTCTCCAGTCCTTCCGTATGGTATGTCCTGGAGCCATGCAACAGGACTCGAATGTCCCACAGAAGGAAACCTGGTGGTTTGGGGCAACCTCCAAACTCAGCGTGGGAAAACTTCCTTGGCCTCATGAGGCCCCCGCTTCATGAAGGTGCCATCATGGACACATACTCCAGCCTCAGCCAACGTCTGATCCTCAGCCTGACTTCAGATGCAGGAGATTTTGATTCAGCCTCTGCCTAGTGGGCCTGCTCTGCCCTTGGCTCCAATCCTCACTTTAGCTTGTGTTCCTAGACTTTCGTCCTCACACTCCTGGCCCGCAAACCCACCCTACTGGGAATTCTGGGGCCACAATGAAGCACTCCGCCTGCCTCCCAGGAGAAAATCTTTGTCTATGGTGCTGCCCAGAAACCCCAAATGAGGATCAAACTGCTTGGCCCTCGGCAACACCCCAATTGCATAGGCTACCTTAAACACTGATGCTCTGTCGCAAATAGCCTGAGCCCAGACCTTCCAACAGACACCGACACAGCTGGCTGCACACCCAGCACATTGGACCCGCCACTGCCTTAGGCCACCATCCATTCCCAACCTGGGTTTTCAGTCATCAGAACCTAGACCTTATCTCCAATCCCTGCACAGGGGGGAACCTGATGCACAAGTCAGAACCCCTCCTTCCCCATGGCAAGAAACCTTGCTGCTGGCAGTGAGTCAAACCTTCAGTGTAGGAGAAAACGGCATGGCCCATGAGGCCACGCCCATGTGTGAGGGCCGCCTTGGGCACAAACACACATTGTGACCCTCAGCGTGAGTACCTTATTCAAGTAACGCCTCTCAGTGATTGGACCAAGAGCCCGCATATGTGGCTTGCCATGCCCATAGGCACGCAGGACTAACTAGATGGTGTGTATTCCAGTTGAGGGAACCCACTGCTGTGCTCTAGAGTCCCTCTCCTGGGGGGTCCCCTGTGGCAGAAAACAGTACTCTTCCCTTCCCACAGAATGAACCCAAACACTTGGGAGCTTGGACAATCCCCCGAGAGTAAGGCTCTTCCTCTGCGCCTGAAGCAACCCCTACCCTTAACGGCCACTGTGAACGCAACACCCAGAGACAAAAGCCTGAGCGACTGCCTCCCACTTGCCCTCCTTTGATATCCAGAGGATCTCCCCTCTCGGACTGGAGATCAGGCCTGCCATTACCTTGGCCCCTACCTGAGCCAAGTTTGCTTTTTCAGACATCTGTCCCCACAGCCCTGTCAAACACAGCCTCTAGGCTGGGTCCTCTGGAGCCATACCACAGAACCATGCCTGCTCTCTCCTGGGAAACTCTGTCCATTCCTTTGGCCACACACCTCCAGAATATGAGAAACCTCAAGGCCCCCGAGGACATACCATTACCGGGAGCCTCCCTGCACACACAGGGGCCTTCGTACACAAGCTGAGCTGCTACCTCCATGAAGGCATGCACACAGATGTCAACAGAGATAGAAGGTTGAGCCGGACAGGACCTTAGGCCATAATCTCAACTCTTGCTTTGTTTTCCAGGTGTCACTCCTCAGAGGCTTTGGTTTCGAAGAACAGGATATGGGGCTTTCCTGAGGCACTGAACAGAACTTCTCTCGTCTCCACATGGGAAGCTTCCTTGTTGGAGCCGTGTCAAACACCTCAGGTTGGAGAATCCTGCAGAGTCCCTGAGCCACCTCCACATTCCAAGGTCTCCCAGGCCACCAAGCCACAGTAGGACTCATCTTCAGGAGAGTCCATTTCAACTCTCCCCTCTGGGTAGCTCACCCAGGAGCCCGCAGATTGAGCCTGCCTTGTCCTGACTAAAGAGTGGGAATATGAGGTGGCGTTCCCAGGCATCCATGCTTAGACACCTGCTCTCGAGTCTTTCCGTATGGGGCCTCCTGGAACCATCCAATAGCACTCGACTTTCGTGCAGAAGGAAACCTTGAGGTTTGGAGTAGTTCACAAAACCCATCGTAGGCAAACCTTCCTGGCTTCATGAGGCCCCCACACCATTCAGGAAGAGGCCATGCTGGACAAAAACTCTAGCCTGAGGCACGTCTCAGAGTTGAAATGACCTCAGTGCAGGAGATCTTGATTCAGCCTCTCAGAGTGGGCCTGCCGTGCCATCGGTCCCAAACCTCACGCTAGCTTGTGTTTTCAGACTTCCTTCCTCACACTCCTGGCAAACAAGCCCTCCGGACTAGGAACTCCAGAACCACAACCCAGCCCAGGGTCTGCCCAAGGGAAGAAAAACGTTTCCTTGTGGGGATCTCTCCAGAGAACCCAGATGAGGATCAACCTGCTCGGGCCTCGACGGTACCCGAACTGGATAGGCTGCTCTGGGCACTCATGCTCTGTCTGACACAGCCTGAAGCCAGACGTCCAGACAGACAAGGAGACAGCTGGCCGCACACCCAGCACTTCGGACACGCCATGGTCTTATGCCGTCACCTCTTCCTAACCTTGGTTTTCAGATATCTGAACCTAGACATTATATCAATTCTCCACACAGCTGGGTATCGCAAGCACAACACAGAACTCCTCCTTCCCCGTGGCTGTAAAGCTTGCTCTTGGCATGGAGTCACACCTTCAGGGTGGGAGAAACCTTCCTGGTCCCTGATGCCACGCCCAAACTTGAGTGCTGCTTGGGCACAAATTCACACTCTGACCCTCAGCATGAGCCCCATGTCAAAGAAAGGCCTGTCAGGGCCTGGGCCAAGAGCCCGCATATGGGGCTTGCCAAGCCGCTATGCACCCAATGCTCACCAGTGTTTGACTTTTCCAGTCGCACCGCCCGTACCTAGGGCTCTGCTCTGGAATCCCTTTCTTGGAGAGACACGTGAGCCAGACAACACTTTTCCACCCTTCCCACAAAATGACCCCAAACTCTTGGGAGCTGGGACAAATCCCCAGAGAGGGATCCTCGTCCACAGTCCCTGAGGCCACCCCTCCAATCCACGGCTATCTCGGACACAACATCCAGAGACAAAAGCCTGAAGGAACGCCTCCCACTCGCCCTTGTTTCAGAGGACCAGGAGCTCCCTCTCGGGCTGTACATCCGGCCTGCCATACCCTAGGCGCCACTCATAAGCTGAGTTTGTGTTTTCAGACTTCTGTGCCCTCAGCCTGGACCCACACAACCGCCAGGCTAGGGCCTCTGGAGCCACAGCGAAAGATTGTGCCTGCCCTCTCCAAGGAAATTGTGCCCAATCCATTGACCACAACCCTACAGGTTAGGGAAAAGCTCCAAGGCCCCTGAGGCCATCAATAGTGTAGGCCACCCTGGACTAAGAGGGGCTCTCTGACACCAGCGGAGCAACTATCTCCACTTAGACTCTCAGACAGTGTCCCCAGAGACAGAAGGTTGAAATGGACAGGCCCCCAGGCCCTAATCTGAACCTTAGCTTTGGTTTCCATGTGTCCGTCCTCAGAGGTCTGTTTTCGTAGACCAGCACACGGGGCTTTTCTGAGGCACCAAACCAAACCTCTCTCGCCTCCACATGGGGAGCTTACTTACTGGGGATGTATCAAACCCTTCAGGTAGGAGAGTTCCGCAGGGCCACTGAACAACCAGCACATTCCAAGGTTTCCATGGACCCAAATGCACATTATGACGCATCCTCAGGAGAGGCCATTTCAACTCAGCCCCCTGGTTAGCGTGCCCCAGAGGCAGCAGATCAAACATATCTTGTGGCTAATGGCCAATGGGAATGCGAGGCATGCTGTACAGGGATCCATCCTTCGAACCGTGCTCTCCAGTCCTTCCGTATGGTATGTCCTGGAGCCATGCAACAGGACTCGAATGTCCCACAGAAGGAAACCTGGTGGTTTGGGGCAACCTCCAAACTCAGCGTGGGAAAACTTCCTTGGCCTCATGAGGCCCCCGCTTCATGAAGGTGCCATCATGGACACATACTCCAGCCTCAGCCAACGTCTGATCCTCAGCCTGACTTCAGATGCAGGAGATTTTGATTCAGCCTCTGCCTAGTGGGCCTGCTCTGCCCTTGGCTCCAATCCTCACTTTAGCTTGTGTTCCTAGACTTCCGTCCTCACACTCCTGGCCCGCAAACCCTCCCTACTGGGAATTCTGGGGCCACAATGAAGCACTCCGCCTGCCTCCCAGGAGAAAAACTTTGTCTATGGTGCTGCCCAGAAACCCCAAATGAGGATCAAACTGCTTGGCCCTCGGCAACACCCGAATTGCATAGGCTACCTTAAACACTGATGCTCTGTCGCAAATAGCCTGAACCCAGACCTTCCAACAGACACCGACACAGCTGGCTGCACACCCAGCACATTGGACCCGCCACTGCCTTAGGCCACCATCCATTCCCAAACTGGGTTTTCAGTCATCAGAACCTAGACCTTATCTCCAATCCCTGCACAGGGGGGAACCTGATGCACAAGTCAGAACCCGTCCTTCCCCATGGCAAGAAACCTTGCTGCTGGCAGTGAGTCAAACCTTCAGTGTAGGATTAAACGGCATGGCCCATGAGGCCACGCCCATGTGTGAGGGCCGCCTTGGGCACAAACACACATTGTGACCCTCAGCGTGAGTACCTTATTCAAGTAACGCCTCTCAGTGATTGGACCAAGAGCCCGCATATGTGGCTTGCCATGCCCATAGGCACGCAGGACTAACTAGATGGTGTGTATTCCAGTTGAGGGAACCCACTGCTGTGCTCTAGAGTCCCTCTCCTGGGGGGTCCCCTGTGGCAGAAAACAGTACTCTTCCCTTCCCACAGAATGAACCCAAACACTTGGGAGCTTGGACAATCCCCCGAGAGGAAGGCTCTTCCTCGGCCCCTGAAGCAACCCCTACCCTGAACGGCCACTGTGAACGCAACACCCAGAGACAAAAGCCTGAGCGACTGCCTCCCACTTGCCCTCCTTTGATTCCAGAGGATCTCCCCTCTCGGACTGGAGATCAGGCCTGCCATTACCTTGGCCCCTACCTGAGCCAAGTTTGCTTTTTCAGACATCTGTCCCCACAGCCCTGGCAAACACAGCCTCTAGGCTGGGTCCTCTGGAGCCATACCACAGGACCATGCCTGCTCTCTCCTGGGAAACTCTGTCCATTCCTTTGGCCACACACCTCCAGAATATGAGAAACCTCAAGACCCCCGAGGACATACCATTACCGGGAGCCTCCCTGCACACACAGGGGCCTTCGGACACAAGCTGAGCTGCTACCTCCATGAAGGCATGCACACAGATGTCAACAGAGATAGAAGGTTGAGCCGGACAGGCCCTTAGGCCCTAATCTCAACTCTTGCTTTGTTTTCCAGGTGTCACTCCTCAGAGGCTTTGGTTCGAAGAACAGGATATGGGGCTTTCCTGAGGCACTGAACAGAACTTCTCTCGTCTCCACATGGGAAGCTTCCTTGTTGGAGCCGTGTCAAACACCTCAGGTTGGAGAATCCTGCAGAGTCCCTGAGCCACCTCCACATTCCAAGGTCTCCCAGGCCACCAAGCCACAGTAGGACTCATCTTCAGGAGAGTCCATTTCAACTCTCCCCTCTGGGTAGCTCACCCAGGAGCCCGCAGATTGAGCCTGCCTTGTCCTGACTAAAGAGTGGGAATATGAGGTGGCGTTCCCAGGCATCCATGCTTAGACACCTGCTCTCGAGTCTTTCCGTATGGGGCCTCCTGGAACCATCCAATAGCACTCGACTTTCGTGCAGAAGGAAACCTTGAGGTTTGGAGTAGTTCACAAATCCCATCGTAGGCAAACCTTCCTGGCCTCATGAGGCCCCCACACCATTCAGGAAGAGGCCATGCTGGACAAAAACTCTAGCCTGAGGCACGTCTCAGAGTTGAAATGACCTCAGTGCAGGAGATCTCGATTCAGCCTCTCAGAGTGGGCCTGCCGTGCCATCGGTCCCAAACCTCACGCTAGCTTGTGTTTTCAGACTTCCTTCCTCACACTCCTGGCAAACAAGCCCTCCGGACTAGGAACTCCATAACCACAACCCAGCCCAGGGTCTGCCCAAGGGAAGAAAAACGTTTCCTTGTGGGGATCTCTCCAGAAAACCCAGATGAGGATCAACCTGCTCGGGCCTCGACGGTACCCGAACTGGATAGGCTGCTCTGGGCACTCATGCTCTGTCTGACACAGCCTGAAGCCAGACGTCCAGACAGACAAGGAGACAGCTGGCCGCACACCCAGCACTTCGGACACGCCATGGTCTTATGCCGTCACCTCTTCCTAACATTGGTTTTCAGATATCTGAACCTAGACATTATATCAATTCTCCACACAGCTGGGTATCGCAAGCACAACACAGAACTCCTCCTTCCCCGTGGCTGTAAAGCTTGCTCTTGGCATGGAGTCACACCTTCAGGGTGGGAGAAACCTTCCTGGTCCCTGATGCCACGCCCAAACTTGAGTGCTGCTTGGGCACAAATTCACACTCTGACCCTCAGCATGAGCCCCATGTCAAAGAAAGGCCTGTCAGGGCCTGGGCCAAGAGCCCGCATATAGGGCTTGCCAAGCCGCTATGCACCCATTCCTCACCAGTGTTTGAGTTTTCCAGTCGCCCCGCCCGTACCTGGGGCTCTGCTCTGGAATCCCTTTCTTGGAGAGACACGTGAGCCAGACAACACTTTTCCACCCTTCCCACAAAATGACCCCAAACTCTTGGGAGCTGGGACAAATCCCCAGAGAGGGATACTCGTCCACAGTCCCTGAGGCCACCCCTCCAATCCATGGCTATCTCGGACACAACATCCAGAGACAAAAGCCTGAAGGAACGCCTCCCACTCGCCCTTGTTTCAGAGGCCCAGGAGCTCCCTCTCGGGCTGTACATCCGGCCTGCCATACCCTAGGCGCCACTCATAAGCTGAGTTTGTGTTTTCAGACTTCTGTGCCCTCAGCCTGGACCCACACAACCGCCAGGCTAGGGCCTCTGGAGCCACAGCGAAAGATTGTGCCTGCCCTCTCCAAGGAAATTGTGCCCAATCCATTGACCACAACACTACAGGTTAGGGAAAAGCTCCAAGGCCCCTGAGGCCATCAATAGTGTAGGCCACCCTGGACTAAGAGGGGCTCTCTGACACCAGCGGAGCAACTATCTCCACTTAGACTCTCAGACAGTGTCCCCAGAGACAGAAGGTTGAAATGGACAGGCCCCCAGGCCCTAATCTGAACCTTAGCTTTGGTTTCCATGTGTCCGTCCTCAGAGGTCTGTTTTCGTAGACCAGCACACGGGGCTTTTCTGAGGCACCAAACCAAACCTCTCTCGCCTCCACATGGGGAGCTTACTTACTGGGGATGTATCAAACCCTTCAGGTAGGAGAGTTCCGCAGGGCCACTGAACAACCAGCACATTCCAAGGTTTCCATGGACCCAAATGCACATTATGACGCATCCTCAGGAGAGGCCATTTCAACTCAGCCCCCTGGTTAGCGTGCCCCAGAGGCAGCAGATCAAACATATCTTGTGGCTAATGGCCAATGGGAATGCGAGGCATGCTGTACAGGGATCCATCCTTCGAACCGTGCTCTCCAGTCCTTCCGTATGGTATGTCCTGGAGCCATGCAACAGGACTCGAATGTCCCACAGAAGGAAACCTGGTGGTTTGGGGCAACCTCCAAACTCAGCGTGGGAAAACTTCCTTGGCCTCATGAGGCCCCCGCTTCATGAAGGTGCCATCATGGACACATACTCCAGCCTCAGCCAACGTCTGATCCTCAGCCTGACTTCAGATGCAGGAGATTTTGATTCAGCCTCTGCCTAGTGGGCCTGCTCTGCCCTTGCCTCCAATCCTCACTTTAGCTTGTGTTCCTAGACTTCCGTCCTCACACTCCTGGCCCGCAAACCCACCCTACTGGGAATTCTGGGGCCACAATGAAGCACTCCGCCTGCCTCCCAGGAGAAAAACTTTGTCTATGGTGCTGCCCAGAAACCCCAAATGAGGATCAAACTGCTTGGCCCTCGGCAACACCCCAATTGCATAGGCTACCTTAAACACTGATGCTCTGTCGCAAATAGCCTGAGCCCAGACCTTCCAACAGACACCGACACAGCTGGCTGCACACCCAGCACATTGGACCCGCCACTGCCTTAGGCCACCATCCATTCCCAACCTGGGTTTTCAGTCATCAGAACCTAGACCTTATCTCCAATCCCTGCACAGGGGGGAACCTGATGCACAAGTCAGAACCCGTCCTTCCCCATGGCAAGAAACCTTGCTGCTGGCAGTGAGTCAAACCTTCAGTGTAGGAGAAAACGGCATGGCCCATGAGGCCACGCCCATGTGTGAGGGCCGCCTTGGGCACAAACACACATTGTGACCCTCAGCGTGAGTACCTTGTTCAAGTAACGCCTCTCAGTGATTGGACCAAGAGCCCGCATATGTGGCTTGCCATGCCCATAGGCACGCAGGACTAACTAGATGGTGTGTATTCCAGTTGAGGGAACCCACTGCTGTGCTCTAGAGTCCCTCTCCTGGGGGGTCCCCTGTGGCAGAAAACAGTACTCTTCCCTTCCCACAGAATGAACCCAAACACTTGGGAGCTTGGACAATCCCCCGAGAGGAAGGCTCTTCCTCGGCGCCTGAAGCAACCCCTACCCTGAAAGGCCACTGTGAACGCAACACCCAGAGACAAAAGCCTGAGCGACTGCCTCCCACTTGCCCTCCTTTGATATCCAGAGGATCTCCCCTCTCGGACTGGAGATCAGGCCTGCCATTACCTTGGCCCCTACCTGAGCCAAGTTTGCTTTTTCAGACATCTGTCCCCACAGCCCTGGCAAACACAGCCTCTAGGCTGGGTCCTCTGGAGCCATACCACAGAACCATGCCTGCTCTCTCCTGGGAAACTCTGTCCATTCCTTTGGCCACACACCTCCAGAATATGAGAAACCTCAAGGCCCCCGAGGACATACCATTACCGGGAGCCTCCCTGCACACACAGGGTCCTTCGGACACAAGCTGAGCTGCTACCTCCATGAAGGCATGCACACAGATGTCAACAGAGATAGAAGGTTGAGCCCGACAGGCCCTTAGGCCCTAATCTCAACTCTTGCTTTGTTTTCCAGGTGTCACTCCTCAGAGGCTTTGGTTCGAAGAACAGGATATGGGGCTTTCCTGAGGCACTGAACAGAACTTCTCTCGTCTCCACATGGGAAGCTTCCTTGTTGGAGCCGTGTCAAACACCTCAGGTTGGAGAATCCTGCAGAGTCCCTGAGCCACCTCCACATTCCAAGGTCTCCCAGGCCACCAAGCCACAGTAGGACTCATCTTCAGGAGAGTCCATTTCAACTCTCCCCTCTGGGTAGCTCACCCAGGAGCCCGCAGATTGAGCCTGCCTTGTCCTGTCTAAACAGTGGGAATATGAGGTGGCGTTCCCAGGCATCCATGCTTAGACACCTGCTCTCGAGTCTTTCCGTATGGGGCCTCCTGGAACCATCCAATAGCACTCGACTTTCGTGCAGAAGGAAACCTTGAGGTTTGGAGTAGTTCACAAATCCCATCGTAGGCAAACCTTCCTGGCCTCATGAGGCCCCCACACCATTCAGGAAGAGGCCATGCTGGACAAAAACTCTAGCCTGAGGCACGTCTCAGAGTTGAAATGACCTCAGTGCAGGAGATCTCGATTCAGCCTCTCAGAGTGGGCCTGCCGTGCCATCGGTCCCAAACCTCACGCTAGCTTGTGTTTTCAGACTTCCTTCCTCACACTCCTGGCAAACAAGCCCTCCGGACTAGGAACTCCAGAACCACAACCCAGCCCAGGGTCTGCCCAAGGGAAGAAAAACGTTTCCCTGTGGGGCTCTCTCCAGAAAACCCAGATGAGGATCAACCTGCTCGGGCCTCGACGGTACCCGAACTGGATAGGCTGCTCTGGGCACTCATGCTCTGTCTGACACAGCCTGAAGCCAGACGTCCAGACAGACAAGGAGACAGCTGGCCGCACACCCAGCACTTCGGACACGCCATGGTCTTATGCCGTCACCTTTTCCTAACCTTGGTTTTCAGATATCTGAACCTAGACATTATATCAATTCTCCACACAGCTGGGTATCACAAGCACAACACAGAACTCCTCCTTCCCCGTGGCTGTAAAGCTTGCTCTTGGCATGGAGTCACACCTTCAGGGTGGGAGAAACCTTCCTGGTCCCTGATGCCACGCCCAAACTTGAGTGCTGCTTGGGCACAAATTCACACTCTGACCCTCAGCATGAGCCCCATGTCAAAGAAAGGCCTGTCAGGGCCTGGGCCAAGAGCCCGCATATGGGGCTTGCCAAGCCGCTATGCACCCAATCCTCACCAGTGTTTGAGTTTTCCAGTCGCCCCGCCCGTACCTGGGGCTCTGCTCTGGAATCCCTTTCTTGGAGAGACACGTGAGCCAGACAACACTTTTCCACCCTTCCCACAAAATGACCCCAAACTCTTGGGAGCTGGGACAAATCCCCAGAGAGGGATCCTCGTCCACAGTCCCTGAGGCCACCCCTCCAATCCACGGCTATCTCGGACACAACATCCAGAGACAAAAGCCTGAAGGAACGCCTCCCACTCGCCCTTGTTTCAGAGGACCAGGAGCTCCCTCTCGGGCTGTACATCCGGCCTGCCATACCCTAGGCGCCACTCATAAGCTGAGTTTGTGTTTTCAGACTTCTGTGCCCTCAGCCTGGACCCACACAACCGCCAGGCTAGGGCCTCTGGAGCCACAGCGAAAGATTGTGCCTGCCCTCTCCAAGGAAATTGTGCCCAATCCATTGACCACAACCCTACAGGTTAGGGAAAAGCTCCAAGGCCCCTGAGGCCATCAATAGTGTAGGCCACCCTGGACTAAGAGGGGCTCTCTGACACCAGCGGAGCAACTATCTCCACTTAGACTCTCAGACAGTGTCCCCAGAGACAGAAGGTTGAAATGGACAGGCCCCCAGGCCCTAATCTGAACCTTAGCTTTGGTTTCCATGTGTCCGTCCTCAGAGGTCTGTTTTCGTAGACCAGCACACGGGGCTTTTCTGAGGCACCAAACCAAACCTCTCTCGCCTCCACATGGGGAGCTTACTTACTGGGGATGTATCAAACCCTTCAGGTAGGAGAGTTCCGCAGGGCCACTGAACAACCAGCACATTCCAAGGTTTCCATGGACCCAAACGCACATTATGACGCATCCTCAGGAGAGGCCATTTCAACTCAGCCCCCTGGTTAGCGTGCCCCAGAGGCAGCAGATCAAACATATCTTGTGTCTAATGGCCAATGGGAATGCGAGGCATGCTGTACAGGGATCCATCCTTCGAACCGTGCTCTCCAGTCCTTCCGTATGGTATGTCCTGGAGCCATGTAACAGGACTCGAATGTCCCACAGAAGGAAACCTGGTGGTTTGGGGCAACCTCCAAACTCAGCGTGGGAAAACTTCCTTGGCCTCATGAGGCCCCCGCTTCATGAAGGTGCCATCATGGACACATACTCCAGCCTCAGCCAACGTCTGATCCTCAGCCTGACTTCAGATGCAGGAGATTTTGATTCAGCCTCTGCCTAGTGGGCCTGCTCTGCCCTTGGCTCCAATCCTCACTTTAGCTTGTGTTCCTAGACTTCCGTCCTCACACTCCTGGCCCGCAAACCCTCCCTACTGGGAATTCTGGGGCCACAATGAAGCACTCCGCCTGCCTCCCAGGAGAAAAACTTTGTCTATGGTGCTGCCCAGAAACCCCAAATGAGGATCAAACTGCTTGGCCCTCGGCAACACCCCAATTGCATAGGCTACCTTAAACACTGATGCTCTGTCGCAAATAGCCTGAGCCCAGACCTTCCAACAGACACCGACACAGCTGGCTGCACACCCAGCACATTGGACCCGCCACTGCCTTAGGCCACCATCCATTCCCAACCTGGGTTTTCAGTCATCAGAACCTAGACCTTATCTCCAATCCCTGCACAGGGGGGAACCTGATGCACAAGTCAGAACCCCTCCTTCCCCATGGCAAGAAACCTTGCTGCTGGCAGTGAGTCAAACCTTCAGTGTAGGAGAAAACGGCATGGCCCATGAGGCCACGCCCATGTGTGAGGGCCGCCTTGGGCACAAACACACATTGTGACCCTCAGCGTGAGTACCTTATTCAAGTAACGCCTCTCAGTGATTGGACCAAGAGCCCGCATATGTGGCTTGCCATGCCCATAGGCACGCAGGACTAACTAGATGGTGTGTATTCCAGTTGAGGGAACCCACTGCTGTGCTCTAGAGTCCCTATCCTGGGGGGTCCCCTGTGGCAGAAAACAGTACTCTTCCCTTCCCACAGAATGAACCCAAACACTTGGGAGCTTGGACAATCCCCCGAGAGGAAGGCTCTTCCTCGGCCCCTGAAGCAACCCCTACCCTGAACGGCCACTGTGAACGCAACACCCAGAGACAAAAGCCTGAGCGACTGCCTCCCACTTGCCCTCCTTTGATATCCAGAGGATCTCCCCTCTCGGACTGGAGATCAGGCCTGCCATTACCTTGGCCCCTACCTGAGCCAAGTTTGCTTTTTCAGACATCTGTCCCCACAGCCCTGGCAAACACAGCCTCTAGGCTGGGTCCTCTGGAGCCATACCACAGGACCATGCCTGCTCTCTCCTGGGAAACTCTGTCCATTCCTTTGGCCACACACCTCCAGAATATGAGAAACCTCAAGGCCCCCGAGGACATACCATTACCGGGAGCCTCCCTGCACACACAGGGGCCTTCGGACACAAGCTGAGCTGCTACCTCCATGAAGGCATGCACACAGATGTCAACAGAGATAGAAGGTTGAGACCGACAGGCCCTTAGGCCCTAATCTCAACTCTTGCTTTGTTTTCCAGGTGTCACTCCTCAGAGGCTTTGGTTCGAAGAACAGGATATGGGGCTTTCCTGAGGCACTGAACAGAACTTCTCTCGTCTCCACATGGGAAGCTTCCTTGTTGGAGCCGTGTCAAACACCTCAGGTTGGAGAATCCTGCAGAGTCCCTGAGCCACCTCCACATTCCAAGGTCTCCCAGGCCACCAAGCCACAGTAGGACTCATCTTCAGGAGAGTCCATTTCAACTCTCCCCTCTGGGTAGCTCACCCAGGAGCCCGCAGATTGAGCCTGCCTTGTCCTGTCTAAAGAGTGGGAATATGAGGTGGCGTTCCCAGGCATCCATGCTTAGACACCTGCTCTCGAGTCTTTCCGTATGGGGCCTCCTGGAACCATCCAATAGCACTCGACTTTCGTGCAGAAGGAAACCTTGAGGTTTGGAGTAGTTCACAAAACCCATCGTAGGCAAACCTTCCTGGCTTCATGAGGCCCCCACACCATTCAGGAAGAGGCCATGCTGGACAAAAACTCTAGCCTGAGGCACGTCTCAGAGTTGAAATGACCTCAGTGCAGGAGATCTCGATTCAGCCTCTCAGAGTGGGCCTGCCGTGCCATCGGTCCCAAACCTCACGCTAGCTTGTGTTTTCAGACTTCCTTCCTCACACTCCTGGCAAACAAGCCCTCCGGACTAGGAACTCCAGAACCACAACCCAGCCCAGGGTCTGCCCAAGGGAAGAAAAACGTTTCCTTCGGGGATCTCTCCAGAGAACCCAGATGAGGATCAACCTGCTCGGGCCTCGACGGTACCCGAACTGGATAGGCTGCTCTGGGCACTCATGCTCTGTCTGACACAGCCTGAAGCCAGACGTCCAGACAGACAAGGAGACAGCTGGCCGCACACCCAGCACTTCGGACACGCCATGGTCTTATGCCGTCACCTCTTCCTAACCTTGGTTTTCAGATATCTGAACCTAGACATTATATCAATTCTCCACACAGCTGGGTATCGCAAGCACAACACAGAACTCCTCCTTCCCCGTGGCTGTAAAGCTTGCTCTTGGCATGGAGTCACACCTTCAGGGTGGGAGAAACCTTCCTGGTCCCTGATGCCACGCCCAAACTTGAGTGCTGCTTGGGCACAAATTCACACTCTGACCCTCAGCATGAGCCCCATGTCAAAGAAAGGCCTGTCAGGGCCTGGGCCAAGAGCCCGCATATAGGGCTTGCCAAGCCGCTATGCACCCATTCCTCACCAGTGTTTGAGTTTTCCAGTCGCCCCGCCCGTACCTGGGGCTCTGCTCTGGAATCCCTTTCTTGGAGAGACACGTGAGCCAGACAACACTTTTCCACCCTTCCCACAAAATGACCCCAAACTCTTGGGAGCTGGGACAAATCCCCAGAGAGGGATACTCGTCCACAGTCCCTGAGGCCACCCCTCCAATCCATGGCTATCTCGGACACAACATCCAGAGACAAAAGCCTGAAGGAACGCCTCCCACTCGCCCTTGTTTCAGAGGCCCAGGAGCTCCCTCTCGGGCTGTACATCCGGCCTGCCATACCCTAGGCGCCACTCATAAGCTGAGTTTGTGTTTTCAGACTTCTGTGCCCTCAGCCTGGACCCACACAACCGCCAGGCTAGGGCCTCTGGAGCCACAGCGAAAGATTGTGCCTGCCCTCTCCAAGGAAATTGTGCCCAATCCATTGACCACAACACTACAGGTTAGGGAAAAGCTCCAAGGCCCCTGAGGCCATCAATAGTGTAGGCCACCCTGGACTAAGAGGGGCTCTCTGACACCAGCGGAGCAACTATCTCCACTTAGACTCTCAGACAGTGTCCCCAGAGACAGAAGGTTGAAATGGACAGGCCCCCAGGCCCTAATCTGAACCTTAGCTTTGGTTTCCATGTGTCCGTCCTCAGAGGTCTGTTTTCGTAGACCAGCACACGGGGCTTTTCTGAGGCACCAAACCAAACCTCTCTCGCCTCCACATGGGGAGCTTACTTACTGGGGATGTATCAAACCCTTCAGGTAGGAGAGTTCCGCAGGGCCACTGAACAACCAGCACATTCCAAGGTTTCCATGGACCCAAATGCACATTATGACGCATCCTCAGGAGAGGCCATTTCAACTCAGCCCCCTGGTTAGCGTGCCCCAGAGGCAGCAGATCAAACATATCTTGTGGCTAATGGCCAATGGGAATGCGAGGCATGCTGTACAGGGATCCATCCTTCGAACCGTGCTCTCCAGTCCTTCCGTATGGTATGTCCTGGAGCCATGCAACAGGACTCGAATGTCCCACAGAAGGAAACCTGGTGGTTTGGGGCAACCTCCAAACTCAGCGTGGGAAAACTTCCTTGGCCTCATGAGGCCCCCGCTTCATGAAGGTGCCATCATGGACACATACTCCAGGCTCAGCCAACGTCTGATCCTCAGCCTGACTTCAGATGCAGGAGATTTTGATTCAGCCTCTGCCTAGTGGGCCTGCTCTGCCCTTGCCTCCAATCCTCACTTTAGCTTGTGTTCCTAGACTTCCGTCCTCACACTCCTGGCCCGCAAACCCACCCTACTGGGAATTCTGGGGCCACAATGAAGCACTCCGCCTGCCTCCCAGGAGAAAAACTTTGTCTATGGTGCTGCCCAGAAACCCCAAATGAGGATCAAACTGCTTGGCCCTCGGCAACACCCCAATTGCATAGGCTACCTTAAACACTGATGCTCTGTCGCAAATAGCCTGAGCCCAGACCTTCCAACAGACACCGACACAGCTGGCTGCACACCCAGCACATTGGACCCGCCACTGCCTTAGGCCACCATCCATTCCCAACCTGGGTTTTCAGTCATCAGAACCTAGACCTTATCTCCAATCCCTGCACAGGGGGGAACCTGATGCACAAGTCAGAACCCGTCCTTCCCCATGGCAAGAAACCTTGCTGCTGGCAGTGAGTCAAACCTTCAGTGTAGGAGAAAACGGCATGGCCCATGAGGCCACGCCCATGTGTGAGGGCCGCCTTGGGCACAAACACACATTGTGACCCTCAGCGTGAGTACCTTGTTCAAGTAACGCCTCTCAGTGATTGGACCAAGAGCCCGCATATGTGGCTTGCCATGCCCATAGGCACGCAGGACTAACTAGATGGTGTGTATTCCAGTTGAGGGAACCCACTGCTGTGCTCTAGAGTCCCTCTCCTGGGGGGTCCCCTGTGGCAGAAAACAGTACTCTTCCCTTCCCACAGAATGAACCCAAACACTTGGGAGCTTGGACAATCCCCCGAGAGGAAGGCTCTTCCTCGGCGCCTGAAGCAACCCCTACCCTGAAAGGCCACTGTGAACGCAACACCCAGAGACAAAAGCCTGAGCGACTGCCTCCCACTTGCCCTCCTTTGATATCCAGAGGATCTCCCCTCTCGGACTGGAGATCAGGCCTGCCATTACCTTGGCCCCTACCTGAGCCAAGTTTGCTTTTTCAGACATCTGTCCCCACAGCCCTGGCAAACACAGCCTCTAGGCTGGGTCCTCTGGAGCCATACCACAGAACCATGCCTGCTCTCTCCTGGGAAACTCTGTCCATTCCTTTGGCCACACACCTCCAGAATATGAGAAACCTCAAGGCCCCCGAGGACATACCATTACCGGGAGCCTCCCTGCACACACAGGGTCCTTCGGACACAAGCTGAGCTGCTACCTCCATGAAGGCATGCACACAGATGTCAACAGAGATAGAAGGTTGAGCCCGACAGGCCCTTAGGCCCTAATCTCAACTCTTGCTTTGTTTTCCAGGTGTCACTCCTCAGAGGCTTTGGTTCGAAGAACAGGATATGGGGCTTTCCTGAGGCACTGAACAGAACTTCTCTCGTCTCCACATGGGAAGCTTCCTTGTTGGAGCCGTGTCAAACACCTCAGGTTGGAGAATCCTGCAGAGTCCCTGAGCCACCTCCACATTCCAAGGTCTCCCAGGCCACCAAGCCACAGTAGGACTCATCTTCAGGAGAGTCCATTTCAACTCTCCCCTCTGGGTAGCTCACCCAGGAGCCCGCAGATTGAGCCTGCCTTGTCCTGTCTAAACAGTGGGAATATGAGGTGGCGTTCCCAGGCATCCATGCTTAGACACCTGCTCTCGAGTCTTTCCGTATGGGGCCTCCTGGAACCATCCAATAGCACTCGACTTTCGTGCAGAAGGAAACCTTGAGGTTTGGAGTAGTTCACAAATCCCATCGTAGGCAAACCTTCCTGGCCTCATGAGGCCCCCACACCATTCAGGAAGAGGCCATGCTGGACAAAAACTCTAGCCTGAGGCACGTCTCAGAGTTGAAATGACCTCAGTGCAGGAGATCTCGATTCAGCCTCTCAGAGTGGGCCTGCCGTGCCATCGGTCCCAAACCTCACGCTAGCTTGTGTTTTCAGACTTCCTTCCTCACACTCCTGGCAAACAAGCCCTCCGGACTAGGAACTCCAGAACCACAACCCAGCCCAGGGTCTGCCCAAGGGAAGAAAAACGTTTCCCTGTGGGGCTCTCTCCAGAAAACCCAGATGAGGATCAACCTGCTCGGGCCTCGACGGTACCCGAACTGGATAGGCTGCTCTGGGCACTCATGCTCTGTCTGACACAGCCTGAAGCCAGACGTCCAGACAGACAAGGAGACAGCTGGCCGCACACCCAGCACTTCGGACACGCCATGGTCTTATGCCGTCACCTTTTCCTAACCTTGGTTTTCAGATATCTGAACCTAGACATTATATCAATTCTCCACACAGCTGGGTATCACAAGCACAACACAGAACTCCTCCTTCCCCGTGGCTGTAAAGCTTGCTCTTGGCATGGAGTCACACCTTCAGGGTGGGAGAAACCTTCCTGGTCCCTGATGCCACGCCCAAACTTGAGTGCTGCTTGGGCACAAATTCACACTCTGACCCTCAGCATGAGCCCCATGTCAAAGAAAGGCCTGTCAGGGCCTGGGCCAAGAGCCCGCATATGGGGCTTGCCAAGCCGCTATGCACCCAATCCTCACCAGTGTTTGAGTTTTCCAGTCGCCCCGCCCGTACCTGGGGCTCTGCTCTGGAATCCCTTTCTTGGAGAGACACGTGAGCCAGACAACACTTTTCCACCCTTCCCACAAAATGACCCCAAACTCTTGGGAGCTGGGACAAATCCCCAGAGAGGGATCCTCGTCCACAGTCCCTGAGGCCACCCCTCCAATCCACGGCTATCTCGGACACAACATCCAGAGACAAAAGCCTGAAGGAACGCCTCCCACTCGCCCTTGTTTCAGAGGACCAGGAGCTCCCTCTCGGGCTGTACATCCGGCCTGCCATACCCTAGGCGCCACTCATAAGCTGAGTTTGTGTTTTCAGACTTCTGTGCCCTCAGCCTGGACCCACACAACCGCCAGGCTAGGGCCTCTGGAGCCACAGCGAAAGATTGTGCCTGCCCTCTCCAAGGAAATTGTGCCCAATCCATTGACCACAACCCTACAGGTTAGGGAAAAGCTCCAAGGCCCCTGAGGCCATCAATAGTGTAGGCCACCCTGGACTAAGAGGGGCTCTCTGACACCAGCGGAGCAACTATCTCCACTTAGACTCTCAGACAGTGTCCCCAGAGACAGAAGGTTGAAATGGACAGGCCCCCAGGCCCTAATCTGAACCTTAGCTTTGGTTTCCATGTGTCCGTCCTCAGAGGTCTGTTTTCGTAGACCAGCACACGGGGCTTTTCTGAGGCACCAAACCAAACCTCTCTCGCCTCCACATGGGGAGCTTACTTACTGGGGATGTATCAAACCCTTCAGGTAGGAGAGTTCCGCAGGGCCACTGAACAACCAGCACATTCCAAGGTTTCCATGGACCCAAACGCACATTATGACGCATCCTCAGGAGAGGCCATTTCAACTCAGCCCCCTGGTTAGCGTGCCCCAGAGGCAGCAGATCAAACATATCTTGTGTCTAATGGCCAATGGGAATGCGAGGCATGCTGTACAGGGATCCATCCTTCGAACCGTGCTCTCCAGTCCTTCCGTATGGTATGTCCTGGAGCCATGTAACAGGACTCGAATGTCCCACAGAAGGAAACCTGGTGGTTTGGGGCAACCTCCAAACTCAGCGTGGGAAAACTTCCTTGGCCTCATGAGGCCCCCGCTTCATGAAGGTGCCATCATGGACACATACTCCAGCCTCAGCCAACGTCTGATCCTCAGCCTGACTTCAGATGCAGGAGATTTTGATTCAGCCTCTGCCTAGTGGGCCTGCTCTGCCCTTGGCTCCAATCCTCACTTTAGCTTGTGTTCCTAGACTTCCGTCCTCACACTCCTGGCCCGCAAACCCTCCCTACTGGGAATTCTGGGGCCACAATGAAGCACTCCGCCTGCCTCCCAGGAGAAAAACTTTGTCTATGGTGCTGCCCAGAAACCCCAAATGAGGATCAAACTGCTTGGCCCTCGGCAACACCCCAATTGCATAGGCTACCTTAAACACTGATGCTCTGTCGCAAATAGCCTGAGCCCAGACCTTCCAACAGACACCGACACAGCTGGCTGCACACCCAGCACATTGGACCCGCCACTGCCTTAGGCCACCATCCATTCCCAACCTGGGTTTTCAGTCATCAGAACCTAGACCTTATCTCCAATCCCTGCACAGGGGGGAACCTGATGCACAAGTCAGAACCCCTCCTTCCCCATGGCAAGAAACCTTGCTGCTGGCAGTGAGTCAAACCTTCAGTGTAGGAGAAAACGGCATGGCCCATGAGGCCACGCCCATGTGTGAGGGCCGCCTTGGGCACAAACACACATTGTGACCCTCAGCGTGAGTACCTTATTCAAGTAACGCCTCTCAGTGATTGGACCAAGAGCCCGCATATGTGGCTTGCCATGCCCATAGGCACGCAGGACTAACTAGATGGTGTGTATTCCAGTTGAGGGAACCCACTGCTGTGCTCTAGAGTCCCTATCCTGGGGGGTCCCCTGTGGCAGAAAACAGTACTCTTCCCTTCCCACAGAATGAACCCAAACACTTGGGAGCTTGGACAATCCCCCGAGAGGAAGGCTCTTCCTCGGCCCCTGAAGCAACCCCTACCCTGAACGGCCACTGTGAACGCAACACCCAGAGACAAAAGCCTGAGCGACTGCCTCCCACTTGCCCTCCTTTGATATCCAGAGGATCTCCCCTCTCGGACTGGAGATCAGGCCTGCCATTACCTTGGCCCCTACCTGAGCCAAGTTTGCTTTTTCAGACATCTGTCCCCACAGCCCTGGCAAACACAGCCTCTAGGCTGGGTCCTCTGGAGCCATACCACAGGACCATGCCTGCTCTCTCCTGGGAAACTCTGTCCATTCCTTTGGCCACACACCTCCAGAATATGAGAAACCTCAAGGCCCCCGAGGACATACCATTACCGGGAGCCTCCCTGCACACACAGGGGCCTTCGGACACAAGCTGAGCTGCTACCTCCATGAAGGCATGCACACAGATGTCAACAGAGATAGAAGGTTGAGACCGACAGGCCCTTAGGCCCTAATCTCAACTCTTGCTTTGTTTTCCAGGTGTCACTCCTCAGAGGCTTTGGTTCGAAGAACAGGATATGGGGCTTTCCTGAGGCACTGAACAGAACTTCTCTCGTCTCCACATGGGAAGCTTCCTTGTTGGAGCCGTGTCAAACACCTCAGGTTGGAGAATCCTGCAGAGTCCCTGAGCCACCTCCACATTCCAAGGTCTCCCAGGCCACCAAGCCACAGTAGGACTCATCTTCAGGAGAGTCCATTTCAACTCTCCCCTCTGGGTAGCTCACCCAGGAGCCCGCAGATTGAGCCTGCCTTGTCCTGTCTAAAGAGTGGGAATATGAGGTGGCGTTCCCAGGCATCCATGCTTAGACACCTGCTCTCGAGTCTTTCCGTATGGGGCCTCCTGGAACCATCCAATAGCACTCGACTTTCGTGCAGAAGGAAACCTTGAGGTTTGGAGTAGTTCACAAAACCCATCGTAGGCAAACCTTCCTGGCTTCATGAGGCCCCCACACCATTCAGGAAGAGGCCATGCTGGACAAAAACTCTAGCCTGAGGCACGTCTCAGAGTTGAAATGACCTCAGTGCAGGAGATCTCGATTCAGCCTCTCAGAGTGGGCCTGCCGTGCCATCGGTCCCAAACCTCACGCTAGCTTGTGTTTTCAGACTTCCTTCCTCACACTCCTGGCAAACAAGCCCTCCGGACTAGGAACTCCAGAACCACAACCCAGCCCAGGGTCTGCCCAAGGGAAGAAAAACGTTTCCTTCGGGGATCTCTCCAGAGAACCCAGATGAGGATCAACCTGCTCGGGCCTCGACGGTACCCGAACTGGATAGGCTGCTCTGGGCACTCATGCTCTGTCTGACACAGCCTGAAGCCAGACGTCCAGACAGACAAGGAGACAGCTGGCCGCACACCCAGCACTTCGGACACGCCATGGTCTTATGCCGTCACCTCTTCCTAACCTTGGTTTTCAGATATCTGAACCTAGACATTATATCAATTCTCCACACAGCTGGGTATCGCAAGCACAACACAGAACTCCTCATTCCCCGTGGCTGTAAAGCTTGCTCTTGGCATGGAGTCACACCTTCAGGGTGGGAGAAACCTTCCTGGTCCCTGATGCCACGCCCAAACTTGAGTGCTGCTTGGGCACAAATTCACACTCTGACCCTCAGCATGAGCCCCATGTCAAAGAAAGGCCTGTCAGGGCCTGGGCCAAGAGCCCGCATATGGGGCTTGCCAAGCTGCTATGCACCCAATCCTCACCAGTGTTTGAGTTTTCCAGTCGCCCCGCCCGTACCTGGGGCTCTGCTCTGGAATCCCTTTCTTGGAGAGACACGTGAGCCAGACAACACTTTTCCACCCTTCCCACAAAATGACCCCAAACTCTTGGGAGCTGGGACAAATCCCCAGAGAGGGATCCTCGTCCACAGTCCCTGAGGCCACCCCTCCAATCCACGGCTATCTCGGACACAACATCCAGAGACAAAAGCCTGAAGGAACGCCTCCCACTCGCCCTTGTTTCAGAGGACCAGGAGCTCCCTCTCGGGCTGTACATCCGGCCTGCCATACCCTAGGCGCCACTCATAAGCTGAGTTTGTGGTTTCAGACTTCTGTGCCCTCAGCCTGGACCCACACAACCGCCAGGCTAGGGCCTCTGGAGCCACAGCGAAAGATTGTGCCTGCCCTCTCCAAGGAAATTGTGCCCAATCCATTGACCACAACCCTACAGGTTAGGGAAAAGCTCCAAGGCCCCTGAGGCCATCAATAGTGTAGGCCACCCTGGACTAAGAGGGGCTCTCTGACACCAGCGGAGCAACTATCTCCACTTAGACTCTCAGACAGTGTCCCCAGAGACAGAAGGTTGAAATGGACAGGCCCCCAGGCCCTAATCTGAACCTTAGCTTTGGTTTCCATGTGTCCATCCTCAGAGGTCTGTTTTCGTAGACCAGCACACGGGGCTTTTCTGAGGCACCAAACCAAACCTCTCTCGCCTCCACATGGGGAGCTTACTTACTGGGGATGTATCAAACCCTTCAGGTAGGAGAGTTCCGCAGGGCCACTGAACAACCAGCACATTCCAAGGTTTCCATGGACCCAAACGCACATTATGACGCATCCTCAGGAGAGGCCATTTCAACTCAGCCCCCTGGTTAGCGTGCCCCAGAGGCAGCAGATCAAACATATCTTGTGGCTAATGGCCAATGGGAATGCGAGGCATGCTGTACAGGGATCCATCCTTCGAACCGTGCTCTCCAGTCCTTCCGTATGGTATGTCCTGGAGCCATGCAACAGGACTCGAATGTCCCACAGAAGGAAACCTGGTGGTTTGGGGCAACCTCCAAACTCAGCGTGGGAAAACTTCCTTGGCCTCATGAGGCCCCCGCTTCATGAAGGTGCCATCATGGACACATACTCCAGCCTCAGCCAACGTCTGATCCTCAGCCTGACTTCAGATGCAGGAGATTTTGATTCAGCCTCTGCCTAGTGGGCCTGCTCTGCCCTTGGCTCCAATCCTCACTTTAGCTTGTGTTCCTAGACTTTCGTCCTCACACTCCTGGCCCGCAACCCACCCTACTGGGAATTCTGGGGCCACATTGAAGCACTCCGCCTGCCTCCCAGGAGAAAAACTTTGTCTATGGTGCTGCCCAGAAACCCCAAATGAGGATCAAAATGCTTGGCCCTCGGCAACACCCCAATTGCATAGGCTACCTTAAACACTGATGCTCTGTCGCAAATAGCCTGAGCCCAGACCTTCCAACAGACACCGACACAGCTGGCTGCACACCCAGCACATTGGACCCGCCACTGCCTTAGGCCACCATCCATTCCCAACCTGGGTTTTCAGTCATCAGAACCTAGACCTTATCTCCAATCCCTGCACAGGGGGGAACCTGATGCACAAGTCAGAACCCCTCCTTCCCCATGGCAAGAAACCTTGCTGCTGGCAGTGAGTCAAACCTTCAGTGTAGGAGAAAACGGCATGGCCCATGAGGCCACGCCCATGTGTGAGGGCCGCCTTGGGCACAAACACACATTGTGACCCTCAGCGTGAGTACCTTATTCAAGTAACGCCTCTCAGTGATTGGACCAAGAGCCCGCATATGTGGCTTGCCATGCCCATAGGCACGCAGGACTAACTAGATGGTGTGTATTCCAGTTGAGGGAACCCACTGCTGTGCTCTAGAGTCCCTCTCCTGGGGGGTCCCCTGTGGCAGAAAACAGTACTCTTCCCTTCCCACAGAATGAACCCAAACACTTGGGAGCTTGGACAATCCCCCGAGAGGAAGGCTCTTCCTCGGGCCCTGAAGCAACCCCTACCCTGAACGGCCACTGTGAACGCAACACCCAGAGACAAAAGCCTGAGCGACTGCCTCCCACTTGCCCTCCTTTGATATCCAGAGGATCTCCCCTCTCGGACTGGAGATCAGGCCTGCCATTACCTTGGCCCCTACCTGAGCCAAGTTTGCTTTTTCAGACATCTGTCCCCACAGCCCTGGCAAACACAGCCTCTAGGCTGGGTCCTCTGGAGCCATACCACAGAACCATGCCTGCTCTCTCCTGGGAAACTCTGTCCATTCCTTTGGCCACACACCTCCAGAATATGAGAAACCTCAAGGCCCCCGAGGACATACCATTACCGGGAGCCTCCCTGCACACACAGGGGCCTTCAGACACAAGCTGAGCTGCTACCTCCATGAAGGCATGCACACAGATGTCAACAGAGATAGAAGGTTGAGCCCGACAGGCCCTTAGGCCCTAATCTCAACTCTTGCTTTGTTTTCCAGGTGTCACTCCTCAGAGGCTTTGGTTCGAAGAACAGGATATGGGGCTTTCCTGAGGCACTGAACAGAACTTCTCTCGTCTCCACATGGGAAGCTTCCTTGTTGGAGCCGTGTCAAACACCTCAGGTTGGAGAATCCTGCAGAGTCCCTGAGCCACCTCCACATTCCAAGGTCTCCCAGGCCACCAAGCCACAGTAGGACTCATCTTCAGGAGAGTCCATTTCAACTCTCCCCTCTGGGTAGCTCACCCAGGAGCCCGCAGATTGAGCCTGCCTTGTCCTGTCTAAAGAGTGGGAATATGAGGTGGCGTTCCCAGGCATCCATGCTTAGACACCTGCTCTCGAGTCTTTCCGTATGGGGCCTCCTGGAACCATCCAATAGCACTCGACTTTCGTGCAGAAGGAAACCTTGAGGTTTGGAGTAGTTCACAAAACCCATCGTAGGCAAACCTTCCTGGCTTCATGAGGCCCCCACACCATTCAGGAAGAGGCCATGCTGGACAAAAACTCTAGCCTGAGGCACGTCTCAGAGTTGAAATGACCTCAGTGCAGGAGATCTCGATTCAGCCTCTCAGAGTGGGCCTGCCGTGCCATCGGTCCCAAACCTCACGCTAGCTTGTGTTTTCAGACTTCCTTCCTCACACTCCTGGCAAACAAGCCCTCCGGACTAGGAACTCCAGAACCACAACCCAGCCCAGGGTCTGCCCAAGGGAAGAAAAAGGTTTCCCTGTGGGTCTCTCTCCAGAAAACCCAGATGAGGATCAACCTGCTCGGGCCTCGACGGTACCCGAACTGGATAGGCTGCTCTGGGCACTCATGCTCTGTCTGACACAGCCTGAAGCCAGACGTCCAGACAGACAAGGAGACAGCTGGCCGCACACCCAGCACTTCGGACACGCCATGGTCTTATGCCGTCACCTCTTCCTAACCTTGGTTTTCAGATATCTGAACCTAGACATTATATCAATTCTCCACACAGCTGGGTATCACAAGCACAACACAGAACTCCTCCTTCCCCGTGGCTGTAAAGCTTGCTCTTGGCATGGAGTCACACCTTCAGGGTGGGAGAAACCTTCCTGGTCCCTGATGCCACGCCCAAACTTGAGTGCTGCTTGGGCACAAATTCACACTCTGACCCTCAGCATGAGCCCCATGTCAAAGAAAGGCCTGTCAGGGCCTGGGCCAAGAGCCCGCATATGGGGCTTGCCAAGCCGCTATGCACCCAATCCTCACCAGTGTTTGAGTTTTCCAGTCGCCCCGCCCGTACCTGGGGCTCTGCTCTGGAATCCCTTTCTTGGAGAAACACGTGAGCCAGACAACACTTTTCCACCATTCCCACAAAATGACCCCAAACTCTTGGGAGCTGGGACAAATCCCCAGAGAGGGATCCTCGTCCACAGTCCCTGAGGCCACCCCTCCAATCCACGGCTATCTCGGACACAACATCCAGAGACAAAAGCCTGAAGGAACGCCTCCCACTCGCCCTTGTTTCAGAGGCCCAGGAGCTCCCTCTCGGGCTGTACATCCGGCCTGCCATACCCTAGGCGCCTCTCATAAGCTGAGTTTGTGTTTTCAGACTTCTGTGCCCTCAGCCTGGACCCACACAACCGCCAGGCTAGGGCCTCTGGAGCCACAGCGAAAGATTGTGCCTGCCCTCTCCAAGGAAATTGTGCCCAATCCATTGACCACAACCCTACAGGTTAGGGAAAAGCTCCAAGGCCCCTGAGGCCATCAATAGTGTAGGCCACCCTGGACTAAGAGGGGCTCTCTGACACCAGCGGAGCAACTATCTCCACTTAGACTCTCAGACAGTGTCCCCAGAGACAGCAGGTTGAAATGGACAGGCCCCCAGGCCCTAATCTGAACCTTAGCTTTGGTTTCCATGTGTCCGTCCTCAGAGGTCTGTTTTCGTAGACCAGCACACGGGGCTTTTCTGAGGCACCAAACCAAACCTCTCTCGCCTCCACATGGGGAGCTTACTTACTGGGGATGTATCAAACCCTTCAGGTAGGAGAGTTCCGCAGGGCCACTGAACAACCAGCACATTCCAAGGTTTCCATGGACCCAAACGCACATTATGACGCATCCTCAGGAGAGGCCATTTCAACTCAGCCCCCTGGTTAGCGTGCCCCAGAGGCAGCAGATCAAACATATCTTGTGGCTAATGGCCAATGGGAATGCGAGGCATGCTGTACAGGGATCCATCCTTCGAACCGTGCTCTCCAGTTCTTCCGTATGGTATGTCCTGGAGCCATGCAACAGGACTAGAATGTCCCACAGAAGGAAACCTGGTGGTTTGGGGCAACCTCCAAACTCAGCGTGGGAAAACTTCCTTGGCCTCATGAGGCCCCCGCTTCATGAAGGTGCCATCATGGACACATACTCCAGCCTCAGCCAACGTCTGATCCTCAGCCTGACTTCAGATGCAGGAGATTTTGATTCAGCCTCTGCCTAGTGGGCCTGCTCTGCCCTTGGCTCCAATCCTCACTTTAGCTTGTGTTCCTAGACTTCCGTCCTCACACTCCTGGCCCACAAACCCTCCCTACTGGGAATTCTGGGGCCACAATGAAGCACTCCGCCTGCCTCCCAGGAGAAAAACTTTGTCTATGGTGCTGCCCAGAAACCCCAAATGAGGATCAAACTGCTTGGCCCTCGGCAACACCCCAATTGCATAGGCTACCTTAAACACTGATGCTCTGTCGCAAATAGCCTGAGCCCAGACCTTCCAACAGACACCGACACAGCTGGCTGCACACCCAGCACATTGGACCCGCCACTGCCTTAGGCCACCATCCATTCCCAACCTGGGTTTTCAGTCATCAGAACCTAGACCTTATCTCCAATCCCTGCACAGGGGGGAACCTGATGCACAAGTCAGAACCCCTCCTTCCCCATGGCAAGAAACCTTGCTGCTGGCAGTGAGTCAAACCTTCAGTGTAGGAGAAAACGGCATGGCCCATGAGGCCACGCCCATGTGTGAGGGCCGCCTTGGGCACAAACACACATTGTGACCCTCAGCGTGAGTACCTTATTCAAGTAACGCCTCTCAGTGATTGGACCAAGAGCCCGCATATGTGGCTTGCCATGCCCATAGGCACGCAGGACTAACTAGATGGTGTGTATTCCAGTTGAGGGAACCCACTGCTGTGCTCTAGAGTCCCTCTCCTGGGGGGTCCCCTGTGGCAGAAAACAGTACTCTTCCCTTCCCACAGAATGAACCCAAACACTTGGGAGCTTGGACAATCCCCCGAGAGGAAGGCTCTTCCTCGGGCCCTGAAGCAACCCCTACCCTGAACGGCCACTGTGAACGCAACACCCAGAGACAAAAGCCTGAGCGACTGCCTCCCACTTGCCCTCCTTTGATATCCAGAGGATCTCCCCTCTCGGACTGGAGATCAGGCCTGCCATTACCTTGGCCCCTACCTGAGCCAAGTTTGCTTTTTCAGACATCTGTCCCCACAGCCCTGGCAAACACAGCCTCTAGGCTGGGTCCTCTGGAGCCATACCACAGGACCATGCCTGCTCTCTCCTGGGAAACTCTGTCCATTCCTTTGGCCACACACCTCCAGAATATGAGAAACCTCAAGGCCCCCGAGGACATACCATTACCGGGAGCCTCCCTGCACACACAGGGGCCTTCGGACACAAGCTGAGCTGCTACCTCCATGAAGGCATGCACACAGATGTCAACAGAGATAGAAGGTTGAGCCCGACAGGCCCTTAGGCCCTAATCTCAACTCTTGCTTTGTTTTCCAGGTGTCACTCCTCAGAGGCTTTGGTTCGAAGAACAGGATATGGGGCTTTCCTGAGGCACTGAACAGAACTTCTCTCGTCTCCACATGGGAAGCTTCCTTGTTGGAGCCGTGTCAAACACCTCAGGTTGGAGAATCCTGCAGAGTCCCTGAGCCACCTCCACATTCCAAGGTCTCCCAGGCCACCAAGCCACAGTAGGACTCATCTTCAGGAGAGTCCATTTCAACTCTCCCCTCTGGGTAGCTCACCCAGGAGCCCGCAGATTGAGCCTGCCTTGTCCTGTCTAAAGAGTGGGAATATGAGGTGGCGTTCCCAGGCATCCATGCTTAGACACCTGCTCTCGAGTCTTTCCGTATGGGGCCTCCTGGAACCATCCAATAGCACTCGACTTTCGTGCAGAAGGAAACCTTGAGGTTTGGAGTAGTTCACAAAACCCATCGTAGGCAAACCTTCCTGGCTTCATGAGGCCCCCACACCATTCAGGAAGAGGCCATGCTGGACAAAAACTCTAGCCTGAGGCACGTCTCAGAGTTGAAATGACCTCAGTGCAGGAGATCTCGATTCAGCCTCTCAGAGTGGGCCTGCCGTGCCATCGGTCCCAAACCTCACGCTAGCTTGTGTTTTCAGACTTCCTTCCTCACACTCCTGGCAAACAAGCCCTCCGGACTAGGAACTCTAGAACCACAACCCAGCCCAGGGTCTGCCCAAGGGAAGAAAAACGTTTCCCTGTGGGGCTCTCTCCAGAAAACCCAGATGAGGATCAACCTGCTCGGGCCTCGACGGTACCAGAACTGGATAGGCTGCTCTGGGCACTCATGCTCTGTCTGACACAGCCTGAAGCCAGACGTCCAGACAGACAAGGAGACAGCTGGCCGCACACCCAGCACTTCGGACACGCCATGGTCTTATGCCGTCACCTCTTCCTAACCTTGGTTTTCAGATATCTGAACCTAGACATTATATCAATTCTCCACACAGCTGGGTATCACAAGCACAACACAGAACTCCTCCTTCCCCGTGGCTGTAAAGCTTGCTCTTGGCATGGAGTCACACCTTCAGGGTGGGAGAAACCTTCCTGGTCCCTGATGCCACGCCCAAACTTGAGTGCTGCTTGGGCACAAATTCACACTCTGACCCTCAGCATGAGCCCCATGTCAAAGAAAGGCCTGTCAGGGCCTGGGCCAAGAGCCCGCATATGGGGCTTGCCAAGCCTTTATGCACCCAATCCTCACCAGTGTTTGAGTTTTCCAGTCGCCCGGCCAGTACCTGGGGCTCTGCTCTGGAATCCCTTTCTTGGAGAAACACGTGAGCCAGACAACACTTTTCCACCCTTCCCACAAAATGACCCCAAACTCTTGGGAGCTGGGACAAATCCCCAGAGAGGGATCCTCGTCCACAGTCCCTGAGGCCACCCCTCCAATCCACGGCTGTCTCGGACACAACATCCAGAGACAAAAGCCTGAAGGAACGCCTCCCACTCGCCCTTGTTTCAGAGGACCAGGAGCTCCCTCTCGGGCTGTACATCCGGCCTGCCATACCCTAGGCGCCACTCATAAGCTGAGTTTGTGTTTTCAGACTTCTGTGCCCTCAGCCTGGACCCACACAACCGCCAGGCTAGGGCCTCTGGAGCCACAGCGAAAGATTGTGCCTGCCCTCTCCAAGGAAATTGTGCCCAATCCATTGACCACAACCCTACAGGTTAGGGAAAAGATCCAAGGCCCCTGAGGCCATCAATAGTGTAGGCCACCCTGGACTAAGAGGGGCTCTCTGACACCAGCGGAGCAACTATCTCCACTTAGACTCTCAGACAGTGTCCCCAGAGACAGAAGGTTGAAATGGACAGGCCCCCAGGCCCTAATCTGAACCTTAGCTTTGGTTTCCATGTGTCCGTCCTCAGAGGTCTGTTTTCGTAGACCAGCACACGGGGCTTTTCTGAGGCACCAAACCAAACCTCTCTCGCCTCCACATGGGGAGCTTACTTACTGGGGATGTATCAAACCCTTCAGGTAGGAGAGTTCCGCAGGGCCACTGAACAACCAGCACATTCCAAGGTTTCCATGGACCCAAACGCACATTATGACGCATCCTCAGGAGAGGCCATTTCAACTCAGCCCCCTGGTTAGCGTGCCCCAGAGGCAGCAGATCAAACATATCTTGTGGCTAATGGCCAATGGGAATGCGAGGCATGCTGTACAGGGATCCATCCTTCGAACCGTGCTCTCCAGTCCTTCCGTATGGTATGTCCTGGAGCCATGCAACAGGACTAGAATGTCCCACAGAAGGAAACCTGGTGGTTTGGGGCAACCTCCAAACTCAGCGTGGGAAAACTTCCTTGGCCTCATGAGGCCCCCGCTTCATGAAGGTGCCATCATGGACACATACTCCAGCCTCAGCCAACGTCTGATCCTCAGCCTGACTTCAGATGCAGGAGATTTTGATTCAGCCTCTGCCTAGTGGGCCTGCTCTGCCCTTGGCTCCAATCCTCACTTTAGCTTGTGTTCCTAGACTTCCGTCCTCACACTCCTGGCCCACAAACCCTCCCTACTGGGAATTCTGGGGCCACAATGAAGCACTCCGCCTGCCTCCCAGGAGAAAAACTTTGTCTATGGTGCTGCCCAGAAACCCCAAATGAGGATCAAACTGCTTGGCCCTCGGCAACACCCCAATTGCATAGGCTACCTTAAACACTGATGCTCTGTCGCAAATAGCCTGAGCCCAGACCTTCCAACAGACACCGACACAGCTGGCTGCACACCCAGCACATTGGACCCGCCACTGCCTTAGGCCACCATCCATTCCCAACCTGGGTTTTCAGTCATCAGAACCTAGACCTTATCTCCAATCCCTGCACAGGGGGGAACCTGATGCACAAGTCAGAACCCCTCCTTCCCCATGGCAAGAAACCTTGCTGCTGGCAGTGAGTCAAACCTTCAGTGTAGGAGAAAACGGCATGGCCCATGAGGCCACGCCCATGTGTGAGGGCCGCCTTGGGCACAAACACACATTGTGACCCTCAGCGTGAGTACCTTATTCAAGTAACGCCTCTCAGTGATTGGACCAAGAGCCCGCATATGTGGCTTGCCATGCCCATAGGCACGCAGGACTAACTAGATGGTGTGTATTCCAGTTGAGGGAACCCACTGCTGTGCTCTAGAGTCCCTCTCCTGGGGGGTCCCCTGTGGCAGAAAACAGTACTCTTCCCTTCCCACAGAATGAACCCAAACACTTGGGAGCTTGGACAATCCCCCGAGAGGAAGGCTCTTCCTCGGCCCCTGAAGCAACCCCTACCCTGAACGGCCACTGTGAACGCAACACCCAGAGACAAAAGCCTGAGCGACTGCCTCCCACTTGCCCTCCTTTGATTCCAGAGGATCTCCCCTCTCGGACTGGAGATCAGGCCTGCCATTACCTTGGCCCCTACCTGAGCCAAGTTTGCTTTTTCAGACATCTGTCCCCACAGCCCTGGCAAACACAGCCTCTAGGCTGGGTCCTCTGGAGCCATACCACAGGACCATGCCTGCTCTCTCCTGGGAAACTCTGTCCATTCCTTTGGCCACACACCTCCAGAATATGAGAAACCTCAAGGCCCCCGAGGACATACCATTACCGGGAGCCTCCCTGCACACACAGGGGCCTTCGGACACAAGCTGAGCTGCTACCTCCATGAAGGCATGCACACAGATGTCAACAGAGATAGAAGGTTGAGCCCGACAGGCCCTTAGGCCCTAATCTCAACTCTTGCTTTGTTTTCCAGGTGTCACTCCTCAGAGGCTTTGGTTCGAAGAACAGGATATGGGGCTTTCCTGAGGCACTGAACAGAACTTCTCTCGTCTCCACATGGGAAGCTTCCTTGTTGGAGCCGTGTCAAACACCTCAGGTTGGAGAATCCTGCAGAGTCCCTGAGCCACCTCCACATTCCAAGGTCTCCCAGGCCACCAAGCCACAGTAGGACTCATCTTCAGGAGAGTCCATTTCAACTCTCCCCTCTGGGTAGCTCACCAAGGAGCCCGCAGATTGAGCCTGCCTTGTCCTGACTAAAGAGTGGGAATATGAGGTGGCGTTCCCAGGCATCCATGCTTAGACACCTGCTCTCGAGTCTTTCCGTATGGGGCCTCTTGGAACCATCCAATAGCACTCGACTTTCATGCAGAAGGAAACCTTGAGGTTTGGAGTAGTTCACAAATCCCATCGTAGGCAAACCTTCCTGGCCTCATGAGGCCCCCAAACCATTCAGGAAGAGGCCATGCTGGACAAAAACTCTAGCCTGAGTCACGTCTCAGAGTTGAAATGACCTCAGTGCAGGAGATCTCGATTCAGCCTCTCAGAGTGGGCCTGCCGTGCCATCGGTCCCAAACCTCACGCTAGCTTGTGTTTTCAGACTTCCTTCCTCACACTCCTGGCAAACAAGCCCTCCGGACTAGGAACTCCAGAACCACAACCCAGCCCAGGGTCTGCCCAAGGGAAGAAAAACGTTTCCCTGTGGGGCTCTCTCCAGAGAACCCAGATGAGGATCAACCTGCTCGGGCCTCGACGGTACCCGAACTGGATAGGCTGCTCTGGGCACTCATGCTCTGTCTGACACAGCCTGAAGCCAGACGTCCAGACAGACAAGGAGACAGCTGGCCGCACACCCAGCACTTCGGACACGCCATGGTCTTATGCCGTCACCTCTTCCTAACCTTGGTTTTCAGATATCTGAACCTAGACATTATATCAATTCTCCACACAGCTGGGTATCGCAAGCACAACACAGAACTCCTCCTTCCCCGTGGCTGTAAAGCTTGCTCTTGGCATGGAGTCACACCTTCAGGGTGGGAGAAACCTTCCTGGTCCCTGATGCCACGCCCAAACTTGAGTGCTGCTTGGGCACAAATTCACACTCTGAACCTCAGCATGAGCCCCATGTCAAAGAAAGGCCTGTCAGGGCCTGGGCCAAGAGCCCGCATATGGGGCTTGCCAAGACCCTATGCACCCAATCCTCACCAGTGTTTGAGTTTTCCAGTCGCCCCGCCCGTACCTGGGGCTCTGCTCTGGAATCCCTTTCTTGGAGAGACACGTGAGCCAGACAACACTTTTCCACCCTTCCCACAAAATGACCCCAAACTCTTGGGAGCTGGGACAAATCCCCAGAGAGGGATACTCGTCCACAGTCCCTGAGGCCACCCCTCCAATCCACGGCTATCTCGGACACAACATCCAGAGACAAAAGCCTGAAGGAACGCCTCCCACTCGCCCTTGTTTCAGAGGCCGAGGAGCTCCCTCTCGGGCTGTACATCCGGCCTGCCATACCCTAGGCGCCACTCATAAGCTGAGTTTGTGGTTTCAGACTTCTGTGCCCTCAGCCTGGACCCACACAACCGCCAGGCTAGGGCCTCTGGAGCCACAGCGAAAGATTGTGCCTGCCCTCTCCAAGGAAATTGTGCCCAATCCATTGACCACAACCCTACAGGTTAGGGAAAAGCTCCAAGGCCCCTGAGGCCATCAATAGTGTAGGCCACCCTGGACTAAGAGGGGCTCTCTGACACCAGCGGAGCAACTATCTCCACTTAGACTCTCAGACAGTGTCCCCAGAGACAGAAGGTTGAAATGGACAGGCCCCCAGGCCCTAATCTGAACCTTAGCTTTGGTTTCCATGTGTCCATCCTCAGAGGTCTGTTTTCGTAGACCAGCACACGGGGCTTTTCTGAGGCTCCAAACAAAACCTATCTCGCCTCCACATGGGGAGCTTACTTACTGGGGATGTATCAAACCCTTCAGGTAGGAGAGTTCCGCAGGGCCACTGAACAACCAGCACATTCCAAGGTTTCCATGGACCCAAACGCACATTATGACGCATCCTCAGGAGAGGCCATTTCAACTCAGCCCCCTGGTTAGCGTGCCCCAGAGGCAGCAGATCAAACATATCTTGTGGCTAATGGCCAATGGGAATGCGAGGCATGCTGTACAGGGATCCATCCTTCGAACCGTGCTCTCCAGTCCTTCCGTATGGTATGTCCTGGAGCCATGCAACAGGACTCGAATGTCCCACAGAAGGAAACCTGGTGGTTTGGGGCAACCTCCAAACTCAGCGTGGGAAAACTTCCTTGGCCTCATGAGGCCCCCGCTTCATGAAGGTGCCATCATGGACACATACTCCAGCCTCAGCCAACGTCTGATCCTCAGCCTGACTTCAGATGCAGGAGATTTTGATTCAGCCTCTGCCTAGTGGGCCTGCTCTGCCCTTGGCTCCAATCCTCACTTTAGCTTGTGTTCCTAGACTTCCGTCCTCACACTCCTGGCCCGCAAACCCTCCCTACTGGGAATTCTGGGGCCACAATGAAGCACTCCGCCTGCCTCCCTGGAGAAAATCTTTGTCTATGGTGCTGCCCAGAAACCCCAAATGAGGATCAAACTGCTTGGCCCTCGGCAACACCCCAATTGCATAGGCTACCTTAAACACTGATGCTCTGTCGCAAATAGCCTGAGCCCAGACCTTCCAACAGACACCGACACAGCTGGCTGCACACCCAGCACATTGGACCCGCCACTGCCTTAGGCCACCATCCATTCCCAACCTGGGTTTTCAGTCATCAGAACCTAGACCTTATCTCCAATCCCTGCACAGGGGGGAACCTGATGCACAAGTCAGAACCCCTCCTTCCCCATGGCAAGAAACCTTGCTGCTGGCAGTGAGTCAAACCTTCAGTGTAGGAGAAAACGGCATGGCCCATGAGGCCACGCCCATGTGTGAGGGCCGCCTTGGGCACAAACACACATTGTGACCCTCAGCGTGAGTACCTTATTCAAGTAACGCCTCTCAGTGATTGGACCAAGAGCCCGCATATGTGGCTTGCCATGCCCATAGGCATGCAGGACTAACTAGATGGTGTGTATTCCAGTTGAGGGAACCCACTGCTGTGCTATAGAGTCCCTCTCCTTGGGGGTCCCCTGTGGCAGAAAACAGTACTCTTCCCTTCCCACAGAATGAACCCAAACACTTGGGAGCTTGGACAATCCCCCGAGAGGAAGGCTCTTCCTCGGCCCCTGAAGCAACCCCTACCCTGAACGGCCACTGTGAACGCAACACCCAGAGACAAAAGCCTGAGCGACTGCCTCCCACTTGCCCTCCTTTGATATCCAGAGGATCTCCCCTCTCGGACTGGAGATCAGGCCTGCCATTACCTTGGCCCCTACCTGAGCCAAGTTTGCTTTTTCAGACATCTGTCCCCACAGCCCTGGCAAACACAGCCTCTAGGCTGGGTCCTCTGGAGCCATACCACAGGACCATGCCTGCTCTCTCCTGGGAAACTCTGTCCATTCCTTTGGCCACACACCTCCAGAATATGAGAAACCTCAAGGCCCCCGAGGACATACCATTACCGGGAGCCTCCCTGCACACACAGGGGCCTTCGGACACAAGCTGAGCTGCTACCTCCATGAAGGCATGCACACAGATGTCAACAGAGATAGAAGGTTGAGCCCGACAGGCCCTTAGGCCCTAATCTCAACTCTTGCTTTGTTTTCCAGGTGTCACTCCTCAGAGGCTTTGGTTCGAAGAACAGGATATGGGGCTTTCCTGAGGCACTGAACAGAACTTCTCTCGTCTCCACATGGGAAGCTTCCTTGTTGGAGCCGTGTCAAACACCTCAGGTTGGAGAATCCTGCAGAGTCCCTGAGCCACCTCCACATTCCAAGGTCTCCCAGGCCACCAAGCCACAGTAGGACTCATCTTCAGGAGAGTCCATTTCAACTCTCCCCTCTGGGTAGCTCACCCAGGAGCCCGCAGATTGAGCCTGCCTTGTCCTGACTAAAGAGTGGGAATATGAGGTGGCGTTCCCAGGCATCCATGCTTAGACACCTGCTCTCGAGTCTTTCCGTATGGGGCCTCCTGGAACCATCCAATAGCACTCGACTTTCGTGCAGAAGGAAACCTTGAGGTTTGGAGTAGTTCACAAATCCCATCGTAGGCAAACCTTCCTGGCCTCATGAGGCCCCCACACCATTCAGGAAGAGGCCATGCTGGACAAAAACTCTAGCCTGAGGCACGTCTCAGAGTTGACATGACCTCAGTGCAGGAGATCTCGATTCAGCCTCTCAGAGTGGGCCTGCCGTGCCATCGGTCCCAAACCTCACGCTAGCTTGTGTTTTCAGACTTCCTTCCTCACACTCCTGGCAAACAAGCCCTCCGGACTAGGAACTCTAGAACCACAACCCAGCCCAGGGTCTGCCCAAGGGTAGAAAAACGTTTCCCTGTGGGGCTCTCTCCAGAAAACCCAGATGAGGATCAACTTGCTCAGACCTCGACGGTACCCGAACTGGATAGGCTGCTCTGGGCACTCATGCTCTGTCTGACACAGCCTGAAGCCAGACGTCCAGACAGACAAGGAGACAGCTGGCTGCACACCCAGCACTTTGGACACGCCATGGTCTTATGCCGTCACCTCTTCCTAACCTTGTTTTTCAGATATCTGAACCTAGACATTATATCAATTCTCCACACAGCTGGGTATCGCAAGCACAACACAGAACTCCTCCTTCCCCGTGGCTGTAAAGCTTGCTCTTGGCATGGAGTCACACCTTCAGGGTGGGAGAAACCTTCCTGGTCCCTGATGCCACGCCCAAACTTGAGTGCTGCTTGGGCACAAATTCACACTCTGACCCTCAGCATGAGCCCCATGTCAAAGAAAGGCCTGTCAGGGCCTGGGCCAAGAGCCCGCATATGGGGCTTGCCAAGCCCCTATGCACCCAATCCTCACCAGTGTTTGAGTTTTCCAGTCGCCCCGCTCGTACCTGGGGCTCTGCTCTGGAATCCCTTTCTTGGAGAGACACGTGAGCCAGACAACACTTTTCCACCCTTCCCATAAAATGACCCCAAACTCTTGGGAGCTGGGACAAATCCCCAGAGAGGGATCCTCGTCCACAGTCCCTGAGGCCACCCCTCCAATCCACGGCTATCTCGGACACAACATCCAGAGACAAAAGCCTGAAGGAACGCCTCCCACTCGCCCTTGTTTCCGAGGCCCAGGAGCTCCCTCTCGGGCTGTACATCCGGCCTGCCATACCCTAGGCGCCACTCATAAGCTGAGTTTGTGTTTTCAGACTTCTGTGCCCTCAGCCTGGACCCACACAACCGCCAGGCTAGGGCCTCTGGAGCCACAGCGAAAGATTGTGCCTGCCCTCTCCAAGGAAATTGTGCCCAATCCATTGACCACAACCCTACAGGTTAGGGAAAAGCTCCAAGGCCCCTGAGGCCATCAATAGTGTAGGCCACCCTGGACTAAGAGGGGCTCTCTGACACCAGCGGAGCAACTATCTCCACTTAGACTCTCAGACAGTGTCCCCAGAGACAGAAGGTTGAAATGGACAGGCCCCCAGGCCCTAATCTGAACCTTAGCCTTGGTTTCCATGTGTCCGTCCTCAGAGGTCTGTTTTCGTAGACCAGCACACGGGGCTTTTCTGAGGCTCCAAACAAAACCTATCTCGCCTCCACATGGGGAGCTTACTTACTGGGGATGTATCAAACCCTTCAGGTAGGAGAGTTCCGCAGGGCCACTGAACAACCAGCACATTCCAAGGTTTCCATGGACCCAAACGCACATTATGACGCATCCTCAGGAGAGGCCATTTCAACTCAGCCCCCTGGTTAGCGTGCCCCAGAGGCAGCAGATCAAACATATCTTGTGGCTAATGGCCAATGGGAATGCGAGGCATGCTGTACAGGGATCCATCCTTCGAACCGTGCTCTCCAGTCCTTCCGTATGGTATGTCCTGGAGCCATGCAACAGGACTCGAATGTCCCACAGAAGGAAACCTGGTGGTTTGGGGCAACCTCCAAACTCAGCGTGGGAAAACTTCCTTGGCCTCATGAGGCCCCCGCTTCATGAAGGTGCCATCATGGACACATACTCCAGCCTCAGCCAACGTCTGATCCTCAGCCTGACTTCAGATGCAGGAGATTTTGATTCAGCCTCTGCCTAGTGGGCCTGCTCTGCCCTTGGCTCCAATCCTCACTTTAGCTTGTGTTCCTAGACTTCCGTCCTCACACTCCTGGCCCGCAAACCCTCCCTACTGGGAATTCTGGGGCCACAATGAAGCACTCCGCCTGCCTCCCTGGAGAAAATCTTTGTCTATGGTGCTGCCCAGAAACCCCAAATGAGGATCAAACTGCTTGGCCCTCGGCAACACCCCAATTGCATAGTCTACCTTAAACACTGATGCTCTGTCGCAAATAGCCTGAGCCCAGACCTTCCAACAGACACCGACACAGCTGGCTGCACACCCAGCACATTGGACCCGCCACTGCCTTAGGCCACCATCCATTCCCAACCTGGGTTTTCAGTCATCAGAACCTAGACCTTATCTCCAATCCCTGCACAGGGGGGAACCTGATGCACAAGTCAGAACCCCTCCTTCCCCATGGCAAGAAACCTTGCTGCTGGCAGTGAGTCAAACCTTCAGTGTAGGAGAAAACGGCATGGCCCATGAGGCCACGCCCATGTGTGAGGGCCGCCTTGGGCACAAACACACATTGTGACCCTCACCGTGAGTACCTTATTCAAGTAACGCCTCTCAGTGATTGGACCAAGAGCCTGCATATGTGGCTTGCCATGCCCATAGGCATGCAGGACTAACTAGATGGTGTGTATTCCAGTTGAGGGAACCCACTGCTGTGCTCTAGAGTCCCTCTCCTTGGGGGTCCCCTGTGGCAGAAAACAGTACTCTTCCCTTCCCACAGAATGAACCCAAACACTTGGGAGCTTGGACAATCCCCCGAGAGGAAGGCTCTTCCTCGGCCCCTGAAGCAACCCCTACCCTGAACGGCCACTGTGAACGCAACACCCAGAGACAAAAGCCTGAGCGACTGCCTCCCACTTGCCCTCCTTTGATATCCAGAGGATCTCCCCTCTCGGACTGGAGATCAGGCCTGCCATTACCTTGGCCCCTACCTGAGCCAAGTTTGCTTTTTCAGACATCTGTCCCCACAGCCCTGGCAAACACAGCCTCTAGGCTGGGTCCTCTGGAGCCATACCACAGGACCATGCCTGCTCTCTCCTGGGAAACTCTGTCCATTCCTTTGGCCACACACCTCCAGAATATGAGAAACCTCAAGGCCCCCGAGGACATACCATTACCGGGAGCCTCCCTGCACACACAGGGGCCTTCGGACACAAGCTGAGCTGCTACCTCCATGAAGGCATGCACACAGATGTCAACAGAGATAGAAGGTTGAGCCCGACAGGCCCTTAGGCCCTAATCTCAACTCTTGCTTTGTTTTCCAGGTGTCACTCCTCAGAGGCTTTGGTTCGAAGAACAGGATATGGGGCTTTCCTGAGGCACTGAACAGAACTTCTCTCGTCTCCACATGGGAAGCTTCCTTGTTGGAGCCGTGTCAAACACCTCAGGTTGGAGAATCCTGCAGAGTCCCTGAGCCACCTCCACATTCCAAGGTCTCCCAGGCCACCAAGCCACAGTAGGACTCATCTTCAGGAGAGTCCATTTCGACTCTCCCCTCTGGGTAGCTCACCCAGGAGCCCGCAGATTGAGCCTGCCTTGTCCTGACTAAAGAGTGGGAATATGAGGTGGCGTTCCCAGGCATCCATGCTTAGACACCTGCTCTCGAGTCTTTCCGTATGGGGCCTCCTGGAACCATCCAATAGCACTCGACTTTCGTGCAGAAGGAAACCTTGAGGTTTGGAGTAGTTCACAAATCCCATCGTAGGCAAACCTTCCTGGCCTCATGAGGCCCCCACACCATTCAGGAAGAGGCCATGCTGGACAAAAACTCTAGCCTGAGGCACGTCTCAGAGTTGACATGACCTCAGTGCAGGAGATCTCGATTCAGCCTCTCAGAGTGGGCCTGCCGTGCCATCGGTCCCAAACCTCACGCTAGCTTGTGTTTTCAGACTTCCTTCCTCACACTCCTGGCAAACAAGCCCTCCGGACTAGGAACTCCAGAACCACAACCCAGCCCAGGGTCTGCCCAAGGGAAGAAAAACGTTTCCCTGTGGGGCTCTCTCCAGAACCCCGATGAGGATCAACTTGCTCAGGCCTCGACGGTACCCGAACTGGATAGGCTGCTCTGGGCACTCATGCTCTGTCTGACACAGCCTGAAGCCAGACGTCCAGACAGACAAGGAGACAGCTGGCTGCACACCCAGCACTTTGGACACGCCATGGTCTTATGCCGTCACCTCTTCCTAACCTTGGTTTTCAGATATCTGAACCTAGACATTATATCAATTCTCCACACAGCTGGGTATCGCAAGCACAACACAGAACTCCTCCTTCCCCGTGGCTGTAAAGCTTGCTCTTGGCATGGAGTCACACCTTCAGGGTGGGAGAAACCTTCCTGGTCCCTGATGCCACGCCCAAACTTGAGTGCTGCTTGGGCACAAATTCACACTCTGACCCTCAGCATGAGCCCCATGTCAAAGAAAGGCCTGTCAGGGCCTGGGCCAAGAGCCCGCATATGGGGCTTGCCAAGCCGCTATGCACCCAATCCTCACCAGTGTTTGAGTTTTCCAGTCGCCCCGCCCGTACCTGGGTCTCTGCTCTGGAATCCCTTTCTTGGAGAGACACGTGAGCCAGACAACACTTTTCCACCCTTCCCACAAAATGACCCCAAACTCTTGGGAGCTGGGACAAATCCCCAGAGAGGGATCCTCGTCCACAGTCCCTGAGGCCACCCCTCCAATCCACGGCTATCTCGGACACAACATCCAGAGACAAAAGCCTGAAGGAACGCCTCCCACTCGCCCTTGTTTCCGAGGCCCAGGAGCTCCCTCTCGGGCTGTACATCCGGCCTGCCATACCCTAGGCGCCACTCATAAGCTGAGTTTGTGTTTTCAGACTTCTGTGCCCTCAGCCTGGACCCACACAACCGCCAGGCTAGGGCCTCTGGAGCCACAGCGAAAGATTGTGCCTGCCCTCTCCAAGGAAATTGTGCCCAATCCATTGACCACAACCCTACAGGTTAGGGAAAAGCTCCAACCCCCCTGAGGCCATCAATAGTGTAGGCCACCCTGGACTAAGAGGGGCTCTCTGACACCAGCGGAGCAACTATCTCCACTTAGACTCTCAGACAGTGTCCCCAGAGACAGAAGGTTGAAATGGACAGGCCCCCAGGCCCTAATCTGAACCTTAGCCTTGGTTTCCATGTGTCCGTCCTCAGAGGTCTGTTTTCGTAGACCAGCACACGGGGCTTTTCTGAGGCTCCAAACCAAACCTCTCTCGCCTCCACATGGGGAGCTTACTTACTGCGGATGTATCAAACCCTTCAGGTAGGAGAGTTCCGCAGGGCCACTGAACAACCAGCACATTCCAAGGTTTCCATGGACCCAAACGCACATTATGACGCATCCTCAGGAGAGGCCATTTCAACTCAGCCCCCTGGTTAGCGTGCCCCAGAGGCAGCAGATCAAACATATCTTGTGGCTAATGGCCAATGGGAATGCGAGGCATGCTGTAGGGATCCATCCTTCGAACCGTGCTCTCCAGTCCTTCCGTATGGTATGTCCTGGAGCCATGCAACAGGACTCGAATGTCCCACAGAAGGAAACCTGGTGGTTTGGGGCAACCTCCAAACTCAGCGTGGGAAAACTTCCTTGGCCTCATGAGTCCCCCGCTTCATGAAGGTGCCATCATGGACACATACTCCAGCCTCAGCCAACGTCTGATCCTCAGCCTGACTTCAGATGCAGGAGATTTTGTTTCAGCCTCTGCCTAATGGGCCTGCTCTGCCCTTGGCTCCAATCCTCACTTTAGCTTGTGTTCCTAGACTTCCGTCCTCACACTCCTGGCCCACAAACCCTCCCTACTGGGAATTCTGGGGCCACAATGAAGCACTCCGCCTGCCTCCCAGGAGAAAAACTTTGTCTATGGTGCTGCCCAGAAACCCCAAATGAGGATCAAACTGCTTGGCCCTCGGCAACACCCCAATTGCATAGGCTACCTTAAACACTGATGCTCTGTCGCAAATAGCCTGAGCCCAGACCTTCCAACAGACACCGACACAGCTGGCTGCACACCCAGCACATTGGACCCGCCACTGCCTTAGGCCACCATCCATTCCCAACCTGGGTTTTCAGTCATCAGAACCTAGACCTTATCTCCAATCCCTGCACAGGGGGGAACCTGATGCACAAGTCAGAACCCCTCCTTCCCCATGGCAAGAAACCTTGCAGCTGGCAGTGAGTCAAACCTTCAGTGTAGGAGAAAACGGCATGGCCCATGAGGCCACGCCCATGTGTGAGGGCCGCCTTGGGCACAAACACACATTGTGACCCTCAGCGTGAGTACCTTATTCAAGTAACGCCTCTCAGTGATTGGACCAAGAGCCCGCATATGTGGCTTGCCATGCCCATAGGCACGCAGGACTAACTAGATGGTGTGTATTCCAGTTGAGGGAACCCACTGCTGTGCTCTAGAGTCCCTCTCCTGGGGGGTCCCCTGTGGCAGAAAACAGTACTCTTCCCTTCCCACAGAATGAACCCAAACACTTGGGAGCTTGGACAATCCCCCGAGAGGAAGGCTCTTCCTCGGCCCCTGAAGCAACCCCTACTCTGAACGGCCACTGTGAACGCAACACCCAGAGACAAAAGCCTGAGCGACTGCCTCCCACTTGCCCTCCTTTGATATCCAGAGGATCTCCCCTCTCGGACTGGAGATCAGGCCTGCCATTACCTTGGCCCCTACCTGAGCCAAGTTTGCTTTTTCAGACATCTGTCCCCACAGCCCTGGCAAACACAGCCTCTAGGCTGGGTCCTCTGGAGCCATACCACAGGACCATGCCTGCTCTCTCCTGGGAAACTCTGTCCATTCCTTTGGCCACACACCTCCAGAATATGAGAAACCTCAAGGCCCCCGAGGACATACCATTACCGGGAGCCTCCCTGCACACACAGGGGCCTTCGGACACAAGCTGAGCTGCTACCTCCATGAAGGCATGCACACAGATGTCAACAGAGATAGAAGGTTGAGCCCGACAGGCCCTTAGGCCCTAATCTCAACTCTTGCTTTGTTTTCCAGGTGTCACTCCTCAGAGGCTTTGGTTCGAAGAACAGGATATGGGGCTTTCCTGAGGCACTGAACAGAACTTCTCTCGTCTCCACATGGGAAGCTTCCTTGTTGGAGCCGTGTCAAACACCTCAGGTTGGAGAATCCTGCAGAGTCCCTGAGCCACCTCCACATTCCAAGGTCTCCCAGGCCACCAAGCCACAGTAGGACTCATCTTCAGGAGAGTCCATTTCAACTCTCCCCTCTGGGTAGCTCACCCAGGAGCCCGCAGATTGAGCCTGCCTTGTCCTGACTAAAGAGTGGGAATATGAGGTGGCGTTCCCAGGCATCCATGCTTAGACACCTGCTCTCGAGTCTTTCCGTATGGGGCCTCCTGGAACCATCCAATAGCACTCGACTTTCGTGCAGAAGGAAACCTTGAGGTTTGGAGTAGTTCACAAATCCCATCGTAGGCAAACCTTCCTGGCCTCATGAGGCCCCCACACCATTCAGGAAGAGGCCATGCTGGACAAAAACTCTAGCCTGAGGCACGTCTCAGAGTTGACATGACCTCAGTGCAGGAGATCTCGATTCAGCCTCTCAGAGTGGGCCTGCCGTGCCATCGGTCCCAAACCTCACGCTAGCTTGTGTTTTCAGACTTCCTTCCTCACACTCCTGGCAAACAAGCCCTCCGGACTAGGAACTCCAGAACCACAACCCAGCCCAGGGTCTGCCCAAGGGTAGAAAAACGTTTCCCTGTGGGGCTCTCTCCAGACCCAGATGAGGATCAACTTGCTCAGGCCTCGACGGTACCCGAACTGGATAGGCTGCTCTGGGCACTCATGCTCTGTCTGACACAGCCTGAAGCCAGACGTCCAGACAGACAAGGAGACAGCTGGCTGCACACCCAGCACTTTGGACACGCCATGGTCTTATGCCGTCACCTCTTCCTAACCTTGGTTTTCAGATATCTGAACCTAGACATTATATCAATTCTCCACACAGCTGGGTATCGCAAGCACAACACAGAACTCCTCCTTCCCCGTGGCTGTAAAGCTTGCTCTTGGCATGGAGTCACACCTTCAGGGTGGGAGAAACCTTCCTGGTCCCTGATGCCACGCCCAAACTTGAGTGCTGCTTGGGCACAAATTCACACTCTGACCCTCAGCATGAGCCCCATGTCAAAGAAAGGCCTGTCAGGGCCTGGGCCAAGAGCCCGCATATGGGGCTTGCCAAGCCCCTATGCACCCAATCCTCACCAGTGTTTGAGTTTTCCAGTCGCCCCGCTCGTACCTGGGGCTCTGCTCTGGAATCCCTTTCTTGGAGAGACACGTGAGCCAGACAACACTTTTCCACCCTTCCCATAAAATGACCCCAAACTCTTGGGAGCTGGGACAAATCCCCAGAGAGGGATCCTCGTCCACAGTCCCTGAGGCCACCCCTCCAATCCACGGCTATCTCGGACACAACATCCAGAGACAAAAGCCTGAAGGAACGCCTCCCACTCGCCCTTGTTTCCGAGGCCCAGGAGCTCCCTCTCGGGCTGTACATCCGGCCTGCCATACCCTAGGCGCCACTCATAAGCTGAGTTTGTGTTTTCAGACTTCTGTGCCCTCAGCCTGGACCCACACAACCGCCAGGCTAGGGCCTCTGGAGCCACAGCGAAAGATTGTGCCTGCCCTCTCCAAGGAAATTGTGCCCAATCCATTGACCACAACCCTACAGGTTAGGGAAAAGCTCCAAGGCCCCTGAGGCCATCAATAGTGTAGGCCACCCTGGACTAAGAGGGGCTCTCTGACACCAGCGGAGCAACTATCTCCACTTAGACTCTCAGACAGTGTCCCCAGAGACAGAAGGTTGAAATGGACAGGCCCCCAGGCCCTAATCTGAACCTTAGCCTTGGTTTCCATGTGTCCGTCCTCAGAGGTCTGTTTTCGTAGACCAGCACACGGGGCTTTTCTGAGGCTCCAAACAAAACCTATCTCGCCTCCACATGGGGAGCTTACTTACTGGGGATGTATCAAACCCTTCAGGTAGGAGAGTTCCGCAGGGCCACTGAACAACCAGCACATTCCAAGGTTTCCATGGACCCAAACGCACATTATGACGCATCCTCAGGAGAGGCCATTTCAACTCAGCCCCCTGGTTAGCGTGCCCCAGAGGCAGCAGATCAAACATATCTTGTGGGTAATGGCCAATGGGAATGCGAGGCATGCTGTACAGGGATCCATCCTTCGAACCGTGCTCTCCAGTCCTTCCGTATGGTATGTCCTGGAGCCATGCAACAGGACTCGAATGTCCCACAGAAGGAAACCTGGTGGTTTGGGGCAACCTCCAAACTCAGCGTGGGAAAACTTCCTTGGCCTCATGAGGCCCCCGCTTCATGAAGGTGCCATCATGGACACATACTCCAGCCTCAGCCAACGTCTGATCCTCAGCCTGACTTCAGATGCAGGAGATTTTGATTCAGCCTCTGCCTAGTGGGCCTGCTCTGCCCTTGGCTCCAATCCTCACTTTAGCTTGTGTTCCTAGACTTCCGTCCTCACACTCCTGGCCCGCAAACCCTCCCTACTGGGAATTCTGGGGCCACAATGAAGCACTCCGCCTGCCTCCCTGGAGAAAATCTTTGTCTATGGTGCTGCCCAGAAACCCCAAATGAGGATCAAACTGCTTGGCCCTCGGCAACACCCCAATTGCATAGTCTACCTTAAACACTGATGCTCTGTCGCAAATAGCCTGAGCCCAGACCTTCCAACAGACACCGACACAGCTGGCTGCACACCCAGCACATTGGACCCGCCACTGCCTTAGGCCACCATCCATTCCCAACCTGGGTTTTCAGTCATCAGAACCTAGACCTTATCTCCAATCCCTGCACAGGGGGGAACCTGATGCACAAGTCAGAACCCCTCCTTCCCCATGGCAAGAAACCTTGCTGCTGGCAGTGAGTCAAACCTTCAGTGTAGGAGAAAACGGCATGGCCCATGAGGCCACGCCCATGTGTGAGGGCCGCCTTGGGCACAAACACACATTGTGACCCTCAGCGTGAGTACCTTATTCAAGTAACGCCTCTCAGTGATTGGACCAAGAGCCTGCATATGTGGCTTGCCATGCCCATAGGCATGCAGGACTAACTAGATGGTGTGTATTCCAGTTGAGGGAACCCACTGCTGTGCTCTAGAGTCCCTCTCCTTGGGGGTCCCCTGTGGCAGAAAACAGTACTCTTCCCTTCCCACAGAATGAACCCAAACACTTGGGAGCTTGGACAATCCCCCGAGAGGAAGGCTCTTCCTCGGCCCCTGAAGCAACCCCTACCCTGAACGGCCACTGTGAACGCAACACCCAGAGACAAAAGCCTGAGCGACTGCCTCCCACTTGCCCTCCTTTGATATCCAGAGGATCTCCCCTCTCGGACTGGAGATCAGGCCTGCCATTACCTTGGCCCCTACCTGAGCCAAGTTTGCTTTTTCAGACATCTGTCCCCACAGCCCTGGCAAACACAGCCTCTAGGCTGGGTCCTCTGGAGCCATACCACAGGACCATGCCTGCTCTCTCCTGGGAAACTCTGCCCATTCCTTTGGCCACACACCTCCAGAATATGAGAAACCTCAAGGCCCCCGAGGACATACCATTACCGGGAGCCTCCCTGCACACACAGGGGCCTTCGGACACAAGCTGAGCTGCTACCTCCATGAAGGCATGCACACAGATGTCAACAGAGATAGAAGGTTGAGCCCGACAGGCCCTTAGGCCCTAATCTCAACTCTTGCTTTGTTTTCCAGGTGTCACTCCTCAGAGGCTTTGGTTCGAAGAACAGGATATGGGGCTTTCCTGAGGCACTGAACAGAACTTCTCTCGTCTCCACATGGGAAGCTTCCTTGTTGGAGCCGTGTCAAACACCTCAGGTTGGAGAATCCTGCAGAGTCCCTGAGCCACCTCCACATTCCAAGGTCTCCCAGGCCACCAAGCCACAGTAGGACTCATCTTCAGGAGAGTCCATTTCAACTCTCCCCTCTGGGTAGCTCACCCAGGAGCCCGCAGATTGAGCCTGCCTTGTCCTGACTAAAGAGTGGGAATATGAGGTGGCGTTCCCAGGCATCCATGCTTAGACACCTGCTCTCGAGTCTTTCCGTATGGGGCCTCCTGGAACCATCCAATAGCACTCGACTTTCGTGCAGAAGGAAACCTTGAGGTTTGGAGTAGTTCACAAATCCCATCGTAGGCAAACCTTCCTGGCCTCATGAGGCCCCCACACCATTCAGGAAGAGGCCATGCTGGACAAAAACTCTAGCCTGAGGCACGTCTCAGAGTTGACATGACCTCAGTGCAGGAGATCTCGATTCAGCCTCTCAGAGTGGGCCTGCCGTGCCATCGGTCCCAAACCTCACGCTAGCTTGTGTTTTCAGACTTCCTTCCTCACACTCCTGGCAAACAAGCCCTCCGGACTAGGAACTCCAGAACCACAACCCAGCCCAGGGTCTGCCCAAGGGTAGAAAAACGTTTCCCTGTGGGGCTCTCTCCAGACCCAGATGAGGATCAACTTGCTCAGGCCTCGACGGTACCCGAACTGGATAGGCTGCTCTGGGCACTCATGCTCTGTCTGACACAGCCTGAAGCCAGACGTCCAGACAGACAAGGAGACAGCTGGCTGCACACCCAGCACTTTGGACACGCCATGGTCTTATGCCGTCACCTCTTCCTAACCTTGGTTTTCAGATATCTGAACCTAGACATTATATCAATTCTCCACACAGCTGGGTATCGCAAGCACAACACAGAACTCCTCCTTCCCCGTGGCTGTAAAGCTTGCTCTTGGCATGGAGTCACACCTTCAGGGTGGGAGAAACCTTCCTGGTCCCTGATGCCACGCCCAAACTTGAGTGCTGCTTGGGCACAAATTCACACTCTGACCCTCAGCATGAGCCCCATGTCAAAGAAAGGCCTGTCAGGGCCTGGGCCAAGAGCCCGCATATGGGGCTTGCCAAGCCGCTATGCACCCAATCCTCACCAGTGTTTGAGTTTTCCAGTCGCCCCGCCCGTACCTGGGGCTCTGCTCTGGAATCCCTTTCTTGGAGAGACACGTGAGCCAGACAACACTTTTCCACCCTTCCCACAAAATGACCCCAAACTCTTGGGAGCTGGGACAAATCCCCAGAGAGGGATCCTCGTCCACAGTCCCTGAGGCCACCCCTCCAATCCACGGCTATCTCGGACACAACATCCAGAGACAAAAGCCTGAAGGAACGCCTCCCACTCGCCCTTGTTTCCGAGGCCCAGGAGCTCCCTCTCGGGCTGTACATCCGGCCTGCCATACCCTAGGCGCCACTCATAAGCTGAGTTTGTGTTTTCAGACTTCTGTGCCCTCAGCCTGGACCCACACAACCGCCAGGCTAGGGCCTCTGGAGCCACAGCGAAAGATTGTGCCTGCCCTCTAGAAGGAAATTGTGCCCAATCCATTGACCACAACCCTACAGGTTAGGGAAAAGCTCCAACCCCCCTGAGGCCATCAATAGTGTAGGCCACCCTGGACTAAGAGGGGCTCTCTGACACCAGCGGAGCAACTATCTCCACTTAGACTCTCAGACAGTGTCCCCAGAGACAGAAGGTTGAAATGGACAGGCCCCCAGGCCCTAATCTGAACCTTAGCCTTGGTTTCCATGTGTCCGTCCTCAGAGGTCTGTTTTCGTAGACCAGCACACGGGGCTTTTCTGAGGCTCCAAACCAAACCTCTCTCGCCTCCACATGGGGAGCTTACTTACTGCGGATGTATCAAACCCTTCAGGTAGGAGAGTTCCGCAGGGCCACTGAACAACCAGCACATTCCAAGGTTTCCATGGACCCAAACGCACATTATGACGCATCCTCAGGAGAGGCCATTTCAACTCAGCCCCCTGGTTAGCGTGCCCCAGAGGCAGCAGATCAAACATATCTTGTGGCTAATGGCCAATGGGAATGCGAGGCATGCTGTAGGGATCCATCCTTCGAACCGTGCTCTCCAGTCCTTCCGTATGGTATGTCCTGGAGCCATGCAACAGGACTCGAATGTCCCACAGAAGGAAACCTGGTGGTTTGGGGCAACCTCCAAACTCAGCGTGGGAAAACTTCCTTGGCCTCATGAGTCCCCCGCTTCATGAAGGTGCCATCATGGACACATACTCCAGCCTCAGCCAACGTCTGATCCTCAGCCTGACTTCAGATGCAGGAGATTTTGTTTCAGCCTCTGCCTAATGGGCCTGCTCTGCCCTTGGCTCCAATCCTCACTTTAGCTTGTGTTCCTAGACTTCCGTCCTCACACTCCTGGCCCACAAACCCTCCCTACTGGGAATTCTGGGGCCACAATGAAGCACTCCGCCTGCCTCCCAGGAGAAAAACTTTGTCTATGGTGCTGCCCAGAAACCCCAAATAAGGATCAAACTGCTTGGCCCTCGGCAACACCCCAATTGCATAGGCTACCTTAAACACTGATGCTCTGTCGCAAATAGCCTGAGCCCAGACCTTCCAACAGACACCGACACAGCTGGCTGCACACCCAGCACATTGGACCCGCCACTGCCTTAGGCCACCATCCATTCCCAACCTGGGTTTTCAGTCATCAGAACCTAGACCTTATCTCCAATCCCTGCACAGGGGGGAACCTGATGCACAAGTCAGAACCCCTCCTTCCCCATGGCAAGAAACCTTGCAGCTGGCAGTGAGTCAAACCTTCAGTGTAGGAGAAAACGGCATGGCCCATGAGGCCACGCCCATGTGTGAGGGCCGCCTTGGGCACAAACACACATTGTGACCCTCAGCGTGAGTACCTTATTCAAGTAACGCCTCTCAGTGATTGGACCAAGAGCCCGCATATGTGGCTTGCCATGCCCATAGGCACGCAGGACTAACTAGATGGTGTGTATTCCAGTTGAGGGAACCCACTGCTGTGCTCTAGAGTCCCTCTCCTGGGGGGTCCCCTGTGGCAGAAAACAGTACTCTTCCCTTCCCACAGAATGAACCCAAACACTTGGGAGCTTGGACAATCCCCCGAGAGGAAGGCTCTTCCTCGGCCCCTGAAGCAACCCCTACTCTGAACGGCCACTGTGAACGCAACACCCAGAGACAAAAGCCTGAGCGACTGCCTCCCACTTGCCCTCCTTTGATATCCAGAAAATCTCCCCTCTCGGACTGGAGATCAGGCCTGCCATTACCTTGGCCCCTACCTGAGCCAAGTTTGCTTTTTCAGACATCTGTCCCCACAGCCCTGGCAAACACAGCCTCTAGGCTGGGTCCTCTGGAGCCATACCACAGGACCATGCCTGCTCTCTCCTGGGAAACTCTGTCCATTCCTTTGGCCACACACCTCCAGAATATGAGAAACCTCAAGGCCCCCGAGGACATACCATTACCGGGAGCCTCCCTGCACACACAGGGGCCTTCGGACACAAGCTGAGCTGCTACCTCCATGAAGGCATGCACACAGATGTCAACAGAGATAGAAGGTTGAGCCCGACAGGCCCTTAGGCCCTAATCTCAACTCTTGCTTTGTTTTCCAGGTGTCACTCCTCAGAGGCTTTGGTTCGAAGAACAGGATATGGGGCTTTCCTGAGGCACTGAACAGAACTTCTCTCGTCTCCACATGGGAAGCTTCCTTGTTGGAGCCGTGTCAAACACCTCAGGTTGGAGAATCCTGCAGAGTCCCTGAGCCACCTCCACATTCCAAGGTCTCCCAGGCCACCAAGCCACAGTAGGACTCATCTTCAGGAGAGTCCATTTCAACTCTCCCCTCTGGGTAGCTCACCCAGGAGCCCACAGATTGAGCCTGCCTTGTCCTGACTAAAGAGTGGGAATATGAGGTGGCGTTCCCAGGCATCCATGCTTAGACACCTGCTCTCGAGTCTTTCCGTATGGGGCCTCCTGGAACCATCCAATAGCACTCGACTTTCGTGCAGAAAGAAACCTTGAGGTTTGGAGTAGTTCACAAATCCCATCGTAGGCAAACCTTCCTGGCCTCATGAGGCCCCCACACCATTCAGGAAGAGGCCATGCTGGACAAAAACTCTAGCCTGAGGCACGTCTCAGAGTTGACATGACCTCAGTGCAGGAGATCTCGATTCAGCCTCTCAAAGTGGGCCTGCCATGCCATCGGTCCCAAACCTCACGCTAGCTTGTGTTTTCAGACTTCCTTCCTCACACTCCTGGCAAACAAGCCCTCCGGACTAGGAACTCCAGAACCACAACCCAGCCCAGGGTCTGCCCAAGGGAAGAAAAACGTTTCCCTGTGGGGCTCTCTCCAGAAAACCCAGATGAGGATCAACCTGCTCGGGCCTCGACGGTACCCGAACTGGATAGGCTGCTCTGGGCACTCATGCTCTGTCTGACACAGCCTGAAGCCAGACGTCCAGACAGACAAGGAGACAGCTGGCCGCACACCCAGCACTTTTGACACGCCATGCTCTTATGCCGTCACCTCTTCCTAACCTTGGTTTTCAGATATCTGAACCTAGACATTATATCAATTCTCCACACAGCTGGGTATCGCAAGCACAACACAGAACTCCTCCTTCCCCGTGGCTGTAAAGCTTGCTCTTGGCATGGAGTCACACCTTCAGGGTGGGAGAAACCTTCCTGGTCCCTGATGCCACGCCCAAACTTGAGTGCTGCTTGGGCACAAATTCACACTCTGACCCTCAGCATGAGCCCCATGTCAAAGAAAGGCCTGTCAGGGCCTGGGCCACGAGCCCGCATATGGGGCTTGCCAAGCCCCTATGCACCCAATCCTCACCAGTGTTTGAGTTTTCCAGTCGCCCCGCCCGTACCTGGGGGTCTGCTCTGGAATCCCTTTCTTGGAGAGACACGTGAGCCAGACAACACTTTTCCACCCTTCCCACAAAATGACCCCAAACTCTTGGGAGCTGGGACAAATCCCCAGAGAGGGATCCTCGTCCACAGTCCCTGAGGCCACCCCTCCAATCCACGGCTATCTCGGACACAACATCCAGAGACAAAAGCCTGAAGGAACGCCTCCCACTCGCCCTTGTTTCAGAGGCCCAGGAGCTCCCTCTCGGGCTGTACATCCGGCCTGCCATACCCTAGGCGCCACTCATAAGCTGAGTTTGTGGTTTCAGACTTCTGTGCCCTCAGCCTGGACCCACACAACCGCCAGGCTAGGGCCTCTGGAGCCACAGCGAAAGATTGTGCCTGCCCTCTCCAAGGAAATTGTGCCCAATCCATTGACCACAACCCTACAGGTTAGGGAAAAGCTCCAACCCCCCTGAGGCCATCAATAGTGTAGGCCACCCTGGACTAAGAGGGGCTCTCTGACACCAGCGGAGCAACTATCTCCACTTAGACTCTCAGACAGTGTCCCCAGAGACAGAAGGTTGAAATGGACAGGCCCCCAGGCCCTAATCTGAACCTTAGCTTTGGTTTCCATGTGTCCGTCCTCAGAGGTCTGTTTTCGTAGACCAGCACACGGGGCTTTTCTGAGGCTCCAAACCAAACCTCTCGCCTCCACATGGGGAGCTTACTTACTGGGGATGTATCAAACCCTTCAGGTAGGAGAGTTCCGCAGGGCCACTGAACAACCAGCACATTCCAAGGTTTCCATGGACCCAAACGCACATTATGACGCATCCTCAGGAGAGGCCATTTCAACTCAGCCCCCTGGTTAGCGTGCCCCAGAGGCAGCAGATCAAACATATCTTGTGGCTAATGGCCAATGGGAATGCGAGGCATGCTGTACAGGGATCCATCCTTCGAACCGTGCTCTCCAGTCCTTCCGTATGGTATGTCCTGGAGCCATGCAACAGGACTCGAATGTCCCACAGAAGGAAACCTGGTGGTTTGGGGCAACCTCCAAACTCAGCGTGGGAAAACTTCCTTGGCCTCATGAGGCCCCCGCTTCATGAAGGTGCCATCATGGACACATACTCCAGCCTCAGCCAACGTCTGATCCTCAGCCTGACTTCAGATGCAGGAGATTTTGATTCAGCCTCTGCCTAGTGGGCCTGCTCTGCCCTTGGCTCCAATCCTCACTTTAGCTTGTGTTCCTAGACTTCCGTCCTCACACTCCTGGCCCACAAATCCTCCCTACTGGGAAATCTGGGGCCACAATGAAGCACTCCGCCTGCCTCCCAGGAGAAAAACTTTGTCTATGGTGCTGCCCAGAAACCCCAAATGAGGATCAAACTGCTTGGCCCTCGGCAACACCCCAATTGCATAGGCTACCTTAAACACTGATGCTCTTTCACAAATAGCCTGAGCCCAGACCTTCCAACAGACACCGACACAGCTGGCTGCACACCCAGCACATTGGACCCGCCACTGCCTTAGGCCACCATCCATTCCCAACCTGGGTTTTCAGTCATCAGAACCTAGACCTTATCTCCAATCCCTGCACAGGGGGGAACCTGATGTACAAGTCAGAACCCCTCCTTCCCCATGGCAAGAAACCTTGCTGCTGGCAGTGAGTCAAATCTTCAGTGTAGGAGAAAACGGCATGGCCCATGAGGCCACGCCCATGTGTGAGGGCCGCCTTGGGCACAAACACACATTGTGACCCTCAGCGTGAGTACCTTATTCAAGTAACGCCTCTCAGTGATTGGACCAAGAGCCCGCATATGTGGCTTGCCATGCCCATAGGCACGCAGGACTAACTAGATGGTGTGTATTCCAGTTGAGGGAACCCACTGCTGTGCTCTAGAGTCCCTCTCCTGGGGGGTCCCTTGTGGCAGAAAACAGTACTCTTCCATCCCACAGAATGAACCCAAACACTTGGGAGCTTGGACAATCCCCCGAGACGAAGGCTCTTCCTCGGCCCCTGAAGCAACCCCTACCCTGAACGGCCACTGTGAACGCAACACCCAGAGACAAAAGCCTGAGCGACTGCCTCCCACTTGCCCTCCTTTGATATCCAGAGGATCTCCCCTCTCGGACTGGAGATCAGGCCTGCCATTACCTTGGCCCCTACCTGAGCCAAGTTTGCTTTTTCAGACATCTGTCCCCACAGCCCTGGCAAACACAGCCTCTAGGCTGGGTCCTCTGGAGCCATACCACAGGACCATGCCTGCTCTCTCCTGGGAAACTCTGTCCATTCCTTTGGCCACACACCTCCAGAATATGAGAAACCTCAAGGCCCCCGAGGACATACCATTACCGGGAGCCTCCCTGCACACACAGGGGCCTTCGGACACAAACTGAGCTGCTACCTCCATGAAGGCATGCACACAGATGTCAACAGAGATAGAAGGTTGAGCCCGACAGGCCCTTAGGCCCTAATCTCAACTCTTGCTTTGTTTTCCAGGTGTCACTCCTCAGAGGCTTTGGTTCGAAGAACAGGATATGGGGCTTTCCTGAGGCACTGAACAGAACTTCTCTCGTCTCCACATGGGAAGCTTCCTTGTTGGAGCCGTGTCAAACACCTCAGGTTGGAGAATCCTGCAGAGTCCCTGAGCCACCTCCACATTCCAAGGTCTCCCAGGCCACCAAGCCACAGTAGGACTCATCTTCAGGAGAGTCCATTTCAACTCTCCCCTCTGGGTAGCTCACCCAGGAGCCCGCAGATTGAGCCTGCCTTGTCCTGACTAAAGAGTGGGAATATGAGGTGGCGTTCCCAGGCATCCATGCTTAGACACCTGCTCTCGAGTCTTTCCGTATGGGGCCTCCTGGAACCATCCAATAGCACTCGACTTTCGTGCAGAAAGAAACCTTGAGGTTTGGAGTAGTTCACAAATCCCATCGTAGGCAAACCTTCCTGGCCTCATGAGGCCCCCACACCATTCAGGAAGAGGCCATGCTGGACAAAAACTCTAGCCTGAGGCACGTCTCAGAGTTGAAATGACCTCAGTGCAGGAGATCTCGATTCAGCCTCTCAGAGTGGGCCTGCCGTGCCATCGGTCCCAAACCTCACGCTAGCTTGTGTTTTCAGACTTCCTTCCTCACACTCCTGGCAAACAAGCCCTCCGGACTAGGAACTCCAGAACCACAACCCAGCCCAGGGTCTGCCCAAGGGAAGAAAAACGTTTCCCTGTGGGGCTCTCTCCAGAAAACCCAGATGAGGATCAACCTGCTCGGGCCTCGACGGTACCCGAACTGGATAGGCTGCTCTGGGCACTCATGCTCTGTCTGACACAGCCTGAAGCCAGACGTCCAGACAGACAAGGAGACAGCTGGCCGCACACCCAGCACTTTTGACACGCCATGGTCTTATGCCGTCACCTCTTCCTAACCTTGGTTTTCAGATATCTGAACCTAGACATTATATCAATTCTCCACACAGCTGGGTATCGCAAGCACAACACAGAACTCCTCCTTCCCCGTGGCTGTAAAGCTTGCTCTTGGCATGGAGTCACACCTTCAGGGTGGGAGAAACCTTCCTGGTCCCTGATGCCACGCCCAAACTTGAGTGCTGCTTGGGCACAAATTCACACTCTGACCCTCAGCATGAGCCCCATGTCAAAGAAAGGCCTGTCAGGGCCAGGGCCAAGAGCCCGCATATGGGGCTTGCCAAGCCCCTATGCACCCAATTCTCACCAGTGTTTGAGTTTTCCTGTCGCCCCGCTCGTACCTGGGGCTCTGCTCTGGAATCCCTTTCTTGGAGAGACACGTGAGCCAGACAACACTTTTCCACCCTTCCCACAAAATGACCCCAAACTCTTGGGAGCTGGGACAAATCCCCAGAGAGGGATACTCGTCCACAGTCCCTGAGGCCACCCCTCCAATCCACGGCTATCTCGGACACAACATCTAGAGACAAAAGCCTGAAGGAACGCCTCCCACTCGCCCTTGTTTCAGAGGCCCAGGAGCTCCCTCTCGGGCTGTACATCCGGCCTGCCATACCCTAGGCGCCACTCATAAGCTGAGTTTGTGTTTTCAGACTTCTGTGCCCTCAGCCTGGACCCACACAACCGCCAGGCTAGGGCCTCTGGAGCCACAGCGAAAGATTGTGCCTGCCCTCTCCAAGGAAATTGTGCCCAATCCATTGACCACAACCCTACAGGTTAGGGAAAAGCTCCAAGGCCACTGAGGCCATCAATAGTGTAGGCCACCCTGGACTAAGAGGGGTTCTCTGACACCAGCGGAGCAACTATCTCCACTTAGACTCTCAGACAGTGTCCCCAGAGACAGAAGGTTGAAATGGACAGGCCCCCAGGCCCTAATCTGAACCTTAGCTTTGCTTTCCATCTGTCCGTCCTCAGAGGTCTGTTTTCGTAGACCAGCACACGGGGCTTTTCTGAGGCACCAAACCAAACCTCTCTCGCCTCCACATGGGGAGCTTACTTACTGGGGATGTATCAAACCCTTCAGGTACGAGAGTTCCGCAGGGCCACTGAACAACCAGCACATTCCAAGGTTTCCATGGACCCAAACGCACATTATGACGCATCCTCAGGAGAGGCCATTTCAACTCAGCCCCCTGGTTAGCGTGCCCCAGAGGCAGCAGATCAAACATATCTTGTGGCTAATGGCCAATGGGAATGCGAGGCATGCTGTACAGGGATCCATCCTTCGAACCGTGCTCTCCAGTCCTTCCGTATGGTATGTCCTGGAGCCATGCAACAGGACTCGAATGTCCCACAGAAGGAAACCTGGTGGTTTGGGGCAACCTCCAAACTCAGCGTGGGAAAACTTCCTTGGCCTCATGAGGCCCCGCTTCATGAAGGTGCCATCATGGACACATACTCCAGCCTCAGCCAACGTCTGATCCTCAGCCTGACTTCAGATGCAGGAGATTTTGTTTCAGCCTCTGCCTAGTGGGCCTGCTCTGCCCTTGGCTCCAAACCTCACTTTAGCTTGTGTTCCTAGACTTCCGTCCTCACACTCCTGGCCCACAAATCCTCCCTACTGGGAAATCTGGGTCCACAATGAAGCACTCCGCCTGCCTCCCAGGAGAAAAACTTTGTCTATGGTGCTGCCCAGAATCCCCAAATAAGGACCAAACTGCTTGGCCCTCGGCAACACCCCAATTGCATAGGCTACCTTAAACACTGATGCTCTGTCGCAAATAGCCTGAGCCCAGACCTTCCAACAGACACCGACACAGCTGGCTGCACACCCAGCACATTGGACCCGCCACTGCCTTAGGCCACCATCCATTCCCAACCTGGGTTTTCAGTCATCAGAACCTAGACCTTATCTCCAATCCTTGCACAGGGGGTAACCTGATGCACAAGTCAGAACCCCTCCTTCCCCATGGCAAGAAACCTTGCTGCTGGCAGTGAGTCAAACCTTCAGTGTAGGAGAAAACGGCATGGCCCATGAGGCCACGCCCATGTGTGAGGGCCGCCTTGGGCACAAACACACATTGTGACCCTCAGCGTGAGTACCTTATTCAAGTAACGCCTCTCAGTGATTGGACCAAGAGCCCGCATATGTGGCTTGCCATGGCCATAGGCACGCAGGACTAACTAGATGGTGTGTATTCCAGTTGAGGGAACCCACTGCTGTGCTCTAGAGTCCCTCTCCTGGGGGGTCCCCTGTGGCAGAAAACAGTACTCTTCCCTTCCCACAGAATGAACCCAAACACTTGGGAGCTTGGACAATCCCCCGAGAGGAAGGCTCTTCCTCGGCCCCTTAAGCAACCCCTACCCTGAACGGCCACTGTGAACGCAACACCCAGAGACAAAAGCCTGAGCGACTGCCTCCCACTTGCCCTCCTTTGATATCCAGAGGATCTCCCCTCTCGGACTGGAGATCAGGCCTGCCATTACCTTGGCCCCTACCTGAGCCAAGTTTGCTTTTTCAGACATCTGTCCCCACAGCCCTGGCAAACACAGCCTCTAGGCTGGGTACTCTGGAGCCATACCACAGGACCATGCCTGCTCTCTCCTGGGAAACTCTGTCCATTCCTTTGGCCACACACCTCCAGAATATGAGAAACCTCAAGGCCCCCGAGGACATACCATTACCGGGAGCCTCCCTGCACACACAGGGGCCTTCGGACACAAGCTGAGCTGCTACCTCCATGAAGGCATGCACACAGATGTCAACAGAGATAGAAGGTTGAGCCCGACAGGCCCTTAGGCCCTAATCTCAACTCTTGCTTTGTTTTCCAGGTGTCACTCCTCAGAGGCTTTGGTTCGAAGAACAGGATATGGGGCTTTCCTGAGGCACTGAACAGAACTTCTCTCGTCTCCACATGGGAAGCTTCCTTGTTGGAGCCGTGTCAAACACCTCAGGTTGGAGAATCCTGCAGAGTCCCTGAGCCACCTCCACATTCCAAGGTCTCCCAGGCCACCAAGCCACAGTAGGACTCATCTTCAGGAGAGTCCATTTCAACTCTCCCCTCTGGGTAGCTCACCCAGGAGCCCGCAGATTGAGCCTGCCTTGTCCTGACTAAAGAGTGGGAATATGAGGTGGCGTTCCCAGGCATCCGTGCTTAGACACCTGCTCTCGAGTCTTTCCGTATGGGGCCTCCTGGAACCATCCAATAGCACTCGACTTTCGTGCAGAAGGAAACCTTGAGGTTTGGAGTAGTTCACAAATCCCATCGTAGGCAAACCTTCCTGGCCTCATGAGGCCCCCACACCATTCAGGAAGAGGCCATGCTGGACAAAAATTCTAGCCTGAGGCACGTCTCAGAGTTGAAATGACCTCAGTGCAGGAGATCTCGATTCAGCCTCTCAGAGTGGGCCTGCCGTGCCATCGGTCCCAAACCTCACGCTAGCTTGTGTTTTCAGACTTCCTTCCTCACACTCCTGGCAAACAAGCCCTCCGGACTAGGAACTCCAGAACCACAACCCAGCCCAGGGTCTGCCCAAGGGAAGAAAAACGTTTCCCTGAGGGGCTCTCTCCAGTAAACCCAGATGAGGATCAACCTGCTCGGGCCTCGACGGTACCCGAACTGGATAGGCTGCTCTGGGCACTCATGCTCTGTCTGACACAGCCTGAAGCCAGACGTTCAGACAGACAAGGAGACAGCTGGCCGCACACCCAGCACTTCGGACACGCCATGGTCTTATGCCGTCACCTCTTCCTAACATAGGTTTTCAGATATCTGAACCTAGACATTATATCAATTCTCCACAGCTGGGTATCGCAAGCACAACACAGAACTCCTCCTTCCCCGTGGCTGTAAAGCTTGCTCTTGGCATGGAGTCACACCTTCAGGGTGGGAGAAACCTTCCTGGTCCCTGATGCCACGCCCAAACTTGAGTGCTGCTTGGGCACAAATTCACACTCTGACCCTCAGCATGAGCCCCATGTCAAAGAAAGGCCTGTCAGGGCCTGGGCCAAGAGCCCGCATATGGGGCTTGCCAAGCCCCTATGCACCCAATCCTCACCAGTGTTTGAGTTTTCCAGTCGCCCCGCCCGTACCTGGGGCTCTGCTCTGGAATCCCTTTCTTGGAGAGAAACGTGAGCCAGACAACACTTTTCCACCCTTCCCACAAAATGACCCCAAACTCTTGGGAGCTGGGACAAATCCCCAGAGAGGGATACTCGTCCACAGTCCCTGAGGCCACCCCTCCAATCCACGGCTATCTCGGACACAACATCCAGAGACAAAAGCCTGAAGGAACGCCTCCCACTCGCCCTTGTTTCAGAGGCCCAGGAGCTCCCTCTCGGGCTGTACATCCGGCCTGCCATACCCTAGGCGCCACTCATAAGCTGAGTTTGTGTTTTCAGACTTCTGTGCCCTCAGCCTGGACCCACACAACCGCCAGGCTAGGGCCTCTGGAGCCACAGCGAAAGATTGTGCCTGCCCTCTCCAAGGAAATTGTGCCCAATCCATTGACCACAACCCTACAGGTTAGGGAAAAGCTCCAAGGCCCCTGAGGCCATCAATAGTGTAGGCCACCCTGGACTAAGAGGGGCTCTCTGACACCAGCGGAGCAACTATCTCCACTTAGACTCTCAGACAGTGTCCCCAGAGACAGAAGGTTGAAATGGACAGGCCCCCAGGCCCTAATCTGAACCTTAGCTTTGGTTCCATGTGTCCGTCCTCAGAGGTCTGTTTTCGTAGACCAGCACACGGGGCTTTTCTGAGGCTCCAAACCAAACCTCTCTCGCCTCCACATGGGGAGCTTACTTACTGGGGATGTATCAAACCCTTCAGGTAGGAGAGTTCCGCAGGGCCACTGAACAACCAGCACATTCCAAGGTTTCCATGGACTCAAACGCACATTATGACGCATCCTCAGGAGAGGCCATTTCAACTCAGCTCCCTGGTTAGCGTTCCCCAGAGGCAGCAGATCAAACATATCTTGTGGCTAATGGCCAATGGGAATGCGAGGCATGCTGTACAGGGATCCATCCTTCGAACCGTGCTCTCCAGTCCTTCCGTATGGTATGTCCTGGAGCCATGCAACAGGACTCGAATGTCCCACAGAAGGAAACCTGGTGGTTTGGGGCAACCTCCAAACTCAGCGTGGGAAAACTTCCTTGGCCTCATGAGGCCCCCGCTTCATGAAGGTGCCAACATGGACACATACTCCAGCCTCAGCCAACGTCTGATCCTCAGCCTGACTTCAGATGCAGGACATTTTGATTCAGCCTCTGCCTAGTGGGCCTGCTCTGCCCTTGGCTCCAATCCTCACTTTAGCTTGTGTTCCTAGACTTCCGTCCTCACACTCGTGGCCCGCAAACCCTCCCTACTGGGAATTCTGGGGCCACAATGAAGCACTCCGCCTGCCTCCCAGGAGAAAAACTTTGTCTATGGTGCTGCCCAGAAACCCCAAATGAGGATCAAACTGCTTGGCCCTCGGCAACACCCCAATTGCATAGGCTACCTTAAACACTGATTCTCTGTCGCAAATAGCCTGAGCCCAGACCTTCCAACAGACACCGACACAGCTGGCTGCACACCCAGCACATTGGACCCGCCACTGCCTTAGGCCACCATCCATTCCCAACCTGGGTTTTCAGTCATCAGAACCTAGACCTTATCTCCAATCCCTGCACAGGGGGGAACCTGATGCACAAGTCAGAACCCCTCCTTCCCCATGGCAAGAAACCTTGCTGCTGGCAGTGAGTCAAACCTTCAGTGTAGGAGAAAACGGCATGGCCCATGAGGCCACGCCCATGTGTGAGGGCCGCCTTGGGCACAAACACACATTGTGACCCTCAGCGTGAGTACCTTATTCAAGTAACGCCTCTCAGTGATTGGACCAAGAGCCCGCATATGTGGCTTGCCATGGCCATAGGCACGCAGGACTAACTAGATGGTGTGTATTCCAGTTGAGGGAACCCACTGCTGTGCTCTAGAGTCCCTCTCCTGGGGGGTCCCCTGTGGCAGAAAACAGTACTCTTCCCTTCCCACAGAATGAACCCAAACACTTGGGAGCTTGGACAATCCCCCGAGAGGAAGGCTCTTCCTCGGCCCCTGAAGCAACCCCTACCCTGAACGGCCACTGTGAACGCAACACCCAGAGACAAAAGCCTGAGCGACTGCCTCCCACTTGCCCTCCTTTGATATCCAGAGGATCTCCCCTCTCGGACTGGAGATCAGGCCTGCCATTACCTTGGCCCCTACCTGAGCCAAGTTTGCTTTTTCAGACATCTGTCCCCACAGCCCTGGCAAACACAGCCTCTAGGCTGGGTCCTCTGGAGCATACCACAGGACCATGCCTGCTCTCTCCTGGGAAACTCTGTCCATTCCTTTGGCCACACACCTCCAGAATATGAGAAACCTCAAGGCCCCCGAGGACATACCATTACCGGGAGCCTCCCTGCACACACAGGGGCCTTCGGACACAAGCTGAGCTGCTACCTCCATGAAGGCATGCACACAGATGTCAACAGAGATAGAAGGTTGAGCCCGACAGGCCCTTAGGCCCTAATCTCAACTCTTGCTTTGTTTTCCAGGTGTCACTCCTCAGAGGCTTTGGTTCGAAGAACAGGATATGGGGCTTTCCTGAGGCACTGAACAGAACTTCTCTCGTCTCCACATGGGAAGCTTCCTTGTTGGAGCCGTGTCAAACACCTCAGGTTGGAGAATCCTGCAGAGTCCCTGAGCCACCTCCACATTCCAAGGTCTCCCAGGCCACCCAGCCACAGTAGGACTCATCTTCAGCAGAGTCCATTTCAACTCTCCCCTCTGGGTAGCTCACCCAGGAGCCCGCAGATTGAGCCTGACTTGTCCTGACTAAAGAGTGGGAATATGAGGTGGCGTTCCCAGGCATCCATGCTTAGACACCTGCTCTCGAGTCTTTCCGTATGGGGCCTCCTGGAACCATCCAATAGCACTCGACTTTCGTGCAGAAGGAAACCTTGAGGTTTGGAGTAGTTCACAAATCCCATCGTAGGCAAACCTTCCTGGCCTCATGAGGCCCCCACACCATTCAGGAAGAGGCCATGCTGGACAAAAACTCTAGCCTGAGGCACGTCTCAGAGTTGACATGACCTCAGTGCAGGAGATCTCGATTCAGCCTCTCAGAGTGGGCCTGCCGTGCCATCGGTCCCAAACCTCACGCTAGCTTGTGTTTTCAGACTTCCTTCCTCACACTCCTGGCAAACAAGCCCTCCGGACTAGGAACTCCAGAACCACAACCCAGCCCAGGGTCTGCCCAAGGGTAAAAAAACGTTTCCCTGTGGGGCTCTCTCCAGAAAACCCAGATGAGGATCAACCTGCTCGGGCCTCGACGGTACCCGAACTGGATAGGCTGCTCTGGGCACTCATGCTCTTTCTGACACAGCCTGACGCCAGACGTCCAGACAGACAAGGAGACAGCTGGCCGCACACCGAGCACTTCGGACACGCCATGGTCTTATGCCGTCACCTCTTCCTAACCTTGGTTTTCAGATATCTGAACCTAGACATTATATCAATTCTCCACACAGCTGGGTATCGCAAGCACAACACAGAACTCCTCCTTCCCCGTGGCTGTAAAGCTTGCTCTTGGCATGGAGTCACACCTTCAGGGTGGGAGAAACCTTCCTGGTCCCTGATGCCACGCCCAAACTTGAGTGCTGCTTGGGCACAAATTCACACTCTGACCCTCAGCATGAGCCCCATGTCAAAGAAAGGCCTGTCAGGGCCTTGGCCAAGAGCCCGCATATGGGGCTTGCCAAGCCCCTATGCACCCAATCCTCACCAGTGTTTGAGTTTTCCAGTCGCCCCGCCCGTACCTGGGGCTCTGCTCTGGAATCCCTTTCTTGGAGAGACACGTGAGCCAGACAACACTTTTCCACCCTTCCCCTAAAATGACCCCAAACTCTTGGGAGCTGGGACAAATCCCCAGAGAGGGATACTCGTCCACAGTCCCTGAGGCCACCCCTCCAATCCACGGCTATCTCGGACACAACATCCAGAGACAAAAGCCTGAAGGAACGCCTCCCACTCGCCCTTGTTTCAGAGGCCCAGGAGCTCCCTCTCGGTCTGTACATCCGGCCTGCCATACCCTAGGCGCCACTCATAAGCTGAGTTTGTGTTTTCAGACTTCTGTGCCCTCAGCCTGGACCCACACAACCGCCAGGCTAGGGCCTCTGGAGCCACAGCAAAAGATTGTGCCTGCCCTCTCCAAGGAAATTGTGCCCAATCCATTGACCACAACCCTACAGGTTAGGGAAAAGCTCCAAGGCCCCTGAGGCCATCAATAGTGCAGGCCACCCTGGACTAAGAGGGGCTCTCTGACACCAGCGGAGCAACTATCTCCACTTAGACTCTCAGACAGTGTCCCCAGAGACAGAAGGTTGAAATGGACAGGCCCCCAGGCCCTAATCTGAACCTTAGCTTTGGTTTCCATGTGTCCGTCCTCAGAGGTCTGTTTTCGTAGACCAGCACACGGGGCTTTTCTGAGGCTCCAAACCAAACCTCTCTCGCCTCCACATGGGGAGCTTACTTACTGGGGATGTATCATACCCTTCAGGTAGGAGAGTTCCCCAGGGCCACTGAACAACCAGCACATTCCAAGGTTTCCATGGACCCAAACGCACATTATGACTCATCCTCATGAGAGGCCATTTAAACTCAGCCCCCTGGTTAGCGTGCCCCAGAGGCAGCAGATCAAACATATCTTGTGGCTAATGGCCAATGGAATGCGAGGCATCCTGTACAGGGATCCATCCTTCGAAGGGTGCTCTCCAGTCCTTCCGTATGGTATGTCCTGGAGCCATGCAACAGGACTCGAATGTCCCACAGAAGGAAACCTGGTGGTTTGGGGCAACCTCCAAACTCAGCGTGGGAAAACTTCCTTGGCCTCATGAGGCCCCCGCTTCATGAAGGTGCCAACATGGACACATACTCCAGCCTCAGCCAACGTCTGATCCTCAGCCTGACTTCAGATGCAGGACATTTTGATTCAGCCTCTGCCTAGTGGGCCTGCTCTGCCCTTGGCTCCAATCCTCACTTTAGCTTGTGTTCCTAGACTTCCGTCCTCACTCTCCTGGCCCGCAAACCCTCCCTACTGGGAATTCTGGGGCCACAATGAAGCACTCCGCCTGACTCCCAGGAGAAAAACTTTGTCTATGGTGCTGCCCAGAAACCCCAAATGAGGATCAAACTGCTTGGCCCTCGGCAACACCCCAATTGCATAGGCTACCTTAAACACTGATGCTCTGTCGCAAATAGCCTGAGCCCAGACCTTCCAACAGACACCGACACAGCTGGCTGCATACCCAGCACATTGGACCCGCCACTGCCTTAGGCCACCATCCATTCCCAACCTGGGTTTTCAGTCATCAGAACCTAGACCTTATCTCCAATCCCTGCACAGGGGGGAACCTGATGCACAAGTCAGAACCCCTCCTTCCCCATGGCAAGAAACCTTGCTGCTGGCAGTGAGTCAAACCTTCAGTGTAGGAGAAAACGGCATGGCCCATGAGGCCACGCCCATGTGTGAGGGCCGCCTTGGGCACAAACACACATTGTGACCCTCAGCGTGAGTACCTTATTCAAGTAACGCCTCTCAGTGATTGGACCAAGAGCCCGCATATGTGGCTTGCCATGCCCATAGGCACGCAGGACTAACTAGATGGTGTGTATTCCAGTTGAGGGAACCCACTGCTGTGCTCTAGAGTCCCTCTCCTGGGGGGTCCCCTGTGGCAGAAAACAGTACTCTTCCCTTCCCACAGAATGAACCCAAACACTTGGGAGCTTGGACAATCCCCCGAGAGGAAGGCTCTTCCTCGGCCCCTTAAGCAACCCCTACCCTGAACGGCCACTGTGAACGCAACACCCAGAGACAAAAGCCTGAGCGACTGCCTCCCACTTGCCCTCCTTTGATATCCAGAGGATCTCCCCTCTCGGACTGGAGATCAGGCCTGCCATTACCTTGGCCCCTACCTGAGCCAAGTTTGCTTTTTCAGACATCTGTCCCCACAGCCCCGGCAAACACAGACTCTATCCTGGGTCCTCTGGAGCCATACCACAGGACCATGCCTGCTCTCTCCTGGGAAACTCTGTCCATTCCTTTGGCCACACACCTCCAGAATATGAGAAACCTCAAGGCCCCCGAGTACATACCATTACCGGGAGCCTCCCTGCACACACAGGGGCCTTCGGACACAAGCTGAGCTGCTACCTCCATGAAGGCATGCACACAGATGTCAACAGAGATAGAAGGTTGAGCCGGACAGGCCCTTAGGCCCTAATCTCAACTCTTGCTTTGTTTTCCAGGTGTCACTCCTCAGAGGCTTTGGTTCGAAGAACAGGATATGGGGCTTTCCTGAGGCACTGAACAGAACTTCTCTCGTCTCCACATGGGAAGCTTCCTTGTTGGAGCCGTGTCAAACACCTCAGGTTGGAGAATCCTGCAGAGTCCCTGAGCCACCTCCACATTCCAAGGTCTCCCAGGCCACCAAGCCACAGTAGGACTCATCTTCAGGAGAGTCCATTTCAACTCTCCCCTCTGGGTAGCTCACCCAGGAGCCCGCAGATTGAGCCTGCCTTGTCCTGACTAAAGAGTGGGAATATGAGGTGGCGTTCCCAGGCATCCATGCTTAGACACCTGCTCTCGAGTCTTTCCGTATGGGGCCTCCTGGAACCATCCAATAGCACTCGACTTTCGTGCAGAAGGAAACCTTGAGGTTTGGAGTAGTTCACAAATCCCATCGTAGGCAAACCTTCCTGGCCTCATGAGGCCCCCACACCATTCAGGAAGAGGCCATGCTGGACAAAAACTCTAGTCTGAGGCAGTTCTCATAGTTGAAATGACCTCAGTGCAGGAGATCTCGATTCAGCCTCTCAGAGTGGGCCTGCCGTGCCATCGGTCCCAAACCTCACGCTAGCTTGTGTTTTCAGACTTCCTTCCTCACACTCCTAGCAAACAAGCCCTCCGGACTAGGAACTCCAGAACCACAACCCAGCCCAGGGTCTGCCCAAGGGTAAAAAAACGTTTCCCTGTGGGGCTCTCTCCAGAAAACCCAGATGAGGATCAACCTGCTCGGGCCTCGACGGTACCCGAACTGGATAGGCTGCTCTGGGCACTCATGCTCTTTCTGACACAGCCTGACGCCAGACGTCCAGACAGACAAGGAGACAGCTGGCCGCACACCGAGCACTTCGGACACGCCATGGTCTTATGCCGTCACCTCTTCCTAACCTTGGTTTTCAGATATCTGAACCTAGACATTATATCAATTCTCCACACAGCTGGGTATCGCAAGCACAACACAGAACTCCTCCTTCCCCGTGGCTGTAAAGCTTGCTCTTGGCATGGAGTCACACCTTCAGGGTGGGAGAAACCTTCCTGGTCCCTGATGCCACGCCCAAACTTGAGTGCTGCTTGGGCACAAATTCACACTCTGACCCTCAGCATGAGCCCCATGTCAAAGAAAGGCCTGTCAGGGCCTTGGCCAAGAGCCCGCATATGGGGCTTGCCAAGCCCCTATGCACCCAATCCTCACCAGTGTTTGAGTTTTCCAGTCGCCCCGCCCGTACCTGGGGCTCTGCTCTGGAATCCCTTTCTTGGAGAGACACGTGAGCCAGACAACACTTTTCCACCCTTCCCCTAAAATGACCCCAAACTCTTGGGAGCTGGGACAAATCCCCAGAGAGGGATACTCGTCCACAGTCCCTGAGGCCACCCCTCCAATCCACGGCTATCTCGGACACAACATCCAGAGACAAAAGCCTGAAGGAACGCCTCCCACTCGCCCTTGTTTCAGAGGCCCAGGAGCTCCCTCTCGGTCTGTACATCCGGCCTGCCATACCCTAGGCGCCACTCATAAGCTGAGTTTGTGTTTTCAGACTTCTGTGCCCTCAGCCTGGACCCACACAACCGCCAGGCTAGGGCCTCTGGAGCCACAGCAAAAGATTGTGCCTGCCCTCTCCAAGGAAATTGTGCCCAATCCATTGACCACAACCCTACAGGTTAGGGAAAAGCTCCAAGGCCCCTGAGGCCATCAATAGTGCAGGCCACCCTGGACTAAGAGGGGCTCTCTGACACCAGCGGAGCAACTATCTCCACTTAGACTCTCAGACAGTGTCCCCAGAGACAGAAGGTTGAAATGGACAGGCCCCCAGGCCCTAATCTGAACCTTAGCTTTGGTTTCCATGTGTCCGTCCTCAGAGGTCTGTTTTCGTAGACCAGCACACGGGGCTTTTCTGAGGCTCCAAACCAAACCTCTCTCGCCTCCACATGGGGAGCTTACTTACTGGGGATGTATCATACCCTTCAGGTAGGAGAGTTCCCCAGGGCCACTGAACAACCAGCACATTCCAAGGTTTCCATGGACCCAAACGCACATTATGACTCATCCTCATGAGAGGCCATTTAAACTCAGCCCCCTGGTTAGCGTGCCCCAGAGGCAGCAGATCAAACATATCTTGTGGCTAATGGCCAATGGAATGCGAGGCATCCTGTACAGGGATCCATCCTTCGAAGGGTGCTCTCCAGTCCTTCCGTATGGTATGTCCTGGAGCCATGCAACAGGACTCGAATGTCCCACAGAAGGAAACCTGGTGGTTTGGGGCAACCTCCAAACTCAGCGTGGGAAAACTTCCTTGGCCTCATGAGGCCCCCGCTTCATGAAGGTGCCAACATGGACACATACTCCAGCCTCAGCCAACGTCTGATCCTCAGCCTGACTTCAGATGCAGGACATTTTGATTCAGCCTCTGCCTAGTGGGCCTGCTCTGCCCTTGGCTCCAATCCTCACTTTAGCTTGTGTTCCTAGACTTCCGTCCTCACTCTCCTGGCCCGCAAACCCTCCCTACTGGGAATTCTGGGGCCACAATGAAGCACTCCGCCTGCCTCCCAGGAGAAAAACTTTGTCTATGGTGCTGCCCAGAAACCCCAAATGAGGATCAAACTGCTTGGCCCTCGGCAACACCCCAATTGCATAGGCTACCTTAAACACTGATGCTCTGTCGCAAATAGCCTGAGCCCAGACCTTCCAACAGACACCGACACAGCTGGCTGCATACCCAGCACATTGGACCCGCCACTGCCTTAGGCCACCATCCATTCCCAACCTGGGTTTTCAGTCATCAGAACCTAGACCTTATCTCCAATCCCTGCACAGGGGGGAACCTGATGCACAAGTCAGAACCCCTCCTTCCCCATGGCAAGAAACCTTGCTGCTGGCAGTGAGTCAAACCTTCAGTGTAGGAGAAAACGGCATGGCCCATGAGGCCACGCCCATGTGTGAGGTCCGCCTTGGGCACAAACACACATTGTGACCCTCAGCGTGAGTACCTTATTCAAGTAACGCCTCTCAGTGATTGGACCAAGAGCCCGCATATGTGGCTTGCCATGGCCATAGGCACGCAGGACTAACTAGATGGTGTGTATTCCAGTTGAGGGAACCCTCTGCTGTGCTCTAGAGTCCCTCTCCTGGGGGGTCCCCTGTGGCAGAAAACAGTACTCTTCCCTTCCCACAGAATGAACCCAAACACTTGGGAGCTTGGACAATCCCCCGAGAGGAAGGCTCTTCCTCGGCCCCTGAAGCAACCCCTACCCTGAACGGCCACTGTGAACGCAACACCCAGAGACAAAAGCCTGAGCGACTGCCTCCCAATTGCCCTCCTTTGATATCCAGAGGATCTCCCCTCTCGGACTGGAGATCAGGCCTGCCATTACCTTGGCCCCTACCTGAGCCAAGTTTGCTTTTTCAGACATCTGTCCCCACAGCCCTGGCAAACACAGCCTCTAGGCTGGGTCCTCTGGAGCCATACCACAGGACCATGCCTGCTCTCTCCTGGGAAACTCTGTCCATTCCTTTGGCCACACACCTCCAGAATATGAGAAACCTCAAGACCCCCGAGGACATACCATTACCGGGAGCCTCCCTGCACACACAGGGGCCTTCGGACACAAGCTGAGCTGCTACCTCCATGAAGGCATGCACACAGATGTCAACAGAGATAGAAGGTTGAGCCCGACAGGCCCTTAGGCCCTAATCTCTACTCTTGTTTTGTTTTCCAGGTGTCACTCCTCAGAGGCTTTGGTTCGAAGAACAGGATATGGGGCTTTCCTGAGGCACTGAACAGAACTTCTCTCGTCTCCACATGGGAAGCTTCCTTGTTGGAGCCGTGTCAAACACCTCAGGTTGGAGAATCCTGCAGAGTCCCTGAGCCACCTCCACATTCCAAGGTCTCCCAGGCCACCAAGCCACAGTAGGACTCATCTTCAGGAGAGTCCATTTCAACTCTCCCCTCTGGGTAGCTCACCCAGGAGCCCGCAGATTGAGCCTGCCTTGTCCTGACTAAAGAGTGGGAATATGAGGTGGCGTTCCCAGGCATCCATGCTTAGACACCTGCTCTCGAGTCTTTCCGTATGGGGCCTCCTGGAACCATCCAATAGCACTCGACTTTCGTGCAGAAGGAAACCTTGAGGTTTGGAGTAGTTCACAAATCCCATCGTAGGCAAACCTTCCTGGCCTCATGAGGCCCCCACACCATTCAGGAAGAGGCCATGCTGGACAAAAACTCTAGCCTGAGGCACGTCTCAGAGTTGACATAACCTCAGTGCAGGAGATCTCGATTCAGCCTCTCAGAGTGGGCCTGCCGTGCCATCGGTCCCAAACCTCACGCTAGCTTGTGTTTTCAGACTTCCTTCCTCACACTCCTGGCAAACAAGCCCTCCGGACTAGGAACTCCAGAACCACAACCCAGCCCAGGGTCTGCCCAAGGGAAGAAAAACGTTTCCCTGTGGGGCTCTCTCCAGAAAACCCAGATGAGGATCAACCTGCTTGGGCCTCGACGGTACCCGAACTGGATAGGCTGCTCTAGGCACTCATGCTCTGTCTGACACAGCCTGAAGCCAGACGTCCAGACAGACAAGGAGACAGCTGGCCGCACACCCAGCACTTCGGACACGCCATGGTCTTATGCCGTCACCTCTTCCTAACCTTGGTTTTCAGATATCTGAACCTAGACATTATATCAATTCTCCACACAGCTGGGTATCGCAAGCACAACACAGAACTCCTCCTTCCCCGTGGCTGTAAAGCTTGCTCTTGGCATGGAGTCACACCTTCAGGGTGGGAGAAACCTTCCTGGTCCCTGATGCCACGCCCAAACTTGAGTGCTGCTTGGGCACAAATTCACACTCTGACCCTCGGCATGAGCCCCATGTCAAAGAAAGGCCTGTCAGGGCCTGGGCCAAGAGCCCGCATATGGGGCTTGCCAAGCCCCTATGCACCCAATCCTCACCAGTGTTTGAGTTTTCCAGTCGCCCCGCCCGTACCTGGGGCTCTGCTCTGGAATCCCTTTCTTGGAGAGACACGTGAGCCAGACAACACTTTTCCACCCTTCCCACAAAATGACCCCAAACTCTTGGGAGCTGGGACAAATCCCCAGAGAGGGATACTCGTCCACAGTCCCTGAGGCCACCCCTCCAATCCACGGCTATCTCGGACACAACATCCAGAGACAAAAGCCTGAAGGAACGCCTCCCACTCGCCCTAGTTTCAGAGGCCCAGGAGCTCCCTCTCGGGCTGTACATCCGGCCTGCCATACCCTAGGCGCCACTCATAAGCTGAGTTTGTGTTTTCAGACTTCTGTGCCCTCAGCCTGGACCCACACAACCGTCAGTCTAGGGCCTCTGGAGCCACAGCAAAAGATTGTGCCTGCCCTCTCCAAGGAAATTGTGCCCAATCCATTGACCACAACCCTACAGGTTAGGGAAAAGCTCCAAGGCCCCTGAGGCCATCAATAGTGTAGGCCACCCTGGACTAAGAGGGGCTCTCTGACACCAGCGGAGCAACTATCTCCACTTAGACTCTCAGACAGTGTACCCAGAGACAGAAGGTTGAAATGGACAGGCCCCCAGGCCCTAATCTGAACCTTAGCTTTGGTTTCCATGTGTCCGTCCTCAGAGGTCTGTTTTCGTAGACCAGCACACGGGGCTTTTCTGAGGCACCCAACCAAACCTCTCTCGTCTCCACATGGGGAGCTTACTTACTGGGGATGTATCAAATCCTTCAGGTAGGAGAGTTCCGCAGGGCCACTGAACAACCAGCACATTCCAAGGTTTCCATGGACCCAAACGCACATTATGACGCATCCTCAGGAGAGGCCATTTCAACTCAGCCCCCTGGTTAGCGTGCCCCAGAGGCAGCAGATCAAACATATCTTGTGGCTAATGGCCAATGGGAATGCGAGGCATGCTGTACAGGGATCCATCCTTCGAACCGTGCTCTCCAGTCCTTCCGTATGGTATGTCCTGGAGCCATGCAACAGGACTCGAATGTCCCACAGAAGGAAACCTGGTGGTTTGGGGCAACCTCCAAACTCAGCGTGGGAAAACTTCCTTGGCCTCATGAGGCCCCCGCTTCATGAAGGTGCCAACATGGACACATACTCCAGCCTCAGCCAACGTCTGATCCTCAGCCTGACTTCAGATGCAGGAGATTTTGATTCAGCCTCTGCCTAGTGGGCCTGCTCTGCCCTTGGCTCCAATCCTCACTTTAGCTTGTGTTCCTAGACTTCCGTCCTCACACTCCTGGCCCGCAAACCCTCCCTACTGGGAATTCTGGGGCCACAATGAAGCACTCCGCCTGCCTCCCAGGAGAAAAACTTTGTCTATGGTGCTGCCCAGAAACCCCAAATGAGGATCAAACTGCTTGGCCCTCGGCAACACCCCAATTGCATAGGCTACCTTAAACACTGATGCTCTGTCGCAAATAGCCTGAGCCCAGACCTTCCAACAGACACCGACACAGCTGGCTGCACACCCAGCACATTGGACCCGCCACTGCCTTAGGCCACCATCCATTCCCAACCTGGGTTTTCAGTCATCAGAACCTAGACCTTATCTCCAATCCCTGCTCAGGGGGGAACCTGATGCACAAGTCAGAACCCCTCCTTCCCCATGGCAAGAAACCTTGCTGCTGGCAGTGAGTCAAACCTTCAGTGTAGGAGAAAAGGGCATGGCCCATGAGGCCACGCCCATGTGTGAGGGCCGCCTTGGGCACAAACACACATTGTGACCCTCAGCGTGAGTACCTTATTCAAGTAACGCCTCTCAGTGATTGGACCAAGAGCCCGCATATGTGGCTTGCCATGCCCATAGGCACGCAGGACTAACTAGATGGTGTGTATTCCAGTTGAGGGAACCCACTGCTGTGCTCTAGAGTCCCTCTCCTGGGGGGTCCCCTGTGGCAGAGAACAGTAATCTTCCCTTCCCATAGAATGAACCCAAACACTTGGGAGCTTGGACAATCCCCCGAGAGGAAGGCTCTTCCTCGGCCCCTGAAGCAACCCCTACCCTGAACGGCCACTGTGAACGCAACACCCAGAGACAAAAGCCTGAGCGAATGCCTCCCACTTGCCCTCCTTTGATATCCAGAGGATCTCCCCTCTCGGAATGGAGATCAGGCCTGCCATTACCTTGGCCCCTACCTGAGCCAAGTTTGCTTTTTCAGACATCTGTCCCCACAGCCCTGGCAAACACAGCCTCTAGGCTGGGTCCTCTGGAGCCATACCACAGGACCGTGCCTGCTCTCTCCTGGGAAACTGTGTCCATTCCTTTGGCTAAACACCTCCAGAATATGAGAAACCTCAAGTCCCCCGAGGACATCCCACTACTTGGAGCCTCCCTGGACACACAGGGGCATTTGGACACAAGCTGAGCAGCTACCTCCACGAAGGCATGCACACAGATGTCAACAGAGATAGAAGGTTGAGGCGGACAGGCACTTAGACCCTAATCTCAACTCTTGCTTTGGTTTCCAGGTGTCACTCCTCAGAGGCTTTGGTTCGAAGAACATGATATGGGGCTTTCCTGAGGCACTGAACAGAACTTCTCTCGTCTCCACATGGGTAGCTCCCTTGTTGGGGCCGTGTCAAACACCTCAGGTTGGAGAATCCTGCAGAGTCCCTGAGCCACCTCCACATTCCAAGGTCTCCCAGTAAACCAACCCACAGTAGGACTCATCTTCAGGAGAGTCCATTTCAACTCTCCCCTCTAGGTAGCTCACCCTGGAGCCTGCAGATTGAGCCTGCCTTTTCCTGACTAAAGAGTGGGAATATGAGGTGGCATTCCCAGGCATCCATGCTTAGACACCTGTTCTCGAGTCTTTCCGTATGGGGCCTCAGGAACCATCCAATAGGACTCGACTGTCGTGCAAAAGGAAAACTTGAGGTTTGGAGTAGTTCACAAATCCCATCGTAGGCAAACACCCCTGGCCTCATGAAGTAGCCACACCCTTCAGGAAGAGGCCATGCTGGACAAAAACTCTAGCCTGAGGCACGTCTCATAGTTGACATGACCTCAGTGCAGTAGATCTCAATTCAGCCTCTGCAGAGTGGGACTGCCGTGCCCTCGGTCCCAAACATCACGCTAGCTTTTCTTTTCAGACTTCCTTCCTCACACTCCTGGCAAACAAGCCCTCCGGACTAGGATGCCCAGAACCACAACACAGCCCAGGGTCTGCCCAACGGAAGAAAATCGTTTCCCTGTGGGGCTCTCCAGAAAACCCAGATGAGGATCAACCTGTTCGGGCCTCGACGGTACCCGAAATGGATAGGCTGCTCTGGGCACTCATGTTCTGCCTGACACAGTCTGAAGCCAGACGTCCAGACAGACAAGGAGAAAGCTGGCCGCACACCCAGCACTTCGGACACGCCATGGTCTTATGCCGTCACCTCTTCCTAATCTTGGTTTTCAGATATCTGAACCTAGATATTATATCAATTCTCCACACAGCTGGGTATCGCAAGCATAAAACAAAACTCCTCCTTTCCCATGGCTGTAAAGCTTGCTCTTGGCATGGATTCACACCTTCAGGGTGGAAGAAACCTTCATGCCCCACCCGTACCTGGGGCTCTGCTCTGCAATCCCTTTCTTGGAGAGACACATGAGCCAAACAACAGGACTCAACCCTTCCCACAAAATGACCCCAAACTCTTGGGAGCTGGGACAAATCCCCAGAGAGGGATACTCGTTCACAGTCCCTGAGGCCACCCCTCCAATCCACGGCTATCCCGGACACAACATCCAGAGACAAAAACCTGAGGGATTGCCTCCCACTCGCCCTTGTTTCAGAGGACGAGCAGCTCCCTCTCGGGCTGTACATCCGGCCTGCCATACCCTAGGCACCACTCATAAGCTGAGTTTGTGTTTTCAGACTTCTGTGCCCACAGCCTGGACCCACACAACCTCGAGGCTAGGACCTCTAGCAACAGCGATAGATTGTGCCTGCCTCTCCTAGGAAAGTGTGCCCAATCCATTCACCACAACCCTACACCTTAGGGAAAAACTCCAAGGCCCCTGAGGCCACCCAAATTATATAGTCTAACCTGGGCACTAATGCACTGTCTGACACAACCTGAGCCAGAACCTCCTGACCAACACCCAGGCAGCTGACCGCACACTGAGCATATCAGACCCGCCATGGCCTTATTTCGTCATCTCTTCCCAACTTCGGTTTTTCAGGCTTCAGACCAGGACCTTATCTTCAACCACTGCCCAGGGTTGAAAATGATGCAGACATCAGAACACCTTCCCCATGGCAAGAGACCTTGTGATTGGCATGTTGTACAAAGTCAGTGTAGTTGAAACCAGTGTGTCCCATGTGGCCCCGCTCTTGCTCACAGGCCACATTGGTCACTAACACACATTGTGACCCTCAGCCTGAGCCCAGTCCTCAAGTATGGCCTCTCAGTGGCTGGATGAAGAGACAGCATATTGGGCCTGCCATGCCCCTAGGCCCCAATTTTTAACGATAGTTTGGGTTGTCCCTTCACTCTTCCCCAGGGCTGTGCTTTGTAATTACTCTTTGGTTGGGTCACCTGATGTAACAAATGTGAAAGGCGACCTCCCATTCCACAGATTGACGAAAAAGAATTGGGACTGGGACAAATCCACAGAGAGGAAGATTCGTCCATGGCCCATGAGGCCTCCCCACATCCATGGCCATCGTTGATTCACAATCCAGAGACAAAAGCCTGAGCAAGTGCCTCAGACTCGCTCTTTCTTCATATCCTGAAGAGTTCTCCTCATGGTCTGTAGATTGGGCCTGCCATACCTACGTCCCAAAACCTGAGCTGAGTTTGTATTTTCAGACTTCTGTCCTCAAAATCCTGGGCAACACACCCTCCTGGCTGGGGCACCTGGAGCCACACATTAGGACTGTGCCTACCCAATCCATGAGAATTCTGCCCATTCCATTGTCCAAAATCGTACAAATTAGGAGAACCCTCCAAAGTCCCCGAGGCCATCCCAATAGTGTAGATCTCCGGGGACAAACAAGGGCGGTCTAACACCACGTGAGCATCTACCCCCACTCATTCCATAGATGGATATCTCCAGAGAAGAAGATGGAACCAGACAGGGCCCTAGGCCATAATCGGATCCACTGCTTTGGTACAGGCGTGTCTCCTCAAAAGCCTGGATTCCAATACCAGCATAAGTGATTTCCTGAGGCACCCATCAGAACAAATCTCGTCTCCACAGGGAAACTTGTGCATGGGAGCTATGTCAAAAGCTTAGGAGAAACTTCAGGGTCCCGGTGCCACCCCCCATTTTAAGGCCCTCATGGACACAAACACATATTAGGCCCCATCCTCGGGAAAGTCCATTTCAACTCAGCCACCCCGGTTGTTCTCCCAGAGCCATCCGGCCTCAACTGTCTTGTTGCTAGGAGACAATTGGAATGCGAGGCGGGCTTCCCTGGCATTCATCTTTCAAAGGTGCTCTGGAGTCATTCCAAATGGGATTTCCTGGAGCTGCCCAACTGGTCTCAATTGTCCTGCAGAAGGAATCCTTGAAGGGGGCATCCCACAACTCCCAACGTGGGAAAACCTCCATAGCCTTGAGATTCCGCTCCGTTCATGAAGGGGCAGTCATGCACAGAAACTCCAACCTGAGCCAACGTCTGATCCTCACTGTGACTTCAGATGCTTGAGATATTGGTTCACTCTGCAGGGGGTACATGCTGTGCCCTCTGCCTGAAGCCCAAGTTTAGCTTGTGTTCTCAGACTTCTGTACTCACACTCCTGGCCCAGAAGCCCTCAAGTTTGGCAATTCCGGACTCACAATGCAGCACTCTGCCTGCCATCTATAAAAAATATCTTGCCTAAGAGCAGCCCAGGCACATCAAATGAGGATAAACCTACACGGCACTCGACTGTACCCAAATCATAGTGTCAAACCTGGGCACTAATGCACTGTCTGACACAACCTGAGCCAGAACCTTCTGACCAACACCCAGGCAGCTGACCGCCCACTGATCATATCAGACACGCCATGGCTTTATGTCGTCATCTCTTCCCAACTTCGGTTTTTCAGGCTTCGGAACCTAGACCTTATCTCCAACAACTGCCCAGGGTTGAAAATGATGCAGACATCAGAACACCTTCCTCATGGCAAGAGACCTTGTGATTGGCATGTTGTCCAAAGTCCAGAATAGTTGAAACCAGTGTGGCCCATGAGGCCCCGCCCATGCTCGCGGGCCACATTGGTCACAAACACACATTGTGACCCTCAGCCTGTGCCCAGTCCTCAAGTAAGGCCTCTCAGTGGTTGGATGAAGAGACAGCATATTGGGCCTGCCATGCCCCTAGGTCCCAATTTTTAAACATAGTTTGGGTTGTCCCTTCACTCTTCCCCAGGGCTGTGCTTTGTAATTACTCTTTGGTTGGGTCACCTGAGGTAACAAATGTGAAAGGCGACCTCCCATTCCACAGATTGACGAAAAAGAATTGGGACTGGGACAAATCCACAGAGAGGAAGATTGGTCCATGGCCCATGAGGCCTCCCCACATCCATGGCCATCGTTGATTCACAATCGAGAGACAAAAGCCTGAGCAAGTGCCTCAGACTCGCTCTTTCTTCATACCCTGAAGAGTTCTCCTCATGGTCTGTAGATTGGGCCTGCCATACCTACGTCCCAAAACCTGAGCTGAGTTTGTATTTTTAGATCTGTCCTCAAAGTCCTGGGCAACACACCCTCCTGGCTTGGGCCCCTGGAGCCACACATTAGGACTGTGCCTACCCAATCCATGGGAATTCTGCCCATTCCATTGTCCAAAATCGTACAAATTAGGAGAACTCTCCAAAGTCCCCGAGGCCATCCCAATAGTGTAGATCTCCGGGACAAACAAGGACGGTCTAACACACGTGAGCATCTACCTCCACTCATTCCATAGATGGATATCTCCAGAGAAGAAGATGGAACCAGACAGGACCCTAGGCCATAATCAGATCCATTGCTTTGGTACAGGCGTGTCTACTCAAAAGCCTGGATTCCAATACCAGCATAAGTGATTTCCTGAGGCACCCATCAGAACAAATCTTGTCTCCACAGGGAAACTTGTGCATGGGAGCTATGTCAAAAGCTTAGGAGAAACTTCAGTGTCTCGGTGCCACCGCCCCATTCCAAGGCCCTCATGGACACAAACACACATTAGGCCCCAACCTCGGGAAAGTCCATTTCAACACAGCCGCCCCGATTGCTCCCGCAGAGCCATCAAAACTCAACTGTCTTGTTGCTAGGAGAAAATTGGAATGCGAGGCGGGATTCCCTGGCATCGATCCTCGAACGCTGCTCTGGAGTCATTCCATATGGGATGTCCTGGAGCTGCCCAACAGGTCTCAATTGTCCCGCAGAAGGAATCCTTGAAGGGGGCATCCCACAACTCCCAACGTGGGAAAACCTCCATGGCCTTGAGATTCCGCTCCGTTCATGAAGGGGCAGTCATGCACAGAAACTCCAACCCGAGCCAACGTCTGATCCTCGCCGTGACTTCAGATGCATGAAATATTGGTTCAGATCTGCAGGAGGTACCTGCCGTGCCCTCGGCCTGAAGCCCAAGTCTAGCTTGTGTTCTCAGACTTCTGTCCTCACACTCCTGGCCCAGAAGCCCTCAAGTTTGGCAATTCTGGAACCAAAGTGCAGCACTCTGCCTGCCCTCTAGAAAAAATATCTTGCCTATTGAGCTCCCCAGGCACCTCAAATGAGGATAAACCTATACGGCACTCGACTGTACCCAAATCATATAGTCTAACCTGGGACTAATGCACTGACTGACACAACCTGAGCCCGAACCTCCTGACCAACACCCAGGCAGCTGACCGCACACTGAGCATATCAGACCCGCCATGGCCTTAGGTCGTCATCTCTTCCCAACTTCGGTTTTTCAGGCTTCAGAACCTAGACCTTATCTCCAACCACTGCCCAGGGTTGAAAATGATGCAGATATCAGAACACATTCCCCATGGCCAGAGACCTTGTGTTTGGCAGGTTGTCCAAAGTCCAGTGTAGTTGAAACCAGTGTGGCCCATGAGGCCCCGCCCAAGCTCGCGGGCCACATTGGTCACAAACACACATTGTGACCCTCAGCATGAGCCCAGTCCTCAAGTAAGGCCTCTCAGTGGCTGGATGAAGAGACAGCATATTGGGCCTGCCATGCACCTAGGCCCCAATTTTTAACCATAGTTTGGGTTGTCCCTTCACTCTTCCCCAGGGCTCTGCTTTGGAATTCCTATTTTGTTCGGACACCTGAGGTAATAAACCTGAAAGGAGACCTCCCATCCAACAATTGAAGAAAAACTATTGGGACCAGGCCAAATCCACAGAGAGGAAGATTCGTCCATATCCCATGAGGCCTCCCCACATTCTACAGCCATTGTTGATACAAAATCCAGAGACAAAAGCCTGAGCAAGTGCCTCAGACTCGCTCTTTCTTCATATCCTGAGGGGTACTTCTCATGGTTTGTAGATTGGGTCTCCCATACCTACGTCCCAAAACCTTAGCTGAGTTTGTGTTTTCAGACTTCTGTCCTCAAAGTCCTGGACCGCACACCCTCCAGGCTGGGGCCCCTGAGCCACACATTAGGACTGTGCCTACCCAATCCATGGGAATTCTGCCCATTCCATTGTCCAAAATCTCACCAATTAAGAAAACTCTCCAAAGTCCCCGAGGCCATCCCAATAGTGTAGGTCTCCAGGGACAAACAAGGGCGGTGTGACACCAGGTGAGCATCTCCCTCCACTCATTCCATAGATGGATATCACCAGAGAAGAAGATTGAACCAGACAGGACCCTAGGCCATAATCGGATCCATTGTTTTGGTTTACAGGCATGTCTCCTCAAAAGCCTGGATTCCAATACCAGCATAGGGGGTTTCCTGAGGCACCCCTCAGAACAAATCTCATCTCCACAAGGAAACTTGTGCATGGGAGGTATGTCAAAAGCTTAGGAGAATACTTCAGGGTCCCGGTGCCAACGCCCCATTCCAAGGCCCTCATGGACACAAACACACAATGGGCCCGATCCTAAAAGTCCATTTCAACTCAGCCACGCCGGATGCTCCCGCAGAGCTATCCGATCTCAACTGTCTTGTTGCTAGGAGAAATTTGGAATGCGAGACCCGCTTCCCAGGCATCCACCCCGAACGGTGCTCTGGAGTCCTTCCATATGGGATATCCTGGAGCTGCCCAACAGGTCTCAATTGTCCCGCAGAAGGAATCCTTGAAGGGGGCATCCCACAACTCCCAACGTGGGAAAACCTCCATGGCCTTGAGATTCCGCTCGTTCATGAAGGGGCAGTCATGCACAGAAACTCCAACCCGAGCCAACGTCTGACCCTCGCCGTGACTTCAGAAGCATGAGATATTCGTTCAGATCTGCAGGGTGTACCAGCCGTGCCCTCGGCCTGAAGCCCAAGTCTAGCTTCTGTTCTCAGACTTGTCCTCACACTCCTGGTCCAGAATCCCTCATGTTTGGCAATACCGGACCCACAATGCAGCACTCTGCCTGCCTCTAGAAAAAATATATTGCCTAATGAGTAGCCCAGGCACCTCAAATGAGGATAAACCTACACGGCTCTCGACTGTACCTGAATTATATAGTCTAACCTGGGTACTAATTCACTGTCTGACACAACCTGAACCCGAACCTCCGGACCAACACCCAGGCAGCTGACCGCACACTGAGCACATCAGACCCACCATGGCCTTAGGTCGTCATCTCTTCCCAACTGCGGTTTTCAGGCTTCAGAACGTAGACCTTATCTCCAAACACTGCCCAGGGTTGAAAATGATGCAGAAATCAGAGTACCTTCCCCATGGCAAGAGACCTTGTGATTGGCATGTTATCCAAAGTTCAGTGTAGTTGAAACCAGTGTGGCCCATGAGGCCCCGCCCATGCTCGCGGGCCACATTGGTCACAAACACACATGCTGACCCTCAGCCTGTGCCCAGTCTTTAAGTAAGGCCACTCAGTGGCTGGATGAAGAGACAGCATATTGGGTCTGCCATGCCCCTAGGCCCCAATTTATAACCATCGTTTGGGTTGTCCCTTCACTCTTCCCCAGGGCTCTGCTTTGGAATTCCTCTTTGGTTGGGACACCTGAGGTAACAAACCTGAGAGGAGACCTCCCGGCCCACAGATTGACAGAAAGAAATTGGGACCGGGCCAAATCCACAGAGAGGAAGATTCGTCCATGGCCCATGAGGCCTCCCCACGTTCCACGCCCAACTTTGATACAAAATCCAGAGACAAAATCCTGAGCAAGTGCCTCAGACTCGCTCTTTCTTTATATCCTGAGGGGTACTTCTCATGGTTTGTAGATTGGGCCTCCCATACCTATGTCCCAAAACCTTAGCTGAGTTTGTGTTTTCAGACTTCTGTCCTCAAAGTCCTGGGCCGCACATCCTCCAGGCTGGGGCCCCTGGAGCCACACATTAGGACTGTGCCTACCCAATCCATGGGAATTCTGCCCATTCCATTGTTCAAAATCGTACAAATTAGAAGAACCCTCCAAAGTCCCAAGGCCATCCCAATAGTGTAGGTCTCCCGGGACAAACAAGTGCGGTCTGACACCAGCTGAGCATCTACATCCACTCATACCATAAATGGATGTCCCCAGAGAAGAAGATGGAACCAGACAGGACCCTAGGCCATAATCGGATCCATTGCTTTGGTTTACAGGCATGTCTCCTCAAGAGCCTGGATTCCAAGACCAGCATAGGGGGTTTCCTGAGGCACCCATCAGAACAAAACTCGTCTCCACGAGGAAACTTGTGCATGGGACCTATGTCAAAAGCTTAGGAGAATACTTCAGGGTCCCAGTGCCACCGCTCCATTCCAAGGTCCTCATGGACACAAACACACATTAGGCCCCAACCTCGGGAATGTCCATTTCAACACAGCCGCCCCGATTGCTCAGTCAGAGCCATAGAACTCAACTGTCTTGTTGCTAGGAGACAATTGGAATGCGAGGCTGGCTTCCCTGGCATCAGTCCTCGAACGGTGCACTGCAGTCATTCCATATGGATTGTCCTGGAGCTGACCAACAGTGCTCCATTGTCCCGCAGAAGGAATCCTTGAAGGGGGATCCCACACTCCCAACGTTGGAAAACCTCCATGGCCTTGAGATTCCGCTCCGTTCATGGAGGGGCAGACATGCACAGAAACTCCAACCCGAGCCAACTTCTGATCCTCGCCGTGACTTCAGATACATGAGATATTGGTTCAGATCTGCAGGGGGTATTTGCCATACCCATTGCCCTACCCAAGGCCTGAAGCCCAAGTCTAGCTTGTGTTCTGAAACTTCTGTCCTCACACTCTTGGCCCAGAAGCCCTCAAGTTTGGCAATTCCGGACCCTCAATGCAGCAATATGCCTGCCCTCTGGGAAAAATATATTGCTTAATGATTTTCCCAGGCACCTCAAATGAGGATAAACTTACACAGCACTCGACTGTACCTAAATTATATAGTCTAACCTGGGCAATAATGCACTGTCTGACACAACCTGAACCCGAAACTCGGGACCAACACCCAGGCAGCTGACCGCACACTGAGCACATGAGCCCCGACATGGCCTTAGATCGTCATCACTTCCCAACTGTGGTTTTCAGGCTTCAGAACCTAGACCTTATCTCCAACCACGACCCAGGGTTGAAAATGATGCAGAAATCAGAGCTCCTTCCCCATGGCAAGAGACCTTGTGATTGGCATGTTATCCAAAGTTCAGTGTAGTTGAAACCAGTGTGGCCCATGAGGCCCCGCCCATGCTCGCGGGCCACATTGGTCACAAACACACATGCTGACCCTCAGCCTGTGCCCAGTCTTTAAGTAAGGCCACTCAGTGGCTGGATGAAGAGACAGCATATTGGGTCTGCCATGCCCCTAGGCCCGAATTTATAACCATCGTTTGGGTTGTCCCTTCACTCTTCCCCAGGGCTCTGCTTTGGAATTCCTCTTTGGTTGGGACACCTGAGGTAACAAACCTGAGAGGAGACCTCCCATCCCACAGATTGACGGAACGAAATTGGGACCGGGTCAAATCCACAGAGAGGAAGATTCGTCCATGGCCCATGAGGCCTCCCGACGTTCCACGCCCATCTTTGATACAAAATCCAGAGACAAAATCCTGAGCAAGTGCCTCAGACTCGCTCTTTCTTTATATCCTGAGGGGTACTTCTCATGGTTTCTAGATTGAGCCTCCCATACCTACGTCCCAAAACCTTAGCTGAGTTTGTGTTTTCAGACTTCTGTCCTCAAAGTCCTGGGCCGCACACCCTCCAGGCTGGGGCCCCTGGAGCCAGACATTAGGACTGTGCCTACCCAATCCATGGGAATTCTGCCCATTCCATTGTCCAAAATCTCACCAATTAAGAAAACTCTCCAAAGTCCCCGAGGCCATCCCAATAGTGTAGGTCTCCAGGGACAAACAAGGGCGGTGTGACACCAGGTGAGGATCTCCCTCCACTCATTCCATAGATGGATATCCCCAGAGAAGAAGATTGAACCAGACAGGACCCTAGGCCATAATCGGATCCATTGTTTTGGTTTACAGGCATGTCTCCTCAAAAGCCTGGATTCCAATACGAGCATAGGGGGTTTCCTGAGGCACCCCTCAGAACAAATCTCATCTCCACAAGGAAACTTGTGCATGGGAGGTATGTCAAAAGCTTAGGAGAATACTTCAGGGTCCCGGTGCCAACGCCCCATTCCAAGGCCCTCATGGACACAAACACACAATGGGCCCGATCCTAAAAGTCCATTTCAACTCAGCCACGCCGGTTGCTCCCGCAGAGCTATCCGATCTCAACTGTCTTGTTGCTAGGAGACATTTGGAATGCGAGGCCCGCTTCCCAGGCATCCACCCCGAACGGTGCTCTGGAGTCTTTCCATATGGGATATCCTGGAGCTGCCCAACAGGTCTCAATTGTCCCGCAGAAGGAATCCTTGAAGGGGGCATCCCACAACTCCCAACGTGGGAAAACCTCCATGGCCTTGAGATTCCGCTCCGTTCATGAAGGGGCAGTCATGCACAGAAACTCCAACCCGAGCCAACGTCTGATCCTCGCCGTGACTTCAGAAGCATGAGATATTCGTTCAGATCTGCAGGGGGTACCAGCCGTGCCCTCGGCCTGAAGCCCAAGTCTAGCTTCTGTTCTCAGACTTGTCCTCACACTCCTGGTCCAGAATCCCTCATGTTTGGCAATACCGGACCCACAATGCAGCACTCTGCCTGCCTCTAGAAAAAATATATTGCCTAATGAGTAGCCCAGGCACTCAAATGAGGATAAACCTACACGGCTCTCGACTGTACCTGAATTATATAGTCTAACCTGGGTACTAATTCACTGTCTGACACAACCTGAACCCGAACCTCCGGACCAACACCCAGGCAGCTGACCGCACACTGAGCACATCAGACCCGCCATGGCCTTAGGTCGTCATCTCTTCCCAACTGCGGTTTTCAGGCTTCAGAACGTAGACCTTATCTCCAAACACTGCCCAGGGTTGAAAATGATGCAGAAATCAGAGCTCCTTCCCCATGGCAAGAGACCTTGTGATTGGCATGTTATCCAAAGTTCAGTGTAGTTGAAACCAGTGTGGCCCATGAGGCCCCGCCCATGCTCGCGGGCCACATTGGTCACAAACACACATGCTGACCCTCAGCCTGTGCCCAGTCTTTAAGTAAGGCCACTCAGTGGCTGGATGAAGAGACAGCATATTGGGTCTGCCATGCCCCTAGGCCCGAATTTATAACCATCGTTTGGGTTGTCCCTTCACTCTTCCCCAGGGCTCTGCTTTGGAATTCCTCTTTGGTTGGGACACCTGAGGTAACAAACCTGAGAGGAGACCTCCCGGCCCACAGATTGACAGAAAGAAATTGGGACCGGGCCAAATCCACAGAGAGGAAGATTCGTCCATGGCCCATGAGGCCTCCCCACGTTCCACGCCCAACTTTGATACAAAATCCAGAGACAAAATCCTGAGCAAGTGCCTCAGACTCGCTCTTTCTTTATATCCTGAGGGGTACTTCTCATGGTTTGTAGATTGGGCCTCCCATACCTATGTCCCAAAACCTTAGCTGAGTTTGTGTTTTCAGACTTCTGTCCTCAAAGTCCTGGGCCGCACATCCTCCAGGCTGGGGCCCCTGGAGCCACACATTAGGACTGTGCCTACCCAATCCATGGGAATTCTGCCCATTCCATTGTTCAAAATCGTACAAATTAGAAGAACCCTCCAAAGTCCCAAGGCCATCCCAATAGTGTAGGTCTCCCGGGACAAACAAGTGCGGTCTGACACCAGCTGAGCATCTACATCCACTCATACCATAAATGGATGTCCCCAGAGAAGAAGATGGAACCAGACAGGACCCTAGGCCATAATCGGATCCATTGCTTTGGTTTACAGGCATGTCTCCTCAAGAGCCTGGATTCCAAGACCAGCATAGGGGGTTTCCTGAGGCACCCATCAGAACAAAACTCGTCTCCACGAGGAAACTTGTGCATGGGACCTATGTCAAAAGCTTAGGAGAATACTTCAGGGTCCCAGTGCCACCGCTCCATTCCAAGGTCCTCATGGACACAAACACACATTAGGCCCCAACCTCGGGAATGTCCATTTCAACACAGCCGCCCCGATTGCTCAGTCAGAGCCATAGAACTCAACTGTCTTGTTGCTAGGAGACAATTGGAATGCGAGGCTGGCTTCCCTGGCATCAGTCCTCGAACGGTGCACTGCAGTCATTCCATATGGATTGTCCTGGAGCTGACCAACAGTGCTCCATTGTCCCGCAGAAGGAATCCTTGAAGGGGGATCCCACACTCCCAACGTTGGAAAACCTCCATGGCCTTGAGATTCCGCTCCGTTCATGGAGGGGCAGACATGCACAGAAACTCCAACCCGAGCCAACTTCTGATCCTCGCCGTGACTTCAGATACATGAGATATTGGTTCAGATCTGCAGGGGGTATTTGCCATACCCATTGCCCTACCCAAGGCCTGAAGCCCAAGTCTAGCTTGTGTTCTGAAACTTCTGTCCTCACACTCTTGGCCCAGAAGCCCTCAAGTTTGGCAATTCCGGACCCTCAATGCAGCAATATGCCTGCCCTCTGGGAAAAATATATTGCTTAATGATTTTCCCAGGCACCTCAAATGAGGATAAACTTACACGGCACTCGACTGTACCTAAATTATATAGTCTAACCTGGGCAATAATGCACTGTCTGACACAACCTGAACCCGAAACTCGGGACCAACACCCAGGCAGCTGACCGCACACTGAGCACATGAGCCCCGACATGGCCTTAGATCGTCATCACTTCCCAACTGTGGTTTTCAGGCTTCAGAACCTAGACCTTATCTCCAACCACGACCCAGGGTTGAAAATGATGCAGAAATCAGAGCTCCTTCCCCATGGCAAGAGACCTTGTGATTGGCATGTTATCCAAAGTTCAGTGTAGTTGAAACCAGTGTGGCCCATGAGGCCCCGCCCATGCTCGCGGGCCACATTGGTCACAAACACACATGCTGACCCTCAGCCTGTGCCCAGTCTTTAAGTAAGGCCACTCAGTGGCTGGATGAAGAGACAGCATATTGGGTCTGCCATGCCCCTAGGCCCGAATTTATAACCATCGTTTGGGTTGTCCCTTCACTCTTCCCCAGGGCTCTGCTTTGGAATTCCTATTTGGTTGGGACACCTGGGGTAACAAACCTGAGAGGAGACCTCCCATCCCACAGATTGACGGAACGAAATTGGGACCGGGTCAAATCCACAGAGAGGAAGATTCGTCCATGGCCCATGAGGCCTCCCGACGTTCCACGCCCATCTTTGATACAAAATCCAGAGACAAAATCCTGAGCAAGTGCCTCAGACTCGCTCTTTCTTCATATCCTGAGGGGTACTTCTCATGGTTTGTAGATTGGGCCTCCCATACCTACGTCCCAAAACCTTAGCTGAGTTTGTGTTTTCAGACTTCTGTCCTCAAAGTCCTGTCCTGCACACCCTCCAGGCTGGGGCCCCTGGAGCCAGACATTAGGACTGTGCCTACCCAATCCATGGGAATTCTGCCCATTCCATTGTCCAAAATTTCACCAATTAAGAAAACTCTCCAAAGTCCCCGAGGCCATCCCAATAGTGTAGGTCTCCAGGGACAAACAAGGGCGGTGTGACACCAGGTGAGGATCTCCCTCCACTCATTCCATAGATGGATATCCCCAGAGAAGAAGATTGAACCAGACAGGACCCTAGGCCATAATCGGATCCATTGTTTTGTTTACAGGCATGTCTCCTCAAAAGCCTGGATTCCAATACGAGCATAGGGGGTTTCCTGAGGCACCCCTCAGAACAAATATCATCTCCACAAGGAAACTTGTGCATGGGAGGTATGTCAAAAGCTTAGGAGAATACTTCAGGGTCCCGGTGCCAACGCCCCATTCCAAGGCCCTCATGGACACAAACACACAATGGGCCCGATCCTAAAAGTCCATTTCAACTCAGCCACGCCGGTTGCTCCCGCAGAGCTATCCGATCTCAACTGTCTTGTTGCTAGGAGACATTTGGAATGCGAGGCCCGCTTCCCAGGCATCCACCCCGAACGGTGCTCTGGAGTCTTTCCATATGGGATATCCTGGAGCTGCCCAACAGGTCTCAATTGTCCCGCAGAAGGAATCCTTGAAGGGGGCATCCCACAACTCCCAACGTGGGAAAACCTCCATGGCCTTGAGATTCCGCTCCGTTCATGAAGGGGCAGTCATGCACAGAAACTCCAACCCGAGCCAACGTCTGATCCTCGCCGTGACTTCAGAAGCATGAGATATTCGTTCAGATCTGCAGGGGGTACCAGCCGTGCCCTCGGCCTGAAGCCCAAGTCTAGCTTCTGTTCTCAGACTTGTCCTCACACTCCTGGTCCAGAATCCCTCATGTTTGGCAATACCGGACCCACAATGCAGCACTCTGCCTGCCTCTAGAAAAAATATATTGCCTAATGAGTAGCCCAGGCACTCAAATGAGGATAAACCTACACGGCTCTCGACTGTACCTGAATTATATAGTCTAACCTGGGTACTAATTCACTGTCTGACACAACCTGAACCCGAACCTCCGGACCAACACCCAGGCAGCTGACTGCACACTGAGCACATCAGACCCGCCATGGCCTTAGGTCGTCATCTCTTCCCAACTGCGGTTTTCAGGCTTCAGAACGTAGACCTTATCTCCAAACACTGCCCAGGGTTGAAAATGATGCAGAAATCAGAGCTCCTTCCCCATGGCAAGAGACCTTGTGATTGGCATGTTATCCAAAGTTCAGTGTAGTTGAAACCAGTGTGGCCCATGAGGCCCCGCCCATGCTCGCGGGCCACATTGGTCACAAACACACATGCTGACCCTCAGCCTGTGCCCAGTCTTTAAGTAAGGCCACTCAGTGGCTGGATGAAGAGACAGCATATTGGGTCTGCCATGCCCCTAGGCCCCAATTTATAACCATCGTTTGGGTTGTCCCTTCACTCTTCCCCAGGGCTCTGCTTTGGAATTCCTCTTTGGTTGGGACACCTGAGGTAACAAACCTGAGAGGAGACCTCCCATCCCACAGATTGACAGAAAGAAATTGGGACCGGGCCAAATCCACAGAGAGGAAGATTCGTCCATGGCCCATGAGGCCTCCCCACGTTCCACGCCCATCTTTGATACAAAATCCAGAGACAAAAGCCTGAGCAAGCGCCTCAGACTCGCTCTTTCTTCATATCCTGAAGAGTCCTTCTCATGGTTTGTAGATTGGCCCTGCCATACCTACGTTCCCAACCTAAGCTGAGTTTGTGTTTTCAGACTTCTGTCCTCAGATTCCTGGGCCACACACCCTCCAGGCTGGGGCCCCTGGAGCCACACATTAGGACTGTGCCTATCCAATCCATGGGCATTCTGCCCATTCCATTATCCAAAATCGTACAAATTAGGAGAACTCTCCAAAGTCCCCGAGGCCATTCCAATAGTGTAGGTCTCCGGGGACAAAGAAGGGCGGTCTGACACCAGCTGAGCATCTACCTCCACTCATATCATAAATGGATGTCCCCAGAGAAGAAGATGGAACCAGACAGGACCCTAGGCCATATTCGGATCCATTGCTTTGGTTTACAGACATGTCTCCTCAAAAGCCTGGATTCCAAGACCAGCATAGGGGGTTTTTTGAGGCACCCATCAGAACAAATCTCGTTTCCACAAGGAAACTTGTGCATGGGACCTATGTCAAAAGCTTAGGAGAATACTTCAGGGTCCCGGTGTCACCGCCCCATTCCAAGGCCCTCATGGACACAAACACATATTAGGCCCCAACCTCGGGAAAGTCCATTTCAACACAGCCGCCCCGATTGCTCCCGCAGAGCCATCAAAACTCAACTGTCTTGTTGCTGGGAGAAAATTGGAATGCGAGGCGGGATTCCCTGGCATCGATCCTCGAACGGTGCTCTGGAGTCATTCCATATGGGATGTCCTGGAGCTGACCAACAGGTCTCAATTGTCCCGCAGAAGGAATCCTTGAAGGGGGCATCCCACAACTCCCAACGTGGGAAAACCTCCATGGCCTTGAGATTCCGCTCTGTTCATGAAGGGGCAGTCATGCACAGAAACTCCAACCTGAGCCAACATCTGATCCTCACCGTGACTTCAGATGCTTGAGATATTGGTTCACTCTGCAGGGGGTACATGCTGTGCCCTCTGCCTGAAGCCCAAGTTTAGCTTGTGTTCTCAGACTTCTGTACTCACACTCCTGGCCCAGAAGCCCTCAAGTTTGGCAATTCCGGACTCACAATGCAGCACTCTGCCTGCCATCTATAAAAAATATCTTGCCTAAGAGCAGCCCAGGCACATCAAATGAGGATAAACCTACACGGCACTCGACTGTACCCAAATCATATAGTCAAACCTGGGCACTAATGCACTGTCTGACACAACCTGAGCCAGAACCTCCTGACCAACACCCAGGCAGCTGACCGCACACTGAGCATATCAGACCCGCCATGGCCTTAGGTCGTCATCTCTTCCCAACTTCGGTTTTTCAGGCTTCAGAACCTAGACCTTATCTCCAACCACTGCCCAGGGTTGAAAATGATGCAGACATCAGAACACCTTCCTCATGGCAAGAGACCTTGTGATTGGCATGTTGTCCAAAGTCCAGTGTAGTTGAAACCAGTGTGGCCCATGAGGCCCCGCCCATGCTCGCGGGCCACATTGGTCACAAACACACATTGTGACCCTCAGCCTGTGCCCAGTCCTCAAGTAAGGCCTCTCAGTGGTTGGATGAAGAGACAGCATATTGGGCCTGCCATGCCCCTAGGTCCCAATTTTTAAACATAGTTTGGGTTGTCCCTTCACTCTTCCCCAGGGCTCTGCTTTGGAATTCCTCTTTGGTTGGGACACCTGAGGTAACAAACCTGAGAGGAGAACTCCCATCCCACAGATTGACGGAAAGAAATTGGGACTGGGACAAATACACAGAGAGGAAGATTCGTCCATGGCCTATGAGGCCTCCCCCCGGTCCACGCCCATCTTTGATACAAAATCCAGAGACAAAAGCCTGAGCAAGTGCCTCAGACTCGATCTTTCTTCATATCCTGAAGAGTTCTTCTCATGGTTTGTAGATTGGACCTGCCATACGTACTTCCCCAAACGTAAGCTGAGTTTGTGTTTTCAGACTTCTGTCCTCAAATTCCTGGGCCACACTCCCTCCGGGCTGGGGCCCCTGGAGCCACACATTAGGACTGTGCCTACCCAATCCATGGGAACACTGCCCATTCCATTGTCCAAAATCGTACAAATTAGGAGAACCCTCCAAATTTCCCGAGGCCATCACAATAGTGTAGGTTTCCCGGTATAAACAAGGGCGGTCTGACACCAGCTGAGCATCAACCTCCACTCATACCATAGATGGATGTCCCCAGAGAAGAAGATGGAACCATACAGAACCCTAGGCCATAATCGGATCCATTGCTTTGGTTTACAGGCATGTCTCCTCAAAAGCCTGGATTCCAGACCAGCATAGGGGATTTCCTGAGGCACCCATCAGAACAAATCTCGTCTCGACAAGGAAACTTGTGCATGGGACCTATGTCAAAAGCTTAGGAGAATACTTCAGGGTCCCGGTGCCACCGCCCCATTCCAATGCCCTCATGGAAACAAACACATATCAGGCCCCATTCTCGGGAAAGTCCATTTCAACTAGCCAACCCGGTTGCTACCGCAGAGTCTTCAGATCTCAACTGTCTTGTTGCTAGGAGACAATTGGAATGCGAGGCCCACTTCCCTGGCATCCATCCCCGAACGGTGCTCTGGAGTACTTCCATATGGGATATCCTGGAGCTGCCCAACAGGTCTCAATTGTCCCGCAGAAGGAATCCTTGAAGGGGGCATCCCACAACTCCCAACGTGGGAAAACCTCCATGGCCTTGAAATTCCGCTCCGTTCATGAAGGGGCAGTCATGCACAGAAACTCCAACCCGAGGCAAAGTCTGATCCTCGCCGTGACTTCATACGCAAGAGATATTGTTTCAGATCTGCAGGCGGTACCTGCCGTGCCCTCGGCCTGAAGCCCAAGTCTAGCTTGTGTTCTCAGACTTCTGTCCTCATACTCCTGGCCCAGAAGCCCTCAAGTTTGGCAATTCCGGACCCACAATGCAGCACCCTGCCTCCCCTCTAGAAAAAATATCTTGCCTAATGATTTGCCCAGGCACTTCAAATGAGGATAAACTTAAACGGCACTCGACTGTACCTAAATTATATAGTCTAACCTGGGCACTAATGCACTGTCTGACACAACCTGAACCCGAAACTCCGGACCAACACCCAGGCAGCTGACCGCACACTGAGCACATCAGACCCGCCATGGCTTTAGGTCGTCATCTCTTCCCAACTGCGGTTTTCAGACTTCAGATCCTAGACCTTATAGCCAACCACTGCCCAGGGTTGAAAATGATGCAGAAATCAGAGCTCCTTCCCCACGGCAAGAGACCTTGTGATTGGCATATTGTCCTAAGTTCAGTGTAGTTGAAACCAGTATGGCCCATGAGGCCCCGCCCATGCTCGCGGCCACATTGGTCACAAACACACATTGTGACTCTCAGGCTGTGCCCAGTCCTTAAGTAAGGCCACTCAGTGGCTGGATGAAGAGACAGCATATTGGGCCTGCCATGCCCCTAGGCCCCAATTTATAACCATCGTTTGGGTTGTCCCTTCACTCTTCCCCAGGGCTCTGCTTTGGAATTCCTCTTTGGTGGGGACACCTGAGGTAACAAACCTGAGAGGAGACCTCCCATCCCACAGATTGACAGAAAGAAATTGGGACCGGGCCAAATCCACAGAGAGGAAGATTCGTCCATGGCCCATGAGGCCTCCCCACGTTCCACGCCCATCTTTGATACAAAATCCAGAGACAAAAGCCTGAGCAAGCGCCTCAGACTCGCTCTTTCTTCATATCCTGAAGAGTCCTTCTCATGGTTTGTAGATTGGCCCTGCCATACCTACGTTCCCAACCTAAGCTGAGTTTGTGTTTTCAGACTTCTGTCCTCAGATTCCTGGGCCACACACCCTCCAGGCTGGGGCCCCTGGAGCCACACATTAGGACTGTGCCTATCCAATCCATGGGCATTCTGCCCATTCCATTATCCAAAATCGTACAAATTAGGAGAACTCTCCAAAGTCCCCGAGGCCATTCCAATAGTGTAGGTCTCCGGGGACAAAAAAGGGCGGTCTGACACCAGCTGAGCATCTACCTCCACTCATATCATAAATGGATGTCCCCAGAGAAGAAGATGGAACCAGACAGGACCCTAGGCCATATTCGGATCCATTGCTTTGGTTTACAGACATGTCTCCTCAAAAGCCTGGATTCCAAGACCAGCATAGGGGGTTTTTTGAGGCACCCATCAGAACAAATCTCGTTTCCACAAGGAAACTTGTGCATGGGACCTATGTCAAAAGCTTAGGAGAATACTTCAGGGTCCCGGTGTCACCGCCCCATTCCAAGGCCCTCATGGACACAAACACATATTAGGCCCCAACCTCGGGAAAGTCCATTTCAACACAGCCGCCCCGATTGCTCCCGCAGAGCCATCAAAACTCAACTGTCTTGTTGCTGGGAGAAAATTGGAATGCGAGGCGGGATTCCCTGGCATCGATCCTCGAACGGTGCTCTGGAGTCATTCCATATGGGATGTCCTGGAGCTGACCAACAGGTCTCAATTGTCCCGCAGAAGGAATCCTTGAAGGGGGCATCCCACAACTCCCAACGTGGGAAAACCTCCATGGCCTTGAGATTCCGCTCTGTTCATGAAGGGGCAGTCATGCACAGAAACTCCAACCTGAGCCAACATCTGATCCTCACCGTGACTTCAGATGCTTGAGATATTGGTTCACTCTGCAGGGGGTACATGCTGTGCCCTCTGCCTGAAGCCCAAGTTTAGCTTGTGTTCTCAGAATTCTGTGCTCACACTCCTGGCCCAGAAGCCCTCAAGTTTGGCAATTCCGAACTCACAATGCAGCACTCTGCCTGCCATCTATAAAAAATATCTTGCCTAAGAGCAGCCCAGGCACATCAAATGAGGATAAACCTACACGGCACTCGACTGTACCCAAATCATATAGTCAAACCTGGGCACTAATGCACTGTCTGACACAACCTGAGCCAGAACCTCCTGACCAACACCCAGGCAGCTGACCGCACACTGAGCATATCAGACCCGCCATGGCCTTAGGTCGTCATCTCTTCCCAACTTCGGTTTTTCAGGCTTCAGAACCTAGACCTTATCTCCAACCACTGCCCAGGGTTGAAAATGATGCAGACATCAGAACACCTTCCTCATGGCAAGAGACCTTGTGATTGGCATGTTGTCCAAAGTCCAGTGTAGTTGAAACCAGTGTGGCCCATGAGGCCCCGCCCATGCTCGCGGGCCACATTGGTCACAAACACACATTGTGACCCTCAGCCTGTGCCCAGTCCTCAAGTAAGGCCTCTCAGTGGTTGGATGAAGAGACAGCATATTGGGCCTGCCATGCCCCTAGGTCCCAATTTTTAAACATAGTTTGGGTTGTCCCTTCACTCTTCCCCAGGGCTCTGCTTTGGAATTCCTCTTTGGTTGGGACACCTGAGGTAACAAACCTGAGAGGAGAACTCCCATCCCACAGATTGACGGAAAGAAATTGGGACTGGGACAAATACACAGAGAGGAAGATTCGTCCATGGCCCATGAGGCCTCCCGACGTTCCACGCCCATCTTTGATACAAAATCCAGAGACAAAAGCCTGAGCAAGTGCCTCAGACTCGATCTTTCTTCATATCCTGAAGAGTTCTTCTCATGGTTTGTAGATTGGCCCTGCCATACGTACTTCCCCAAACGTAAGCTGAGTTTGTGTTTTCAGACTTCTGTCCTCAAATTCCTGGGCCACACTCCCTCCGGGCTGGGGCCCCTGGAGCCACACATTAGGACTGTGCCCACCCAATCCATGGGAACACTGCCCATTCCATTGTCCAAAATCGTACAATTTAGGAGAACCCTCCAAATTTCCCGAGGCCATCACAATAGTGTAGGTTTCCCGGTATAAACAAGGGCGGTCTGACACCAGCTGAGCATCAACCTCCACTCATACCATAGATGGATGTCCCCAGAGAAGAAGATGGAACCATACAGAACCCTAGGCCATAATCGGATCCATTGCTTTGGTTTACAGGCATGTCTCCTCAAAAGCCTGGATTCCAGACCAGCATAGGGGATTTCCTGAGGCACCCATCAGAACAAATCTCGTCTCGACAAGGAAACTTGTGCATGGGACCTATGTCAAAAGCTTAGGAGAATACTTCAGGGTCCCGGTGTCACCGCCCCATTCCAATGCCCTCATGGAAACAAACACATATCAGGCCCCATTCTCGGGAAAGTCCATTTCAACTAGCCAACCCGGTTGCTACCGCAGAGTCTTCAGATCTCAACTGTCTTGTTGCTAGGAGACAATTGGAATGCGAGGCCCACTTCCCTGGCATCCATCCCCGAACGGTGCTCTGGAGTACTTCCATATGGGATATCCTGGAGCTGCCCAACAGGTCTCAATTGTCCCGCAGAAGGAATCCTTGAAGGGGGCATCCCACAACTCCCAACGTGGGAAAACCTCCATGGCCTTGAAATTCCGCTCCGTTCATGAAGGGGCAGTCATGCACAGAAACTCCAACCCGAGGCAAAGTCTGATCCTCGCCGTGACTTCATACGCAAGAGATATTGTTTCAGATCTGCAGGCGGTACCTGCCGTGCCCTCGGCCTGAAGCCCAAGTCTAGCTTGTGTTCTCAGACTTCTGTCCTCATACTCCTGGCCCAGAAGCCCTCAAGTTTGGCAATTCCGGACCCACAATGCAGCACCCTGCCTCCCCTCTAGAAAAAATATCTTGCCTAATGATTTGCCCAGGCACTTCAAATGAGGATAAACTTAAACGGCACTCGACTGTACCTAAATTATATAGTCTAACCTGGGCACTAATGCACTGTCTGACACAACCTGAACCCGAAACTCCGGACCAACACCCAGGCAGCTGACCGCACACTGAGCACATCAGACCCGCCATGGCTTTAGGTCGTCATCTCTTCCCAACTGCGGTTTTCAGACTTCAGATCCTAGACCTTATAGCCAACCACTGCCCAGGGTTGAAAATGATGCAGAAATCAGAGCTCCTTCCCCATGGCAAGAGACCTTGTGATTGGCATATTGTCCTAAGTTCAGTGTAGTTGAAACCAGTATGGCCCATGAGGCCCCGCCCATGCTCGCGGCCACATTGGTCACAAACACACATTGTGACTCTCAGGCTGTGCCCAGTCCTTAAGTAAGGCCACTCAGTGGCTGGATGAAGAGACAGCATATTGGGCCTGCCATGCCCCTAGGCCCCAATTTTTAACCATCGTTTGGGTTGTCCCTTCACTCTTCCCCAGGGCTCTGCTTTGGAATTCCTCTTTGGTTGGGCCACCTGAATTAACAAACCTGAGAGGATACCTCCCATTCCACAGATTGATAGAAAGAAATTGGGACCGGGCCAAATCCACAGAGAGGAAGATTCGTCCATGGCCCATGAGGCCTCCCCACATTCCACGCCCATCTTTGATACAAAATCCAGAGACAAAAGCCTGAGCAAGCGCCTCAGACTCGCTCTTTCTTCATATCCTGAAGAGTTCTTCTCATGGTTTGTAGATTGGACCTGCCATACCGACGTCCCCAACCTAAGCTGAGTTTATGTTTTCAGACTTCTGTCCTCAAATTTCTGGGCCACACACCCTCCAGGCTGGGGCCCCTCGAGCCACACATTAGGACTGTGCCTACCCAATCCATGGGAATTCTGCCCATTCCATTGTTCAAAATCGTACAAATTAGAAGAACCCTCCAAAGTCCCCAAGGCCATCCCAATAGTGTACTTCTCCCGGGACAAACAAGGGCGGTCTGACACCAGCTGCATCTACATCCACTCATACCATAAATGGATGTCCCCAGAGAAGAAGATGGAACCAGACAGGACCCTAGGCCATAATCGGATCCATTGCTTTGGTTTACAGGCATGTCTCCTCAAAAGCCTGGATTCCAATACCAGCATAGGCGGTTTCCTGAGGCACCCCTCAGAACAAATCTCATCTCCACAAGGAAACTTGTGCATGGGAGGTATGTCAAAAGCTTAGGAGAATACTTCAGGGTCCCGGTGCCAAAGCCCCATTCCAAGGCCCTCATGGACACAAACACACAATGGGCCCGATCCTAAAAGTCCATTTCAACTCAGCCACGCCGGTTGCTCCCGCAGAGCTATCCGATCTCAACTGTCTTGTTGCTAGGAGACATTTGGAATGCGAGGCCCGCTTCCCAGGCATCCACCCCGAACGGTGCTCTGGAGTCCTTCCATATGGGATATCCTGGAGCTGCCCAACAGGTCTCAATTGTCCCGCAGAAGGAATCCTTGAAGGGGGCATCCCAGAACTCCCAACGTGGGAAAACCTCCATGGCCTTGAGATTCCGCTCCGTTCATGAAGGGGCAGTCATGCACAGAAACTCCAACCCGAGCCAACGTCTGATCCTCGCCGTGACTTCAGAAGCATGAGATATTCGTTCAGATCTGCAGGGGGTACCAGCCTTGCCCTCGGCCTGAAGCCCAAGTCTAGCTTCTGTTCTCAGACTTGTCCTCACACTCCTGGTCCAGAATCCCTCATGTTTGGCAATACCGGACCCACAATGCAGCACTCTGCCTGCCTCTAGAAAAAATATATTGCCTAATGAGTAGCCCAGGCACCTCAAATGAGGATAAACCTACACGGCTCTCGACTGTACCTGAATTATATAGTCTAACCTGGGTACTAATTCACTGTCTGACACAACCTGAACCCGAACCTCCGGACCAACACCCAGGCAGCTGACCGCACACTGAGCACATCAGACCCGCCATGGCCTTAGGTCGTCATCTCTTCCCAACTGCGGTTTTCAGGCTTCAGAACGTAGACCTTATCTCCAAACACTGCCCAGGGTTGAAAATGATGCAGAAATCAGAGCTCCTTCCCCATGGCAAGAGACCTTGTGATTGGCATGTTATCCAAAGTTCAGTGTAGTTGAAACCAGTGTGGCCCATGAGGCCCCGCCCATGCTCGCGGGCCACATTGGTCACAAACACACATGCTGACCCTCAGCCTGTGCCCAGTCTTTAAGTAAGACCACTCAGTGGCTGGATGAAGAGACAGCATATTGGGTCTGCCATGCCCCTAGGCCCCAATTTATAACCATCGTTTGGGTTGTCCCTTCACTCTTCCCCAGGGCTCTGCTTTGGAATTCCTCTTTGGTTGGGACACCTGAGGTAACAAACCTGAGAGGAGACCTCCCATCCCACAGATTGACAGAAAGAAATTGGGACCGGGCCAAATCCACAGAGAGGAAGATTCGTCCATGGCCCATGAGGCCTCCCCACGTTCCACGCTCATCTTTGATACAAAATCCAAAGACAAAAGCCTGAGCAAGCGCCTCAGACTCGCTCTTTCTTCATATCCTGAAGAGTCCTTCTCATGGTTTGTAGATTGGCCCTGCCATACCTACGTTCCCAACCTAAGCTGAGTTTGTGTTTTCAGACTTCTGTCCTCAGATTCCTGGGCCACACACCCTCCAGGCTGGGGCCCCTGGAGCCACACATTAGGACTGTGCCTATCCAATCCATGGGCATTCTGCCCATTCCATTATCCAAAATCGTACAAATTAGGAGAACTCTCCAAAGTCCCCAAGGCCATTCCAATAGTGTAGGTCTCCGGGGACAAAAAAGGGCGGTCTGACACCAGCTGAGCATCTACCTCCACTCATATCATAAATGGATGTCCCCAGAGAAGAAGATGGAACCAGACAGGACCCTAGGCCATATTCGGATCCATTGCTTTGGTTTACAGACATGTCTCCTCAAAAGCCTGGATTCCAAGACCAGCATAGGGGGTTTTTTGAGGCACCCATCAAACAAATCTCGTTTCCACAAGGAAACTTGTGCATGGGACCTATGTCAAAAGCTTAGGAGAATACTTCAGGGTCCCGGTGACACCGCCCCATTCCAAGGCCCTCATGGACACAAACACATATTAGGCCCCAACCTCGGGAAAGTCCATTTCAACACAGCCGCCCCGATTGCTCCCGCAGAGCCATCAAAACTCAACTGTCTTGTTGCTGGGAGAAAATTGGAATGCGAGGCGGGATTCCCTGGCATCGATCCTCGAACGGTGCTCTGGAGTCATTCCATATGGGATGTCCTGGAGCTGACCAACAGGTCTCAATTGTCCCGCAGAAGGAATCCTTGAAGGGGGCATCCCACAACTCCCAACGTGGGAAAACCTCCATGGCCTTGAGATTCCGCTCTGTTCATGAAGGGGCAGTCATGCACAGAAACTCCAACCTGAGCCAACATCTGATCCTCACCGTGACTTCAGATGCTTGAGATATTGGTTCACTCTGCAGGGGGTACATGCTGTGCCCTCTGCCTGAAGCCCAAGTTTAGCTTGTGTTCTCAGACTTCTGTACTCACACTCCTGGCCCAGAAGCCCTCAAGTTTGGCAATTCCGGACTCACAATGCAGCACTCTGCCTGCCATCTATAAAAAATATCTTGCCTAAGAGCAGCCCAGGCACATCAAATGAGGATAAACCTACACGGCACTCGACTGTACCCAAATCATATAGTCAAACCTGGGCACTAATGCACTGTCTGACACAACCTGAGCCAGAACCTCCTGACCAACACCCAGGCAGCTGACCGCACACTGAGCATATCAGACCCGCCATGGCCTTAGGTCGTCATCTCTTCCCAACTTCGGTTTTTCAGGCTTCAGAACCTAGACCTTATCTCCAACCACTGCCCAGGGTTGAAAATGATGCAGACATCAGAACACCTTCCTCATGGCAAGAGACCTTGTGATTGGCATGTTGTCCAAAGTCCAGTGTAGTTGAAACCAGTGTGGCCCATGAGGCCCCGCCCATGCTCGCGGGCCACATTGGTCACAAACACACATTGTGACCCTCAGCCTGTGCCCAGTCCTCAAGTAAGGCCTCTCAGTGGTTGGATGAAGAGACAGCATATTGGGCCTGCCATGCCCCTAGGTCCCAATTTTTAAACATAGTTTGGGTTGTCCCTTCACTCTTCCCCAGGGCTCTGCTTTGGAATTCCTCTTTGGTTGGGACACCTGAGGTAACAAACCTGAGAGGAGAACTCCCATCCCACAGATTGACGGAAAGAAATTGGGACTGGGACAAATACACAGAGAGGAAGATTCGTCCATGGCCCATGAGGCCTCCCCACGTTCCACGCCCATCTTTGATACAAAATCCAGAGACAAAAGCCTGAGCAAGTGCCTCAGACATGATCTTTCTTCATATCCTGAAGAGTTCTTCTCATGGTTTGTAGATTGGACCTGCCATACGTACTTCCCCAAACGTAAGCTGAGTTTGTGTTTTCAGACTTCTGTCCTCAAATTCCTGGGCCACACTCCCTCCGGGCTGGGGCCCCTGGAGCCACACATTAGGACTGTGCCTACCCAATCCATGGGAACACTGCCCATTCCATTGTCCAAAATCGTACAAATTAGGAGAACCCTCCAAATTTCCCGAGGCCATCACAATAGTGTAGGTTTCCCGGTATAAACAAGGGCGGTCTGACACCAGCTGAGCATCAAACTCCACTCATACCATAGATGGATGTCCCCAGAGAAGAAGATGGAACCATACAGGACCCTAGGCCATAATCGGATCCATTGCTTTGGTTTACAGGCATGTCTCCTCAAAAGCCTGGATTCCAGACCAGCATAGGGCATTTCCTGAGGCACCCATCAGAACAAATCTCGTCTCCACAAGGAAACTTGTGCATGGGACCTATGTCAAAAGCTTAGGAGAATACTTCAGGGTCCCGGTGCCACCGCCCCATTCCAATGCCCTCATGGAAACAAACACATATCAGGCCCCATTCTCGGGAAAGTCCATTTCAACTAGCCAACCCGGTTGCTACCGCAGAGTCTTCAGATCTCAACTGTCTTGTTGCTAGGAGACAATTGGAATGCGAGGCCCACTTCCCTGGCATCCATCCCCGAACGGTGCTCTGGAGTACTTCCATATGGGATATCCTGGAGCTGCCCAACAGGTCTCAATTGTCCCGCAGAAGGAATCCTTGAAGGGGGCATCCCACAACTCCCAACGTGGGAAAACCTCCATGGCCTTAAAATTCCGCTCCGTTCATGAAGGGGCAGTCATGCACAGAAACTCCAACCCGAGGCAAAGTCTGATCCTCGCCGTGACTTCATACGCAAGAGATATTGTTTCAGATCTGCAGGCGGTACCTGCCGTGCCCACGGCCTGAAGCCCAAGTCTAGCTTGTGTTCTCAGACTTCTGTCCTCATACTCCTGGCCCAGAAGCCCTCAAGTTTGGCAATTCCGGACCCACAATGCAGCACCCTGCCTCCCCTCTAGAAAAAATATCTTGCCTAATGATTTGCCCAGGCACTTCAAATGAGGATAAACTTAAACGGCACTCGACTGTCCCTAAATTATATAGTCTAACCTGGGCACTAATGCACTGTCTGACACAACCTGAACCCGAAACTCCAGACCAACACCCAGGCAGCTGACCGCACACTGAGCACATCAGACCCGCCATGGCTTTAGGTCGTCATCTCTTCCCAACTACGGTTTTCAGACTTCAGATCCTAGACCTTATAGCCAACCACTGCCCAGGGTTGAAAATGATGCAGAAATCAGAGCTCCTTCCCCACGGCAAGAGACCTTGTGATTGGCATATTGTCCTAAGTTCAGTGTAGTTGAAACCAGTATGGCCCATGAGGCCCCGCCCATGCTCGCGGCCACATTGGTCACAAACACACATTGTGACTCTCAGGCTGTGCCCAGTCTTTAAGTAAGGCCACTCAGTGGCTGGATGAAGAGACAGCATATTGGGCCTGCCATGCGCCTAGGCCCCAATTTATAACCATCGTTTGGGTTGTCCCTTCACTCTTCCCCAGGGCTCTGCTTTGGAATTCCTCTTTGCTTGGGACACCTGAGGTAACAAACCTGAGAGGAGACCTCCCATCCCACAGATTGACAGAAAGAAATTGGGACCGGGCCAAATCCACAGAGAGGAAGATTCGTCCATGGCCCATGAGGCCTCCCCACGTTCCACGCCCATCTTTGATACAAAATCCAGAGACAAAAGCCTGAGCAAGCGCCTCAGACTCGCTCTTTCTTCATATCCTGAAGAGTCCTTCTCATGGTTTGTAGATTGGCCCTGCCATACCTACGTTCCCAACCTAAGCTGAGTTTGTGTTTTCAGACTTCTGTCCTCAGATTCCTGGGCCACACACCCTCCAGGCTGGGGCCCCTGGAGCCACACATTAGGACTGTGCCTATCCAATCCATGGGCATTCTGCCCATTCCATTATCCAAAATCGTACAAATTAGGAGAACTCTCCAAAGTCCCCGAGGCCATTCCAATAGTGTAGGTCTCCGGGGACAAAAAAGGGCGGTCTGACACCAGCTGAGCATCTACCTCCACTCATATCATAAATGGATGTCCCCAGAGAAGAAGATGGAACCAGACAGGACCCTAGGCCATATTCGGATCCATTGCTTTGGTTTACAGACATGTCTCCTCAAAAGCCTGGATTCCGAGACCAGCTTAGGGGGTTTTTTGAGGCACCCATCAGAACAAATCTCGTTTCCACAAGGAAACTTGTGCATGGGACCTATGTCAAAAGCTTAGGAGAATACTTCAGGGTCCCGGTGTCACCGCCCCATTCCAAGGCCCTCATGGACACAAACACATATTAGGCCCCAACCTCGGGAAAGTCCATTTCAACACAGCCGCCCCGATTGCTCCCGCAGAGCCATCAAAACTCAACTGTCTTGTTGCTGGGAGAAAATTGGAATGCGAGGCGGGATTCCCTGGCATCGATCCTCGAACGGTGCTCTGGAGTCATTCCATATGGGATGTCCTGGAGCTGACCAACAGGTCTCAATTGTCCCGCAGAAGGAATCCTTGAAGGGGGCATCCCACAACTCCCAACGTGGGAAAACCTCCATGGCCTTGAGATTCCGCTCTGTTCATGAAGGGGCAGTCATGCACAGAAACTCCAACCTGAGCCAACATCTGATCCTCACCGTGACTTCAGATGCTTGAGATATTGGTTCACTCTGCAGGGGGTACATGCTGTGCCCTCTGCCTGAAGCCCAAGTTTAGCTTGTGTTCTCAGACTTCTGTACTCACACTCCTGGCCCAGAAGCCCTCAAGTTTGGCAATTCCGGACTCACAATGCAGCACTCTGCCTGCCATCTATAAAAAATATCTTGCCTAAGAGCAGCCCAGGCACATCAAATGAGGATAAACCTACACGGCACTCGACTGTACCCAAATCATATAGTCAAACCTGGGCACTAATGCACTGTCTGACACAACCTGAGCCAGAACCTCCTGACCAACACCCAGGCAGCTGACCGCACACTGAGCATATCAGACCCGCCATGGCCTTAGGTCGTCATCTCTTCCCAACTTCGGTTTTTCAGGCTTCAGAACCTAGACCTTATCTCCAACCACTGCCCAGGGTTGAAAATGATGCAGACATCAGAACACCTTCCTCATGGCAAGAGACCTTGTGATTGGCATGTTGTCCAAAGTCCAGTGTAGTTGAAACCAGTGTGGCCCATGAGGCCCCGCCCATGCTCGCGGGCCACATTGGTCACAAACACACATTGTGACCCTCAGCCTGTGCCCAGTCCTCAAGTAAGGCCTCTCAGTGGTTGGATGAAGAGACAGCATATTGGGCCTGCCATGCCCCTAGGTCCCAATTTTTAAACATAGTTTGGGTTGTCCCTTCACTCTTCCCCAGGGCTCTGCTTTGGAATTCCTCTTTGGTTGGGACACCTGAGGTAACAAACCTGAGAGGAGAACTCCCATCCCACAGATTGACGGAAAGAAATTGGGACTGGGACAAATACACAGAGAGGAAGATTCGTCCATGGCCCATGAGGCCTCCCCACGTTCCACGCCCATCTTTGATACAAAATCCAGAGACAAAAGCCTGAGCAAGTGCCTCAGACTCGATCTTTCTTCATATCCTGAAGAGTTCTTCTCATGGTTTGTAGATTGGACCTGCCATACGTACTTCCCCAAACGTAAGCTGAGTTTGTGTTTTCAGACTTCTGTCCTCAAATTCCTGGGCCACACTCCCTCCGGGCTGGGGCCCCTGGAGCCACACATTAGGACTGTGCCTACCCAATCCATGGGAACACTGCCCATTCCATTGTCCAAAATCGTACAATTTAGGAGAACCCTCCAAATTTCCCGAGGCCATCACAATAGTGTAGGTTTCCCGGTATAAACAAGGGCGGTCTGACACCAGCTGAGCATCAACCTCCACTCATACCATAGATGGATGTCCCCAGAGAAGAAGATGGAACCATACAGGACCCTAGGCCATAATCGGATCCATTGCTTTGGTTTACAGGCATGTCTCCTCAAAAGCCTGGATTCCAGACCAGCATAGGGGATTTCCTGAGGCACCCATCAGAACAAATCTCGTCTCGACAAGGAAACTTGTGCATGGGACCTATGTCAAAAGCTTAGGAGAATACTTCAGGGTCCCGGTGCCACCGCCCCATTCCAATGCCCTCATGGAAACAAACACATATCAGGCCCCATTCTCGGGAAAGTCCATTTCAACTAGCCAACCCGGTTGCTACCGCAGAGTCTTCAGATCTCAACTGTCTTGTTGCTAGGAGACAATTGGAATGCGAGGCCCACTTCCCTGGCATCCATCCCCGAACGGTGCTCTGGAGTACTTCCATATGGGATATCCTGGAGCTGCCCAACAGGTCTCAATTGTCCCGCAGAAGGAATCCTTGAAGGGGGCATCCCACAACTCCCAACGTGGGAAAACCTCCATGGCCTTGAAATTCCGCTCCGTTCATGAAGGGGCAGTCATGCACAGAAACTCCAACCCGAGGCAAAGTCTGATCCTCGCCGTGACTTCATACGCAAGAGATATTGTTTCAGATCTGCAGGCGGTACCTGCCGTGCCCTCGGCCTGAAGCCCAAGTCTAGCTTGTGTTCTCAGACTTCTGTCCTCATACTCCTGGCCCAGAAGCCCTCAAGTTTGGCAATTCCGGACCCACAATGCAGCACCCTGCCTCCCCTCTAGAAAAAATATCTTGCCTAATGATTTGCCCAGGCACTTCAAATGAGGATAAACTTAAACGGCACTCGACTGTACCTAAATTATATAGTCTAACCTGGGCACTAATGCACTGTCTGACACAACCTGAACCCGAAACTCCGGACCAACACCCAGGCAGCTGACCGCACACTGAGCACATCAGACCCGCCATGGCTTTAGGTCGTCATCTCTTCCCAACTACGGTTTTCAGACTTCAGATCCTAGACCTTATAGCCAACCACTGCCCAGGGTTGAAAATGATGCAGAAATCAGAGCTCCTTCCCCATGGCAAGAGACCTTGTGATTGGCATATTGTCCTAAGTTCAGTGTATTTGAAACCAGTATGGCCCATGAGGCCCCGCCCATGCTCGCGGCCACATTGGTCACAAACACACATTGTGACTCTCAGGCTGTGCCCAGTCCTTAAGTAAGGCCACTCAGTGGCTGGATGAAGAGACAGCATATTGGGCCTGCCATGCCCCTAGGCCCCAATTTTTAACCATCGTTTGGGTTGTCCCTTCACTCTTCCCCAGGGCTCTGCTTTGGAATTCCTCTTTGGTTGGGCCACCTGAATTAACAAACCTGAGAGGATACCTCCCATTCCACAGATTGATAGAAAGAAATTGGGACCGGGCCAAATCAACAGAGAGGAAGATTCATCCATGGCCCATGAGGCCTCGCCACGTTCCACGCCCATCTTTGATACAAAATCCAGAGACAAAAGCCTGAGCAAGCGCCTCAGACTCGCTCTTTCTTCATATCCTGAAGAGTTCTTCTCATGGTTTGTAGATTGGACCTGCCATACCTACGTCCCCAACCTAAGCTGAGTTTGTGTTTTCAGACTTCTGTCCTCAAATTTCTGGGCCACACACCCTCCAGGCTGGGGCCCCTCGAGCCACACATTAGGACTGTGCCTACCCAATCCATGGGAATTCTGCCCATTCCATTGTTCAAAATCGTACAAATTAGAAGAACCCTCCAAAGTCCCCAAGGCCATCCCAATAGTGTAGTTCTCCCGGGACAAACAAGGGCGGTCTGACACCAGCTGAGCATCTACATCCACTCATACCATAAATGGATGTCCCCAGAGAAGAAGATGGAACCAGACAGGACCCTAGGCCATAATCGGATCCATTGCTTTGGTTTACAGGCATGTCTCCTCAAAAGCCTGGATTCCAATACCAGCATAGGCGGTTTCCTGAGGCACCCCTCAGAACAAATCTCATCTCCACAAGGAAACTTGTGCATGGGAGGTATGTCAAAAGCTTAGGAGAATACTTCAGGGTCCCGGTGCCAACGCCCCATTCCAAGGCCCTCATGGACACAAACACACAATGGGCCCGATCCTAAAAGTCCATTTCAACTCAGCCACGCCGGTTGCTCCCGCAGAGCTATCCGATCTCAACTGTCTTGTTGCTAGGAGACATTTGGAATGCGAGGCCCGCTTCCCAGGCATCCACCCCGAACGGTGCTCTGGAGTCCTTCCATATGGGATATCCTGGAGCTGCCCAACAGGTCTCAATTGTCCCGCAGAAGGAATCCTTGAAGGGGGCATCCCAGAACTCCCAACGTGGGAAAACCTCCATGGCCTTGAGATTCCGCTCCGTTCATGAAGGGGCAGTCATGCACAGAAACTCCAACCCGAGCCAACGTCTGATCCTCGCCGTGACTTCAGAAGCATGAGATATTCGTTCAGATCTGCAGGGGGTACCAGCCTTGCCCTCGGCCTGAAGCCCAAGTCTAGCTTCTGTTCTCAGACTTGTCCTCACACTCCTGGTCCAGAATCCCTCATGTTTGGCAATACCGGACCCACAATGCAGCACTCTGCCTGCCTCTAGAAAAAATATATTGCCTAATGAGTAGCCCAGGCACCTCAAATGAGGATAAACCTACACGGCTCTCGACTGTACCTGAATTATATAGTCTAACCTGGGTACTAATTCACTGTCTGACACAACCTGAACCCGAACCTCCGGACCAACACCCAGGCAGCTGACCGCACACTGAGCACATCAGACCCGCCATGGCCTTAGGTCGTCATCTCTTCCCAACTGCGGTTTTCAGGCTTCAGAACGTAGACCTTATCTCCAAACACTGCCCAGGGTTGAAAATGATGCAGAAATCAGAGCTCCTTCCCCATGGCAAGAGACCTTGTGATTGGCATGTTATCCAAAGTTCAGTGTAGTTGAAACCAGTGTGGCCCATGAGGCCCCGCCCATGCTCGCGGGCCACATTGGTCACAAACACACATGCTGACCCTCAGCCTGTGCCCAGTCTTTAAGTAAGACCACTCAGTGGCTGGATGAAGAGACAGCATATTGGGTCTGCCATGCCCCTAGGCCCCAATTTATAACCATCGTTTGGGTTGTCCCTTCACTCTTCCCCAGGGCTCTGCTTTGGAATTCCTCTTTGGTTGGGACACCTGAGGTAACAAACCTGAGAGGAGACCTCCCATCCCACAGATTGACAGAAAGAAATTGGGACCGGGCCAAATCCACAGAGAGGAAGATTCGTCCATGGCCCATGAGGCCTCCCCACGTTCCACGCTCATCTTTGATACAAAATCCAAAGACAAAAGCCTGAGCAAGCGCCTCAGACTCGCTCTTTCTTCATATCCTGAAGAGTCCTTCTCATGGTTTGTAGATTGGCCCTGCCATACCTACGTTCCCAACCTAAGCTGAGTTTGTGTTTTCAGACTTCTGTCCTCAGATTCCTGGGCCACACACCCTCCAGGCTGGGGCCCCTGGAGCCACACATTAGGACTGTGCCTATCCAATCCATGGGCATTCTGCCCATTCCATTATCCAAAATCGTACAAATTAGGAGAACTCTCCAAAGTCCCCGAGGCCATTCCAATAGTGTAGGTCTCCGGGGACAAAAAAGGGCGGTCTGACACCAGCTGAGCATCTACCTCCACTCATATCATAAATGGATGTCCCCAGAGAAGAAGATGGAACCAGACAGGACCCTAGGCCATATTCGGATCCATTGCTTTGGTTTACAGACATGTCTCCTCAAAAGCCTGGATTCCAAGACCAGCATAGGGGGTTTTTTGAGGCACCCATCAAACAAATCTCGTTTCCACAAGGAAACTTGTGCATGGGACCTATGTCAAAAGCTTAGGAGAATACTTCAGGGTCCCGGTGTCACCGCCCCATTCCAAGGCCCTCATGGACACAAACACATATTAGGCCCCAACCTCGGGAAAGTCCATTTCAACACAGCCGCCCCGATTGCTCCCGCAGAGCCATCAAAACTCAACTGTCTTGTTGCTGGGAGAAAATTGGAATGCGAGGCGGGATTCCCTGGCATCGATCCTCGAATGGTGCTCTGGAGTCATTCCATATGGGATGTCCTGGAGCTGACCAACAGGTCTCAATTGTCCCGCAGAAGGAATCCTTGAAGGGGGCATCCCACAACTCCCAACGTGGGAAAACCTCCATGGCCTTGAGATTCCGCTCTGTTCATGAAGGGGCAGTCATGCACAGAAACTCCAACCTGAGCCAACATCTGATCCTCACCGTGACTTCAGATGCTTGAGATATTGGTTCACTCTGCAGGGGGTACATGCTGTGCCCTCTGCCTGAAGCCCAAGTTTAGCTTGTGTTCTCAGACTTCTGTACTCACACTCCTGGCCCAGAAGCCCTCAAGTTTGGCAATTCCGGACTCACAATGCAGCACTCTGCCTGCCATCTATAAAAAATATCTTGCCTAAGAGCAGCCCAGGCACATCAAATGAGGATAAACCTACACGGCACTCGACTGTACCCAAATCATATAGTCAAACCTGGGCACTAATGCACTGTCTGACACAACCTGAGCCAGAACCTCCTGACCAACACCCAGGCAGCTGACCGCACACTGAGCATATCAGACCCGCCATGGCCTTAGGTCGTCATCTCTTCCCAACTTCGGTTTTTCAGGCTTCAGAACCTAGACCTTATCTCCAACCACTGCCCAGGGTTGAAAATGATGCAGACATCAGAACACCTTCCTCATGGCAAGAGACCTTGTGATTGGCATGTTGTCCAAAGTCCAGTGTAGTTGAAACCAGTGTGGCCCATGAGGCCCCGCCCATGCTCGCGGGCCACATTGGTCACAAACACACATTGTGACCCTCAGCCTGTGCCCAGTCCTCAAGTAAGGCCTCTCAGTGGTTGGATGAAGAGACAGCATATTGGGCCTGCCATGCCCCTAGGTCCCAATTTTTAAACATAGTTTGGGTTGTCCCTTCACTCTTCCCCAGGGCTCTGCTTTGGAATTCCTCTTTGGTTGGGACACCTGAGGTAACAAACCTGAGAGGAGAACTCCCATCCCACAGATTGACGGAAAGAAATTGGGACTGGGACAAATACACAGAGAGGAAGATTCGTCCATGGCCCATGAGGCCTCCCCACGTTCCACGCCCATCTTTGATACAAAATCCAGAGACAAAAGCCTGAGCAAGTGCCTCAGACTCGATCTTTCTTCATATCCTGAAGAGTTCTTCTCATGGTTTGTAGATTGGACCTGCCATACGTACTTCCCCAAACGTAAGCTGAGTTTGTGTTTTCAGACTTCTGTCCTCAAATTCCTGGGCCACACTCCCTCCGGGCTGGGGCCCCTGGAGCCACACATTAGGACTGTGCCTACACAATCCATGGGAACACTGCCCATTCCATTGTCCAAAATCGTACAAATTAGGAGAACCCTCCAAATTTCCCGAGGCCATCACAATAGTGTAGGTTTCCCGATATAAACAAGGGCGGTCTGACACAAGCTGAGCATCAACCTCCACTCATACCATAGATGGATGTCCCCAGAGAAGAAGATGGAACCATACAGGACCCTAGGCCATAATCGGATCCATTGCTTTGGTTTACAGGCATATCTCCTCAAGAGCCTGGATTCCAAGACCAGCATAGGGGGTTTCCTGAGGCACCCATCAGAACAAAACTCGTCTCCACGAGGAAACTTGTGCATGGGACCTATGTCAAAAGCTTAGGAGAATACTTCAGGGTCCCAGTGCCACTGCTCCATTCCAAGGTCCTCATCGACACAAACACACATTAGGCCCCAAACTCGGGAAAGTCCATTTCAACACAGCCGCCCCGATTGCTCAGTCAGAGCCATAGAACTCAACTGTCTTGTTGCTAGGAGACAATTGGAATGCGAGGCTGGCTTCCCTGGCATCAGTCCTCGAATGGTGCACTGCAGTAATTCCATATGGATTGTCCTGGAGCTGACCAACAGTGCTCAATTGTCCCGCAGAAGGAATCCTTGAAGGGGGATCCCACACTCCCAACGTTGGAAAACCTCCATGGCCTTGAGATTCCGCTCCGTTCATGGAGGGGCAGACATGCACAGAAACTCCAACCCGAGCCAACTTCTGATCCTCGCCGTGACTTCAGATACATGAGATATTGGTTCAGATCTGCAGGGGGTATTTGCCATACCCATTGCCTTACCCAAGGCCTGACGCCCAAGTCTAGCTTGTGTTCTGAAACTTCTGTCCTCACACTCTTGGCCCAGAAGCCCTCAAGTTTGGCAATTCCGGACCCTCAATGCAGCAATATGCCTGCCCTCTGGGAAAAATATATTGCTTAATGATTTTCCCAGGCACCTCAAATGAGGATAAACTTACACGGCACTCGACTGTACCTAAATTATATAGTCTAACCTGGGCAATAATGCACTGTCTGACACAACCTGAACCCGAAACTCTGGACCAACACCCAGGCAGCTGACCGCACACTGAGCACATGAGCCCCGACATGGCCTTAGATTGTCATCACTTCCCAACTGTGGTTTTCAGGCTTCAGAACCTAGACCTTATCTCCAACCACGGCCCAGGGTTGAAAATGATGCAGAAATCAGAGCTCCTTCCCCATGGCAAGAGACCTTGTGATTGGCATGTTATCCAAAGTTCAGTGTAGTTGAAACCAGTGTGGCCCATGAGGCCCCGCCCATACTCGCGGGCCACATTGGTCACAAACACACATGCTGACCCTCAGCCTGTGCCCAGTCTTTAAGTAAGGCCACTCAGTGGCTGGATGAAGAGACAGCATATTGGGTCTGCCATGCCCCTAGGCCCCAATTTATAACCATCGTTTGGGTTGTCCCTTCACTCTTCCCCAGGGCTCTGCTTTGGAATTCCTCTTTGGTTGGGACACCTGAGGTAACAAACCTGAGAGGAGACCTCCCATCCCACAGATTGACGGAACGAAATTGGGACCGGGTCAAATCCACAGAGAGGAAGATTCGTCCATGGCCCATGAGGCCTCCCCACGTTCCACGCCCATCTTTGAAACAAAATCCAGAGACAAAATCCTGAGCAAGTGCCTCAGACTCGCTCTTTCTTCATATCCTGAGGGGTACTTCTCATGGTTTGTAGATTGGGCCTCCCATACCTACGTCCCAAAACCTTAGCTGAGTTTGTGTTTTCAGACTTCTGTCCTCAAAGTCCTGGGCCGCACACCCTCCAGGCTGGGGCCCCTGGAGCCACACATTAGGACTGTGCCTACCCAATCCATGGGAATTCTGCCCATTCCATTGTCCAAAATCTCACCAATTAAGAAAACTCTCCAAAGTCCCCGAGGCCATCCCAATAGTGTAGGTCTCCAGGGACAAACAAGGGCGGTGTGACTCCAGGTGAGCATCTCCCTCCACTCATTCCATAGATGGATATCACCAGAGAAGAAGATTGAACCAGACAGGACCCTAGGCCATAATCGGATCCATTGTTTTGGTTTACAGGCATGTCTCCTCAAAAGCCTGGATTCCAATACCAGCATAGGGGGTTTCCTGAGGCACCCCTCAGAACAAATCTCATCTCCACAAGGAAACTTGTGCATGGGAGGTATGTCAAAAGCTTAGGAGAATACTTCAGGGTCCCGGTGCCAACGCCCCATTTCAAGGCCCTCATGGACACAAACACACAATGGGCCCGATCCTAAAAGTCCATTTCAACTCAGCCACGCCGGTTGCTCCCGCAGAGCTATCCGATCTCAACTGTCTTGTTGCTAGGAGACATTTGGAATGCGAGGCCCGCTTCCCAGGCATCCACCCCGAACGGTGCTCTGGAGTCCTTCCATATGGGATATCCTGGAGCTGCCCAACAGGTCTCAATTGTCCCGCAGAAGGAATCCTTGAAGGGGGCATCCCACAACTCCCAACGTGGGAAAACCTCCATGGCCTTGAGATTCCGCTCCGTTCATGAAGGGGCAGTCATGCACAGAAACTCCAACCCGAGCCAACGTCTGAACCTCGCCGTGACTTCAGAAGCATGAGATATTCGTTCAGATCTGCAGGGGGTACCAGCCGTGCCCTCGGCCTGAAGCCCAAGTCTAGCTTCTGTTCTCAGACTTGTCCTCACACTCCTGGTCCAGAATCCCTCATGTTTGGCAATACCGGACCCACAATGCAGCACTCTGCCTGCCTATAGATAAAATATATTGCCTAATGAGTAGCCCAGGCACCTCAAATGAAAATAAACCTACACGGCTCTCGACTGTACCTGAATTATATAGTCTAACTTGGGTACTAATTCACTGTCTGACACAACCTGAACCCGAACCTCCGGACCAACACCAAGGCAGCTGACCGCACACTGAGCACATCAGAACCGCCATGGCCTTAGGTCGTCATCTCTTCCCAACTGCGGTTTTCAGGCTTCAGAACCTAGACCTTATCTCCAAACACTGCCCAGGGTTGAAAATGATGCAGAAATCAGAGCTCCTTCCCCATGGCAAGAGACCTTGTTATTGGCATGTTGTCCAAAGTTCAGTGTAGTTGAAACAGTGTGGCCTATGAGGTCCCGCCCATGCTCGCGGCGCACATTGGTCACAAAAACACATTGTGACCCAAAGCCTGTGCCCAGTCCTTAAGTAAGGCCACTCAGTGGCTGGATGAAGAGACAGCTTCTTGGGCCTGCCATGCCCCAAGCCCCATTTTTTAACCATAGTTTGGGTTGTCCCTTCACTCTTCCCCAGGTCTCTGCTTTGGAATTCCTCTTTGGTTGGGACACCTGAGGTAACAAACCTGAGAGGAGACCTCCCATCCCACAGATTGACGGAAAGAAATTGGGACCGGGCCAAATCCACAGAGAGGAAGATTCGTCCATGGAACATGAGGTCTCCCCACATCCCATGCCCATCTTTGATACAAAATCCAGAGACAAAAGCCTGAGCACGTGCCTCAGACTCGCTCTTTCTTCATATCCTGAAGAGTTCTTCACATGATTTGTAGATTGGACCTGCCATACCTTCGTCCCCAACCTAAGCTGAGTTTGTGTTTTCAGACCTCTGTCCTCAAATTCCTGTGCCACACACCCTCCAACCTGGGGCCCCTGGAGCCACACATTAGGAATGTGCCTACCCAATCCATGGGAATTCAGCCCATTCCATTGTCCAAAATCGTACAAATTAGGAGAACCCTCCAAAGTTCCCGAGGCCATCCCAATAGTGTAGGTCTCCCGGGACAAACAAGGGCGGTCTTACACCAACTGAGCATCTACCTACACTCATACCATAGATGGATGTCCCCAGAGAAGAAAATGGAACCAGACAGGACCCTAGGCCATAATCAGATCCATTGCTTTGGTTTACAGGCATGTCTCCTCAAAAGCCTGGATTCCACGACCAGCAAAGCGGGTTTCCTGAGGCACCCATCAGAACAAATCTCGTCTCCACAAGGAAACTTGTGCATGAGACCTATGTAAAAAGCTTAGGAGAAAACTTCAGAGTCCCGGTGCCACCGCCCCATTCCAAGGCCATCATGGACACAAACACATATTAGGCCCCATCCTCGGGAAAGTCCATTTCAACTCAGCCACCCTGGTTGCTCCTGCAGAGCCTTCAGATCTCAACTGTCTTGTTGCTAGGAGACAATTAGAATGCGAGGCCGGCTTCCCTGGCATCCATCCCCGAACGGTGCTCTGGACTCATTCCATATGGGATAACATGGAGCTGCCCAACAGGTCTCAATTGGCCCGCAGAAGGAATCCTTGAAGGGGGCATTCCAAAACTCCGAACGTGGGAAAACCTCCATGGCCTTGAGATTCCGCTCCATTCATGAAGGGGCAGTCAGCACAGAAACTCCAACCTGAGCCAACGTCTGAACCTCGCCATAACTTCAGAAGCATGAGATATTCGTTCAGATCTGCAAGGGGTACCAGCCATGCCCTCGGCCTGAAGCCCAAGTCTAGCATTTCTTCTCAGACTTGTCCTCACACTACTGGTCCAGAATCCCTCATGTTCGGCAATACCGGACCCACAATGCAGCACTCTGCTTGCCCTCTAGAAAAAAATATATTGCCTAATGAGTTGCCCAGGCACATCAAATGAGGATAAACCTACACGGCACTAGAATGTACCTAAATTATATATCTAACCTGGGCACTAATGCACAGTCTGACACAACCTGAACCCGAAACTCCGGACCAACACCCAGGCAGCTGCCCGCAAACTGAGCACATCAGACCCGCCATGGCCTTAGGTCGTCATCTCTTCCCCACTGCGGTTTCCAGGCTTCAGAACCTAGACCTTATCTCCAACCACTGCCCAGGGTTGAAAATGATGCAGAAATCAGAGCTCCTTCCCCATGGCAAGAGACCTTGTGATTGGCATGTTGTCCAAAGTTCAGTGTAGATGAAAACAGTGTGGCACATGAGGCCCCGCCCCTGCTGGCGGGCAACATTAGTCACAAACACACATGCTGACCCTCAGCCTGAACCCCGTCCTCACGTAAGGCCACTCAGTGGCTGGAAGAAGAGACAGCATATTTGGCCTGCCATGCCCCTAAGCCCCATTTTTTAATGATAATTTGGGTTGTCACTTCACTCTTCCCCAGGGCTCTGCTTAGGAATTCCTCTTTGGTTGGGACACCTGAGGTAACAAACCTGAGAGGAGACCTCCCATCCCACAGATTGACGGAAAGAAATTGGGACAGGGCCAAATCCACAGATAGGAAGTTTCGTCCATGGCCCATGAGGCCTCCCCACATTCCACAGCCATCGTTGACACAAAATCCAGAGACCAAAGCCTGAGCAAGTCCCTCAGACTCGCTCTTTCTTCATAGCCTGAAGAGTTCTTCTCATGGTTTGTAGATTGGACCTGCCATACCTACGTCCCCAAACCTAAGCTGAGTTTTTGTTTTCAGACATCTGTCTTCAAATTCCTGGGCCACTCACCCTCCAGGCTGGGACCCCTGGGCCACACATAGGACTGTGCCTAACCAATCCATGGGAATTCTGCCCATTCCATTGTTCAAAATCGTACAAATTAGAAGAACCCTCCGAAGTCCCCTAGACCATCCCAATAGTGTAGGTCTCCCGGGACAAACAAGGGCCGTCTGACACCACCTGAGCATGTACCTCCACTCATACCATATATGGACATCCCCAGAGAAGAAATGGAACCAGACAGGACCCTAGGCCATAATCGGATCCATTGCTTTGGTTTACAGGCATGTCTCCTCAAAGCCTGGATTCCTAGACCAGCATAGGGGGTTTCCTGAGGCACCCATCAGAATAAATCTCGTCTCCATAAGGAACTTGTGCATGGGACCTATGTCAAAAGCTTAGGAGAATACTTCAGGGTCCCGGTGCCACCGCCCAAATCCAAGGTCTTAATGGACATAAACACACATTAGGCCCCATCCTCGGGAAAGTCCATTTCAACACAGCCGCCCCAATTGCTCCCCCTGAGCCATCAGATCTCAACTGTCTTGTTGCTAGCAGACAATTGGAATGCGAGGCGGGCTTCCCTAGCATCCATCCCCGAACGGTGCTCTGGTGTCATTCCATATGGGATGTCCTGGAGCTGACAACAGGTCCCAATTTTCCCGCAGAAGGAATCCTTCAAGGAAACATCCCACAACTTCCAACGTGGGAAAACCTCCATTGCCTTGAGTTTCCGTTCCGTTCATGAAGGGGCAGTCATGCACAGAACTCCAACCTGAGCCAACGTCTGATCCTCGCCGTGACTTCAGATGCATGAGATATTGGTTCAGATCTGCAGGCGGTACCTGCCGTGCCCTCGGCCTGAAGCCCAGGTCTAGCTTGTGTTCTCAGACTTCTGTCCTCCTACTCCTGGCCCAGAAGCCCTCAATTTTGGCAATTCTGGACCCACAATGCAGCACTCTGCCAGCGCTCTTAAAAAATATCGTGCCTAATGAGTAGCCCAGGCACCTCAAATGAGTATAAACGTACACGGCACTCGACTGTACCTAAATTATATAGTCTAATCCGGGCACTAATGCACTGGCTGTCAAAACCTGAACCCGAACCTCCGGACCAACACCCAGGCAGCTGACCGCACACTGAGCACATCAGAACCGCCATGGCCTTAGGTCGTCATCTCTTCACAACTGCGGTTTTCAGGCTTCAGAACCTAGACCTTAACTCCAAACACTGCCCAGGGTTGAAAATGATGCAGAAATCAGAGCTCCTTCCCCATGGCAAGAGACCTTGTGATTGGCATGTTGTCCAAAGTTCAGTGTAGTTGAAACAGTGTGGCCTATGAGGTCCCACTCATGCTCGTGGGCCACATTGGGCACAAATACACATTGTGACCCACAGCCTGTGCCCAGTCCTTAAGTAAGGCCACTCAGTGGCTGGATGAAGAGACAGCATATGGGGCCTGCCATTCCCCAAGCCCCATTTTTTAACCATAGTTTGGGTTGTCCCTTCCCTCTTCCCCAGGGCTCTCCTTAGGAATTCCTCTTTGGTTGTACACCTGAGGTAACAAACCTGAGAGGAGACCTCCCATCCCACAGATTCACGGAAAGAAATTGGGACCGGGCCAAATCCACAGAGGAAGATTCGTCCATGGCCCATGAGGCCTCCCCACATTCCACCCCCATATTTGATACAAAATCCATAGACAAAAGCCTGAGCAAGCGCCTCAGACTCGCTCTTTCTTCATATCCTGAAGAGTTCTTCACATGATTTGTAGATTGGACCTGCCATACCTACGTCCCCAAACCTAAGCTGAGTTTGTGTTCTCAGACCTCTGTCCTCAAATTCCTGGGCCAAACACCCTCCAACCTGGGGCCCCTGGAGCCACACATTAGGACTGTGTCTACCCAATCCATGGGAATTCTGCCCATTCCATTGTCCAAAATCGTACAAATTAGGAGAACCCTCCAAAGTTCCCGAGGCCATCCCAATAGTGTAGGTCTCCCGGGACAAACAAGGGCGGTCTGACACCAGCTGAGCTTCTACCTACACTCATACCATAGATGGATGTCCCCAGAGAAGAAGATGGAACCAGACAGTACCCTAGGCCATAATCGGATCCATTGCTTTTGTTTACAGGCATGTCTCCTCAAAAGCCTGGATTCCAAGACCAGCATAGGGGGCTTCCTGAGGCACCCATCAGAACAAATCTCGTCTCCACAAGGAAACTTGTGCATGAGACCTATGTCAAAAGCTTAGCAGAATACTTCAGGGTCCCGGTGCCACCGCCCCATTCCAAGTTCTCATGGACACAAACACATATAAGGCCACATCCTCGGGAAAGTCCATTTCAACTCAGCCACCCCGGTTGCTCCGGCATGGCCTTCAGATCTCAACTGTCTTGTTGCTAGGAGACAATTAGAATGCGAGGCCGGCTTCCCTGGCATCCATCCCCGAACGGTGCTCTGGTGTCATTCCATATCGGATATCCTGGAGCTGCCCACCAGGTCTCAATTGTCCCGCAGAAGGAATCCTTGAAGGGGGCATCCCAAAACTCCCAACGTGGAAAAACCTCCATGGCCTTGAGATTCCGCTCCGTTCATGAAGGGGCAGTCAGCACAGAAACTCCAACTTGAGTGAACGTCTGAACCTCGCCGTAACTTCAGAAGCATGAGATATTCGTTCAGATCTGCAAGGGGTACCAGCCATGCCCTCGGCCTGAAGCCCAAGTCTAGCTTCTGTTCTCAGACTTGTCCTCACACTCCTGGTCCAGAATCCCTCATGTTCGGCAATACCGGACCCACAATGCAGCACTCTGCTTGCCCTCTAGAAAAAATATATTGCCTAATGTGTTGCCCAGGCACCTCAAATGATGATAAACCTACACGGCACTAGAATGTACCTAAATTATATATCTAACCTGGGCACTAATGCACTGTCTGACACAACCTGAAAGAGAACCTCCGGACCAACACCCAGGCAGCTGACCGCACACTGAGCACATCAGACCCGCCATGGCCTTAGTTCGTCATCTCTTCCCAACTGCGGTTTCCAGGCTTCAGAACCTAGACCTTATCTCCAACCACTGCCCAGGGTTGAAAATGATGCAGAAATCAGAGCTCCTTCAACATGGCAAGAGACCTTGTGATTAGCATGTTGTCCAAAATTCAAAGTAGATGAAACCAGTGTGGCACATGAGGCCCCTCCCCTGTTCGCAGGCCACATTAGTCACAAACACACATTGTGACCCTCAGCCTGAACCCCGTCCTCAAGTAAGGGCACTCAGTGGCTGGAAGAAGAGACAGCTTATTGGGCCTGCCATGACCCTAGGCCCCATTTTTTAACCATAATTTGGGTTGTCCCTTCACTCTTCCCCAGGGCTCTCCTTAGGAATTCCTCTTTGGTTGTACACCTGAGGTAACAAACCTGAGAGGAGACCTCCCATCCCACAGATTCACGGAAAGAAATTGGGACCGGGCCAAATCCACAGAGGAAGATTCGTCCATGGCCCATGAGGCCTCCCCACATTCCACCCCCATATTTGATACAAAATCCATAGACAAAAGCCTGAGCAAGCGCCTCAGACTCGCTCTTTCTTCATATCCTGAAGAGTTCTTCACATGATTTGTAGATTGGACCTGCCATACCTACGTCCCCAAACCTAAGCTGAGTTTGTGTTCTCAGACCTCTGTCCTCAAATTCCTGGGCCAAACACCCTCCAACCTGGGGCCCCTGGAGCCACACATTAGGACTGTGTCTACCCAATCCATGGGAATTCTGCCCATTCCATTGTCCAAAATCGTACAAATTAGGAGAACCCTCCAAAGTTCCCGAGGCCATCCCAATAGTGTAGGTCTCCCGGGACAAACAAGGGCGGTCTGACACCAGCTGAGCTTCTACCTACACTCATACCATAGATGGATGTCCCCAGAGAAGAAGATGGAACCAGACAGTACCCTAGGCCATAATCGGATCCATTGCTTTTGTTTACAGGCATGTCTCCTCAAAAGCCTGGATTCCAAGACCAGCATAGGGGGCTTCCTGAGGCACCCATCAGAACAAATCTCGTCTCCACAAGGAAACTTGTGCATGAGACCTATGTCAAAAGCTTAGGAGAATACTTCAGGGTCCCGGTGCCACCGCCCCATTCCAAGTTCTCATGGACACAAACACATATAAGGCCACATCCTCGGGAAAGTCCATTTCAACTCAGCCACCCCGGTTGCTCCGGCATGGCCTTCAGATCTCAACTGTCTTGTTGCTAGGAGACAATTAGAATGCGAGGCCGGCTTCCCTGGCATCCATCCCCGAACGGTGCTCTGGTGTCATTCCATATCGGATATCCTGGAGCTGCCCACCAGGTCTCAATTGTCCCGCAGAAGGAATCCTTGAAGGGGGCATCCCAAAACTCCCAACGTGGAAAAACCTCCATGGCCTTGAGATTCCGCTCCGTTCATGAAGGGGCAGTCAGCACAGAAACTCCAACTTGAGTGAACGTCTGAACCTCGCCGTAACTTCAGAAGCATGAGATATTCGTTCAGATCTGCAAGGGGTACCAGCCATGCCCTCGGCCTGAAGCCCAAGTCTAGCTTCTGTTCTCAGACTTGTCCTCACACTCCTGGTCCAGAATCCCTCATGTTCGGCAATACCGGACCCACAATGCAGCACTCTGCTTGCCCTCTAGAAAAAATATATTGCCTAATGTGTTGCCCAGGCACCTCAAATGATGATAAACCTACACGGCACTAGAATGTACCTAAATTATATATCTAACCTGGGCACTAATGCACTGTCTGACACAACCTGAAAGAGAACCTCCGGACCAACACCCAGGCAGCTGACCGCACACTGAGCACATCAGACCCGCCATGGCCTTAGTTCGTCATCTCTTCCCAACTGCGGTTTCCAGGCTTCAGAACCTAGACCTTATCTCCAACCACTGCCCAGGGTTGAAAATGATGCAGAAATCAGAGCTCCTTCAACATGGCAAGAGACCTTGTGATTAGCATGTTGTCCAAAATTCAAAGTAGATGAAACCAGTGTGGCACATGAGGCCCCTCCCCTGTTCGCAGGCCACATTAGTCACAAACACACATTGTGACCCTCAGCCTGAACCCCGTCCTCAAGTAAGGGCACTCAGTGGCTGGAAGAAGAGACAGCTTATTGGGCCTGCCATGACCCTAGGCCCCATTTTTTAACCATAATTTGGGTTGTCCCTTCACTCTTCCCCAGGGCTCTCCATAGGAATTCCTCTTTGGTTGTACACCTGAGGTAACAAACCTGAGAGGAGACCTCCCATCCCACAGATTCACGGAAAGAAATTGGGACCGGGCCAAATCCACAGAGAGGAAGATTCGTCCATGGCCCATGCGGTCTTCCCACATTTGACGCCCATCTTTGATACAAAATCCACAGACAAATGCCTGAGGAAGCACCTCAGAATCACTCTTTTTTCATATCCTGAAGAGTTCTTCTCATGGTTGTAGATTGGACCTGCCATACCTACGTCCCCAAACCTAAGCTGACTTTGTGTTTTCAGACTTCTGTCTTCAAATTCCTGGGCCACACACACTCCAGGCTGGGGCCTCTGGAGCCACACATTAGGACTGTGCCTACCAAATCCATGGGTATTCTGCCCATTCCATTGCCCAAAATCGTACAAATTAGGAGAACCCTCCAAAGTTCCCGAGGCCATCCCAATAATGTAGGAGTCCGTGGACAAACAAGGGAGGTCTGACACCAGCTGAGCATCTACCTCCACTCATACTATAGATGGATGTCCCCAGAGAAGAAGATGGAATCAGACAGGACCCTAGGCCATAATCGGATCCATTGCTTTGGTTTAAAGGCATGTCTCCTCAAAAGCCTGGATTCCAAGACCAGCATAGGGGGTTTCCTGAGGCACCCATCAGAACAAATCTCGTCTCCACAAGAAAACTTCAGTTTCGGACCTATGTCAAAAGCTTAGGAGAATACTTCAGGGTCCCGGTGCCACCGCCCCATTCCAAGGCTTTAATGGACACAAACACATATTAGGCCCCATCCTCTGGAAAGTCCATTTCAACTCAGCCACATCGGTTGCTCCCGCAGAGCCATCAGATCTCAACTGTCTTGTTGCTAGGAGACAATTGGTATGCGGGGCCGGCTACCCTGGCATCATCCCCGAAAGTGCTTTGGAGTCATTCCATATGGGATATCTTGGAGCTGCCCCTAAAGGTCTCAATTTTCCCGCAGAAGAAATCCTTGAAAGGGGCATCCCACAACTCTCAACGTGGGAAAAACTCCATGGCCTTGAGGTTCCGGTCCGTTCATGAAGGGGCAGTCATGCACAGAAACTCCAAACTGAGCCAACGTCTGAACCTCGCCGTGACTTCAGATGCATGAGAGATTGGTTCAGATCTGCAGGGGGTACCTGCCGTGCCCTCGGCCTGAAGCCCAAGTCTAGATCGTGTTCTCAGACTTCTGTCCTCACACTCCTGGTCCAAGAGTCCAGAAGTTTGGCAATTCCGGACCCACAATGCAGCACTCTGCCTGCCCTCTAGCAAAAATATCTTGCCTAATGAGCTGCCCTGGCACCTCAAATGAGGATAAACCTACACGGCACTCAACTGTACGCAAATTATAGAGTGTAACTTGGGCACTAATGCACTGTCTGACACCACATGAGACCGAAACTCCTGAACAACACCCAGGCAGCTGACCGCACACTGAGCACAACAGACCCGCCATGGCCTTAGGCCGTCATCTCTTCCAAACAGCGGTTTTCATGCTTCAGTACCTAGAACTTATCTCCAACCACTGCCCAGGATTGAAAATGATGCAGAAATCAGAACTCCTTCCCCATGGCAAGAGACCTTCTGATTGGCAAGTTGTCCAAAGTTTAGTGTAGTTGAAACCAGTGTGGCCCATGAGGCCACGCCCACTCTCCCGGGCCACATTGGACACAAACACACATTGTGACCCTCAGCCTGAGCCCAGTCCTCAAGTAAGGCCTCTCAGCGGATGGATGAAGAGACAGCATATTGGGCCTGCCATGCCCCTAGGCGCCAATTTTTAACCATAGTTTGGGTTGTCCCTTCACTCTTCCCTAGGTCTCTGCTTTGGAATTCCTCTTTGGTTGGGACACCTGAGGTAACAAACCTGAAAGGAGACCTTCCATCCCACAGATTGACGAAAAACAATTGGGACCGGACCAAATCCAAAGAGAGGAAGATTCGTCCATGGCCCATGAGGCCTCCCCACATCCACGGCCATCGTTGATACAAAGGCCAGAGACAAAAGCCAGAGCAAGTGCCTCAGACTCGCTCTTTCTTCATATGCTGAAGAGTTCTTCTCATGGTTTGTAGAATGGACCTGCCATACCTACGTCCCCTAACCTAAGCTGAGTTTGTGTTCTCAGACCTCTGTCCTCAAATTCCTGGGCCAAACACCCTCCAACCTGGGGCCCCTGGAGCCACACATTAGGACTGTGTCTACCCAATCCATGGGAATTCTGCCCATTCCATTGTCCAAAATCGTACAAATTAGGAGAACCCTCCAAAGTTCCCGAGGCCATCCCAATAGTGTAGGTCTCCCGGGACAAACAAGGGCGGTCTGACACCAGCTGAGCTTCTACCTACACTCATACCATAGATGGATGTCCCCAGAGAAGAAGATGGAACCAGACAGTACCCTAGGCCATAATCGGATCCATTGCTTTTGTTTACAGGCATGTCTCCTCAAAAGCCTGGATTCCAAGACCAGCATAGGGGGCTTCCTGAGGCACCCATCAGAACAAATCTCGTCTCCACAAGGAAACTTGTGCATGAGACCTATGTCAAAAGCTTAGCAGAATACTTCAGGGTCCCGGTGCCACCGCCCCATTCCAAGTTCTCATGGACACAAACACATATAAGGCCACATCCTCGGGAAAGTCCATTTCAACTCAGCCACCCCGGTTGCTCCGGCATGGCCTTCAGATCTCAACTGTCTTGTTGCTAGGAGACAATTAGAATGCGAGGCCGGCTTCCCTGGCATCCATCCCCGAACGGTGCTCTGGTGTCATTCCATATCGGATATCCTGGAGCTGCCCACCAGGTCTCAATTGTCCCGCAGAAGGAATCCTTGAAGGGGGCATCCCAAAACTCCCAACGTGGAAAAACCTCCATGGCCTTGAGATTCCGCTCCGTTCATGAAGGGGCAGTCAGCACAGAAACTCCAACTTGAGTGAACGTCTGAACCTCGCCGTAACTTCAGAAGCATGAGATATTCGTTCAGATCTGCAAGGGGTACCAGCCATGCCCTCGGCCTGAAGCCCAAGTCTAGCTTCTGTTCTCAGACTTGTCCTCACACTCCTGGTCCAGAATCCCTCATGTTCGGCAATACCGGACCCACAATGCAGCACTCTGCTTGCCCTCTAGAAAAAATATATTGCCTAATGTGTTGCCCAGGCACCTCAAATGATGATAAACCTACACGGCACTAGAATGTACCTAAATTATATATCTAACCTGGGCACTAATGCACTGTCTGACACAACCTGAAAGAGAACCTCCGGACCAACACCCAGGCAGCTGACCGCACACTGAGCACATCAGACCCGCCATGGCCTTAGTTCGTCATCTCTTCCCAACTGCGGTTTCCAGGCTTCAGAACCTAGACCTTATCTCCAACCACTGCCCAGGGTTGAAAATGATGCAGAAATCAGAGCTCCTTCAACATGGCAAGAGACCTTGTGATTAGCATGTTGTCCAAAATTCAAAGTAGATGAAACCAGTGTGGCACATGAGGCCCCTCCCCTGTTCGCAGGCCACATTAGTCACAAACACACATTGTGACCCTCAGCCTGAACCCCGTCCTCAAGTAAGGGCACTCAGTGGCTGGAAGAAGAGACAGCTTATTGGGCCTGCCATGACCCTAGGCCCCATTTTTTAACCATAATTTGGGTTGTCCCTTCACTCTTCCCCAGGGCTCTCCATAGGAATTCCTCTTTGGTTGTACACCTGAGGTAACAAACCTGAGAGGAGACCTCCCATCCCACAGATTCACGGAAAGAAATTGGGACCGGGCCAAATCCACAGAGAGGAAGATTCGTCCATGGCCCATGCGGTCTTCCCACATTTGACGCCCATCTTTGATACAAAATCCACAGACAAATGCCTGAGGAAGCACCTCAGAATCACTCTTTTTTCATATCCTGAAGAGTTCTTCTCATGGTTGTAGATTGGACCTGCCATACCTACGTCCCCAAACCTAAGCTGACTTTGTGTTTTCAGACTTCTGTCTTCAAATTCCTGGGCCACACACACTCCAGGCTGGGGCCTCTGGAGCCACACATTAGGACTGTGCCTACCAAATCCATGGGTATTCTGCCCATTCCATTGCCCAAAATCGTACAAATTAGGAGAACCCTCCAAAGTTCCCGAGGCCATCCCAATAATGTAGGAGTCCGTGGACAAACAAGGGAGGTCTGACACCAGCTGAGCATCTACCTCCACTCATACTATAGATGGATGTCCCCAGAGAAGAAGATGGAATCAGACAGGACCCTAGGCCATAATCGGATCCATTGCTTTGGTTTAAAGGCATGTCTCCTCAAAAGCCTGGATTCCAAGACCAGCATAGGGGGTTTCCTGAGGCACCCATCAGAACAAATCTCGTCTCCACAAGAAAACTTCAGTTTCGGACCTATGTCAAAAGCTTAGGAGAATACTTCAGGGTCCCGGTGCCACCGCCCCATTCCAAGGCTTTAATGGACACAAACACATATTAGGCCCCATCCTCTGGAAAGTCCATTTCAACTCAGCCACATCGGTTGCTCCCGCAGAGCCATCAGATCTCAACTGTCTTGTTGCTAGGAGACAATTGGTATGCGGGGCCGGCTACCCTGGCATCATCCCCGAAAGTGCTTTGGAGTCATTCCATATGGGATATCTTGGAGCTGCCCCTAAAGGTCTCAATTTTCCCGCAGAAGAAATCCTTGAAAGGGGCATCCCACAACTCTCAACGTGGGAAAAACTCCATGGCCTTGAGGTTCCGGTCCGTTCATGAAGGGGCAGTCATGCACAGAAACTCCAAACTGAGCCAACGTCTGAACCTCGCCGTGACTTCAGATGCATGAGAGATTGGTTCAGATCTGCAGGGGGTACCTGCCGTGCCCTCGGCCTGAAGCCCAAGTCTAGATCGTGTTCTCAGACTTCTGTCCTCACACTCCTGGTCCAAGAGTCCAGAAGTTTGGCAATTCCGGACCCACAATGCAGCACTCTGCCTGCCCTCTAGCAAAAATATCTTGCCTAATGAGCTGCCCTGGCACCTCAAATGTGGATAAACCTACACGGCACTCAACTGTACGCAAATTATAGAGTGTAACTTGGGCACTAATGCACTGTCTGACACCACATGAGACCGAAACTCCTGAACAACACCCAGGCAGCTGACCGCACACTGAGCACAACAGACCCGCCATGGCCTTAGGCCGTCATCTCTTCCAAACAGCGGTTTTCATGCTTCAGTACCTAGAACTTATCTCCAACCACTGCCCAGGATTGAAAATGATGCAGAAATCAGAACTCCTTCCCCATGGCAAGAGACCTTGTGATTGGCAAGTTGTCCAAAGTTTAGTGTAGTTGAAACCAGTGTGGCCCATGAGGCCACGCCCACTCTCCCGGGCCACATTGGACACAAACACACATTGTGACCCTCAGCCTGAGCCCAGTCCTCAAGTAAGGCCTCTCAGTGGATGGATGAAGAGACAGCATATTGGGCCTGCCATGCCCCTAGGCGCCAATTTTTAACCATAGTTTGGGTTGTCCCTTCACTCTTCCCTAGGTCTCTGCTTTGGAATTCCTCTTTGGTTGGGACACCTGAGGTAACAAACCTGAAAGGAGACCTTCCATCCCACAGATTGACGAAAAACAATTGGGACCAGACCAAATCCAAAGAGAGGAAGATTCGTCCATGGCCCATGAGGCCTCCCCACATCCACGGCCATCGTTGATACAAAGGCCAGAGACAAAAGCCAGAGCAAGTGCCTCAGACTCGCTCTTTCTTCATATGCTGAAGAGTTCTTCTCATGGTTTGTAGAATGGACCTGCCATACCTACGTCCCCTAACCTAAGCTGAGTTTGTGTTCTCAGACCTCTGTCCTCAAATTCCTGGGCCAAACACCCTCCAACCTGGGGCCCCTGGAGCCACACATTAGGACTGTGTCTACCCAATCCATGGGAATTCTGCCCATTCCATTGTCCAAAATCGTACAAATTAGGAGAACCCTCCAAAGTTCCCGAGGCCATCCCAATAGTGTAGGTCTCCCGGGACAAACAAGGGCGGTCTGACACCAGCTGAGCTTCTACCTACACTCATACCATAGATGGATGTCCCCAGAGAAGAAGATGGAACCAGACAGTACCCTAGGCCATAATCGGATCCATTGCTTTTGTTTACAGGCATGTCTCCTCAAAAGCCTGGATTCCAAGACCAGCATAGGGGGCTTCCTGAGGCACCCATCAGAACAAATCTCGTCTCCACAAGGAAACTTGTGCATGAGACCTATGTCAAAAGCTTAGCAGAATACTTCAGGGTCCCGGTGCCACCGCCCCATTCCAAGTTCTCATGGACACAAACACATATAAGGCCACATCCTCGGGAAAGTCCATTTCAACTCAGCCACCCCGGTTGCTCCGGCATGGCCTTCAGATCTCAACTGTCTTGTTGCTAGGAGACAATTAGAATGCGAGGCCGGCTTCCCTGGCATCCATCCCCGAACGGTGCTCTGGTGTCATTCCATATCGGATATCCTGGAGCTGCCCACCAGGTCTCAATTGTCCCGCAGAAGGAATCCTTGAAGGGGGCATCCCAAAACTCCCAACGTGGAAAAACCTCCATGGCCTTGAGATTCCGCTCCGTTCATGAAGGGGCAGTCAGCACAGAAACTCCAACTTGAGTGAACGTCTGAACCTCGCCGTAACTTCAGAAGCATGAGATATTCGTTCAGATCTGCAAGGGGTACCAGCCATGCCCTCGGCCTGAAGCCCAAGTCTAGCTTCTGTTCTCAGACTTGTCCTCACACTCCTGGTCCAGAATCCCTCATGTTCGGCAATACCGGACCCACAATGCAGCACTCTGCTTGCCCTCTAGAAAAAATATATTGCCTAATGTGTTGCCCAGGCACCTCAAATGATGATAAACCTACACGGCACTAGAATGTACCTAAATTATATATCTAACCTGGGCACTAATGCACTGTCTGACACAACCTGAAAGAGAACCTCCGGACCAACACCCAGGCAGCTGACCGCACACTGAGCACATCAGACCCGCCATGGCCTTAGTTCGTCATCTCTTCCCAACTGCGGTTTCCAGGCTTCAGAACCTAGACCTTATCTCCAACCACTGCCCAGGGTTGAAAATGATGCAGAAATCAGAGCTCCTTCAACATGGCAAGAGACCTTGTGATTAGCATGTTGTCCAAAATTCAAAGTAGATGAAACCAGTGTGGCACATGAGGCCCCTCCCCTGTTCGCAGGCCACATTAGTCACAAACACACATTGTGACCCTCAGCCTGAACCCCGTCCTCAAGTAAGGGCACTCAGTGGCTGGAAGAAGAGACAGCTTATTGGGCCTGCCATGACCCTAGGCCCCATTTTTTAACCATAATTTGGGTTGTCCCTTCACTCTTCCCCAGGGCTCTCCATAGGAATTCCTCTTTGGTTGTACACCTGAGGTAACAAACCTGAGAGGAGACCTCCCATCCCACAGATTCACGGAAAGAAATTGGGACCGGGCCAAATCCACAGAGAGGAAGATTCGTCCATGGCCCATGCGGTCTTCCCACATTTGACGCCCATCTTTGATACAAAATCCACAGACAAATGCCTGAGGAAGCACCTCAGAATCACTCTTTTTTCATATCCTGAAGAGTTCTTCTCATGGTTGTAGATTGGACCTGCCATACCTACGTCCCCAAACCTAAGCTGACTTTGTGTTTTCAGACTTCTGTCTTCAAATTCCTGGGCCACACACACTCCAGGCTGGGGCCTCTGGAGCCACACATTAGGACTGTGCCTACCAAATCCATGGGTATTCTGCCCATTCCATTGCCCAAAATCGTACAAATTAGGAGAACCCTCCAAAGTTCCCGAGGCCATCCCAATAATGTAGGAGTCCGTGGACAAACAAGGGAGGTCTGACACCAGCTGAGCATCTACCTCCACTCATACTATAGATGGATGTCCCCAGAGAAGAAGATGGAATCAGACAGGACCCTAGGCCATAATCGGATCCATTGCTTTGGTTTAAAGGCATGTCTCCTCAAAAGCCTGGATTCCAAGACCAGCATAGGGGGTTTCCTGAGGCACCCATCAGAACAAATCTCGTCTCCACAAGAAAACTTCAGTTTCGGACCTATGTCAAAAGCTTAGGAGAATACTTCAGGGTCCCGGTGCCACCGCCCCATTCCAAGGCTTTAATGGACACAAACACATATTAGGCCCCATCCTCTGGAAAGTCCATTTCAACTCAGCCACATCGGTTGCTCCCGCAGAGCCATCAGATCTCAACTGTCTTGTTGCTAGGAGACAATTGGTATGCGGGGCCGGCTACCCTGGCATCATCCCCGAAAGTGCTTTGGAGTCATTCCATATGGGATATCTTGGAGCTGCCCCTAAAGGTCTCAATTTTCCCGCAGAAGAAATCCTTGAAAGGGGCATCCCACAACTCTCAACGTGGGAAAAACTCCATGGCCTTGAGGTTCCGGTCCGTTCATGAAGGGGCAGTCATGCACAGAAACTCCAAACTGAGCCAACGTCTGAACCTCGCCGTGACTTCAGATGCATGAGAGATTGGTTCAGATCTGCAGGGGGTACCTGCCGTGCCCTCGGCCTGAAGCCCAAGTCTAGATCGTGTTCTCAGACTTCTGTCCTCACACTCCTGGTCCAAGAGTCCAGAAGTTTGGCAATTCCGGACCCACAATGCAGCACTCTGCCTGCCCTCTAGCAAAAATATCTTGCCTAATGAGCTGCCCTGGCACCTCAAATGAGGATAAACCTACACGGCACTCAACTGTACGCAAATTATAGAGTGTAACTTGGGCACTAATGCACTGTCTGACACCACATGAGACCGAAACTCCTGAACAACACCCAGGCAGCTGACAGCACACTGAGCACAACAGACCCGCCATGGCCTTAGGCCGTCATCTCTTCCAAACAGCGGTTTTCATGCTTCAGTACCTAGAACTTATCTCCAACCACTGCCCAGGATTGAAAATGATGCAGAAATCAGAACTCCTTCCCCATGGCAAGAGACCTTGTGATTGGCAAGTTGTCCAAAGTTTAGTGTAGTTGAAACCAGTGTGGCCCATGAGGCCACGCCCACTCTCCCGGGCCACATTGGACACAAACACACATTGTGACCCTCAGCCTGAGCCCAGTCCTCAAGTAAGGCCTCTCAGTGGATGGATGAAGAGACAGCATATTGGGCCTGCCATGCCCCTAGGCGCCAATTTTTAACCATAGTTTGGGTTGTCCCTTCACTCTTCCCTAGGTCTCTGCTTTGGAATTCCTCTTTGGTTGGGACACCTGAGGTAACAAACCTGAAAGGAGACCTTCCATCCCACAGATTGACGAAAAACAATTGGGACCAGACCAAATCCAAAGAGAGGAAGATTCGTCCATGGCCCATGAGGCCTCCCCACATCCACGGCCATCGTTGATACAAAGGCCAGAGACAAAAGCCAGAGCAAGTGCCTCAGACTCGCTCTTTCTTCATATGCTGAAGAGTTCTTCTCATGGTTTGTAGAATGGACCTGCCATACCTACGTCCCCTAACCTAAGCTGAGTTTGTGTTCTCAGACCTCTGTCCTCAAATTCCTGGGCCAAACACCCTCCAACCTGGGGCCCCTGGAGCCACACATTAGGACTGTGTCTACCCAATCCATGGGAATTCTGCCCATTCCATTGTCCAAAATCGTACAAATTAGGAGAACCCTCCAAAGTTCCCGAGGCCATCCCAATAGTGTAGGTCTCCCGGGACAAACAAGGGCGGTCTGACACCAGCTGAGCTTCTACCTACACTCATACCATAGATGGATGTCCCCAGAGAAGAAGATGGAACCAGACAGTACCCTAGGCCATAATCGGATCCATTGCTTTTGTTTACAGGCATGTCTCCTCAAAAGCCTGGATTCCAAGACCAGCATAGGGGGCTTCCTGAGGCACCCATCAGAACAAATCTCGTCTCCACAAGGAAACTTGTGCATGAGACCTATGTCAAAAGCTTAGCAGAATACTTCAGGGTCCCGGTGCCACCGCCCCATTCCAAGTTCTCATGGACAAAAACACATATAAGGCCACATCCTCGGGAAAGTCCATTTCAACTCAGCCACCCCGGTTGCTCCGGCATGGCCTTCAGATCTCAACTGTCTTGTTGCTAGGAGACAATTAGAATGCGAGGCCGGCTTCCCTGGCATCCATCCCCGAACGGTGCTCTGGTGTCATTCCATATCGGATATCCTGGAGCTGCCCACCAGGTCTCAATTGTCCCGCAGAAGGAATCCTTGAAGGGGGCATCCCAAAACTCCCAACGTGGAAAAACCTCCATGGCCTTGAGATTCCGCTCTGTTCATGAAGGGGCAGTCAGCACAGAAACTCCAACTTGAGTGAACGTCTGAACCTCGCCGTAACTTCAGAAGCATGAGATATTCGTTCAGATCTGCAAGGGGTACCAGCCATGCCCTCGGCCTGAAGCCCAAGTCTAGCTTCTGTTCTCAGACTTGTCCTCACACTCCTGGTCCAGAATCCCTCATGTTCGGCAATACCGGACCCACAATGCAGCACTCTGCTTGCCCTCTAGAAAAAATATATTGCCTAATGTGTTGCCCAGGCACCTCAAATGATGATAAACCTACACGGCACTAGAATGTACCTAAATTATATATCTAACCTGGGCACTAATGCACTGTCTGACACAACCTGAAAGAGAACCTCCGGACCAACACCCAGGCAGCTGACCGCACACTGAGCACATCAGACCCGCCATGGCCTTAGTTCGTCATCTCTTCCCAACTGCGGTTTCCAGGCTTCAGAACCTAGACCTTATCTCCAACCACTGCCCAGGGTTGAAAATGATGCAGAAATCAGAGCTCCTTCAACATGGCAAGAGACCTTGTGATTAGCATGTTGTCCAAAATTCAAAGTAGATGAAACCAGTGTGGCACATGAGGCCCCTCCCCTGTTCGCAGGCCACATTAGTCACAAACACACATTGTGACCCTCAGCCTGAACCCCGTCCTCAAGTAAGGGCACTCAGTGGCTGGAAGAAGAGACAGCTTATTGGGCCTGCCATGACCCTAGGCCCCATTTTTTAACCATAATTTGGGTTGTCCCTTCACTCTTCCCCAGGGCTCTCCATAGGAATTCCTCTTTGGTTGTACACCTGAGGTAACAAACCTGAGAGGAGACCTCCCATCCCACAGATTCACGGAAAGAAATTGGGACCGGGCCAAATCCACAGAGAGGAAGATTCGTCCATGGCCCATGCGGTCTTCCCACATTTGACGCCCATCTTTGATACAAAATCCACAGACAAATGCCTGAGGAAGCACCTCAGAATCACTCTTTTTTCATATCCTGAAGAGTTCTTCTCATGGTTGTAGATTGGACCTGCCATACCTACGTCCCCAAACCTAAGCTGACTTTGTGTTTTCAGACTTCTGTCTTCAAATTCCTGGGCCACACACACTCCAGGCTGGGGCCTCTGGAGCCACACATTAGGACTGTGCCTACCAAATCCATGGGTATTCTGCCCATTCCATTGCCCAAAATCGTACAAATTAGGAGAACCCTCCAAAGTTCCCGAGGCCATCCCAATAATGTAGGAGTCCGTGGACAAACAAGGGAGGTCTGACACCAGCTGAGCATCTACCTCCACTCATACTATAGATGGATGTCCCCAGAGAAGAAGATGGAATCAGACAGGACCCTAGGCCATAATCGGATCCATTGCTTTGGTTTAAAGGCATGTCTCCTCAAAAGCCTGGATTCCAAGACCAGCATAGGGGGTTTCCTGAGGCACCCATCAGAACAAATCTCGTCTCCACAAGAAAACTTCAGTTTCGGACCTATGTCAAAAGCTTAGGAGAATACTTCAGGGTCCCGGTGCCACCGCCCCATTCCAAGGCTTTAATGGACACAAACACATATTAGGCCCCATCCTCTGGAAAGTCCATTTCAACTCAGCCACATCGGTTGCTCCCGCAGAGCCATCAGATCTCAACTGTCTTGTTGCTAGGAGACAATTGGTATGCGGGGCCGGCTACCCTGGCATCATCCCCGAAAGTGCTTTGGAGTCATTCCATATGGGATATCTTGGAGCTGCCCCTAAAGGTCTCAATTTTCCCGCAGAAGAAATCCTTGAAAGGGGCATCCCACAACTCTCAACGTGGGAAAAACTCCATGGCCTTGAGGTTCCGGTCCGTTCATGAAGGGGCAGTCATGCACAGAAACTCCAAACTGAGCCAACGTCTGAACCTCGCCGTGACTTCAGATGCATGAGAGATTGGTTCAGATCTGCAGGGGGTACCTGCCGTGCCCTCGGCCTGAAGCCCAAGTCTAGATCGTGTTCTCAGACTTCTGTCCTCACACTCCTGGTCCAAGAGTCCAGAAGTTTGGCAATTCCGGACCCACAATGCAGCACTCTGCCTGCCCTCTAGCAAAAATATCTTGCCTAATGAGCTGCCCTGGCACCTCAAATGAGGATAAACCTACACGGCACTCAACTGTACGCAAATTATAGAGTGTAACTTGGGCACTAATGCACTGTCTGACACCACATGAGACCGAAACTCCTGAACAACACCCAGGCAGCTGACCGCACACTGAGCACAACAGACCCGCCATGGCCTTAGGCCGTCATCTCTTCCAAACAGCGGTTTTCATGCTTCAGTACCTAGAACTTATCTCCAACCACTGCCCAGGATTGAAAATGATGCAGAAATCAGAACTCCTTCCCCATGGCAAGAGACCTTGTGATTGGCAAGTTGTCCAAAGTTTAGTGTAGTTGAAACCAGTGTGGTCCATGAGGCCACGCCCACTCTCCCGGGCCACATTGGACACAAACACACATTGTGACCCTCAGCCTGAGCCCAGTCCTCAAGTAAGGCCTCTCAGTGGATGGATGAAGAGACAGCATATTGGGCCTGCCATGCCCCTAGGCGCCAATTTTTAACCATAGTTTGGGTTGTCCCTTCACTCTTCCCTAGGTCTCTGCTTTGGAATTCCTCTTTGGTTGGGACACCTGAGGTAACAAACCTGAAAGGAGACCTTCCATCCCACAGATTGACGAAAAACAATTGGGGCCGGACCAAATCCAAAGAGAGGAAGATTCGTCCATGGCCCATGAGGCCTCCCCACATCCACGGCCATCGTTGATAAAAAGTCCAGAGACAAAAGACAGAGCAAGTGCCTCAGACTCGCTCTTTCTTCATATGCTGAAGAGTTCTTCTCATGGTTTGTAGAATGGACCTGCCATACCTACGTCCCCTAACCTAAGCTGAGTTTGTGTTTTCAGACTTCTGTCCTCAAATTCCTGGGCCACTCACCCTCCAGGCTGGGGCCCCTGGAGCCACACATTAGGACTGTGCCTACCCAATTCATGGGAATTCTGCCCATTCCATTGTTCCAAATTGTACAAATTAGTAGAACCCTCCAAAGTCCCCGAGGCCATCCCAATAGTATAGGACTCCGTGGACAAACAAGCGCGGTCTGACACCAGCTGAGCATCTACTTCCACTCATACCATAGATGGATGTCCCCAGAGAAGGAGATGGAACCAGACAGAACCCTAGCCATAATCGGATCCATTGCTTTGGTTTACAGGCATGTCTCCTCAAAAGCCTGGATTCCAAGACCAGCATAGGGGGTTTCCTGAGGCACCCATCAGAACAAATCTCGTCTCTACAAGGAAACTTGTGCATGGGACCTATGTCAAAAGCTTAGGAGAATACTTCAGTGTCCCGATGCCACTGCCCTTTTCCAGGGTCATTAGAAACACAAACACATATTGGGCCCCATCCTCGGGAAATTCCATTTCATCTCAGACACCCCGGTAGCTCCGGCAGAGCCATCAGATCTCAACTGTCTTGTTGCTAGGAGACAATTTGGATGCGAGGCCGGCTTCCCTGGCATCCATCCCCGAACGGTGCTCTGGAGTTCTTCCATATGGGATATCCTGGAGCTGCCCAACAGGTCTCAATTGTACCGCAGAAGAAATTCTTGAAGGGTGCATCCCACAACTCCCATCGTGGGAAAACCTCCATGGCCTTGATATTCTGGTCCGTTCATGAAGGGGCAGTCATGCACAGAAACTCAAACCTGAGCCAACGTCTGATCCTCGCCGTGACTTCAGATGCATGAGAGATTGGTTCAGATCTGCAGGGGGTACCTGCCGTAGCCTCGGCCTGAACCCAAGTCTAGATCGTGTTCTCAGACTTCTGTCCTCACACTCCTCGCCCAGAAGCCCTCAAGTTTGGCAATTCCGGACCCACAATGCAGCACTCTGCCTGCCCTTTAGCAAATATATCTTGCCTACTGAGCTGCCCAGGCACCTCAAATGAGGATAAACCTACATGGCACTCGACTGTACCCAAATTATAGAGTGTAACCTGGGCACTAATGCACTGTCTGACACCACATGAGCCCGAACCTCCTGACCAACATCCAGGCAGCTGACCGCACACTGAGCACATCAGACCCGCCATGGCCTTAGGTCGTCATCTCTTCCAAACTGCGGTTTTCAGGCTTCAGTACCTAGAACTTATCTCCAACCACTGCCCCGGATTGAAAATGATGCAGAAATCAGAACTCCTTGCCCATGGCAAGAGACCTTGTGATTGGCATTTGTCCAAAGTTCAGTGTAGTTGAAACCATTGTGGCCCACGAGGCCACGCCCACTCTCCCGGGCCACATTGGACACAAACACACATTGTGACCCTCAGCCTGAGCCCAGTCCTCAAGTAAGGCCTCTCAGTGGATGGATGAAGAGACAGCATATTGGGCCTGCCATGCCCCTAGGCGCCAATTTTTAACCATAGTTTGGGTTGTCCCTTCACTCTTCCCCAGGGCTCTGCTTTGGAATTCCTCTTTGGTTGGGACACCTGAGGTAACAAACCTGAAAGGAGACCTTCCATCCCACAGATTGACGAAAAACAATTGGGACCCGGCCAAATCCACAGAGAGGAAGATACGTCCATGGCCCATGAGGCCTCCCCACATTCCACGGCCATCGTTGATACAAAATCCAGAGACACAAGCCTGAGGAAGCGCCTCAGACTCGCTCTTTCTTCATATCCTGAAGAGTTCAAAAAGAACTCTTTTGAAGATTGGGCCTGCCATACCATGTCCACAACCCTAATCTGAGTTTGTGTTTTCAGACTTCTGTCGTCAAAGTCCTGGGCCACACACCCTCCAGGCTGGGGCCCCCGGAGCCACACATTAGGACTGTGCCTACCCAGTCCATGGGAATTCTGCCCATTCCATTGTTCCAAATCGTACAAATTAGGAGAACCCTCCAAAGTCCCCGAGGCCATCCCAATAGTGTAGGTCTCCCGGGACAAACAAGGGCGGTCTGACACCACCTGAGCATCTACCACCACTCACACCATGGATGGATGTCCCCAGAGAAGAAGATGGAAGCAGACAGGACGCTAGGCCATAATCGGATCCATTGCTTTGGTTTACAGGCATGTCTCCTCAAAAGCCTGGATTCCAAGACCAGCATAGGGGGTTTCCTGAGGCACCCATCAGAACAAATCTCGTCTCCACAAGGAAACTTGTGCATGGGAGCTATGTCAAAAGCTTAGGAGAATACTTCATGGTCCTGCTGCCACCGCCCCATACCAAGGCCTTCATGGAGACAAACACACATTAGGCCCCATCCTCGGGAATGTCCCTTTCAACACAGCCGCCCCGATTGCTCCCACAGAGCCATCAGATCTCAAGTATCTTGTTGCTAGGAGACAACTGGAATGCGAGGCTGGCTTTCTAGCATCCATCGTCGAACGTTGCTCTGGAGTCATTCCATATGTGATGTCTTAGAGCTGACCAACAGGTCTCAATTGTCCCGCAGAAGGAATCCTTGAAAGGTGCATCCCACAACTCCCAACGTGGGAAAACCTCCATGGCCTTGAGATTCCGCTCTGTTCATGAAGGGGCAGTCATGCACAGAAACTCAAACCTGAGTCAACGTCTGATCCTCACCGTGACTTCAGATGCATGAGAGATTGGTTCAGATCTGCAGGGGGTACCTGCCGTAGCCTCGGCCTGAAGCCCAAGTCTAGATCGTGTTCTCAGACTTCTGTCCTCACACTCCTCGCCCAGAAGCCCTCAAGTTTGGCAATTCCGGACCCACAATGCAGCACTCTGCCTGCCCTCTAGCAAAAATATCTTGCCTAATGAGCTGCCCAGGCACCTCAAATGAGGATAAACCTACACGGCACTCGACTGTACCCAAATTATAGAGTGTAACCTGGGCACTAATGCACTGTCTGACACCACATAAGCCCGAACCTCCTGACCAACACCCAGGCAGCTGACCGCACACTGAGCACATCAGACCCGCCATGGCCTTAGGTCGTCATCTCTTCCAAACTGCGGTTTTCAGGCTTCAGTACCTAGAACTTATCTCCAACCACTGCCCCAGATTGAAAATGATGCAGAAATCAGAACTCCTTCCCCATGGCAAGAGACCTTGTGATTGGCATGTTGTCCAAAGTTCAGTGTAGGTGAAACCAGTGTGGCCCACGAGGCCACGCCCACTCTCCCGGGCCACATTGGACACAATCACACATTGTGACCCTCAGCCTGAGCCCAGTCCTCAAGTAAGGCCTCTCAGTGGCTGGATGAAGAGACAGCATATTGGGCCTGAAATGCCCTTAGGCACCAATTTTTAACCATAGTTTGGGTGGTCCCTTCACTCTTCCCCAGGGCTCTGCTTTGGAATTCCTCTTTGCTTCGGACACCTGAGGTAACAAACCTGAAAGGAGACCTCCTATCCCACAGATTGACGAAAAACAATTGGGACCGGGCCAAATCCTCAGAGAGGAAGATTCGTTCCTGGCTCATGAGGACTCCCCACATTCCACGGCCATCGTTGATACAAAATCCAGAGACAAAAGCCTGAACAAGCGCCTCAGACTCGCTCTTTCTTCATTTCCTGAAGAGTTCTTCTCATGGTTTGTAGATCGGGCCTGCCATACCTACGTCCCCAAACGTAAGCGGAGTTTGTGTTTTCAAGTTCTGTCCTCAAAGTTCTGGGCCACACACCCTCCAGGCTGGGGCCCCTGGAGCCATTATTATTAGGACAGTGCCTACCCAATCTATGGGAATTCTGCCCATTCCATTGTCCAAAATCATACAATTAGGAGAACGCTCCAATGTCCCCGAGGCCATACCCATAGTTAGGTTTCCGGGGACAAACAAGGGTGGTCTGACACCTGGTGAGCATCTACCTCCACTCATACCATAGATGGATGTCCCCAGAGAAGAAGATGGAAGCAGACAGGACCCTCGGCCATAATCGGATCCATGCTTTGGTTTACAGGCATGTCTCCTCAAAACCTGGATTCCAATACCAGCATAGAGAGGTTTCCTGAGGCACCCATCAGAACAAATCTCGTCTCCACAAGGAAACTTGTGCATGGGAGCTATGTCAATAGCTTAGGAGAATACTTCAGGGTCCCGGTGCCACCGCCCCATTCCAATGCCCTCATGGACACAAACACACATTGGGCCCCAAACTAAGGAAAGTCCATTTCAACTCAGCCACCCCAGTTGCTCCCACATAGCCATCGATCTCAACTGTCTTGTTGCTAAAAGACAATTGGAATGCGAGGTGGGCTTCCCTGGCATTCATCATCCAACGGTGCTCTGGAGTCATTCCTTATGGGATGTCCTGGAGCTGCCCAACTGGTCACAATTTTCCCGCAGAAGGAATCCTTGAAGGGGGCATCCCACAACTCCCAAGTGGGAAAACCTCCGTGGACTTGAGATTCCGCTCCGTTCATGAAGGGGCCGTCATGCACAAAAACTCCAACCTGAGCTAATATCTGATCCTCGCTGTGACTTCAGATGCATGAGATATTGGTTCATAACTGCAGGGGGTACCTGTCGTGCCCTCGGCCTGAAGCCCAAGTCCAGCTTGTGTTCTCAGACTTCTGTCCTCTCACTCCTGGCCCAGAAGCCCTCAAGTTTGGCAATTCCATACCCACAATGCAGCACTCTGCCTGCCCTCTAGAAAAAATATCTTGCCTAATGAGCTGCCCAGGCACCTCAAATGAGGATAAACCTTCACGGCACTCGACTGTACCCAAATTATGTAGTGTAATCTGGGCACTATTGCACTCTCTGAAACAACTGTGCCAGATACTCCTGACCAACTCCCAGCCTGCTGACCGCACACTGAGCCCATAAGACCCGCCATGGCCTTAGGTCGTCATCTCTTTCCAACTGCGGTTTTCAGGCTTCAAAACCTAGACGTTATCTCCAACCACTGCCCAGGGATGAAAATGATGCCGAAATCAGAACTCCTTCCCCATTGCAAGAGACCTTGTGTTTGGCATGTTGTCCAAAATTCAGTGTAGTTGAAACCAGGGTGGCTCATGAGGCCCCGCCCATGCTAACGGGTCACATTGGTCACCAACACACTTTGTGACCCTCTGCCTGAGCCCAGTCCTCAAGTAAGTCCTCTCAGTGGCTGGATGAAGAGAAAGCATATTGGGCCTGCCAAGCCCCTAGACCCTAAATTTTTAACAATAGTTTGGGTTGTCCATTCACTCTTTTCCAGGGTTCTGCTTTGTAATTCCTCTTTGGTTGGGACACCTGAGGTCACAAACCTGAAAGGAGACCTCCCATCGCACAGCTTGACGAAAAACAATTGGGACCGGGCCAATTCCAAAGAGAGGAAGATTCGTCCCTGGCTCATGAGGACTCTCCACATTCCACGGCAATCGTTGATACAAAATCCAGAGACAAAATCCTGATCACGTACCTCAGACTCGCTCTTTCTTCATATCCTGAAGAGTTCTTCTAATGGTTTGTAGATTGGGCCTGCCATACCTGCGTCCCCAAACGTAAGCTGAGTTTGTGTTTTCAGCCTTCTGTCCTCTAAGTCCTGGGCCACACTCCCTCCAGGCTGAGGCCCCTGGAGCCACACATTAGGACTGCGCCTACCCAATCCATGGGAATTCTGCCCATACCATTGTCCAAAATCGTACAAATTAGGAGAACACTCCAACATCCCGGAAGCCATCCCAATAGTGTAAGTCTCCAGGGACAAACAAGGGTGGTCTGCCACCAGCTGAGCATCTACCTCCATTCATACCATAGATGGATGTCCCCAGAGAAGAAGATTGAACCAGACAGGACCCTAGGCCATAATCGGATCCATTATTTGGTTTACAGGCATGTCTCCTCAAAATCCCGGATTCCAATACCAGCAAAGGGGGTTTCCTGAGGCACCCATCAGAACAAAAATCGTCTTCACAAGGAAACTTGTGCTTGGGAGCTATGTCCAAAGGTTAGGAGAATACTTTAGGGTCCCGGTGCCACCCCCCCATTCCAACGCCCTCATGGACACAAAAACACATTAGGCCCCATCCTCAGGAAAGTCCATTTCAACTCAGCCACCAAGGTTGCTCCCGCAGGCCATTCGATCTCAACTGTCTTGTTGCTAGGAGACAATTGGAATGCGAGGCGGTCTTCCTGGGCATCCATCCTCCAAGGCCCTCATGGACACAAACACACCTTAGGCTCCATTCTGAGGAAAAATCCATTTCAACTCAGCCACCCCGGTTGCTCCAGCATAGCCATCCGATCTCACCTGTCTTGTTGCTAAAAGACAATTGGAATGCGAGGCGGGCTTCCCTGGCATCCATCCTCCAATGGTGATCTGGAGTCATTCCTTATGGGATGTCCTGGAGCTGCCCAACAAGTCTCAATTGTCCCTCAGAAGCAATCCATGAAGGGGGAATCCCACAACTCCCAACGTGGGAAAACCTCCATGGCCTTGAGATTCCGGTCCGTTCATGAAGGGGCAGTCAAGCACAGAAAATCCAACCTGAGCCAACGTCTGATCCTCGCCGTGAATTCAGATGCATGAGATATTGGTTCCGATCTGCAGGGGGTAACTGCCGTGCCATCGGCCTGAAGCCCAAGTCTAGCTTGTGTTCTAAGACTTCTGTCCTCACACTATTGGCCCAGGAGACCTCAGGTTTGGCAATTCCGGACCCACAATGCAGCACTCTGCCAGCCCTCTAGAAAAAATATCTTGCCTAATGAGCTGCCCAGGCACCTCAAATGAGGATAAACCTACACGGCACTCGACTGTACCCAAATTATATAGTCTAACCAGAGCACTAATGCACTCTCTGGCAAAACCTGAGCCCGAACCTCCGGACCAACATCAGGCAGCTGACCGCACGTTGAGCACATCAGACCTGCCATGGCCTTAGGTCGCCTTCTCTTCGATACCTCAGTTCAGGCTTCAAAACGAGACCTTATCTCCAATCACTGCCCAGGGGTGAGTGTGATGCAGAAATCAGAACTCCTCCTTACCCATGGTAAGAAACCTTGTGGTTGGCACGTTGTCCAACGTTCAGTAGAGGAGAAACCAGCATTCACCCTGATGCCCCACCCATTTTGAGTGCGACGAGGGCATAAACACGCATTGTGACCCTCAGCATGAGTTCTGTCCTCTAGTAAGTCCTCTCAGTGGCTGGACCATTAGATATCATAATGGGCTTGACAAGTCCCTAGGCCCCAATTTTTAACCCGATTTCAGATTGTCCAGTCGTCCCTACCCAGGGCTCTACTCTGGAATCCCTCATTTGGTGGGACACCTGAGGTTAAAAAAGAAAGCAACAACAACATAATAACGGACTTTTTCCATCCCACAGTATGACCACAAACTCTTTGTACAGGGCCAAACCACCAGAGAGTAAGACTCGACCATTTCCCATGAAGTCACGCAGAAATTTCACCACCATGATTGACACTATATCCAGAGACAAAAACTTGCTCAAGAGCCTCACACTCGCCCTTTTCTCAAATCACGAAGAGTTCTCCTCAAGTCTGTAGATCAGTCCTGCCATACCTATGACCCGAAACATAAGCCGAGTTTGTATTTTCAGACAACTTCATATCCTGAAGAGTTCTTCTCATAGCTTATAGATCGTGCCTGCCATACCTACGTCCCCAAACCTAAGCTGAGTTTGTGTTTTCAGATTCTGTCCTCAAAGTCTGGGCCACACACCCTGGAGCCACACATTAGGACTGTGCCTACCAATCCATGGGAATTCTGCCCATTCCATGGTCCAAAATCGTACACATTAGGAGAAACCTCCAAAGTCCCTGAGGCCATCGCAATAGTGTAGGTCGCCCGGAACAAAAAAGGGCTGTCTGACACCAGCTGATAATCGACCTCCACTCATACCATAGATGGATGTCCCCAGAGAAGAAGATTGAACCAGACAGGACCCTAGGCCATAATAGGATCCATTGCTTTGGGTTACAGGCATGTGTCCTCAAAAGCCTGATTCCAATACGAGCATAGGGGTTTTCCTGAGGCACCCATCAGAACTCATCTCGTCTCCACAAGGAAACCTGTGCATGGGAGCCATGTCCAAAGCTTAGGAGAGTACTTCAGGGTCCCGGTGCCACCGCCCCATTCCAAGGCCCTCATGGACACAAAAACACATTAGGACCCATGATCAGGAAAGTCCATTTCAACTCAGCCACCCCGGTTGCTCCGGGAGAGCCATCATATCTAAACTGTCTTGTTGCTAGGAGACAATTGGAATGCGAGGCGGGCTTCCCAGGCATTCATCCGCGAACGGTGCACTGGAGTCATTCCATATGGGATGTCCTGGAGACGTCCAACAGGTCTCAATTGTCCTGCAGAAGGAATCCTTGAAGGGGACATCCCACAACTCCCAACGTGGGAAAACCTAAATGGCCTCGAGATTCCGCTCCCTACATGAAGCGGCCGTCATGCACAGAAACTCCAACCTGAGCCAACGTCTGATCCTCGCCCTGACTTCAGATGCATGAGATATTGGTTCAGATCTGCAGGGGGTACCTGCCGTGCCCTCGCCCTGAAACCCAAGTCTAGCTTGTCTTCTCAGACTTCCGTCCTCACATTCCTGGCCCCGAAGCCCTCAAGTTTGGCAATTCCGGACCCACTATGCAGCACTCTGCCTGCCCTCTAGAAAAAAAATTATTGCCTCATGAGCTGCCCAGGCACATTAAATGAGGATAAACCTACACAGCACTCGACTTTACCCAAATTATATAGTCTATCCTGGGCACTAATGCACTGTCGAACACAACCTGAACCCGGACCTCCTGACCAACACCCAGAAAGCTGACCGACACTGAGCCCATAAAACCCGCCATGGCCTTAGGTCATTATCTCTTCCCTACCTCAGTTTTCAGGCTTCAGAACCGAGACCTTATCTCCGAGCACTGCCCAGGGGTGAGTGTGATGCAGAAATCAGAACTCCTCCTTACCCATAGCAAGAACCCTTGTGGTTGGCACGTTGTCCAACGTTCAGTGTAGGAGAAACCAGCATTCACCCTGAGGCCCCGCCCATTCTTGAGTGCGACGAGGGCATACACACGCATTGTGACCCTCAGCATGAGTCCTGTCCTCTAGTAAGTCCTCTCAGTTGCTGGACCATTAGATGTCATAATGGGCTTGACATGTCCCTAGGCCCCAATTTTTAACCAGATTTCTGATTGTCCAGTCGCCCCACCCCAGGGCTCTACTCTGGAATCCCTCATTTGGTGGGACACCTGAGGTTAAAAAAGAAAACAACAACAACAACAACAACAACAAAAAACGGACTTCTTCCAGCCCATAGAATGCCCCCAAACTCTTTGGACGGGGCCAAACCACAAGAGAGTAAGACTCGTCCATTTCCCATGAAGTCCCCCAGAAATTTCACGACCATGAGTGACACGATATCCAGAGACAAAAACTTGAGCAGGAGCCTCGCACTCGCCCTTCTTTCAAATCCCGAAGTGTTCTCTTCATGGTCTGTAGATCAGTCCTGCCATACCTATGACCCGAAACATAAGCCGAGTTTGTGTTTTCAGACAACTGTCCAAACAGCCCTGGCCTACAAAACCTACAGGCTCAGGACCCTGGAGCCAAACCTGAGGACTGTACTTGCCCTCTCCTAGGGAATTGTGTGTGCCCATTCCAATGGCCACAACCCTTCTAATAGGATAAACCTCCGAAGTCCCTGATCCATCTCAATAATGGTGGCTTCCCAGGAAAAACAGGGGCAATCTGAGCCCAACTGAGCACCAACCTGCACTCAGACCCATAGACAGATGTGGACAGAAGTCTGAGACCACAACTAGACTTGGGCTTCAGGCCCGAGGGTAAGGCAGGTACCCCCTGCACATCTGAACCAATATCTCATGCATCTGATGTCACGGCAAAGATCAGACGTTGGCTCAGGTTGTAGTTTCTGTGCATGACTGCCCCTGCATGAACGGAGAGGAATCTCAAGGCCATGGAGGTTTTCCCACATTGGGAGTTGTGGGATGCCCCCTTCAAGGATTCCTTCTGCGGGACATTTGAGATCTGTTTGGCAGCTCCAAAACATCCCATATGGAATGACCCAGAGTACCATTCGAGGATGGATGCCAGGGAAGCCCGCCTCGCATTCCAATTGTCTCCTAGCAACAAGACAGTGGAGATCGGATGGCTCTGAGGGAGCAACCGGGGTGGCTGAGTTCAAATGGACATTCCCGAGCATGGGGCCTAATATGTGTTTGTGTCCATGAGGACCTTGGAATGGGGCTGTGGCACTGGGACTCTGAAGTATTCTCCTAAGATTTTGACATATGTCCCATGCACAAGTTTCCTCGTGGAGACGAGATGTTTTCTGATGGGTGCCTCAGGAAACCCCCTATGCTGGTATTGGTATCCAGGCTTTTGAGGAGACATGCCTGTAAACCAAAGCAATGGATCCGATTATGGCCTAGGGTCCTGTCTGGTTCCATCTCCTTCTCTGGGGACATCCATCTGGTATGAGTGGAGGTAGATGCTCAGCTGGTGTCAGACCGCCCTTCTTTGTTCACAGAGACCTACATTATTGGGATGGCCTCGGGGACTTTGGAGGGTTCTCCTAATTTGTACAATTTTGGACAATGGAATGGGCAGAATTCCCATGCATGGGGTAGGCACAGTCCTAATGTGTGGCACCAGTGGCCAGACCCTGGAGGGTGTGTGGCCCAGGACTGTGAGGACAGAAGTCGGAAAACACAAACGCAGCTTAGGTTTGGGGACGTAGGTATGGCAGGACCAATCTACAAACCATGAGAAGAAATCTTCAGGATACGAAGAAAGAACGAGTCTGAGGCGCTTGCTCAGGCTTTGGTGTCTGGATTTTGTGTCAACGATGGCCATGGAATGAGGGGAGGCCTCATGGGCCATGGACGAACTTCCTCTCTTGGTATTTGGCCCGGTCCCAATTGTTTTTCGTCAATCTGTGGGATGGGAGGTCTCCTTTCAGGTTTGTTACCTCAGGTGTCCCAACCATAGAGGAATTCCAAACAGAGCCCTGGGAAGAGTGAAGGGACAACCCAAACTATGGTTAAAATTTGGGGCCTAGAGGCATGGCAGGCTCCATATGCTATCTCTTCATCCAGCCACTGAGAGGCCTTACTTGAGGACTGGGCTCAGGCTGAGGGTCACAATGTGTGTTTGTGACCAATGTGTCCCGCGAGCAGGGTCCGAGCCTCATGGGCCACACTGGTTTCAACTACACTGAACTTTGGACAACATGCCAAACACACGGTCTCTTGCAATGGGGAAGGAGTTCTGATTTCTGCATCATTTTCAACCCTGGGAAGTGGTTGGAGATAAGGTCTAGGTTCGGAAGCCTGAAAACCGCAGTTGGGAAGAGATGATGACATAAGGCCATAGTGGGTCTGATGTGCTCAGTGTGCGGTCAGCTGCCTGGTTGTTGGTCAGGAGTTTCGGGCTCAGGTTGTGTCAGACAGTGCATTAGTGCCCAGGTTAGACTATATAATTTGGGTACAGTCGAGTTCCGTGAAGGTTGATCATCTTGTGGTGCCTGGGAAGCTCATTAGGCAAGATATTTTTTCTAGAGGGCAGGCAGAGTACTGCATTGTGGGTCCGGAATTGCCAAACGTGAGGGCTTCTGGGCCAGTAGTGTGAGGACAGAAGTCTGAGACCACAAGCTAGACTTGGGCGTCAGGCCGAGTGCAAGGCAGGTACCCCCTGCACATCTGAACCCATATCTCATGCATCTGAAGTCACGGCAGGATCAGACGTTGACTCAGGTTGTAGTTTCTGTGCATGACTGCCCTTCATGAATGGAGAGGAATCTCAATGCCATGGAGGTTTTGCCTCGTTGGGAGTTGTGGGATGCCCCCTTCAAGGATTCCTTCTGCGGGACAATTGAGACCTGTTGGGCAGCCCCAAAACATCCCATATGGAATGACTCCAGAGTACCGTTCGAGGATGGATGCCAGGGATGCCCGCCTCGCATTCCAATTGTCTCCTAGCAACAAGACAGTGGAGATCGGATGGCTCTGCGGGAGCAACCGGGGTGGCTGATTTGAAATTGACTTTCGTGAGCATGGGGCCTAATGTGTGTTTGTGTCCATGAGGACCTTGGAATGGGGCGGTGGCACCGGCTCTGAAGTATTCTCCTAAGATTTTGATATAGGTCCCATGCACAAGTTTCCTCGTGGAGACGAGATGTTTTCTGATGGGTGCCTCAGGAAACCCCCTATGCTGGTATTGGAATCCAGGATTTTGAGGAGACATGCCTGTAAACAAAAGCAATGGATCCGATTATGGCCTAGGGTCCTGTCTGGTTCCATCTCCTTCTCTTGGGACATCCATCTATGGTATGAGTGGAGGTAGATGCTCAGCTGGTGTCAGACCGCCCTTGTTTGTCCAAAGAGACCTACATATTGGGATGGCCTCGGGGACTTTGAGGGTTCTCCTAATTTGTACAATTTTGGACAATGGAATGGGCAGAATTCCCATGCATGAAGTAGGCACAGTCCTAATATGTGGCTCCAGGGGCCCCAGCCAGGAGGGTGTGTTGCCCAGGACTTTGAGGACAGAAGTCGGAAAACACAAACTCAGCTAGGTTCTGAATCCTGAAAACCGCAGTTGGGAAGAGATGATGACCTAAGGCCATGGTGGATCTGATGTGCTCAGTGTGCGGTCAGCTGCCTGGTTGTTGGTCAGGAGGTTCGGGCTCAGGTTGTAGTTTCTGTGCATGACTGCCCCTTCATGACCTACATAGGTCCCATGCACAAGTTTCTTCGTGGAGACGAGATTATTTCTGATGGGTGCCTCAGGAAACCCCCTATGCTGGTATTGGAATCCAGGATTTTGAGGAGACATGCCTATAAACCAAAGCAATGGATCCGATTATGTTGTCAGACCGCCCTTGTTTGTCCACAGAGACCTACACTATTGGGATGGCCTAGGGACTTTGGAGGGTTCTCCTAATTTGTACGAAATTATACAATGGAATGGGCATGGGGTAGGCACAGTCCTAATGTGTGGCTCCAGTGGCCCCAGCCTGGAGTGTGTGTGGCCCAGTACTTTGAGGACAGATGTCTGAAAACACAAACTCAGCTTGGTTTGGGGACGTAGGTATATCAGGCCCCATCTACAAACCATGAGAAGAACTCTTCAGGATATGAAGAAAGAGCGAGTCTGAGGCGCTTGCTCAGGCTATGGTCTCTGTATTTTGTATCAACGAAGGCCGTCGAATGTGAGGAGGCCTCATGGGCCATGGACGAATATTCCTCTCTGTGAATTTTGCCTGGTCCCAATTGTTTTTCGTAAATTTGTGGGCTGGGATGTTGCCTTCAGGTTTGTTACCTCAGGTGTCCGAACCAAAGAGGAATTCCAAAGCAGAGACCTGGGGAAGAGTGAAGGGACAACCCAAACTATGGTTAAAAATTTGGGCCTAGTGGCATGGCAGGCCCCATATGCTGTCTCTTCATCCAGCCACTGAGAGTCCTTACTTGAGGACTGGGCTCAGGCTGAGGGTCACAATGTGTGTTTGTGACCAATGTGGCCCGCAAGCATGGGCGGGGCCTCATGGGCCACACTGGTTTCAACTACACTGAACTTTGGACAACATGCCAATCACAAGGTTTCTTGCCATTGGGAAGGAGTTCTGCTTTCTGCATCATTTTCAAACCTGGGCAGTGGTTGGAGATAAGGTCTAGGTTCCTGATCCTGAAAACCGCAGTTGGGAAGAGATGACGACCTAAGTCCATGGCGGGTTTGATGTGCTCAGTGTGCGGTCAGCTGCCTGGGTGTTGGTCAGCAAGTTCGGGCTCAGGTTGTGTCAGACAGTGCATTAGTGCCCAGGTTAGACTGTATAATTTGGGTATAGTCGAGTGCCTTGTAGTTTTATCCTCCTTTAAGATGCCTGGGCACCTCATTAGGCAATATATTTTTTTCTAGAGGGTAGGCAGAGTGCTGCATTGTGGGTCCAGAATTGCCAAACTTGAGGAATTCTGGGCCAGTAGTGTGAGGACAGAAGTCTGAGAACACAAGCTAGACTTGAGCTTCAGGCCGAGAGCAGGGCAGGTACCCCCTGAAGTTCTGAACCAATATCTCATGCATCTGAAGTCACAGCGAGGATCAGACGTTGGCTCAGTTTGGAGTTTCTGTGCATGACTGCACCTTCATGAACATGGCTGAATCGCACGACCATGGAGGTTTTCAACACGTTGGGACTTGTGGGATGCCCCTTTCCAGGATTTCTTCTGCGGGACAATTGAGACCTTTTGGGCAGCTCCAGGACTTCCCATATGGAATGACTCAAGAGCACAGTTCGAATATGGATGCCAAGGAAGCCCGTCTCGCATTCCAATTGTCTCCTCGCAACAAGACATTTGAAATCGGATGGCTCTGCGGGAGCAACCGGGGTGGCTGAGTTGAAATGGACTTTCCTGAGGATGGGGCCTAATGTGTGTTTGTGTCCATGAGGACCTTGGAATGGGCGGTGTCACCGGGACCCTGAAGTATTCTCCTAAGCTTTTGACATAGCTTACATGCACAAGTTTCCTCATGGAGACGAGAATTGTTCTCATGGGTGCCTCAGGAAAACCCCTATGCTTGTATTGGAATCCAGGCTTTTGAGGAGACATGCCTGTAAACCAAAGCAATGGATCCGATTATGGCCTAGTGTCCTGTCTGGTTCAATCTTCTTCTCTGAGGACATATATCTATGGTATGAGTGGAGGTAGATGCTCAGCTGGTGTCAGACGGCCCTTGTTTGTCCCGGGAGACCACACAATTGTGATATCCTCGGGTACTTTGTAGGGTTCTCCTAATTTGTACGATTTGGAACAATGGAATGGGCAGAATTCCCATGTATTGTGTAGGCACAGTCCTAATATGTGGCTCCAGGTGCCCAGCCTGGAGGGTGTGTGGCCCAGGATTTCTAGGACAGAAGACTGAAAACACAAACTCAGCCAAGGTTTGGGACGTAGGTATGGCAGGCCCAATCTACAAACCATGAAAAGAACTCTTCAGGATATGAAGAAAGTGCGAGTCTGAGGCGCCTGCTCAGGCTATTTCTTGATTTTGTATCAACGATGGCCGTGGAATGTGGGGAGGCCTCATGGGCCATGGATGAATCTTCCTCTCTGTGGATTTGGCGCGGTCCCCATTGTTATTCGTCAATCTGTGGGATGGGAAGTCACCTTTCAGGTTTGTTACCTCAGGTGTCCCAACCAAAGAGGAATTCCAAAGCAGAGCCCTGGGGAAGAGTGAAGGGACAACCCAAACTGAACCAATATCTCATGCTTCTGAAGTCACGGCGATGATTAGACGTTGGCTCATGTTGGAGTTTCTGTGCATGACTGTCCCTTCAGGAACGGAGCGGAAACTCAAGGCTTTGGTGGTTTTCCCAAGTTGGAAGTTGTGGGATGCCCCCTTCAAGGATTTTTTCGGCGGGACATTTCAGACCTGTTGGGCAGCTCCAGGACATCCCATATGGAATGATTCCGGAGCACCGTTCGAGGATGGATGCCAGGAAAGCCCGCCTCGCATTCCAATAGTCTGCTAGCACCAAGACAGTTTAGATTGGATGGTTCTGCGGGAGCTACCGGTGTGACTGAGTGAATGGGACTTTCGGGGGCTCCTGGGTGGCTCAGTGTGTTAAGCCACTTCTTTCGACTCAGGTCATGATCTCAGAGTCCTAGGATCGAGCCTCACATCAGGCACTCTGCTCAGCAGGGAGCCTGCTTCCTACTCTCTCTCTGCCTGCTTGTGATCTATGACTGTCAAATAAATAAATAAAATCTTAAAAAAAAAAGTAATGGACTTTCTGAGGTTGGGGTCTAAGGTGTGTTTGTGTCCATGAGGGCCTTGGAATGGGGCGGGGGCACCGGGACCCTGAAGTATTCTCCTAAGATTTGGACATAGCTCCCATGCGCAAGTTTCCTTGTGGAGATGAGATTTGTTCTAATGGGTGCCTCAGGAAACCCCCTACGCTGGTATTGGAATCCAAGCTTTTGAGGAGACATGCCTGTAAACCAAAGCAATGGATCCGTTTATGGCCTAGCGTCCTGTCTGGTTCAATTTTCTTCTCTGGGGACATCCATCTGTGGTATGAGTGGAGGTAGATGCTCAGCTGGTGTGAGACCGCCCTTGTTTGTCCTGGGAGACTTACACAATTGGGATGGCCTCGGGGACTATAGAGGGTTCTCCTTATTTGTGCGATTTTCGACAATGGAATGGGCAGAATTCCCATAGATTGGGTAGACACAGTGCTCATGTGTGGCTCCAGTGGCCCTAGCCTAGAGGGTGTGTGGCCCAGGACTTTGAGGACAGAATTCTGAAAACACAAACTTAGCTTAGGTTTGGGGACGTAGGTATGGCAGGCCCAATCTACAAACCGTAGGAAGAACTCTTCAGGATATGAAGAAAGAGCGAGTCTGAGGCGCTTGCTCAGGCTTTTGTCTCTGGATTTTGTATCAACGATGGCCGTGGAATGTGGGGAGGCCACATGGGCCATGGATGAATCTTCCTCTCTGTGGATTAGTCCCGGTCCCAATTGTTTTTCGTCAATCTGTTGGATGGGAGGTCTGCTTTCAGGTTTGTTACCTCAGGTGTCCCAACCAAAGAGGAATCCTAAGCAGAGGCCTGGGAAAGAGTGAAGGGACAACCCAAACTATGGTTAAAAATTGGGGCCTATGGGCAGGGCAGGCCCAATATGCTATCTCATCATCCAGCCGCTGATAGGCCTTACTTGAGGACTGGGCTTAGGCTGAGGGACAGAATGTGTGTTTGTGACCAATGTGGCCCTCGAGCTTGGGCGGGGCCTCATTGGCCACATTGGTTTCAACTACACTGAACTTTGGACAACATGCCAATCACAAGGTCTCTTGCCATGGGGATGGAGTTCTGATTTCTGCATCATTTTCAACCCTGGGCAGAGGTTGGATATAAAGTCTAGGTTCTGAAGCCTGAACCGCAGTTGGGAAGAGATGATGACCTAAGGCCATGGCGGGTCTGATGTGCTCAGTGTGCGGTCAGCTGTCTGGGTGTTGGTCAGGATGTTCGGGCTCAGGTTGTGTCAGACAGTGCATTAGTGTTCTGGTTAGACTATATAATTTGGGTATAGTCGGAGCCGTGTAGGTTTATCCTCATTAAGGTGCCTGGGAGGCTCATTAGGCAAAATATTTTTCGAGAGGGCTGTCAGTGCTGCATTGTGGGTCAGGAATTGCCAGAGTTGAGGGCTTCTGGGCCAGGTGTGTGAGGACAGAATTCTGAGAACACAAGCTAGACTTGGACTTCAGGCTGTGGGCACGGCAGGTACCCCCTGCAGATCTGAACCAATATCTCATGCATCGGAAGTCACGGCGAGGATGAGACGTTGGCTCAGTTTGGAGTTTCTGTCCATGACTGCACCTTCATGAATGGAGCAGAATCTCAAGGCCATGGAGTTTCTCCCACGTTGGGAGTTGTGGGATGCCCCCTTCAAGGATTCCTTCTGCGGGACAATTGAGACCTGTTGGGCAGCTCCAGGACCTCCCATATGGAATGACGCCAGAGCACCGTTCGAGGATGAATGCCAAGGAAGCCCACCTCGCTTTCCAATTGTCTCCTCGCAACAAGACAGTGGAGATCGGATGGCTCTGCGGGAGCAACCGGGGTGGCTGAGTTGAAATGGTCTTTCCTGAGGATGGGGCCTAATGTGTGTTTGTGTCCATGAGGGCCTTGGAATGGGGCGGTGGGACCGGGAACCTGAAGTATGTGCCCTCGAGCATGAGCGGGGCCTCATGGGCCACACTGGTTTCAACTACACTGAACTTTGGACAACATGCCAATCACAAGGTTTCTTGCCATGGGGAAAGAGTTCTGCTTTCTGCATCATTATCAACCCTGGGCAGTGGTTGGAGATAAGGTCTAGGTTCTGAAGCCTGATAACCACAGTTGGGAAGAGATGACGACCTTAGGCCATGGCATGTTGATGTGCTCAGTATGAGGTCAGCTACCTGGGTGTTGGTCAGGAGGTTCGGGCTCAGGTGGTGACAGACAGTGCATTAGTGCCCAGCTTAGACTATATAATTTGGGTGCAGTGGAGTGCCGTTTAGGTTTATCCTCATTTAAGGTGCCTGGGCAGCTCATTAGGCAATAAAATTTTTTGAAGAGGTCAGGCAGAGTCTTGCCTTGTGGGTCCGGAATTTCAAAACTTGAGGGATTCTTGCCTAGGAGTGTGAGGACAGAAGTCTGAGAACACAAGCTAGACTTGGGCTTCAGGCCGAGGGGAAGCTGGTACCCCCTGCAGATCTGAACCTATATCTCATGCATCTGATGTCACGGTGAGGATCAGACGTTGGCTCAGATTGGAGTTTCTGTGCATGACAGCCCCTTCATGAACGGTGCGGAATCTCAAGGCCATGGAGGTTTTTCCACGTTGGGAGTTGTGGGATGCCCCCTTCAAGGATTCATGTGCGGGACAATTGAGACCTGTTGGGCAGCTCCAGGACATCACATATGGAATGACTCCAGAGCACTGTTCGGGGATGGATGCCAGGGAAGCCCGCCTCGCATTCCAATTTTCTCCTAGCACAAAGACAGTTTAGAATGGATGGCTCTGCGGGAGCAACCGGGGTGGCTGAGTTGAAATGGACTTTCCTGAGAATGGGGCCTAATGTGTGTTTTTGTCCATGAGGGCCTTGGAATGGGGGGGTGGCACCGGGACCCTGAAGTATTCTCCTAAGTTTTTGACTAGCTCCCATGCACAAGTTTCCTTGTGAAGACGAGATTTGTTCTGATGGGTGACTCAGGAAACCCCCTTTGCTGGTATTGGTTTCCAGGGTTTTGAGAAGACATGCCTGTAAACCAAAGCAATGGATCCGATTATGGCCTAGTGTCCTGTCTGGTTCAATCTTCTTCCCATGGATTGGGTAGTCACAGTCCTAATGTGTGGCTCCAGGGGCCCCAGCCTGGAGGGTGTGTGGCCCAGGACTTTGGGGACAGAAGTCTGATAACACAAACTCATCGTAGGTTGTGGGAGGTAGGTATGGCAGGCCCAATCTACAAACCATGAGAAGAATTCTTCAGGATATGAAGAAAGAGCTAGTCTGAGGTGCTTGTTCAGACATTTGTCTCTGGATATTGTATCAACGATGGCCGTGGAAGATGGGGAGGCCTCATGGGCCATGGACGAATATCCCTCTTTGTGGATTTGGCCCGGTCCCAAATATTTTTCGTCAATCTGTGGGATGGGAGGTCTCTTTCAGGTTTGCTACCTCAGGTGTCCCAACAAAAGAGGAATTCCAAGCAGAGCCCTGGGGAAGAGTGAAGGGAAAACCCAAACTATGGTTAAAAATTGGGGCCTAGGGGCATGGCATGCCCAATATGCTGTCACTTCATCCAGCCACTGAGAGGCCTTACTTGAGGACTGGGCTCAGGCTGAGGGTCACAATATGCGTTTGTGACCAATGTGCCCCGCGAGCATGGGCGGGGCCTAATTGGCCACACTGATTTCAACTACACTGAACTTTGGACAACATGCCAATTACAAGGTTTCTTACCACGGGGAAAGAGTTCTGATTTCTTGATCATTTTTACCCTGGGCAGTGGTTTGAGATAAGGTCCAGATTCTGAAGCCTGAAAACCGCAGTAGGGAAGAGATGACGACCTAAGTGTGTGTGTGACCTATGTGGCCCGCGAGCATGGGCGGGGCAACATTGGCAACACTGCTTTCAACTACACTGACCTAAGGCCATGGCGGGTCTGATGTGCTCAGTGTGCAGTCAGCTGCCTGGGTTTTGGTCAGGAGGTTCGTGCTCAGTTGGTGCTGATGGTGCATTAGTGCCCAGGTTAGACTATATAATTTGGGTACAGTCGAGTGCCGTGTAGGTTTATACTCATTTAAGGTGCTTGGGCAGCTCATTAGGCAAGATATGTTTTTTTAGAGGGCTGGCAGAGTGCTGCATTGTGGGTCCGGAATTGACAAACTTGAGGGCTTCTAGGCCAGGAGTGTGAGGACAGAAGTCTGAGAACACAAGCTAGACTTGGACTTCAGGCCGAGGCCACAGCAGGTACCCCCTGCAGATCTGACCCAATGTCTCATGCGTATGAAGTCACGGCGAGGATCAGACGTTGGCTCAGTTTGGAGTTTCTGTGCATGACTGCCTCTTCATGAACGGAGCAGTTCTAAAGGCCATGGAGGTTTTCCCACGTTGGGAGTTGTGGGCTGCCCCCTTCAAGGGGCTGCCCCCTTCAAGGATTCCTTCTGCGGGACAATTAAGACCTGTTGGGCAGCTCCAGGACATCCCATATGGAATGACTCCAGAGCACCGTTCGAGGATGGATGCCAGGGAAGCCCGCCTCGCATTCCAATTGTCTCCTAGGAACAAGACAGTTTAGTTCGGATGGCTCTGCGGGGGCAAACTGGGTGGCTGAGTTGAAATGGACTTTCCTGCGGCTCCTGGGTGGCTCAGTGGGTTAAGCCGCTTCCTTAGGCTCAGGTCATGATCTCAGAGTCCTGGTTTCGAGCCTCATATCGGGCCTGCTTCCTTCTATCTCTCTGCCTGCCTCTCTGCCTGCTTGTGATCTCTGTCTGTCTTATAAATAAATAAAATCTTTAAACAAAAAAAAGAAATGGACTGCCTGAGGATGGTGCCTAATGTGTGTTTGTGTCCATGAAGGCCTTGGAATGGGGCGGTGGCACCGGGACCCTGAAGTATTCTCCTAAGCTTTTGACATAGCTCCCATGCACAAATTTCCTTGTGGAGACGAGATTTGTTCTGATGGGTGCCACAGGAATCCCCTTATTCTGGTATTGGAATCCAGGCTTTTGATGAGACATGACTGTAAACCAAAGCAATGGATCCGATTATGGCCTAGGGTCCTGTCTGGTTCAATCTTCTTCTCTAGGGACATCCATCTATGGTATAATTGGAGGTAGATGCTCAGCTGGTGTCAGACCGCCCTTGTTTGTCCCCGGAGACCTACATTATTGGGATGGCCTCGGGTACTTTGGATGGTTCTCCTAATGTGTACGATTTTGGACAATGGAATGCGCAGATTCCCATGGATTGGGTAGGCACAGTCCTATATGTATGGCTCCAGGGGCCCCAGCCTGGAGGGTGTGTGGCCCAGGACTTTGAGGACAGAAGTCTGAAAACACAAACTCAGCTTAGGTTTGGGGACGTAGGTATGGCAGGTCCAATCTATAAACCATGTAAAGAATTCTTCAGGATATGAAGAAAGAGCGAGTCTGAGGCACTTGCTCAGGCTTTGTCTCTGGATTTTGTATCAACGATGGCCGTGGAATGTGGGGAGGCCTCATGGGCCGTGGACGAATCTTCCTCTCTGCGGATTTGACCCGTTCCCAATTGTTTTTCGTCAAGCTGTGGGATGGGAGGTCTCCTTTCAGGTTTGTTACCTCAGTGTCTCAACCAAAGAGGAATTCCAAAGTAGAGCCCCGGGGAAGAGTGAATGGACAACCCAAACTGTGGTTAAAAATTGGGGCCTAGGATCATGGCAGGCCCAATATGCTGTCTCTTCATCCAGCCGCTGAGAGGCATTACTTGAGGACTCTGCTCAGGCTGAGGGTCACAATATATATATATTTTTTTTTCTAGAGGGCAGGCAGAGTCCTGCATTGTGGGTCCGGAATTGCCAAATTTGAGGGCTTCTGGGCCAGGAGTGTGAGGAGAGAAGTCTGATCAGGACAATTGAGACCTGTTTGGCAGCTCCAGACATCCCATATGGAATGACTCCAGAGCACCGTTCAAGATCGATGCCAGGGAAGACCGCCTCGCATTCCAATTGTCTCCTAGCACCAAGCAGTTTAGATTGGATGGCTCTGCGGGTGGAACCGGGGTGGCTGAGTTGAATTGGATTTTCCTGAGGATGGGGCCTAATGTGTGATTGTGTCCATGAGGGCCTTGGATTGGGGCGGTGGCACAGGGCCCATGAAGTATTCTCCTAAGCTTTTGACATAACTCCCATGCACAAGTTTCCTTGTGGAGACAGATTTGTTCTGATCGGTGCCTGAGGAAACCATTTTTGCTGGTATTAGAATGCAGTCCTTTGAGGAGACATGCCTGTAAACCAAATCAATGCATCCGATTATGGGCTAGGGTCCTGTCTGGTTCCATCTTCTTCTCTGGGGACATCCATCTATGGTATGAGTGGAGGTAGATGCTCAGCCGGTGTCAGACCGCCCTTGTTTGTCCCGGGAGACCTACACTATTGGGATGGCCTCGGGGACTTTGGAGGGTTCTCCTGATTTGTAAGATTTTGAACAATGGAATGCGCAGAATTCCCATGGATTGGGTAGGCCCAGTCCTACTGTGTGGCTCCAGGGGCACCAGCCTTTACGGTGTGTGTCCCAGGACTTTGAGGACACAAGTCTGAAAACACAAACTCACCTTAGGTTTGGGGACGTAGGAATGGCAGGCCCAATCTACAGACCATGAGAAGAAATCTTCAGGGTATGAAGAAAGAGCTAGTCTGAGGCGCTTGCTCAGGCTTTTGTCTCTGGATTTTGTATCAACGGTGGCCGTGGAATGTGGGGATTCCTCATGTGCCATGGACGAATCTTCCTCTTTGTGGATTTGGCCCAGTCCCAATGGTTTTTCGTCAATCTCTGGGATGGGAGGTCTCCTTTCAGGTTTGTTACCTCAGTGTCCCAACAAAAGAGGAAATCCAAAGCAGAGCCCTGGGGAAGAGTGAAGGGACAACCCAAACTATGGCTAAATTTGGTGCCTTGGGGCATGGCAGGCCCAATATACTGTCACTTCATCCAGCCACTAAGAGGCCTTACTTGAGGACTTGGCTCAGGCTGAGGGTCACAATGTGTGTTTGTGACCAATGTGGCCAACAAGCATCCCCGGGGATCATGGGCCACACTGGTTTCAACTACACTGAACTTTGGACAACATGCCAATCACATGGATTCTTGCCATGGGAAAGGAGTTCTGATTTCTGCATCATTTTCAACCCTGGGCAGTGGTTGGAGATAATGTCTAGGTTCTGAAGCCTGAAAATCGCAGTTGGGAGGAGATGAAGACCTAAGGCCATGTCGGGTCTGATGTGCTCAGTGTACGGTCATCTGCCTGGGTGTTGGTCAAGAGGTTCAGGCACAGGTTGGGCCAGAGTGCATTACTGCCCAGGTTAGCCTACATAATTTGTGTACAGTCGAGTGCCGTGTATGTTTATCATCATTTGAGATTCCTCGGAAACTCATTAGGAAATATATTTTTTCTAGAGTGCTGGCAGTCTGGTGCATTGTGGGTCCGGAATTGCTAGACTTGAGGGGTTCTGGGTAGTAGTGTGAGGACAGTAGTCTGAGAACACAAGCTAGACTTGGGCTTCAGGCCGAGGGCACGGCAGGTACCCCCTGCAGATCTGAACCAATATCTCATGCATCTGAAGTCACGGCGAGGATCAGACGTTGGCTCAGGTTGGAATTTCTGTGCATGACTGCCCCTTCATGAACGGAGCGGAATCTCAAGGCCATGGGGTTTTTTCCACGTTGGGAGTTGTGGGATGCCCCCTTCAAGGATTCCTTCTGCGGGACAATTGAGACCTGTTGGGCAGATCCAGTACATCTCATATGGAATGACTCCAGAGCACCGTTCGTGGATGGATTCCAGGGAAGCCCGCCTCGCATTCCAATTGGCTAATAGCAACAAGACAGTGTAGATCAGATGGCTCTGCGGGAGCAACCGGGGTGGCTGAATTGAAATGGACTATAATGGGTCTCCTGGGTGGCTCAGTGGGTTAAGCTGCTGCCTTTGGCTGAAGTCATGATCTCAGAGTTCTCGATCAAGCCTCATATCAGGCTCTCTGCTTAGCAGGGAGCCTACCTCCTACTCTCTCTCTGCCTGCCTCTCTGCCTGCTTGTGATCTTTGTCTGTCAAATAAATAAAAGAAATCTTAAATAGAAAAAAAAAAGAAATGGTCTTTCCTGAGGATGGGGCATAATGTGTGTTTGGGTCCATGAGGGCCTTGGTTTGGGGCGGTGGCACAGTGACCCTGAAGTATTCTACTAAGCTTTTGACATAGCTCCCATGCACAAGTTTCCTTGTGGAGATGAGATTTGTTCTCATGGGTGCCTCAGGAAACCCGCTTTGCTGGTATTGGAATCCAGTCCTTTGAGGAGACATGCCTGTAAACCAAAGCAATGCATCCGATTATGGCCTAGGGTCCTGTCTGGTTCAATCTTCTTCTTTGGGGATATCCATCTATGGTATGAGTGGAGGTAGATGCTCAGCTGGTGTCAGACCGCCCTTGTTTGTCCCGGGAGACCTACACTATTGGGATGGCCTCGGGGACTTTGGAGGGTTCTCCTGATTTGTACGATTTTGGACAATGGAATGGGCAGAATTCCAATGGATTGTGTAGGCACAGTCCTAATATGTGACTCAGGGGCCACAGCCTGGAGGTTTTGTGGCCCAGGACTTTGAGGACAGAAGTCTGAAAACAAAAATTCAGCTTAGGTTTGGGGACGTAGGTATGGCAGGCCAAATCTACAAACCATGTGAAGAACACTTCAGTATCTGAAGCAAGAACGAGTCTGAGGCGCTTGCTCAGGCTTTTGTCTCTGGATTATGTATCAATAGTCGTGGAATGTGCGGAGACCTCATGGGCCATGGACGAATCTTCATCTCTGTGGATTAGGCACGGCCCAATTGTTTTTCGTCAATCTCTTGGATGGGAGGTCTCCTTTCAGGTTTGTTACCTCAGGTGTCCCAACCAAAGAGGAATTCCAAAGCAGAGCACTGTGGAAGAGTGAAGGGGCTACCCAAACTCTGCTTAAAAATTGGGGCCTAGGGGCAGGGCAGGCCCAATATGCTGTCCCTTCAATAGCCACTTAGAAGCCTTACTTGAGGACTGGGTTCAGGCTGAGGGTCACAATGTGTGTTTGTGACCAATGTGGCCTGCGTACATGGGCGGGGCCACATGGGCAACACTGGTTTCATCTACACTGTACATTGGACCACATGCCAATCACAAGGTGTCTAGCCATGGGGAAGGAATTCTGATTTCTGCATCATTTTCAACCCTGGGCAGTGGTTGGAGATAAGGTCTAGGTTCTGAAACCTGAAAACCGCAGTTGGGTAGAGATGAGGACTTAAGGCCTTGGCGGGTCTGATTTGCTCAGTGTGCAGTCAGCTGTCTGGGTGTTGGTCAGGAGGTTGGGCTCAGGTTGTGTCAGACAGTGCATTATGCCCATGTTAGACTATATATTTGAGTACAGTCGAGTGCCGTGTTGGTTTATCCTCATTTAAGGTGCCTGGGCAGCTCTTAAGCAATAAATTTTTTCTAGAGGTCAAGCAGAGTGCTGCATATGTGTCCGGAATTGCCAGACTTGAGGGATTCTGGGCCAGGAGTGTGAGGACAGAAGTCTGAGAACAGAAGCTAGACTTGGGCTTGAGGCCGAGGGCACGGCAGGTACCCCCTTCAGATCTGAACCATTATCTCATGCATCTGAACTCACGGCGAGGATCAGACGTTGGCTCAGGTTTGAGTTTCTGTGCATGACTGCCCCTCCATGAAAGGAGCAGAATCTCAAGGCCATGGAGGTTTTCCCACGTTGGGAGTTGTGGGATGCCCCCTTCAAGGATTCCTTCTGCGGGACAATTGAGACCTGATGGGCAGCTCCAGGACGTCCCATATGGAAAGACTCCAGAGCATCGTTCGAGGATGGATGCCAGGGAAGCCCGCCTCGCATTCCAATTGTCTCCTAGCAACAAGACAGTTGAGATCTTCTGGCTCTGCGGGAGCAACCAGGTTGGCTGAGTTGAAATGGACTTTCATGAGGATGTGGCCTAATGTGTGTTTGTGTCCACGAGGGCCTTGGAATGGGGCGGTGGCACCGGGACCCTGAAGTATTCTCCTTAGCTTTTGACATAGCTCCCATGCACAAGTTTCCTCGTGGAGACGAGATTTAACCTGATGGGTGCCTCAGGAAACCCCCTATGCTCTTATTGGAGTCCAGGCTTTTGAGGATACATGCCTGTAAACCAAAGCAACTGATCCTTTATGGCCTAGGGTCCTGTCTGGTTCAATCTTCTTCTCTGGGGCATCCATCTATGGTATGAGTGGAGGTAGATGCTCAGCTGGTGTCAGACCGCCCTTGTTTGTCCCGGGAGACCTACACTATTGGGATGGCCTCGGGAAATTGGAGGGTTCTCCTAATATGTACGATTTTGGACAATGGAATGGGCAGAATTCCCATTCATGGGGTAAGCACAGTCCTAATGTGAGGCTCCAGGGGCCCCAGCCTGGAGGGTGTGTGGCCCAGGACTTTGCGGACAGAAGTCTGAAAACACAAACTCAGCTTAGGTTTGGGGACGTAGGTATGGCAGGCCCAATCTCAAACCATGAGAACAACTCTTCAGGATATGAAGAAAGAGTGAGTCTGAGGCGCTTGCTCAGGCTTTTGTCTCTGGATTTTGTATCAACTATGGCCGTGGAAAGTGGGGAGGCCTCATGGGCCATGGGCGAATCTTCCTCTCTGTGGATATGGCCCGGTCCCAGTGGTTTTTCGACAATCTGTGGGATGGGAGGTCTCCTTTCAGGTTTGTTACCTCAGGTGTCTCAACCAAAGAGGAATTCCAAAGCAGAGCCCTGGGGAAGAGTGTAGGGACAACCCAATTATGGTTAAAAATTTGGGCCTAGGGGCATGGCAGGCCCAATATGCTGTCTCTTCATCCAGCCACTGAGAGGCCTTACTTTAGGACTGGACTCAGGCTGAGAGTCAAAATGTGTATTTGTCACCAATTGGCCTGCGAGCATGGGCGGGGCCACATGGGCCACACTGGTTTCAACTTCACTGAACTTTGGACAACATGCCAATCACAAGGTTTCTTGCCATGGGGAAGGAGGTCTGATTTCTGCATCATTTTCAACCCTGGGCAGTGGGTGGATTTAAGGTCTAGGTTCTAAATCCTGAAAACCGCAGTTGGGAAGAGATGATGACCTAAGGCCATGGTGGGTCTGATATGCTCAGTGTGCGGTCAGCTGCCTGGTTGTTGTTCAGGAGGTTCGGGCTCAGGTTGTGTCAGACATTGCATTAGTGTCCAGGTTCGACTTTATAATTTTGTTACAGTCGAGTGCCGTGTAGTTTTATCCTCATTTGTGGTGCCTGGGCAGCTAAGTACGCAAGATATTTTTTCTAGAGGGCAGGCAGAGTGCTGCATTGTGGGTCCAGAATTGCCAAAAGTGAGGGCTTCGGGGCCAGTAGTGTGAGGACAGAAATCTGAGAACACCAGCTAGACTCCGAAGTCAGGCCGAGGGCAGGGCAGGTACCCCCTGCAGGTATGAACCAATATCTCATGCATCTGAAGTCACGGCGTGGATCAGACTTGGCTCAGGTTGGAGTTTCTGTGCATGACTGCCCCTTCATGAACGAAGCAAAGTCTTAAGGCTGTTAACGTTTTCCCACGTTGGGAGTAGTTCGATGCCCCCTTCAAGGATTCTTTATTCGGGACATTTGAGACCTGTTGGGCAGCTCCAGGACATTTCCTATGGAATGACTCCAGAGCATTGTTCGAGGATGGATGCCAGGGAAGATTGCCTCGCATTCCAATTGTCTCCTAACAACAAGAAAGTTGAGATCTGATGGCTCTGCGGGAGACACCGGGAAGGCTGAGTTGAAATGGACTTTCCCGAGGTAAGGTCCTAAAGTGTGTTTGTGTCCATGGGGGCCTTGGAATGGGGCGGTGGCACCGGGACCCTGAAGTATTCTCCTAAACTTTTGACATAGCACCCATGCTCAAGTATCCTTGTGCAGATTAGGTTTGTTCTGATGGGTGCCTCAGGAAACCCCCTATGCTTGTATTGGAATTCAGGCTTTTGAGGAGACATGATTGTAAACCAAAGCTTGGATCCGATTATGGCCTAGGGTCATGTCTGGTTCCATCTTCTTCTCTGGGGACATCCATCTATGTCATGTGTGGAGATAGATGCTCAGCTGGTGTCAGACAGCCCTTGTTTGTCCCGGGAGACCTACACTCTTGGGATGGCCTCGGGGACTTTGCAGGGTTCTCCTAATATGTACGATATTGAACAATGGAATGGGTAGAATTTCCATGCATGGGGTAAGCACAGTCCTAATGTGTGGCTCCAGGGGCCCCATCCTGGAGGGTGTGTGGCCCTGGAATTTGAGGACAGAAAGCTGAAAACACAAACTCAGCTTAGGTTTGGGGACGTCGGTATGGCAGGACCAATCTACAAACCATGAGAATAAAACTTCAGGATATGAAGAAAGAGCGAGTCTGAGGCGCTTGCTCAGGCTTTTGTCTCTGGATTTTGTATCAAACATGGCCTTGGAATGTGGGGAGGCCTCCTGGGCCATGGACAAATCTTCCTCTCTGTGGATATGGCCCGGTCCCAATGATTTTTCGTCAATCTGTGGGATGGGAGGTCTCCTTTCAGGTTTGATACCTCAGGTGCCCCAAACAAATAGGAATTCCAAAGCAGAGCCCTGGGGAAGAGAGAAGGGAATAGACAGTTGAGATCTGATGGCTCTGCGGGAGAAACCGGGGTGGCTGAGTTGAAATGGACTTTCTTGAGGATGGGGCCTAATGTGTGTTTGTGTCCATGAGGGCCTTGTAATGGAGGCTAGCCTGGAGGTTGTTTGGGTCCAGGCTGTGGGCACAGATGTCTGGAAACACAAACTCAGCTTATGAGTGGCGCCTAGGGTATGGCAGGCCGGATGTACAGCCCAAGAGGGAGCTCCTGGGCCTCTGAAACAAGGGCGAGTGGGAGGCGTTCCTTCAGGCTTTTGTCTCTGGATGTTGTGTCCGGGATAGCCGTGGATTGGACGGGTGGCCTCAGGGAATATGGACGAGTATCCCTCTCTGGGTATTTGTCCCAGCTCCCAAGAGTTTGGGGTCATTTTGTGGGAAGGGTGGAGTCGTGTTGTCTAGCTCATGTGTCTCTCCAAGAAAGGGATTCGAGAGCAGAGCCCCAGGTACGGGCGGGGAGACTGGAAAACTCAAACAAGGTGAGGATTGGGTGCATAGCGGCCTGGCAAGCCCCATATATGGGCTCTTGGTCCAGGCCCTGACAGGCCTTACTTTGACATGGGGCTCACACTGAGGGTCACAGTGTGAATTTGTGCTGCTGCACTCACGGTTGGGCGTGGAATCAGGGGCCATGAAGGTTTCTCTCACCCTGAAGGTGTGACTCCATGCCAAGAGCAAGCTTTACAACCATGGGGAAGGAGGAGTTCTCTTTTGTGCTTGCGATACCCAGCTGTGTGGAGAATTGATATAATGTCTAGGTTCAGATATCTGAAAACCAAGGTTAGGAAGAGGTGACGGTATAAGACCATGGCGTGTCCGAAGTGCTGGGTGTGTGGCCAGCTGTCTCCTTGTCTGTCTCGACGTGTGGCATCAGGCTGTGTCAGATGGAGCATAAGTGCCCAGAGCAGCCTATCCAGGTCGGGTACCGTCGAGGCCCGAGCAGGTTGATCCTCATATGGGTTTTCTGGAGAACCCCACAGGGAAACGTTGTTCTTCCGTTGGGCAGACCCTGGGCTGGATTGTGGTTCTGGAGTTCCTAGTCCGGAGGGCTTGTTTGCCAGGAGTGTGAGGAAGGAAGTCTGAAAACACAAGCTAGCCTGAGGTTTGGGACCAAGGGCAGAGCAGGCCCACTCTGCAGAGGCTGTATCGAGATCTCCTGCACTGAGGTCATGTCAAATATGAGACGTGCCTCAGGCTAGAGTTTTTGTCCAGCATGGCCTCTTCCTTAAGGGTGTGGGGGCTTCATGACGCCAGGGATGTTTGCCTACGATGGGATTTGTGAACTACTCCAAACCTCAAGGTTTCCTTCTGCACGACAGTCGAGTCCTATTGGATGGTTCCAGGAGGTCCCATATGGAAACACTCGAGAGCAGGTGTCTAAGCATGGATGCCTGGGAACGCCACCTCATATTCCCACTCTTTAGTCAGGACAAGTCAGGCTCAATCTGCGGGCTCCTGGGTGAGCTACCCAGAGGGGAGAGTTGAAATGGACTCTCCTGAAGATGAGTCCTACTGTGGCTTGGTGGCCTGGGAGAACTTGGAATGTGGAGGGGGCTCAGGACTCTGCAGGATTCTCCAACCTGAGGTGTTTAACATGGCTCCAACAAGGAAGCTTTCATGTGGAGTCGAGAGGTGTTATGTTCAGTGCCTCAGGAAAGCCCCATATCCTGTTCTTCAAACCAAAGCCTCTGAGGAGTGACACCTGGACACCAAAGCAAGAGTTGAGATTAGGCCCTAAGGGCCTGTCCGGCTCAACCTTCTATCTCTGTTGACATCTGTGTGCATGCCTTGGTGGAAGTAGCTGCTCAGCTTGTGTCCGAATGCCCCTGTGTCTCCAGGGAGGCTCCCAGTAGTGGGATGTCCTTGAGGTTTCTCATATTTTCGAGGTGTGACGCCAAAGGAATGGACACAGTTTTCCAGGAGAGAGCAGGCACGGTCCTGTGGTCCAATGTGCTAGGTGTGCAGCCAGCTGTGTCGGTGTCTGTTGGAAGGTCTGGGCTCAGGCTATTTGCGACAGAGCATCATTGTTTAAGGTAGCCTATGCAATTGGGGTGTTGCCGACGGCCAAGCTCTTTGGTCCTCATTTGGGGTTCTGGGCAGCACCATAGACAATATTTTTCTCCTGGGAGGCAGGCAGAGTGCTTCATTGTGGCCCCAGAATTCCCAGGAGGGTGGGTTAGTGGGCCCGGAATGTGAGGACAGAAGTCTGAAAACACAAGCTAGGGTGAGGATTGGAGCCAAGGGCGGAGCAGGCCCACTCTGCAGAGGCTGAATCAAAATCTCCTTCATCTGAAGTCAGGCTGAGGATCAGACGTTGGCTGAGGCTGGAGTATGTGTCCATGATGGCACCTTCATGAAGCAGGGGCCTCATGAGGCCAAGGAAGTTTTCCCACGCTGAGTTTGGAGGTTACCCCAACCACAAGGTTTCCTTCTGCGGGACATTCGAGTCCTGTTGCATGGCTCCAGGACATAGGATACGGAAGTAGTGGAGAACAGGGTTCGAAGGATGGATCCCTGAACAGCATGCCTCGCATTCCCTTTGGCCATTAGCCACAAGATATGTTTGATCTGCTGCCTCTGGGGCACGCTACCCAGGGGGCTACGTTGAAATGGCCTCTCCTGAGGATGCGTCGTAATTTGCGTTTGTGTCCATGGAGACCTTGGCATGTGCAGGTTGTTCAGTGGCCCTGCGGAACTCTCCTACCTGAAGGGTTTGATACGTCCCCAGTAAGTAAGCTCCCCATGTGGAGACGAGAGAGGTTTCTTTGGTGCCTCAGAAAAGCCCCGTGTGCTGGTCTACGAAAACATTCCTCTGAGGACGGACACATGGAAACCAAATCTAAGGTTCAGATTAGGGCCTGGGGGCCTGTCCATTTCAACCTTCTGTCTCTGGGGACACTGTCTGAGAGTCTAAGTGGATATAGATGCTCCACCGGTGTCAGAGAGCCCCTCTTAGTCCAGGGTGGCCTACACTATTGATGACTTCAGGGGCCTTGGAGCTTTTCCCTAACCTGTAGGGTTGTGGTCAATGGATTGGGCACAATTTCCTTGGAGAGGGCAGGCACAATCTTTCGCTGTGGCTCCAGAGGCCCAGCCTGGAGGTTGTGTGGGTCCAGGCTGTGGGCACAGAAGTCTGAAAACACAAACTCAGCTTATGCGTGGCGCCTAGCGTATGGCAGGCCGCATGTACAGCCCGAGAGGGAGCTCCTGGGCCTCTTAAACAAGGGCGAGTGGGAGGCGTTCCTTCAGGCTTTTGTCTCTGGATGTTGTGTCCGGGATAGCCGTGGATAGGAGGGGTGGCCTCAGGGACTGTGCACGAGTATCTCTCTTTGGGGATTTGTCCCAGCTCCCAAGAGTTTGGGGTCATTTTGTGGTAAGGGTGGAGTCGTGTTTTCTGGCTCATGTGTCTCTCCAAGAAAGGGATTCCAGAGCAGAGCCCCTGGTATGGCCTGGGCGACTGGTAAACTCAAACACTGGTGAGGATTGGGAGCATATGGGCTTTGCAAGCCCCATATGTGGGCTCTTGGTCCAGGCCCTGACAGGCCTTTCTTTGACATGGGGCTCATGCTGAGGGTCACAGTGTGAATTTGTGCCCAAGCAGCACTCAAGTTTGGGCGTGGCATCAGGGGCCATAAAGGTTTCTCCCACCCTGAAGTTGTGATTCCATGCCAAGAGCAAGCTTTACAACCATGGGGAAGGAGGAGTTCTGTTTTGTGCCTGCGATACCCAGTTGTGTGGAGAATTGATATAATGTCTAGGTTCAGATATCTGAAAACTAAGGTTAGGAAGAATTGACTGCATAAGACCATGGCGTGTCCAAAGTACTGGGTATGCGGCCAGCTGTCTCCTTGTCTGTCTGGACATCTGGATTCAGGCTGTGTCAGACAGAGCATGAGTGCCCAGAGCAGCCTATCCATTTCGGGGACCGTCGAGGCCCGAGCAGGTTGATCCTCATCTGGGTTTTCTGGAGAACCCAACAGGGAAACGTTTTTCTTCCATTGGGCAGACACTGGGCTGGGTTGTGGTTCTGGAGTTCATAGTCCGGAGGGCTTGTTTGCCAGGAGTGTGAGGAAGCAAGTCTGAAAACACAAGCTAGCGTGAGGTTTGGGACCGAGGGCATGGCAGGCCCACAGTGCAGAGGCTGAATCGATATCTCCTGCTTTGAGGTCATGTCAAATATGAGACGTGCCTCAGGCTAGAGTTTTTGTCCAGCATGTCATCTTCCTGAAGGGTGTGGGTTTTTCATGAGGCCAGGGATGTTTGCCTACGATGGGATTTGTGAACTACTCCAAACCTCAAGGTTTCCTTCTGCACGACTGTCGAGTCCTCTTGGATGGTTCCAGGAGGCCCCATACGGAAAGACTCGAGAGCAGGTGTCTAAGCATGGATGCCTGGGAACGCCACCTCATATTCCCACTGTTTAGTCAGGACAAGGTTGGCTCAATCTGTGGGCTCCTGGGTGAGCTACCCAGAGGGGAGAGTTGAAATGGACTCTCCTGAAGATGAGTCCTACTGTGGCTTGGTGGCCTGGGAGACCTTGGAATGTGGAAGTGGCTCAGGGACTCTGCAGGATTCTCCAACCTGAGGTGTTTGACACGGCTTCAACAAGGAAGCTTCCCATGTGGAGACGAGAGGAGTTCTGTTCAGTGCCTCAGGAAAGCCCCATATCCTGTTCTTCGAACCAAAGCCTCTGAGGAGTGACACCTGGAAAACAAAGCAAGAGTTGAGATTAGGCCCTAAGGGCATGTCCGGCTCAACCTTCTATCTCTGTTGACATCTGTATGCATGCCTTCCTGGAGGTAGCTGCTCAGCTTGTGTCAGAATGCCCCTGTGTGTCCAGGGAGGCTCCCAGTAGTGGGATGTCCTCGGGGGCCTTGAGGTTTCTTATATTCTGGAGGTGTGACGCCAAAGGAATGGACACAGTTTCCCAGGAGAGAGCAGGCACGGTCCTGTGGTAATGCTCCAGAGGACCCAGCCTAGAGGCTGTGTTTGCCAGGGCTGTGGGGACAGATGTCTGAAAAAGCAAACTTGGTTCAGCTAGGGGCCAAGGTAATGGCAGGCCTGATCACCACTCCGTGAGGGGAGATCCTCTGGATATCAAAGAAGGGCAAGTGGGAGGCAGTTGCTCAGGCTTTTGTCTCTGGGTGTTGCGTTCACAGTGGCCGTTCAGGGTAGGGGTTGCTTCAGGGGCTGAGGAAGACCCTTCCTCTCGGGGGATTGTCCAAGCTCCCAAGTGTTTTGGTTCATTCTGTGGGAAGGGAAGAGTACTGTTTTCTGCCACAAGGGACCCCCCAAGAGAGGGACTCTAGAGCAAAGCAATGGGATCCCTCAACTGGAATACACACCATCTAGTTAGTCCTGGGTGCCTATGGGCATGGCAAGCCACATATGCGGGCTCTTGGTCCAGTCACTGAGAGGCGTTACTTGAATAAGGAACTCACGCTGAGGGTTACAATGTGTGTTGGTGCCCAAGGCGGCGCTCACGCATGGTCGTGGCCTCATGGGCCATGCCGTTTTTTTCTACACTGAAGGTTGGACTCACTGCCAGCAGCAAGGTTTTCTGCCATGGGGAAGGAGGGGTTCTGACTTGTGCATCAGGTTCCCCCCTGTGCAGGGATTGGAGATAAGTCTAGGATCCGAAGACTGAAAACCCAGGTTGGGAATGGATGGTGGACTAAGGCAGTGGCGGGTCCAATGTGCTGGGTGTGCAGCCAGCTGTTTCGGTGTCTGTTGGAAGGTCTGGGCTCAGGCTATTTGCGAAAGAGCATTAGTGTTTAAGGTAGCCTATGCAATTGGGGTGTTGCCGAGGGCCAAACAGTTTGATCCTCATTTGGGGTTTCTGGGCAGCACCATAGACAATGTTTTTCTCCTGGGTGGCAGGCAGAGTGCTTCATTGTGGCCCCAGAATTCCCAGTAGGGAGGGTTTGTGGGCCAGGAGTGTGAGGACGGAAGTCTGAAAACACAAGCTAGGGTGAGGATTGGAGCCAAGGGCAGAGCAGGCCCACTCTGCAGAGGCTGAATCGAAATCTCCTGCATCTGAAGTCAGGCTGAGGATCAGATGTTGGCTGAGGCTGGCGTATGTGTCTATGATGGCACCTTCATAAAGCGGGGGCCTGGAGGCCTGTCCATTTCAACCTTCTGTCTCTGGGGACACTGTCTGAGAGTCTAAGTGGATATAGATGCTCCGCTGGTGTCAGAGAGCCCCTCTTAGTCCAGGGTGGCCTACACTATTGATGACCTCAGGGGCCTTGGAGCTTTTCCCTAACCTGTAGGGTTGTGGTCAATGGATTGGGCACAATTTCCTTGGAGAGGGCAGGCACAATCTTTCGCTGTGGCTCCAGAGGCCCTAGCCTGGAGGTTGTGTGGGTCCAGGCTGTGGGCACAGAAGTCTGAAAACACAAACTCAGCTTATGCGTGGCGCCTAGCGTATGGCAGGCCGGATGTCCAGCCCAAGAGGGAGCTCCTGGGCCTCTGAAACAAGGGCGAGTGGGAGGCGTTCCTTCAGGCTTTTGTCTCTGGATGTTGTGTCCGGGATAGCCGTGGATAGGAGGGGTTGCCTCAGGGACTATGGACGAGTATCCCTCTCTGGGTATTTGTCCCAGCTCCCAAGAGTTTGGGGTCATTTTGTGGGAAGGGTGGAGTTGTGTTTTCTGGCTCATGTGTCTCTCCAAGAAAGGGATTCCAGAGCAGAGCCCCAGGTACGGGCGGGGTGACCGGAAAACTCAAACACTGGTGAAGATTGGGTGTATGGGGGCTTGGAAAGCAAGCATGCGCGGGGCCTCATGTGCCACACTGGTTTCAACTACACTGAACGTTGCACAACATGCCAACCACAAGGTTTCTTGCCCTGGGGAAGGATTTCTGATTTCTGCATTACGTTCAGACCTAGGCAGTGAATAGAGATAAGGTCTAGGTTCTGAAACCTGAAAACCGAGGTGGAAAGAGACGACGTTCTAAGGCCATGGCGGCTCGATGTGCTCAGTGTGCGGCCAGCTGTCTTGGTGGGGCCAGGAGTTCTAGGCTCAGGCTGTGTCAGAAAGGGCATTAGTGCCCTGGTCAGCCTATGTATTTGGGGTACAGCCAAGGTAGGTGCAGGTTGATCCTCACTTGGGGTTACTTGGTAGCCCCAGAGGGCAATGTGTTTCTTCTGGAGGGCAGGCAGAGTGCTGCTTTGTAGTTCTGGATTGCCAAATTGGAGGGCTTCTTGGTCAGTAGTCTGAGGAAAGAAGTCTGAGAACACAAGCTAGGCTTAGGTTTCTGGGTGAGGACATGGCAGGCACAATCTACAGAACTGAATAGAGATCTCGTGCATCTGAAGTCATGGCGAGGATCAGACGATCGCTCAGGTTGGAATTTCTGACCCTGATAGCGCCCTCATGAAGGGGGGGATCACGAGGCCATGGCGGTTTTCCCACAATGGGAATTGTGAGAAGGTCCAAACTGCAAAGTGTCTTCTGCAGGACAATTGAGACCTGTTGTTGCCTCCAGACTAATGATTCTGAGCATGGTTCTAAGGATAGATGGCTGGGTAGCCCACCTCGCATTCCAATTGTCTCCTAGCAACTAGACAGGTTAGTTCTGCTGGATCTAGGGGAGAAAACGAGGAAGCTGAGTTGAAATGGACTCTCCTGTAGATGGGTCCTATTGTGCTTTTGTGTCTTTGGAGACCTTGGAATGAAGCGGTGGCACTGGGGCTCTGAAGGGTTCTCCTAAACAGAGCCTTTAAAAAAGCTCCAACGTGCAAGTTTCCAATGTGTAGATGAGATATTTTCTGATGGGTGAGTCAAGAAACAGCCATATGATGGTTTTGAAATCCAGGCCTCTGAGGAGAGATGCCTGGAGACAAAAGCAATGGATATGATTAGTGCCTAGGGGCCTGTTCTTTCCTTTTAACCTCTGGGGACATCTGTCTATGGGTCTGAGTACAGGTAGGTGCTCAGATGGGCTCAGATTGCCCCTGTTTTACCTGGGAAGCCACCACTAATGAGATGGATCAGGGACTTTGGAGGTTTATCCTATTAGAAGGGATGTAGCCATTGGAATGGGCACACACAATTCCCTTGGAGAGGGCAAGTACAGTCCTCAGGTTTGGCTCCAGGGGCCTGAGCCTGTAGGTTGAGTAGACCAGGACTGTTTGGACAGTTGTCTGAAAACACAAACTTGGCTTATGTTTCAGGTCATAGGGATGGCAGGACTTATCTACAGACCATGAGGAAAACTTTTTGGGATTTGAGAAAAGGGCGAGTGTGAGGCTCTTGCTCAAGTTTTTGTCTCTGGATATCGTGTCACTCATGGTCGTGAAATTTATGGGTGACTTCATGGGAAATGGACGAGTCTTACTCCCTGGTGGTTTGGTCCGACAAAGCGTTTGGGGTCACACTGTGGGATGGAAGAAGTCCGTTTTTTTTTTTTTTTGATGTTGTTTTCTTTTTAACCTCAGGTGTCGCACCAAATGAGGGACTCCAGAGTAGAGCCCTGGGGTGGGGGTGACTGGACAATCAGAAATCTGGTTAAAAATTGGGGCCTAGGAACATATCAAGCCCATTATGACATCTAATGGTCCAGTCACTGAGAGGACTTACTAGAGGACAGGACTCATGCTGAGGGTCACAATCCATGTTTATGCCCTTGTCGCACTCAAGAATGGGCGGGGCCTCAGGGTGAATGCTGGTTTCTCCTACACTGAACATTGGACGACGTGCCAACCACAAGGTTTCTTACCATGGGTAAGGAGGTGTTCTGATTTCTGCATCACACTCACCCCTGGGCAGTGATTGGAGATAATGTCTCAGTTCTGAGGCCTGAAAACTGAGGTAGGGAAGAGATGATGACCTAAGGCCATGGCGGGTCTTATGTGCTCAGTGTGCGGTCTGCTTTCCGGGTGTTGGTCAGGAGGTCCGGGCTCAGGTTGTGTCCGACAGTGCATTAGTGCCCAGGTTAGACTATATAATTTGGGTAAATCGAGTGCTGTGGAGGTTTTCCTCATTGAAGGTGCATGGGCAGTTCATGAGGCAATAATTTTTTTCTAGAGGGCAGGCAGAGTGCTGCATTTTGGGTCTGGAATTGCCAAACTTGAGGGCTTCGGGGGCAGGAGTGTGAGGACGGAAGTCTGAGAAGACAAGCTAGACTTGGGTTTCAGGCCGAGGGCACGGCAGGTACCCCTTCCAGATCTGAACCAATACTCATGCATCTGAAGACAGGGCGAGGATCAGACGTTGGCTCAGGTCGGAGTTTCCGTGCATGACGGCCGCTTCATGAAGGGAGGGGAATCTCGAGGACACTGAAGTTTTCCCACGTTGGGAGTTGTGGGATGCCCCCTTCAAGGATTCCTTCTGCGGGACAATTGAGACCTGTTGGACAGCTCCAGGACATCCCATATAGAATGACTCCAGAGCACCGTTCGATGATGGATGCTTGGGAAGCCTGCCTCGCATTCCAATTGTCTCCTAGCAACAAGACAGTTTAGATCTGATGTCTCTGCGGGAGCGACCGGGGTGGCTGAGTTGAAATGGACTCCCCTGAGGATGGGTCCTAATGTGTTTTTGTGTCCATGAGGGCCTTGGAATGGGGCGGTGGCACCGGGACCCTGAAGTACTCTCCTATGCTTTGGACATGGCTCCCATGCACAGGTTTCCTTGTGGAGACGAGATGAGTTCTGCTGGGTGCCTCAGCAAAACCCCTATGCTCGTATTGGAATCAGGCTTTTGAGGAGACATGTCTGTAAACCAAGGCAATGGATCCTATTATGGCCTAGGGTCCTGTCTGGTTCAATCTTCTCCTCTGGGGACATCCATTTATGGTATGAGTGGAGGTAGATTATCAGCTGGTGTCAGACAGCCCTTGTTTGTTCCAGGGGACCTGCACGATTGGGATGGCCTCAGGGACTTTGGAGGTTTCTCCTAATTTGTACGATTTTGGACAATGGAATGGGCAGAATTCCCATGGATTGGTAGGCACAGTCCTAATGTGTGGCTCCAGGGGCCCCAGCCTGGAGGGTGTGTGGCCCTGGACTTTGAGGACAGAAGTCTGAAAACACAAACTCAGCTTATGTTTGGGGACGTTGGTATGGCAGATCCGATCTACAAACCATGAGAAGAACTCTTCAGGATATGAAGAAAGTGCGAGTCTGAGGCGCTTGCTCAGGTTTTTGTCTCTGGATTTTGTATCAGCAATGGCACAATCTACAGACCTGAATTGAGATCTCGTGCATCTGAAGTCAGGGCGAGAATCAGACGATCGCTCAAGTTGGTGTTTCTGTCCCTGATGGCCCCTTCACGAAGGGGCGGCATCAGGAGGCCATGGGAGTTTTCCCACGATGGGATTTGTGAGAAGCTCCAAACTGCAAAGTGTCTTCTGCAGGACAATTGAGACCTGTTGTTTGGCTCCAGGCCAATAATTCTGAGCAGGGTTCTAAGGATGCATGGCTGGGTAGCCCACCTCGCATTCCAATGGTCTCCTAGAAACAAGACAGGTTAGATCTGCTGGATCTGGGGGATCAACCGAGGAGGCTGAGTTGAAATGGACTCTCCTATGGATGGGTCCTAATGTGCTTTTGTGTCTATGGAGACCTTGGAATGAAGAGGTGGCAATGGGGCCCAGAAGGATTCTCCTAAACAGAGGCTTTGACACAGCTCCAAAGTGCAAGTTTCCCATGTGTAGATGAGATGTTTTCTGATGGGTGAGTCAAGAAACAGCCATATGCTGGTTTTGAAATCCAGGCCTCTGAGGAGAGATGCCTGGAAACCAAAGCAATGGATATGATTAGTGCCTAAGGGCCTGTTCTTTCCTTTTTACCTCTGGGGACATCTGTCTATGGGTCTGAGTACAGGTAGGTGCTCAGATGGGCTCAGATTGCCCCTGTTTTACCTGGGAAGCCACCACTAATGACATGGATCAGGGAATTTGGAGGTTTATCCTATTAGAAGGGATGTGGCCATTGGAATAGGCACACACAATTCCCTTGGAGAGGGCAAGTACAGTCCTCAGGTTTGGCTCCAGGGGCCTGAGCCTGTAGGTTGTGTAGGCCAGGGCTGTTTGGACAGTTGTCTGAAAACACAAACTTGGCTTATGTTTCAGGTCATAGGTATGGCAGGACTTATCTACAGACCATGAGGAGAACATTTCGGGATTTGAGAAAAGGGCGAGTGTGAGGCTCTTGCTCAAGTTTTTGTCTCTGGATATCGTGTCACTCATGGTCGTGAAATTTCTGGATGACTTCATGGGAAATGGACGAGTAGTACTTCCTGGTGGTTTGACCCAGTCCAAAGCATTTGGGGTCACTCTGTGGGATGGAAGAATTCCGTTTTTTTTGTTTGTTTTTTTTTTTTTTTTTGAGGTTGTTTTCTTTTTAACCTTAGGTGTCCCTCCAAATGAGGGATTCCAGAGTAGAGCCCTGGGCGGGGGGGTGACTGGACAATCAGAAATCTGGTTAAAAATTGGGGCTTAGGAACATATCAAGTCCATTATCACATCTAATGGTCCAGTCACTGAGAGGACTTACTAGAGGACAGGACTCATGCTGAGGGTCACAATGCGTGTTTATGCCCTTGTCGCACTCAAGAATTGGCGGGGCCTCAGGGTGAATGCTGGTTTCTCCTACACTGAACGTTGGACGACGTGCCAACCACAAGGTTTCTTACCATGGGTAAGGAGGTGTTCTGATTTCTGCATTACACTCACCCCAGGGCAGTGATTGGAGATAATGTCTCGGTTCTGAGGCCTGAAAAGTAAGGTAGGGAAGAGATGATGACCTAAGGCCATGGTGGGTCTTATGTGCTCAGTGTGCGGTCTGCTTTCCAGGTGTTGTTCAGGAGGTCCGGGCTCAGGTTGGGTCCGACAGTGCATTAGTGCCCAGGTTAGACTATATAATTTGGGTGAATTCGAGTGCTGTGGAGGTTTATCCTCATTGAAGGTGCCTGGGCAGCTCATGAGGCAATAATTTTTTCTAGAGGGCAGGCAGAGTGCTGCATTTTGGGTCCGGAATTGCCAAATTTGAGGGCTTCGGGGACAGGAGCGTGAGGACGGAAGTCTGAGAAGACAAGCTAGACTTGGGTTTCAGGCCGAGGGCACGGCAGGTACCCCCTGCAGATCTGAACCAATACTCATGCATCTGAAGTCAGGGCGAGGATCAGACGTTGGCTCTGGTCGGAGTTTCCGTGCATGACGGCCGCTTCATGAAGGGAGCGGAATCTCGAGGCCACTGAAGTTTCCCACGTTGGGAGTTGTGGGATGTCCCCTTCAAGGATTCCTTCTGCGGGACAATTGAGAGGTGTTTGACAGCTCCAGGACATCCCATATGGAATGACTCCAGAGTACCGTTCGAGGATGATGCCTAGGAAGCCCGCCTCGCATTCCAATTGTCTCCTAGCAACAAGACAGTTTAGATCTGATGGCTCTGCGGGAACAACCGGGGTGGCTGAGTTGAAATGGACTTTCCTGAGGATGGTTCCTAATGTGTTTTTGTGTCCATGAGGGCCTTGGAATGGGGCGGTGGCCCCGGGACCCTGAGTACTCTCCTATGCTTTGGATGGCTCCCATGCGCAGGTTTCCTTGTGGAGACGAGATGAGTTCTGCTAGGTGCCTCAGCAAAAGCCCTATGCTCGTATTGGAATCAGGCTTTTGAGGAGACCTGCCTGTAAACCAAGGCATTGGATCCTATTATGGCCTAGGGTCCTGTGTGGTTCAATCTTCTCCTCTGGGGACATCCATGTATAGTCTGAGTGGTGGTAGATTATCAGCTGGTGTCAGACAGCTCTTGTTTGTTCCGGGCGACCTACACGATTGGGATGGCCTCAGGGACTTTGGAGGTTTCTCCTAATTTGTACGATTTTGGACAATGGAATGGGCAGAATTCCCATGGATTGGTAGGCACAGTCCTAATGTGTGGCTCCAGGGCCCCCAGCCTGGAGGGTGTGTGACCCTGGACTTTGAGCACAGAAGTCTGAAAACACAAACTCAGCTTAGGTTTGGGGACGTAGGTATGGCAGGCCCGATCTACAAAGCATGAGAAGAACTCTTCAGGATATAAAGAAAGTGCGAGTCTGAGGCGCTTGCTCAGGTTTTTGTCTCTGGATTTTGTATCAGCGATGGCACAATCTACAGACCTGAATTGAGATCTCGTGCATCTGAAGTCAGGGCGAGGATCAGACGATCGCTCAAGTTGGTGTTTCTGTCCCTGATGGCCCTTTCACGAAGGGGCGGCATCACGAGGCCATGGGGGTTTTCCCACGATGGGATTTGTGAGAAGCTCCAAACTGCAAAGTGTCTTCTGCAGGACAATTGAGACCTGTTGTTTGGCTCCAGGCCAATGATTCTGAGCAGGGTTCTAAGGATGCATGGCTGGGTAGCCCACCTCGCATTCCAATTGTCTCCTAGAAACAAGACAGGTTAGATCTGCTGGATCTGGGGGATCAACCGAGGAGGCTGAGTTGAAATGGACTCTCCTATGGATGGGTCCTAATGTGCTTTTGTGTCTATGGAGACCTTGGAATGAAGCGGTGGCACTGGGGCCCAGAAGGGTTCTCCAAAACAGAGGCTTTGACACAGCTCCAACGTGCAAGTTTCCCATGTGTAGATGAGATGTTTTCTGATGGGTGAGTCAAGAAACAGCCATATGCTGGTTTTGAAATCCAGGCCTCTGAGGAGAGATGCCTGGAAACCAAAGCAATGGATATGCTTAGTGCCTAGGGGCCTGTTCTTTCCTTTTTACCTCTGGGGACATCTGTCTATGGGTCTGAGTACAGGTAGGTGCTCAGATGGGCTCAGATTGCCCCTGTTTTACCTGGAAAGCCACCAATAATGAGATGGATCAGGGACTGTGGAGGTTTATCCTATTAGAAGGGATGTGGCCATTGGAATAGGCACACACAATTCCCTTGGAGAGGGCAAGTACTGTCCTCAGGTTTGGCTCCAGGGGCCTGAGCCTGTAGGTTGTGTAGGCCAGGGCTGTTTGGACAGTTGTCTGAAAACACAAACTTGGCTTATGTTTCAGGTCATAGGTATGGCAGGAATTATCTACAGACCATGAGGAGAACTTTTCGGGATTTGAGAAAAGGGCGAGTGTGAGGCTCTTACTCAAGTTTTTGTCTCTGGATATCGTGTCACTCACGGTCGTGAAATTTCTGGATGACTTCATGGGAAATGGACGAGTCTTACTCCCTGGTGGTTTGGCCCAGTGCAAAGCGTTTGGGGTCACTCTGTGGGATGGAAGAAGTCAGGTTTTTTTGTTGTTTTTTTTTTGATGTTGTTTTCTTTTTAACCTCAGGTGTCCCACCGAATGAGGGATTCCAGAGTAGAGCCCTGGTGGGGCGGGTGACGGGACAATCAGAAATCTGGTTAAAAATTAGGGCTTAGGGACATATAAAGGCCATTATCACATCTAATGGTCCATTCACTGAGAGGACTTACTAGAGGACAGGACTCATGCTGAGGGTCACAATGCGTGTTTATGCCCTTGTCGCACTCAAGAATGGGCGGGGCCTCAGGGTGAATGCTGGTTTCTCCTACACTGAACGTTGGACGACGTGCCAACCACAAGGTTTCTTACCATGGGTAAGGAGGTGTTCTGATTTCTGCATCACACTCACCTCTGGGCAGTGATTGGAGATAAGGTCTCGGTTCTGAGGACTGAAATCTGAGGTAGGGAAGAGATGATGACCTAAGGCCATGGCGGGTCTTATGTGCTCAGTGTGCGGCCTGCTTTCTGGGTGTTGGTCAGGAGGTCCGAGCTCAGGTTGTGTCCGACAGTGCATTAGTGCCCAGGTTAGACTATATAATTTGGGTGAAGTCGAGTGCTGTGGAGGTTTATCCTCATTGAAGGTGCCTGGGCAGCTCATGAGGCAATAATTTTTTTGTAGAGGGCAGGCAGAGTGCTGCATTGTGGGTCCGTTATTGCCAAACTTGAGGGCCTCGGGGGCAGCAGAGTGAGGACGGAAGTCTGAGAAGACAAGCTAGACTTGGGTTTCAGGCCGAGGGCACGGCAGGTACTCCCTGCAGATCTGAACCAATACTCATGCATCTGAAATCAGGGCGAGGATCAGACGTTGGCTCAGGTCGGAGTTTCCGTGCATGACGGCTGCTTCATGAAGGGAGCGGAATCTCGAGGCCACTGAAGTTTTCCCACGTTGGGAGTTGTGGGATGCCCCCTTCAAGGATTCCTTCTGCGGGACAATTGAGACCTGTTGGACAGCTCCAGGATATCCCATATGGAATGACTCCAGAGCACCGTTCGAGGATGGATGCTTGGGAAGCGCGCCTCGCATTCCAATTGTCTCCTAGCAACAAGACAGTTTAGATCTGATGGCTCTGCAGGAGCGACCGGGGTGGTTGAGTTGAAATGGACTCCCATGAGGATGGGTCCTAATGTGTTTTTGTGTCCATGAGGGCCTTGGAATGGGGCGGTGGCACCGGGACCCTGAAGTACTCTCCTATGCTTTGGACATGGCTCCCATGCACAGGTTTCCTTGTGGAGACGAGATGAGTTCTGCTGGGTGCCTCAGCAAAATCCCCATGCTCGTATTGGAATCAGGCTTTTGAGGAGACATGCCTGTAAACCAAGGCAATGTATTCTATTATGGCCTAGGGTCCTGTCTGGTTCAATCTTCTCCTCTGGGGACATCCATTTATGGTATGAGTGGAGGTAGATTATCAGCTGGTGTCAGACAGCCCTTGTTTGTTCCGGGCGACCTACACGATTGGGATGGCCTCAGGGACTTTGGAGGTTTCTCCTAATTTGTATGATTTTGGACAATGGAATGGGCAGAATTCCCATGGATTGGTAGGCACAGTCCTAATGTGTGGCTCCAGGGGCCCCAGCCTGGAGGGTGTGTGGCCCTGGCCTTTGAGGACAGAAGTCTGTAAACACAAACTCAGCTTAGGTTTGGGGACGTTGGTATGGCAGATCCGATCTACAAACCATGAGAAGAACTCTTCAGGATATGAAGAAAGTGCGAGTCGGAGGCGCTTGCTCAGGTTTTTGTCTCTGGATTTTGTATCAGCGATGGCACAATCTACAGACCTGAATCGAGATCTCGTGCATCTGAAGTCAGGGCGAGGATCAGACGATCGCTCAAGTTGGTGTTTCTGTCCCTGATGGCCCCTTCACAAAGGGGCGGCATCACGAGGCCATGGAGTTTTCCCACGATGGGATTTGTGATAAGCTCCAAACTGCAAAGTGTCTTCTGCAGGACAATTGAGACCTGTTGTTTGGCTCCAGGCCAATGATTCTGAGCAGGGTTCTAAGGATGCATGGCTGGGTAGCCCACCTCGCATTCCAATTGTTTCCTAGAAACAAGACAGGTTAGATCTGCTGGATCTGGGGGATCAACCGAGGAGGCTGAGTTGAAATGGACTCTCCTATGGATAGGTCCTAATGTGCTTTTGTGTCTATGGAGACCTTGGAATGAAGCGGTGGCACTGGGGCCCTGAAGGGTTCTCCTAAACAGAGGCTTTGACACAACTCCAACGTGCAAGTTTCCCATGTGTAGATGAGATGTTTTCTGATGGGTGAGTCAAGAAACAGCCATATGCTGGTATTGAAATCCAGGCCTCTGAGGAGAGATGCCTGGAAACAAAAGCAATGGATATGATTAGTGCCTAGGGGCCTGTTCTTTCCTTTTTACCTCTGGGGACATCTGTCTATGGGTCTGAGTACAGGTAGGTGCTCAGATGGGCTCAGATTGCCCCTGTTTTACCTGGGAAGCCACCACTAATGAGATGGATCAGGGACTGTGAAGGTTTATCCTATTAGAAGGGATGTGGCTATTGGAATAGGCACACACAATTCCCTTGGAGAGGGCAAGTAAAGTCCTCAGATTTGGCTCCAGGGGCCTGAGCCTGTAGGTTGTGTAGGCAAGGGATGTTTGGACAGTTGTCTGAAAACACAAACTTGGCTTATGTTTCAGGTCATAGGTATGGCAGGACTTTTCTACAGACCATGAGGAGAACTTTTCGGGATTTGAGAAAAGGGCGAGTGTGAGGCTCTTGCTCAAGTTTTTGTCTCTGGATATCGTGTCACTCATGGTCGTGAAATTTCTGAATGACTTCATGGGAAATGGACGAGTAGTACTTCCTGGTGGTTTGGCCCAGTCCAAAGCGTTTCGGGTCACTCTGTGGGATGGAAGAAGTCAGGTTTTTTTTTTTTTTTATGTTGTTTTCTTTTTAACCTCAGGTGTCCCACCGAATGAGGGATTCCAGAGTAGAACACTGGGGTGGGGGGTGACTGGACAATCAGAAATCTGGTTAAACATTGGGGCTTAGGGACATATCAAGCCCATTATCACATCTAATGGTCCAGTCACTGAGAGGACTTACTAGAGGACAGGACTCATGCTGAGGGTCACAATGCGTGTTTATGCCCTTGTCGCACTCAAGAATGGGCGGGGCCTCAGGGTGAATGCTGGTTTCTCCTACACTGAACGTTGGACGACGTGCCAACCACAAGGTTTCTTACCATGGGTAAGGAGGTGTTCTGATTTCTGCATTACACTCACCCCTGGGCAGTGATTGGAGATAAGGTATCGGTTCTGAGGCCTGAAATCTGAGGTAGGGAAGAGATGATGACCTAAGGCCATGGCGGGTCTTATGTGCTCAGTGTGTGGTCTGCTTTCCGGGTGTTGGTCAGGAGGTCCGGGCTCAGGTTGTGTCCGACAGTGCATTAGTGCTCAGGTTAGACTATATAATTTGGGTGAAGTCGAGTGCTGTGGAGGTTTTTCCTCATTGAAGGTGCCTGGGCAGCTCATGAGGCAATAATATTTTTCTAGAGGGCAGACAGAGTGCTGCATTGTTGGTCCGGAATTGCCAAACTTGAGGGCTTCGGGGGCAGGAGTGTGAGGACGGAAGTCTGAGAAGACAAGCTAGACTTGGGTTTCAGGCCGAGGGCACGGCAGGTACTCCCTGCAGATCTGAACCAATACTCATGCATCTGAAGTCAGGGCGAGGATCAGACGTTGGCTCAGGTCGGAGTTTCCGTGCATGACGGCCGCTTCATGAAGGGAGCAGAATCTCGAGGCCACTGAAGTATTCCCAGGTTGGGAGTTGTGGGATGTCCCCTTCAAGGATTCCGTCTGCGGGAAAATTGAGACCTGTTGGACAGCTCCAGGACATCCCATATGGAATAACTCCAGAGCACCGTTCGAGGATGGATGCTTGGGAAGCCCGCCTCGCATTCCAATTGTCTCCTAGCAACAAGACAGTTTTGATCTGATGGCTCTGCGGGAGCGACCGGGGTGGCTGAGTTGAAATGGACTCCCCTGAGGATGGGTCCTAATGTGTTTTTGTGTCCATGAGGGCCTTGGAATGGGGCGGTGGCACCGGGACCCTGAAGTACTCTCCTATGCTTTGGACATGGCTCCCATGCACAGGTTTCCTTGTGGAGACGAGATGAGTTCTGCTGGGTGCCTCAGCAAAACCCCTATGCTCGTATTGGAATCAGGCTTTTGAGGAGACATGCCTGTAAACCAAGGCAATGGATCCTATTATGGCCTAGGGTCCTGTCTGGTTCAATCTTCTCCTCTGGGGACATCCATTTATGGTATGAGTGGAGGTAGATTATCAGCTGGTGTCAGACAGCCCTTGTTTGTTCCGGGCGACCTACACGATTGGGATGGCCTCAGGGACTTTGGAGTTTTCTCCTAATTTGTACGATTTTGGACAATGGAATGGGCAGAATTCCCATGGATTGGTAGGTACCGTCCTAATGTGTGGCTCCAGGGGCCCCAGCCTGGAGGGTGTGTGGCCCTGGACATTGAGGACAGAAGTCTGAAAACACAAACTCAGCTTAGGTTTGGGGACGTAGGTATGGCAGGCACGATCAACAAAACATGAGAAGAACTCTTCAGGATATAAAGAAAGTGCGAGTCTGAGGCGCTTGCTCAGGTTTTTGTCTCTGGATTTTGTATCAGCGATGGCACAATCTACAGACCTGAATCGAGATCTCGTGCATCTGAAGTCAGGGCGAGGATCAGACGATCGCTCAAGTTGGTGTTTCTGTCCCTGATGGCCCCTTCACGAAGGGGCGGCATCACGAGGCCATGGAGTTTTCCCACGATGGGATTTGTGAGAAGCTCCAAACTGCAAAGTGTCTTCTGCAGGACAATTGAGACCTGTTGTTTGGCTCCAGGCCAATGATTCTGAGCCGGGTTCTAAGGATGCATGGCTGGGTAGCCCAACTCGCATTCCAATTGTCTCCTAGAAACAAGACAGGTTAGATCTGCTGGATCTGGGGGATCAACCGAGGAGGCTGAGTTGAAATGGACTCTCCTATGGATGGGTCCTAATGTGCTTTTGTGTCTATGGAGACCTTGGAATTAGGCGGAAGCACTGGGGCCCTGAAGGGCTCTCCTAAACAGAGGCTTTGACACAGCTTCAACGTGCAAGTTTCCCATGTGTAGATGAGATGTTTTCTGATGGGTGAGTCAAGAAACAGCCATATGCTGGTATTGAAATCCAGGCCTCTGAGGAGAGATGCCTGGAAACCAAAGCAATGGATATGATTAGTGCCTAGGGGCCTGTTCTTTCCATTTTACCTCTGGGGACATCTGTCTATGGGTCTGAGTACAGGTAGGTGCTCAGATGGGCTCAGATTGCCCCTGTTTTACCTGGGAAGCCACCACTAATGAGATCGATCAGGGACTTTGGAGGTTTATCCTATTAGAAGGGATGTGGCCATTGGAATAGGCACACACAATTCCCTTGGAGAGGGCAAGTACAGTCCTCAGGTTTGCCTCAGGGGCCTGAGCCTGTAGGTTGTGTAGGCCAGGGCTGTTTGGACAGTTGTCTGAAAACACAAACTTGGCTTATGTTTCAGGTCATAGGTATGGCAGGACTTATCTACAGACCATGAGGAGAACTTTTCGGGATTTGAGAAAAGGGCGAGTGTGAGGCTCTTGCTCAAGTTTTTGTCTCTGGATATCGTGTCACTCATGGTCGTGAAATTTCTGGATGACTTCATGGGAAATGGACGAGTCTTACTCCCTGGTGGTTTGGCCCAGTGCAAAGCGTTTGGGGTCACTCTGTGGGATGGAAGAAGTCCGGTTTTGGTTTTTTTGTTGTTTTTTTTTTTTTTTGATGTTGTTTTCTTTTTAACCTCAGGTGTCCCACCTAATGAGGGATTCCAGAGTAGAGCCCTGGGGGGGCGGGTGACGGGACAATCAGAAATCTGGTTAAAAATTAGGGCTTAGGGACATATAAAGGCCATTATCACATCTAATGGTCCAGTCACTGAGAGGACTTACTAGAGGACAGGACTCATGCTGAGGGTCACAATGCGTGTTTATGCCCTTGTCGCACTCAAGAATGGGCGGGGCCTCAGGGTGAATGCTGGTTTCTCCTACACTGAACGTTGGATGACGTGCCAACCACAAGGTTTCTTACCATGGGTAAGGAGGTGTTCTGATTTCTGCATCACACTCACCTCTGGGCAGTGATTGGAGATAAGGTCTCGGTTCTGAGGACTGAAATCTGAGGTACGGAAGAGATGATGACCTAAGGCCATGGCGGGTCTTATGTGCTCAGTGTGCGGTCTGCTTTCTGGGTGTTGGTCAGGAGGTCCGGGCTCAGGTTGTGTCCGACATTGCATTAGTGCCCCGGTTAGACTATATAATTAGGGTGAAGTCGAGTGCTGTGGAGGTTTATCCTCATTGAAGTTGCCTGGGCAGCTCATGAGGCAATAATTTTATTCTAGAGGGCAGGCAGAGTGCTGCATTGTGGGTCCGTTATTGCCAAACTTGAGGGCTTCGGGGGCAGGAGTGTGAGGACGGAAGTCTGAGAAGACAAGCTAGACTTGGGTTTCAGGCCGAGGGCACGGCAGGTACTCCCTGCAGATCTGAACCAATACTCATGCATCTGAAGTCAGGGCGAGGATCAGACGTTGGCTCAGGTCGGAGTTTCCGTGCATGACGGCTGCTTCATGAAGGGAGCGGAATCTCGAGGCCATTGAAGTTTTCCCACGTTGTGAGTTGTGGGATGCCCCCTTCAAGGATTCCTTCTGCGGGACAATTGAGACCTGTTGGACAGCTCCAGGACATCCCATATGGAATGACTCCAGAGCACCGTTCGAGGATGGATGCTTGGGAAGCCCGCCTCGCATTCCAATTGTCTCCTAGCAACAAGACAGTTTAGATCTGATGGCTCTGCGGGAGCGACCGGGGTGGTTGAGTTGAAATGGACTCCCATGAGGATGGGTCCTAATGTGTTTTTGTGTCCATGAGGGCCTTGGAATGGGGCGGTGGCACCGGGACCCTGAAGTACTCTCCTATGCTTTGGACATGGCTCCCATGCACAGGTTTCCTTGTGGAGACGAGATGAGTTCTGCTGGGTGCCTCAGCAAAATTCCCATGCTCGTATTGGAATCAGGCTTTTGAGGAGACATGCCTGTAAACCAAGGCAATGGATTCTATTATGGCCTAGGGTCCTGTCTGGTTCAATCTTCTCCTCTGGGGACATCCATTTATGGTATGAGTGGAGGTAGATTATCAGCTGGTGTCAGACAGCCCTTGTTTGTTCCGGGCGACCTACACGATTGGGATGGCCTCAGGGACTTTGGAGGTTTCTCCTAATTTGTATGATGTTGGACAATGGAATGGGCAGAATTCCCATGGATTGGTAGGCACAGTCCTAATGTGTGGCTCCAGGGGCCCCAGCCTGGAGGGTGTGTGGCCCTGGCCTTTGAGGATAGAAGTCTGTAAACACAAACTCAGCTTAGGTTTGGGGACGTTGGTATGGCAGATCCGATCTACAAACCATGAGAAGAACTCTTCAGGATATGAAGAAAGTGCGAGTCGGAGGCGCTTGCTCAGGTTTTTGTCTCTGGATTTTGTATCAGCGATGGCACAATCTACAGACCTGAATCGAGATCTCGTGCATCTGAAGTCAGGGCGAGGATCAGACGATCGCTCAAGTTGGTGTTTCTGTCCCTGATGGCCCCTTCACGAAGGGGCGGCATCACGAGGCCATGGGGGTTTTCCCACGATGGGATTTGTGATAAGCTCCAAACTGCAAAGTGTCTTCTGCAGGACAATTGAGACCTGTTGTTTGGCTCCAGGCCAATGATTCTGAGCAGGGTTCTAAGGATGCATGGCTGGGTAGCCCACCTCGCATTCCAATGGTCTCCTAGAAACAAGACAGGTTAGATCTGCTGGATCTGGGGGATCAACCGAGGAGGCTGAGTTGAAATGGACTCTCCTATGGATGGGTCCTAATGTGCTTTTGTGTCTATGGAGACGTTGGAATGAAGCGGTGGCACTGGGGCCCTGAAGGGTTCTCCTAAACAGAGGCTTTGACACAGCTCCAACGTGCAAGTTTCCCATGTGTAGATGAGATGTTTTCTGATGGGTGAGTCAAGAAACAGCCATATGCTGGTTTTGAAATCCAGGCCTCTGAGGAGAGATGCCTGGAAACAAAAGCAATGGATATGATTAGTGCCTAGGGGCCTGTTCTTTCCTTTTTACCTCTGGGGACATCTGTCTATGGGTCTGAGTACAGGTAGGTGCTCAGATGGGCTCAGATTGCCCCTGTTTTACCTGGAAAGCCACCAATAATGAGATGGATCAGGGACTGTGGAGGTTTATCCTATTAGAAGGGATGTGGCCATTGGAATAGGCACAGACAATTCCCTTGGAGAGGGCAAGTACAGTCCTCAGGTTTGGCTTCAGGGGCCTGAGCCTGTAGGTTGTGTAGGCCAGGGCTTTTTGGATCGTTGTCTGAAAACACAAACTTGGCTTATGTTTCAGGTCATAGGTATGGCAGGACTTATCTACAGAACATGAGGAGAACATTTCGGGATTTGAGAAAAAGGTGAGTGTTAGGCTCTTGCTCAAGTTTTTGTCTCTGGATATCGTGTCACTCATGGTCGTGAAATTTCTGGATGACCTCATGGGAAGTGGACGAGTAGTACTTCCTGGTGGTTTGGTCCAGTCCAAAGCGTTTGGGGTCACTCTGTGGGATGGAAGAATTCTTTTTTTTTTTTTTTTTGATGTTGTTTTCTTTTTAACCTCAGGTGTCCCACCGAATGAGGGATTACAGAGTAAAGCCCTGGGGGGGGAGGTGACTGGACAATCAGAAATCTAGTTAAAAATTGGGGCTTAGGGACATATCAAGCCCATTATCACATCTAAAGGTCCAGTCACAGAGACGACTTACTAGAGGACAGGACTCATGCTGAGGGTCACAATGCATGTATATGCCCTTGTCGCACTCAAGAATGGGCGGGGCCTCAGGGTGAATGCTGGTTTCTCCTACACTGAACGTTGGACGACATGCCAACCACAACGTTTCTTACCATGGGTAAAGAGGTATTCTGATTTCTGCATCAAACTCACCCCTGGGCAGTGATTGGAGATAATGTCTCGGTTCTGAGGCCTGAAAACGGAGGTAGGGAAGAGATGATGACCTAAGGCCATGGCGGGTCTTATGTGCTCAGTGTGCGGTCTGCTTTCCGGGTGTTGGTCAGGAGGTCCGGGCTCAGGTTGTGTCCGACAGTGCATTAGTGCCCAGGTTAGACTATATAATTTGGGTGAAGTCGAGTGCTGTGGAGGTTTATCCTCATTGAAGGTGCCTGGGCAGCTCATGAGGCAATAATTTTTTTGTAGAGGGCAGGCAGAGTGCTGCATTGTGGGTCCGTTATTGCCAAACTTGAGGGCTTCGGGGGCAGGAGTGTGAGGACGGAATTCTGAGAAGACAAGCTAGACTTGGGTTTCAGGCCGAGGGCACGGCAGGTACTCCCTGCAGATCTGAACCAATACTCATGCATCTGAAGTCAGGGCGAGGTCAGACGTTGGCTCAGGTCGGAGTTTCCGTGCATGACGGCCGCTTCATGAAGGGAGCGGAATCTGAGGCCACTGAAGTTTTCCCACGTTGGGAGTTTTGGGATGCACCCTTCAAGGATTCCTTCTGCAGGACAATTGAGACCTGTTGGACAGCTCCAGGACATCCCATATGGAATGACTCCAGAGCACCGTTCGAGGATGGATGCCTGGGAAGCCCGCCTCGCATTCCAATTGTCTCCTGGCAACAAGACAGTTTAGAGCTGATGGCTCTGTGGGAGCAACCGGGGTGGCTGAGTTGAAATGGACTTTCCTGAGGATGGTTCCTAATGTGTTTTTGTGTACATGAGGGCCTTGGAATGGGGCGGTGACCCCGGGACCCTGAGTACTCTCCTATGCTTTGGATGGCTCCCATGCACAGGTTTCCTTGTGGAGACGAGATGAGTTCTGCTAGGTGCCTCAGCAAAACCCCTATGCTCGTATTGGAATCAGGCTTTTGAGGAGACATGCCTGTAAACCAAGGCATTGGATCCTATTATAGCCTAGGGTCCTGTGTGGTTCAATCTTCTCCTCTGGGGACATCCATGTATAGTCTGAGTGGTGGTAGATTATCAGCTGGTGTCAGACAACCCATCTTTGTTCCGGGTGACCTACACAATTGGGATGGCCTCAGGGCCTTTGGAGGTTTCTCCTAATTTGTACGATTTTGGACAATGGAATGGGCAGAATTCTCATGGATTGGTAGGCACAGTCCTAATGTGTGGCTCCAGGGGCCCCAGCCTGGAGGGTGTGTGGCCCTGGACATTGAGGACAGAAGTCTGAAAACACAAACTCAGCTTAGGTTTGGGGACGTAGGTATGGCAAGACCAATCTACAAACCATGAGAAGAACTCTTCAGGATATGAAGAAAGAGCGAGTCTGAGGCGCTTGCTCAGGCTTTTGTCTCTGGATTTTGTATCAACGATGTCCGTGGTATATGGGGAGGCATCATGGGACATGGACGAATATTCCTCTCTGTGGATTTGGCCCGGTCCCAATTGTTTTTCGTCAAGCTGTGGGATGGAGGTCCCCTTTCAGGTTTGTTACCTTAGGTGTCCCAAAGAAAGAGGAATTCCATGCAGAGCCCTAGGGAAGTGAGAAGGGACAACCCAAATATGGTTAAAAATTTGGGCCTAGGGGCATGCAAGGCCCAATATGCTGTCTCTTCATCAGCCACTGAGAGACCTTACTTGAAGACTGGTCTCAGGCTTAGAGTCACAATGTGTGTTTGTGACCAATGTGTCCCGGGAGCATGGGCGGGGCCTCATGGGCCACACTGGTTTCAACTGCACTGGACTTTGGACAACATACCAATTACAAGCTCTCTTGCCATGGGTAAGGATTTCTGATTTCTGCATCATTTTCAAACCTGGGCAGTGGTTGGAAATAAGGTCTAGGTTCCGAAGCATGAAAACCGCACTTGGGAAGAGATGACGACCAAAGGCCATGGCGGGTCTGAAGTGCTCACTGTGCGGTCAGCCGCCTGGGTGTTGGTCAGGATGTTCGGGCTCATTTGTGTCACACTGTGCATTAGTGCTCAGGTTAGACTATATATTTTGGGTACAGTCGAGTGCCGTGTAGGTTTATCCTCATTTGAGGTGCCTGGGCTGTTCATTAGGCCAGATATTTTTTTAGAGGGCAGGCAGAGTGCTGCATTGTGGGTCCGGAATTGCCAAACTTGAGGGCTTCTGGGCCAGGAGTGTGAGGACAGAAGTCTGAGAACACAAGCTACACTTGGGCTTCAGGCCGAGGGCATGGCAGTTACCCCCCTGCAGATCTGAACCAATATCTCATGCATCTGAAGTCACGGCAAGGATCAGACGTTGGATCAGATTGGAGTTTCTGTGCAAGACTGCCCCTTCATGAACAGAGCGGAATCTCAAGGCCATGCAGGTTTTCCAACGTTGGGGTTGTGGGATGCCCCCTTCAAGGATTCCTTCTGCGGGATAATAGAGACCTGTTGGGCAGCTCCAGGACATCCCATATGGAATGACGCCAGAGCAACTTTGGAGGATGGATGCCAGGGAAGCCCGCCTCGCATTCCAATTGTCTCATAGCAACAAGAGAGTTGAGATCGGATGGCTCTGCGGGAGAAACCTTGGTGGCTGTGTTGAAATGGACTTTCCTGAGGATGGGGCCTAATATGTGTTTGTGTCCATGAGGGCCTTGGAATGGGGAGGTGGCACCAGGACCCTGAAGTATTCTCCTAAGCTTTTGACATAGCTCCCATGCACAAGTTTCAATTTGGAGACGAGATTTGTTCTGATGGGTGCCTCAGGAAACCCCTTATGATGGTATTGGAATTCAGGCTTTTGAGGAGACATGCCTGTAAATGAAAGCAATGGATCCGATTATGGCCTACGGCCAGTCTGGTTCAATCTTCTTCTCTGGGGATATCCATCTATGGAATGAGTGGAGGTAGATGCTCACCTGGTGTCAGACCGCCCTTGTTTGTCCCCGGATACCTACAGTATTGGGATGGCCTCGGGGACTTTGGAGAGTTCTCCTAATTCGTATGATTTTGGACAATGGAATGGGCAGAATTCCCATGGATTGGGTAGGCACAGTCCTAATGTGTGGCTCCAGGGGCCCCAGCCTGGAGGGTGTGTGGCCCAGGACTTTGAGGACAGAATTCTGAAAACACAAACTCAGATTAGGTTTGGGGACGTAGGTTTGGCAAGCCCAATCTACAAACCATGAGAAGAACTCTTCAGTTGATGAAGAAAGAGCGATTCTGAGGAATTGCTCAGGCGTTTGTCTCTGGATTTTGTATCAACGATGGCCGTGGAATGTTGGTAGGCCTCATGGGCCATGGACGAATCTTCCTCTCTGTGGATTTGGCCCAGTCCCAATTTTTTTCGTCAATCTGTGGGAAGGGAGGTCTCCTTTCAGGTTTATTACCTCAGGTGTCCGAACCAAAGAGGAATTCCAAAGAGGAGGCCTGGGGAAGAGTGAAGGGACAAACCAAACTATGGTTAAAAATTGGGGCCTACGGGCATGGCAGGCCCAATATGCTGTCTCTTCATCCAGCAACTGAGGCCTTACTTGATAACTGGGCACAGGCTGAGGGTCACAATGTGTGTTTGTGACCAATGTGGCCTGCGAGCATGGGCGCGGCTCATGGGCCACACTGGTTTCAACTACACTGGAATTTGGACAACATGCCAATCACAAGGTCTCTTGCCATGGGGAAGGTGTTCTGATTTCTGCATCATTTTCAACCCTGGGCAGTGGTTGGAGATAACGTCCAGGTCCTGAAGCCTGAAAAGCAGCAGTTGGGAAGAGATGACGACCTAAGGCCATGGCGGGTCTGATAAGCTCAGTGAGCGGTCAGCTGCCTGGGTTTTGGTCAGGAGGTTCTGGCTCAGGTTCTGTCAGACAGTGCATTAGTGCCCAGGTTAGACTATAAAATTTGGTACAGTCGAGTGCCGTGTAGGTTTATCCTCATTTGCGGTGCCTGGGCAGCTCATTAGGCATGATATTTTTTCTAGAGGGCAGGCAGAGTGCTGCATTGTGGTTCCGAAATTGACAAAAGTGAGGGCCTCTGGGCCAGGAGTGTTAGGACAGGAGTCTGAGAACACAAGCTTGACTTTGGCTTCAGGCCGAGGACACGGCAGGTACACCCGCAGATCTGAACAAATATCTCAAGCATCTGAAGTCACGGCGAGGATCAGACGTTGGCTCAGGTTGGAGTTTCTCTGCATGACTGACCCTTCATGAACGGAGCGGAATCTCAAGGCCATGGAGGTTTTCCCACGTTGGGAGTTGTGGGATGCCCCCTTCAAGGATTCCTTCTGCAGGACAATTGAGACCTGTTGGGCAGCTCCAGGACATCCCATATGGAATGACTCCATCGCACCATTGGAGGATGGATGGCCGGAAGCCTGCCTCGCATTCCAATTGTCTCCTAGCAATACATTTGAGATCGGATGGCTCTGTGGGAGCAACTGGGGTGGCCTAGATGAAATGGACTTTCCTGAGCTTGGGGTCTAATGTGTGTTTGTGTCCATGGGGGCCTTGGAATGGGGCGGTGGCACCGGGACCCTGAAGTATTCTCCTAAGCTTTTGACATAGCTCCCATGCACAAGTTTCCTTTTGGAGACGAGATTTGTTCTGATGGGTGCCTCGGGAACCCCTTATGCTGGTATTGGAATCCTGGCTTTTGAGGAGACATGCCTGTAAACCAAATCAATGGATCCGATTATGGCCTAGGGTCCTGTCTGGTTCAATCTTATTCTCTGGTGATATCCATCGAAGGAATGTGTGGAGGTAGATGCTCAACTGGTGTCAGACCTCCCTTGTTTGTCCCCGGAGACCTACACTATTGGGATGGCCTCGGGGTCTTTGGAGAGTTCTCTTAATTTTTAAGATTTTGGACAATGGAATGGGGAGAATTCCCATGGATTGGGCAGGCACAGTCCTCATGTGTGGCTCCAGGGGCCCCAGCCTTGACGGTGTGTGGCCCAGGACTTTGAGGACAGAAGTCTGAAAACCCAAACTCAGGTTAGGTTTGGGGACGTAGGTATGGCAGCCCAATCTACAAACCATGAGAAGAACTCTTCAGGATATGAAGAAAGAGTGATTCTGAGGAACTTGCTCAGCCTTTAGTCTCTGGATTTTGTATCATCGATGGCCGTGGAATGTGGGGAGTCCTCATGGGCCATGGACGAATTTTCCTCTCTGTGGATTTGGCCCGACCCAAATTGTTTTACGTCAATCTGTGGAATGGGAAGACTCCTTTCAGTTTCATTACCTCAGGTGTCGAACAAAAGAGGAATTCCAAAGCAGAGCCCTGTGAAAGAGTGAAGGTACAACCCAAACTACGGTAAAAATTGCGGCCTAGGGGCATGGCAGGCCCAATATGCTGTCTCTTCATCCAGCCACTGAGAGGCCTTACTTGAGGACTGAGCTAAGGCTGAGGGTCACAATGTTTGTTTGTGATCAATTTTCCCCGCGAGCATGGGCGGGGCCTCATGGGCCACACTTTTTTCAACTACACTAAACTTTGAACAACATGCCAATCAAAAGGTCTCTTGCCATGGGGAAGGAGTTCTGATTTCTGCATTATTTTCAACCCTGGGCAGTGGTTGTAGATAATGTCTAGATTCTGAGTCCTGAACCGTAGTTAGGAAGAGATGACGAACTAAAACCATGGCAGGTCTGATTTGCTCACTGTGCGGTCAGCTGCCTGGGTTTTGGTCAGGAGGCTCAGCTTCAGGTTGTGTCAGACAGTGTATTAGTGCCCAGGATAGACTATATCATTTGGGTACAGTCGAGTTCCGTGTAGGTTTATCATCATTTGAGGTGCCTGGGCAGCTCAATAGGCAAGATATTTTTTCTAGAGGGCAGGCAGAGTGCTGCATTGTGGGTCCGTAATTGCCAAACTTGAGGGCTTCTGGGCCAGGAGTGTGAGGACAGAAGTCTGAGAACACAAGCTCGAATTGGGCTTCAGGCCGAGGACACAGAAGGTACACCCGCAGATCTGAACCAATATCTCAAGCATCTGAAGTCACAGCGAGGATCAGACGTTGGCTCAGGTTGGAGTTTCTGTGCATGACTGCCTCTTCATGAACGGAGCGGAATCTCAAGGCCTTGGAGGTTTTCCCACGTAGGGAGTTGTGGGATGCCCCCTTCAAGGATTCCTTCTGCCTGACAATTGAGACCTGTTGGGGAGCTCCAGGACATGCCATATGGAATGACTCCAGAGCAGCGTTGGAGGATGGATGCCAGGGAAGCCCGCCTCGCATTCCAATTGTCTCCTAGAAACAATACAGTTGAGATCGGATAGCTCTGCGGGAACAACAAGGGTGGCTGTTGAAATGGACATTCCTGAGGATGGGTCCTAATGTGTGTTTGTGTCCATGAGGGCCTTGGAATGGGGCGGTGGCACCGGGACCCTAAGTATTCTCCTAAGCTTTTGACATAGCTCCAATGCACAAGTTTCCTTGTGGAGACGAGATTTGTTCTGATGGGTGCCTCCGGAAACCCCCTATGCTGGTATTGGATTCCAGACTTTTGAGGAGACATGCCTGTAAACCAAAGCAATGGTTCCGATTATGGCCTAGGGTCCTGTGTAGTTCAATTTCTTCTCTGGGGACATCCATCTATGGTATGAGTGGAGGTAGATTTCAGCTGGTGTCAGACCGCCCTTGTTTATGCTGGGAGACCTATACTTTTGGGATGGCCTCGGGTACATTGGAGAGTTCTGCTAATTTGTACGATTTTGGAAAATGTAGTGGGCAGAATTCCCACGTATTGGGTAGGCACAGTCCTAATATGTGGCTCCAGGGGCCCCAGCCTGGAGGGTGTGTGGCCCAGGACTTTGAGGACAGAAGTCTGAAAACACAAACTCAGGTTAGGTTTGGGGACGTAGGTATGGCAGGCCGAATCTACAAACCATGAGAAGAACTCTTCAGGATATGAAGAAAGAGCGAATCTGCGGCGCTTCCTCAGGCTTTTATCTCTGGATTTTGTATCAACGATGGCAGTGGAATGTGGGGAGGCCTCATGGTCCATGGACGAATCTTCCTATCTGTGGATTTGGTCCAGTCCCAATTGTTTTTCGTCAAGCTGTGGGATGGGAGGTCTCCTCTCAGTGTTGTTACCTAATGTGCCCCCACCAAAGAGGAATTGCAAACCAGAGGCCTAGGGAAGAGTGAAGGGACAACCCAAACTATGGTTAAAAATTGGGGCATATGGGCATGGCAGGCCCAATATGCTGTCTCTCCATCCAGCCACTGAGAGGACTTACTTGAGGACTGGGCTGAGCTGAGAGTCACAATGTGTGTTTGTGACCAATGTGGCCCGCGAGCATGGCCGGGTGCTCATGGGCTACACTGGTTTCAACTACACTGAACTTTGGACAAGATGCCAATCAGAAGGTCTCTTGCCATGGTGAAGGAGTTCTGATTTCTGCATCATTTTCAACCCTGGGCAGTGGTTGGAGATAAGGTCTAGGTTCTGAAGCCTGAATACCGCAGTTGGGAAGAGATGACAACCTAGGCCTTGGCGGGACTGATGTGCTCACTGTGCGGTCAGCTGCTGGGTCTTGGTCAGGAGGCTCAGCTTCAGGTTGTGTCAGACAGTGTATTAGTGCCCTAGTTAGACTATATAATTTGGGTACCGTCGAGTGCCGTGTAGATTTATTCTCATTTGAGGAGCCTGGGCTGCTCATTAGGAAAGATATTTTTTCTAGAGGGCAGGCAGAGTGCTGCATTGTGGGTCCGGAATTGCCAAACATGAGGGCTTCTGGGCCAGGAGTGTGAGGACAGAAGTCTGAGAACACAAGCTCGAATTGGGCTTCAGGCCGAGGACACAGAAGGTACACCCGCAGATCTGAACCAATATCTCAAGCATCTGAAGTCACGGCGAGGATCAGACGTTGGCTCAGGTTGGAGTTTCTGTGCATGACTGCCCCTTCATGAACGGAGCGTAATCTCAAGGCCTTGGCGGTTTTCCCACGTAGGGAGTTTTGGGATGCCCCCTTCAAGGATTCCTTCTACCTGACAATTGAGACCTGTTGGGCATCTCCAGGACATGCCATATGGAATGACTCCAGAGCAGCATTGGAGGATGGATGCCAGGGAAGCCCGCCTCGCATTCCAATTGTCTCCTAGAAACAATACAGTTGAGATCGGATAGCTCTGCGGGAACAACAAGGGTGGCTGTTGAAATGGACATTCCTGAGGATGGGTCCTAATGTGTATTTGTGTCCATGAGGGCCTTGGAATGGGTCAGTGGCACCGGGACCCTGAAGTATTCTCCAAAGCTTTTCACATAGCTCCAATGCACAAGTTTCCTTGTGGAGACGAGATTTGTTCTGATGGGTGCCTCCGGAAACCCCCTATGCTGGTATTGGATTCCAGACTTTTGAGGAGACATGCCTGTAAACCAAAGCAATGGTTCCGATTATGGCCTAGGGTCCTGTGTAGTTCAATTTCTTCTCTGGGGACATCCATCTATGGTATGAGTGGAGGTAGATTTCAGCTGGTGTCAGACCGCCCTTGTTTGTGCTGGGAGACCTATACTATTGGGATGGCCTCGGGTACATTGGAGAGTTCTGCTAATTTGTACGATTTTGGAAAATGAAGTGGGCAGAATTCCCACGTATTGGGTAGGCACAGTCCTAATATGTGGCTCCAGGGGCCCCAGCCTGGAGGGTGTGAGGCCCAGGACTTTGAGGACAGAAGTCTGAAAACACAAACTCAGCTTAGGTTTGGGGACGTAGGTATGGCAGGCCGAATCTACAAACCATGAGAAGAACTCTTCAGGATATGAAGAAAGAGCGAATCTGCGGCGCTTCCTCAGGCTTTTGTCTCTGGATTTTGTATCAACGATGGCAGTGGAATGTGGGGAGGCCTCATGGTCCATGGACGAATCTTCCTATCTGTGGATTTGGTCCAGTCCCAATTGTTTTTCGTCAAGCTGTGGGATGGGAGGTCTCCTCTCAGTGTTGTTACCTAATGTGCCCCCACCAAAGAGGAATTGCAAACCAGAGGCCTAGGGAAGAGTGAAGGGACAACCCAAACTATGGTTAAAAATTGGGGCATATGGGCATGGCAGGCCCAATATGCTGTCTCTCCATCCAGCCACTGAGAGGACTTACTTGAGGACTGGGCTGAGCTGAGAGTCACAATGTGTGTTTGTGACCAATGTGGCCCGCGAGCATGGCCGGGTGCTCATGGGCTACACTGGTTTCAACTACACTGAACTTTGGACAAGATGCCAATCAGAAGGTCTCTTGCCATGGTGAAGGAGTTCTGATTTCTGCATCATTTTCAACCCTGGGCAGTGGTTGGAGATAAGGTCTAGGTTCTGAAGCCTGAATACCGCAGTTGGGAAGAGATGACAACCTAGGCCTTGGCGGGACTGATGTGCTCACTGTGCGGTCAGCTGCTGGGTCTTGGTCAGGAGGCTCAGCTTCAGGTTGTGTCAGACAGTGTATTAGTGCCCTAGTTAGACTATATAATTTGGGTACCGTCGAGTGCCGTGTAGATTTATTCTCATTTGAGGAGCCTGGGCTGCTCATTAGGAAAGATATTTTTTCTAGAGGGCAGGCAGAGTGCTGCATTGTGGGTCCGGAATTGCCAAACATGAGGGCTTCTGGGCCAGGAGTGTGAGGACAGAAGTCTGAGAAGACAAGCTAGACTTGGGCTTCAGGCCGAGGGCACGGCAGGTACCCCCTGCAGATCTGAAACAATATCTCATGCATCTGAAGTCACGGTAAGGATCAGACGTTGGATCAGGTTGGAGTTTCTGTGCATGACTGCCCCTTCATGAACGGAGCGGATTCTCAAGGCCATGGAGGTTTTCCCACGTTGGGAGTTTTGGGATGCCCCCTTCAATGATTCCTTCTGCAGGACAATTGAGATCTGTTGGGCAGCTCCAGGACATCCCATATGGAATGACGCCAGAGCACCGTTGGAGGATGGATGCCAGGGAAGCCCGCCTCACATTCCAATTGTCTCCTAGCAACAAGAGAGTTGAGATCGGATGGTTCTGCGGGAGCAACCGGGGTGGCTGAGTTGAAATGGACTTTCCTGAGGATGGGGCCTAATGTGTGTTTGTGTCCATGAGTACCTTGGAATGGGGAGGTGGCACCAGGACACTGAAGTATCTCCTAAACTTTTGAAATAGCTCCCATGCCCAAGTTTCCTTGTGGAGACGAGATTTTTCTGATGGGTGTCAGGAAACCCCCTATGCTTGTATTGGAATTCAGGCTTTTGAGGAGACAAGCCTGTAAACCAAGGCAATGGATGCGATTATGGCCTAGGGTACTGTCTGGTTCAAGCTACTTCTCTGGGGATATCCATCTATGGAATGAGTGGAGGTAGATGCTCACCTGTTGTCAGACCGCCCTTGTTTGTCCCCGGCGACCTACACTATTAGGATGGCCTCGGGATTTTGGAAGGTTCTCCTAATTTGTACGATTTCGACAAAGGAATGGGCAGAATTCCCATCGATTGGGTAGACACTGTCCTAATTAGTGCCTCCAGGGGCCCCAGCCGGGAGGGTGTGTGGCCCAGGACTTTGAGGACAAAAGTCTGAGAACACAAACTCAGCTTAGCTTTGAGGACGTAGGTATGGCAGGCCCAATCTACAAACCATGAGAAGAACTCTTCAGGATATGAAGAAAGAATTAATCTGAGGCGCTTGCTCAGGCTTTTGTCTCTGGATTTTGTATCAACGATGGCCGTCGAATGTGGGGAGGCCTCATGGGCAATGGACGAATCTTCCTCTCTTTGGATTTGGTTTGTTCCCAATTGTTTTTCGTCAAGCTGTGGGATGGGAAGTCTCCTTTCAGGTTTGTTACCTCAAGTGTCCCAACCAAAGAGGAATTCCAAAGCAGAGCCCTAGGGAAGAGTGAAGGGACAACCCAAACTATGGTTAAAATATTGGGCCTAGGGGATGGCAGGCCCAATATGCTGTCTGTTCATCCAGCCACTGAGAGGTCTTACTTGAAGACTGGGCTCAGGCTGAGAGTCACAATGTATGTTTGTGACCATTGTGGCCTGCGAGCCTGGCCGGGGCCTCATGGGCTACACTGGTTTCAACTAAACTGAACTTTGGAGAAGATGCCAATCACAAGATCTCTTGCATGGTTAAGGTGTTCTGATTTCTGCATCATTTTTAACCCTGGGCAGTGGTTGGAGATAAGGTATAGCTTCTGAAGCCTAAAAAACGGCATTTGGGAAGAGATGACAACCAAAGGCCTTGGCGGGTCTGATTTGCTCACTGTGCGGTCAGCTGCCTGGGTGTTGGTCAGGAGGTTGGGACTCAGATTGTGTCACACAGTGCATTAGTGCTCAGGTTAGACTATATAGTTTGGGTACAGTCGAGTGCCGTGTAGGTTTATCCTCATTTGAGGTGCCTGGGCTGCTCATTAGGAAAGATATTTTTTTAGAGGGCAGGCAGAGTGCTGCATTGTGGGTCCGGAATTGCCAAACTTGATGGCTTCTGGGGCAGGAGTGTGAGGACAGAAGTCTGAGAACACAAGCTAGACTTGGGCTTCAGGCCGAGGGCACGGCAGGTACCCCCTGCAGATCTGAACCAATATGTCATGCATCTGAAGTCACGGCGAAGATCAGACGTTGGCTCAGGTTGGAATTTCTGTGCATGACTGCCCCTTCATGAACGAAGCAGAATCTCAAGGCCATGGAGGTTTTCCCCACGTTGGGAGTTGTGGGAAGCCTCCTCAAGGATTCCTTCTGCGGGACAATAGAGACCTGTTGGGAGCTCCAGGATATCCCATATGGAATGACGCCAGAGCCCCATTGGAGGATGGATGCCAGGGAAGCCCGCCTCGCATTCCAATTGTCTCCTAGCAACAAGAGAGTTGAGATCGGATGGCTCTGCATGAGTAACCGATTGGCCCAGTTGAAATGGTCTTCCTGATGATGGGGCCTAATGTGTGTTTGTGAAAATGAGGGCCTTGGAATGGGGAGGGGGCACCAGGACCCTGAAGTATTCTTCTAAGCTTTTGACATAGCTCCCATGCACAAGTTTCCTTGTGGAGACGAGATTTTTCTGATGGGTGCCTCAGGATACCCCCTTTGCTCGTATTGGAATCCAGGCTTTTGAGGTGATATGCCTATAAACCAAAGCAATGGATCCGATTATGCCCTAGGCCCTGTCTGGTTCAATCTTTAACTCTGGGGACATCCATCTATGATATGAGTGGAGGTAGATGCTCAGCTGGTGTCAGATCCCCCTTGTTTGTCCCGGGAGACCTACACTATAAGCAGGGACTCAGGAATTTGTAGGGTCCTCTTATTTTGTACGATTTTAGACAATGGAATGTGCAGAATTCCCATGGATTGGTTAGGAACAGTCCTAATGAGTGGCTCCAGGGGCCCCAGCCTGGAGGGTGTGTGACCCAGGACTTTGAGGACAGAAGTCTGAAAACACAAACTCAGCATAGGTTGGGGACGTACGTATGGGTGGCCCAATCTACAAACCATTAGAAGAACTCCTCAGGATATTAAGAAAGACCAAATCTGAGGCGCTTGCTCATGCTTTTGTATCTGGATTTTGTATCAACGATGGCCGTGGAATGTGGGGAGGTCTCATGGGCCATGGACGAATCTTCCTCTCTGTGGATTTGGCCCGGTCCCAATTGTTTTTCGTCAAGCTGTGGGATGGGGGGTCTCCTTTCAGGTTTGTTACCTCAGGTGTCCCAACAAAAGAGGCATTCCAAAGCAGAGCCAACAGGAAGAGTGAAGGGACAAGCCAATCTATGGTTAAAAATTGGGGCCTAGTGGCATGGCAGGCCCAATATGCTGTCTATACATCCAGCTTCTGAGAGCCCTTAATTGAGGACTGGTCTAAAGCTGAGGGTCACAATGTGTGTTTATGACCAATGTAGCCCACGAGCATGGGCGGGGCCTCATGGGCCACACTGGTTTCAACTTCACTGAACTTTGGACAACATGCCAATAACAAGGTTTCTTGCCATGGGGAAGGAGTTCTGATTTCTGCATCATTTTCAACCCTGGGCAGTGGTTGGAGATAAGGTCTAGGTTCTGAAACCTGAAAACCGCAGTTGGGAAGGGATGACGAACGAAGGCCATGGCAAGTCTGATGTGCTCACTGTGCGGTCAGCTGCCTGAGTGTTGGTCAGGAGGTTCGGGCTCAGGTTGTGTCAGACAGTGCATTAGTGTTCAGGTTAGACTATATAATTTGGGTACAGTCGAGTGCCGTGTAGGTTTATCCTCTTTTGAGGTGCCTCGGCAGCTCATTAGGCAAGATATTTTTCATAGAGTGCAGGCAGAGTGCTGCATTGTGGGTCCGGAATTGCCAAACTTGAGGGCTTCTGGGCCAGGAGTGTGAGGACAGAAGTCTGAGAACACAAGCTAGACTTGGGCTTCAGGCCGAGGGCACGGCAGGTACCCCCTGCATATGTGAACCAATATCTCATGCATCTGAAGTCACCGCGAGGAACAGACGTTGGCTCAGGTTGGAGTTTCTGTGCATGACTGCCCCTTCATGAACGGAGCGGAATCTCAAGGCCATGGAGGTTTTCCCACGTTGGGAGTTTTGGGATGCCCCCTTCAATGATTCCTTCTGCAGGACAATTGAGATCTGTTGGGCAGCTCCAGGACATCCCATATGGAATGATGCCAGAGCACCGTTGGAGGATGGATGCCAGGGAAGCCCGCCTCGCATTCCAATTGTCTCCTAGCAACAAGAGAGTTGAGATCGGATGGTTCTGCGGGAGCAACCGGGGTGGCTGAGTTGAAATGGACTTTCCTGAGGATGGGGCCTAATGTGTGTTTGTGTCCATAGTACCTTGGAATGGGGAGGTGGCACCAGGACACTGAAGTATCTCCTAAACTTTTGAAATAGCTCCCATGCCCAAGTTTCCTTGTGGAGACGAGATTTTTCTGATGGGTGTCAGGAAACCCCCTATGCTTGTATTGGAATTCAGGCTTTTGAGGAGACAAGCCTGTAAACCAAAGCAATGAATGCGATTATGGCCTAGGGTCCTGTCTGGTTCAAGCTACTTCTCTGGGGATATCCATCTATGGAATGAGTGGAGGTAGATGCTCACCTGTTGTCAGACCGCCCTTGTTTGTCCCCGGCGAACTACACTATTGGGATGGCCTCGGGGATTTTGGAAGGTTCTCCTAATTTGTACGATTTCGACAAAGGAATGGGCAGAATTCCCATCGATTGGGTAGACACTGTCCTAATTAGTGGCTGCAGGGGCCCCAGCCGGGAGGGTGTGTGGCCCAGGTCTTTGAGGACAAAAGTCTGAGAACACAAACTCAGCTTAGCTTTGAGGACGTAGGTATGGCAGGCCCAATCTACAAACCATGAGAAGAACTCTTCAGGATATGAAGAAAGAATTAATCTGAGGCGCTTGCTCAGGCTTTTGTCTCTGGATTTTGTATCAACGATGGCCGTCGAATGTGGGGAGGCCTCATGGGCAATGGACGAATCTTCCTCTCTTTGGATTTGGTTTGTTCCCAATTGTTTTTCGTCAAGCTGTGGGATGGGAAGTCTCCTTTCAGGTTTGTTACCTCAAGTGTCCCAACCAAAAAGGAATTCCAAAGCAGAGCCCTAGGGAAGAGTGAAGGGACAACCCAAACTATGGTTTAAATTAGGGGCCTAGGGGCATGGCAGGCCCAATATGCTGTCTGTTCATCCATCCACTGAGAGGTCTTACTTGAAGACTGGGCTCAGGCTGAGAGTCACAATGTATGTTTGTGACCATTGTGGCCTGCGAGCCTGGCCGGGGCCTCATGGGCTACACTGGTTTCAACTAAACTGAACTTTGGAGAAGATGCCAATCACAAGATCTCTGCATGGTTAAGGTGTTCTGATTTCTGCATCATTTTTAACCCTGGGCAGTGGTTGGAGATAAGGTATAGCTTCTGAAGCCTAAAAAACGGCATTTGGGAAGAGATGACAACCTAAGGCCTTGGCGGGTCTGATTTGCTCACTGTGCGGTCCGCTGCCTGGGTGTTGGTCAGGAGGTTGGGACTCAGATTGTGTCACACAGTGCATTAGTGCTCAGGTTAGACTATATAGTTTGGGTACAGTCGAGTGCCGTGTAGGTTTATCCTCATTTGAGTTGCCTGGGCTGCTCATTAGGAAAGATATTTTTTTAGAGGGCAGGCAGAGTGCTGCATTGTGGGTCCGGAATTGCCAAACTTGATGGCTTCTGGGGCAGGAGTGTGAGGACAGAAGTCTGAGAACACAAGCTAGACTTGGGCTTCAGGCCGAGGGCACGGCAGGTACCCCCTGCAGATCTGAACCAATATGTCATGCATCTGAAGTCACGGCGAAGATCAGACGTTGGCTCAGGTTGGAGTTTCTGTGCATGACTGCCCCTTCATGAACGAAGCGGAATCTCAAGGCCATGGAGGTTTTCCCCACGTTGGGAGTTGTGGGAAGCCTCCTCAAGGATTCCTTCTGCGGGACAATAGAGACCTGTTGGGAGCTCCAGGACATCCCATATGGAATGACGCCAGAGCACCGTTGGAGGATGGATGCCAGGGAGGCCGCCTCGCATTCCAATTGTCTCCTAGTAACAAGAGAGTTGAGTACGGATGGCTCTGCATGAGTAACCAATTGGCCCAGTTGAAATGGACTTCCTGAGGATGGGGCCTAATGTGTGTTTGTGAAAATGAGGGCCTTGGAATGGGGAGGTGGCACCAGGACACTGAAGTATTCTCCTAAGCTTTTGACATAGCTCCCATGCACAAGTTTCCTTGTGGAGACGAGATTTTTCTGATGGGTGCCTCAGGAAACCCCCTATGCTCGTATTGGAATCCAGGCTTTTGAGGTGATATGCCTGTAAACCAAAGCAATGGATCCGATTATGCCCTAGGCCCAGTCTGGTTCAATCTTTAACTCTGGGGACATCCATCTATGATATGAGTGGAGGTAGATGCTCAGCTGGTGTCAGATCCCCCTTGTTTGTCCCGGGAGACCTACACTATAAGCAGGGACTCAGGAATTTGTAGGGTCCTCTTATTTTGTACGATTTTAGACAATGGAATGTGCAGAATTCCCATGGATTGGTTAGGAACAGTCCTAATGAGTGGCTCCAGGGGCCCCAGCCTGGAGGGTGTGTGACCCAGGACTTTGAGGACAGAAGTCTGAAAACACAAACTCAGCATAGGTTGGGGACGTACGTATGGGTGGCCCAATCTACAAACCATTAGAAGAACTCCTCAGGATATTAAGAAAGACCAAATCTGAGGCGCTTGCTCATGCTTTTGTATCTGGATTTTGTATCAACGATGGCCGTGGAATGTGGGGAGGTCTCATGGGCCATGGACGAATCTTCCTCTCTGTGGATTTGGCCCGGTCCCAATTGTTTTTCGTCAAGCTGTGGGATGGGGGGTCTCCTTTCAGGTTTGTTACCTCAGGTGTCCCAACAAAAGAGGCATTCCAAAGCAGAGCCAACAGGAAGAGTGAAGGGACAAGCCAATCTATGGTTAAAAATTGGGGCCTAGTGGCATGGCAGGCCCAATATGCTGTCTATACATCCAGCTTCTGAGAGCCCTTAATTGAGGACTGGTCTAAAGCTGAGGGTCACAATGTGTGTTTATGACCAATGTAGCCCACGAGCATGGGCGGGGCCTCATGGGCCACACTGGTTTCAACTTCACTGAACTTTGGACAACATGCCAATAACAAGGTTTCTTGCCATGGGGAAGGAGTTCTGATTTCTGCATCATTTTCAACCCTGGGCAGTGGTTGGAGATAAGGTCTAGGTTCTGAAACCTGAAAACCGCAGTTGGGAAGGGATGACGAACGAAGGCCATGGCAAGTCTGATGTGCTCACTGTGCGGTCAGCTGCCTGAGTGTTGGTCAGGAGGTTCGGGCTCAGGTTGTGTCAGACAGTGCATTAGTGTTCAGGTTAGACTATATAATTTGGGTACAGTCGAGTGCCGTGTAGGTTTATCCTCTTTTGAGGTGCCTGGGCAGCTCATTAGGCAAGATATTTTTCATAGAGTGCAGGCAGAGTGCTGCATTGTGGGTCTGGAATTGCCAAACTTGAGGGCTTCTGGGCCAGGAGTGTGAGGACAGAAGTCTGAGAACACAAGCTAGACTTGGGCTTCAGGCCGAGGGCACGGCGGGTACCCCCTGCATATCTGAACCAATATCTCATGCATCTGAAGTCACCGCGAGGAACAGACGTTGGCTCAGGTTGGAGTTTCTGTGCATGACTGCCCCTTCATGAACGGAGCGGAATCTCAAGGCCATGGAGGTTTTCCCACGTTGGGAGTTGTGGGATGCCCCTTTTAAGAATTATATCTGTGGGTCATTTGAGACCTGTTGAGCAGCTCCAGGATATCCCATTTGGAATGACTCCAGAGCACCTTTCGAGGATGGATGCCAGGGTAGCTGCATCCCATTACAATTGTCTCCTAGCAACAAGACAGTTGAGATCAGATGGCTCTGGGCGAGCAACCGGGGTGGCTGAGTTGAAATGGACTTTCCTGATGATGGGACCTAATGTGTGTTTGTGTACATGAGGGCCTTGGAATAGGGCGGTGGCACCGGGACCCTGAAGTATTCTCCTAAGCTTTTGGCATAGCTCCCATGCACAAGTTTCCTTGTGGAGAGGATAATTGTTCTGATGGGTGCCTTGGAAACCCCTTATGCTGGTATTGGTATCCAGGCTTTTGAGGAGACATGCCTGTAAACCAAAGCAATGGATCCGATAATGGCCTAGGGTCCTGTATGGTTCAATCTTCTTCTCTGGGGACATCCATCTATGGTATGAGTGGAGGTAGATTCTCAGCTGCTGTCAGACCGCCCTTTTTTGTCCCCGGAGACCTATACTATTGGGATGGCCTCGGGTTTTTGGGGGGTTCTCCTAATTTGTACGATTTCAACAATGGAATGGGCAGAATTCCCATGGATTGGGTAGACACAGTCCTAATTAGTGGCTCTAGGGGCCCCAGCCAGGAGGGTGTTTGGCCCAGGACTTTGAGGACAGAAGTCTGAAAACACAAACTCAGCATATGTTTGGGGACGTGGGTATGGCAGGCCCAATCTACAAACCATGAGAAGAACTCTTCAGGATATGAAGAAAGAATTAATCTGAGGCGCTTGCTCAGGCTTTCGTCTCTGGATTTTGTATCAACGATGGCCGTCGAATGTGGGGAGGCCTCATGGGCCATGGATGAATCTTCCTCTCTGTGGATTTGTTCTGGTCCCAATTGTTTTTCGTCAAGCAGTGGGATGGGAGGTCTCCTTTAAGGTTGGTTACCTCAAGTGTAACAACCAAAGAGGAAATCCAAAGCAGAGCCCTAGGGATGAGTGCAGGGACAACCCAAACTATGGTTAAAATTGGGGCCTAGGGGCATGGCAGGCCCAATATGCTGTCTCTTTATCCAGCCACTGAGAGGTCTTACTTGAAGACTGGGCTCAGGCTGAGAGTCACAATGTATGTTTGTGACCAATGTGGCCCACGAGCATGGCCGGGGCCTCATGGGCTACACTGGTTTCAACTACACTGAACTTTGGACAAGATGCCAATCACAAGGTCTCTTGCCATGGGGAAGGTGTTCTGATTTCTGCATCATTTTCAACCCTGGGCAGTGGTTGGAGATAAGGTCGAGGTTCTGAAGCATGAAAACGGCAGTTGGGAAGAGATGACAACCTAAGGCCATGACGGGTCTGATGTGCTCACTGTGCGGTCAGCTGCCTGGGTGTGGGTCAGGAGGTTCGGGCTCAGGTTGTGTCAGACAGTGCATTAGTGTTCAGGTTAGACTATATAATGTGGGTACAGTCGAGTGCAGTGTAGGTTTATCCTCATTTGAGGTGTCCAGGCAGCTCATTAGGCAAGATATTTTTTCTAGAGGGCAGGCAGAGTGCTGCATTGTGGGTCCGGAATATACAAACTTGAGGACTTCTAGGTCAGGAGTGTGAGGACAGAAGTTTGAGAATACAAGCTAGACTTGGGCTTCAGGCCGAGGGCAGGGTAGGTACCCCCTGCAGATCTGAACTAATATCTCAAGTATCTGAAGTAATGGCGAGGATCAGACGTTGGCTCAGGTTGGAGTTTCTGTGCATGACTGCCCCTTCATGAACGGAATGGAATCTCAAGGCCATGTAGGTTTTCCCACGTTGGGAGTTCTGGGATGCCCCCTTCAAGGATTCCTTCTGCGGGACAATTGAGACCTGTTGGGCAGCTCCAGGATATCCAATATGGAATGACTCCAGAGCTCCGTTCGAGGATGGATGCCAGGGAAGCCAGCCTCGCATTCCAATTTTTTTCTAACAACAGGCAGTTGAGATCGGATAGCTCTGCGGGAGCAACCGGGGTGGCTGAGTTGAAATGGACTTTCCTGAGGATGGGGCCTAATGTGTGTTTGTGTCCATGAGGGCCTTGGAATGGGGCGGTGGCACCAGGAACCTGAAGTATTCTCCTAAGCTTTGACATAGCTCCCATGGACAAGTTTCCTTGTAGAGGCGAGATTTGTTCTGATGGGTGCCTCAGGAAACCCCCTATGCTCGTATTGGAATCCAGGCTTTTGAGGAGACATGACTGTAAACCAAAGCAATGGATCCGATTTGGCCTAGGGTCCTGTCTGGTTCAATCTTCTTCTCTGGGGACATCCATCTATGATATGAGTGGATGTAGATGCTCAGCTGCTGTCAGACTGCCCTTGTTTGTCCCAGGAGACCTACACTATTGGGATGGCCTTTGGGACATTGGAGGGATCTCCTGATTTGTACGATTCTTGGCAATGGTATGGGCAGAATTCCCATGGATTGGTAGGCACAGTCTAATGTGTGGCTCCAGAGGCTCCAGCCGGGAGGGTTTGCCCCAGGTCTTTGAGGACGGAAATCTGAAAACACAAACTCGGCTTAGGTTTGGGACGAAGGTATGGCAGGCCCAAACTAAAAACCCATGAGAAGAACTCTTCAGAATATGAAAAAGAGCGAGTCAGAGGTGCTTGCTCAGGATTTTGTCTCTGGATTTTTTATCAACGTTGGCCGTGGAATGTTGGAGGCCTCATGGGCCATGGATGAATCTTCCTCTCTGTGGATTTGGTCCGGTCCGAATTCTTTTTCATCAATCTGTGTGATGGGAGGTCTCCTTTCAGGTTTGTTACCTCAGGTGTCCCAACCAAAGTGGAATTCCAAAGCAGAGACCTGGGGAAGAGTGAAGGGACAACCCAAACTATGGTTAAAAATTGTGGCTAGGGGCATGGCAGGCCCTATATGCTGTCTCTTCATCCAGCCACTGAGAGGCCTTACTTGAGGACTGGGCTCAGGCTGTGTTTGTGACCAATGTGACCCGCGATCATGGGCGGGGTCTCATGGGCCACACTGGTTTCAACTACACTGAACTTTGGACAACATTCCAAGAACAAGCTCTCTTGCCAGGGATAAAGAGTTCTGATTTCTGCATCATTTTCAACCCTGGGCAGTGGTTGGAGATAAGGTGTAGGTTCTGAAGCCTGAAAACTGCAGTTGGGTATAGATGACGACATAAGGCCATGGCGGGTCTGATATGCTCACTGTGCGGTCAGCTGCCTGGGTGTTGGTTAGGAGGTTTGCGCTCAGGTTGTGTCAGAGAGTACATTAGTGGTCAGGTTAGACTATATAATTTGGGTACAGTCGAGTGCCCTGTAGGTTTATGCTCATTTGAGGTGCCTGGACAGCTCATTAGGCAAGATATTTTTTCTAGAGGGCAGGCAGAGTGCTGCATTGTGGGTCCGGAATATACAAACTTGAGGACTTCTAGGTCAGGAGTGTGAGGACAGAAGTTTGAGAATACAAGCTAGACTTGGGCTTCAGGCCAAGGGCACGGTAGGTACCCCCTGCAGATCTGAACTAATATCTCAAGTATCTGAAGGAATGGCGAGGATCAGACGTTGGACCAGGTTGGAGTTTCTGTGCATGACTGCCCCATCATGAATGGAGCGGAATCTCAAGGCCATGGAGGTTTTCCCACGTTGTGAGTTGTGTGATTCCCCCTTCAAGGATTCCTCCTGTGCGACATTTGAGACCTGTTGGGGAGCTCCAGGACATCCCATATGGAATGACTCCAGAGCGCCGTTCGAGAATGGATGCCAGGAAAGGCAGCCTCTCATTCCAATTTCTCCTAGCAACAAGACAGTTGAGATCGGATAGCTCTGTGAGAGCAACCGGGGTGCCTGAATTGAAATGGACTTTCCTGAGGATGGGGCCTAATGTGTGTGTGTGTGTCCATGAGGGCCTTGGAATGGGGCGGTGGCACCAGGACACTGAAGTATTCTCCTAAGCTTTTGACATATCTCCCATGCACAAGTTTCCTTGTGGAGACGAGATTTGTTCTGATGGGTGGCTCAGAAAACCCACTATGCTGATATTGGAATCCAGGCTTTTGAGGAGACATGCCTGTAAACCAAAGCAATGGATCCGATTAAGTCCTAGGGTCCAGTCTGGTTCAATATTCTTCTCTGGGAACATCTATCTATGGTATGAGTGGAGGTAGATGCTCAGCTGGTGTCAGACCGCCCTTGTTTTTCCTGGAATCCTACACTATTGGGATGGCCTCGGGGACTTTGGAGTGTTGTCCAAATTTGTACGATTTTGGACAGTGGAATGGGCTGAATTCCCATGGATCGGGTAGGTACAGTCCTAATGTGTGGCTCCAGGGGCCCCAGCCTGGAGGGTGTGTGGCCCAGGACTTTGAGGACAGAATCTGAAAACACAAACTCAGCTTAGGTTTGGGGACGTAGGTAGGGCAGGCCCAATCTACAATCCATGAGAAGAACTCTTCAGGATATGAAGAAAGAGCGAGTTTGAGGTGCTTGCTCAGGCTTTTGTCTCTGGATTTTATATCAACGATGGCCGTGAACTGTGGGGAGGCCTCATGGGCCATGGACGAATCTTCCTCTGTGTGGATTTGGCCCGGTCCCAATTGCTTTTCGTCAAGCTGTGGGATGGGAGGTCTCCTTTCCGGTTTGTTAACTTAGGTGTCCCAAACAAAGAGGAATTCCAAAGCAGAGCCTTGGGGAAGAGTGAAGGAACAACCCAAATTATAGTTAAAAATTGGGGCCTAGTGGCATGGCAGGCCCAATATGCTCTCTCTTCATCTAGCCACTGAGAGGCCTTACTTGAGTACTGGGCTCAGGCTGAGGGTCAAAATGTGTGTTTGTGACCAATGTGGCCCGTGAGCATGGACGGGGCCTAATGGGCCGCACTGGTTTCAAATACACTGAAATTTGGAATACATTCCAAGCACAAACTCTCTTGCCATGGGAAAAGAGTTCTGATTTCTGCATCATTTTCAACCCTGGGCAGTGGTTGGAGATAAGGTCTAGGTTCTAAAGCCTGAAATCCGCAGTTGGGTATAGATGACGACATAAGGCCATGGCGGGTCTGATATGCTCACTGTGCAGTCAGCTGCCTGGGTGTTGGTCAGGAGGTTTGCGCTCAGGTTGTGTCAGAGAGTACATTAGTGGTCAGGGTAGACTATATAATTTGGGTACAGTCGAGTGCCGTGTAGGTTTATGCTCATTTGAGGTGCCTGGGCAGCTCATTAGGCAAGATATTTTTTTTTTGCAGGCAGGCATAGTGCTGCATTGTGGGTCCAGAATTGCCAAACTTGAGGACTTCTAGGTCAGGAGCGTGAGGACAGAAGTCTGAGAATACAAGCTAGACTTGGGCTTCAGGCCGACGGCATGGCAGTTACCCCCTGCAGATCTGAACTAATATCTCAAGTATCTGATGTATCAGCGAGGATCAGACGATGGCTCAGGTTGGAGTTTCTGTGCATGACTTCCCCTTCATGAACGGAGCAGAATCTCAAGGCCATGGAGGTTTTCCCACGTTGGGAGTTTTGGGATGCCCCCTTTAAGGATTCCTTCTGCGGGACAATTGAGACCTGTTGGGCACCTCCAGGATATCCAATATGGAATGACTCGAGAGCACCGTTCGAGGATGGATGCCAGGGAAGCCTGCCTCGCATTACAATTTTCTCCTAACAACAAGACAGTTGAGATCGGATAGCTCTGCGGGAGCAACCGGGGTGGCTGAGTTGAAATGGACTTTCCTGAGGATTGGGCCTAATGTGTGTTTGTGTCCATGAGGGCCTTGGAATGGGGTGGTGGCACCGGGACCCTGAATTATTCTCCTAAGCTTTTGACATAGCTCCCAAGCACAAGTTTCCTTGTGGAGTTGAGATTTGTTCTGATGGGTGCCTCAGGAAACCCCCTATGCTTGTATTGGAATCCAGGCTTTTGAGGAGACATGCCTGTAAACCAAAGCAATGGATCCGATTATGGCCTAGGTTCCTGTCTGGTTCAATCTTCTTCTCTGGGGACATCCATCTATGATATGAGTGCAGGTAGATGCTCATCTGCTTTCAGACCGCCCTTGTTTGTCCCAGGAGACCTACAATATTGGGATGGCCTCCGGGACTTTGGAGGGATCTCCTGATTTGTACGATTCTGGACAATGGAATGGGCAGAATTCCCATGGATTGGGTAGGCACAGTCTAATGTGTGGCTCCAGGGGTTCCTGCCGGGAGGGTGTGCCCCAGGACTTTGAGGAAAGAAACCTGAAAATACAATCTCGGCTTAGGTTTGGGACGTAGATATGGCAGGCCCAATTTAAAAACCCATGAGAAGAACTCTTCAGGGTATGAAGAAAGAGAGAGTCAGAGGCGCTTGCTCAGGATTTTGTCTATGGATTTTGAATCAACGATGGCCGTGGAAAGTGGGGAGGCCTCATGGGCCATGGACAAATCTTCCTCTCTGTGGATTTGGTCAGGTCAGAATTCTTTTTCATCAATCTCTGGGATGGGAGGTCTCCTTTCAGGTTTGTTACCTCAGGTGTCCCAACCAAAAAGGAATTCCAAAGCAGAGCCCTGGGGAACAGTGGAGGAACAACCCAAACTATGGTTAAAAATAGTGGCTTGGGGCATGGCAGGACCTATATGCTGTCTCTTCATCCAGCCACTGAGAGGCCTTACTTGAGGACTGGGCTCAGGCTGAGGGTCACAATGTGTGTTTGTGACCATAGTGGCCCACGATCATGGGCGGGGTCTCATGGGCCACATTGGTTTCAACGACACTGAACTTTGGACAACATTCCAAGCACAAGCTCTCTTGCCATGGAGAAAGAGTTCTGATTTCTGCATCATTTTCAACCCAGGGCAGTGGTTGGCGATATGGTGTAGGTTCTGAAGCATGAAAACCGCAAATGGGAATAGATGACGACCTAAGGCCTTGGTGGGTCTGATGTGCTCACTGTGCGGTCAGCTGCCTGGGTGTTGGTCAGGAGGTTCGGGCTCAGGTTGTGTCAGAGAGTGCATTAGTGCTCAGGTTAGACTATATAATTTGGGTATAGTCGAGTGCCGTGTAGGTTTATCCTCATTTGAGGTACCTGGGCAGCTCATTAGGCAAAGTATTTTTTTCTAGAGGACAGACAGAGTGCTGCATTGTGGGTTTGGAATTGCCAAACGTGAGGTCTTCTGGGCCAGGAGTGTGAGGACAGAAGTCTGAGAACACAAGCTAGATTGGCCTTCGGCCAGGGCACGGCAGGTACTCCTGCAGATCTGAAACAATATCTCATGCATCTGAAGTCACGGCGAGGATCAGACGTTGGCTCAGATTGGAGTATCGGGTGCATGACTGCCCCTTCATGAACGGAGCGGAATCTCAAGGCCATGGAGGTTTTCCCACTTTGGGAGTTGTGGGATACCCCCTTCAAGTATTCCTTCTGCGGGACAATTGAGACATGTTGGGCAGCTCCAGGACATCCGATATGGAACGAATCCAGAGCACCGTTCAAGGATGGATGCCAGGGAAGCCTGCCTCGCATTCTAATTGTCTCCTAGCAACAAGACACTTGAGATCGGATGGCTCTGCCGGAGCAACGGGGGTGGCTGAGTTGAAATGGACTTTCCTGAGGATGGGGCCTAAAGTTTGTTTGTGTCCATGAGGGCCTTGGAATAGGGCAGTGGCACCGGGACCATGAAGTGTTCTCCTAAGCTTTTGATATAGTTCCCATGCACAAGTTTCCTAGTGGAGACGAGATTTGTTCTGATGGGTGCCTCAGAAAAACCCCTAAGCTGGTCATGGAATCCAGACTTTTGAGGAGACATGCCTGTAAACCAAAGCAATGGATCCGTTTATGTCCTAGGTCCTGTCTGGTTCAATCTTCTTCTCTGGGGACATCCATCTATGGTATGAGTGGAGGGAGATGCTCAGTGGTGTCAGACCGCCCTTGTTTGTCCCCGGAGACCTACATTATTGGGATGGCCTCGAGGAATTTGGAGAGTTCTCCTAATTTGTACGATTTTTGAAAATGGAGTGGGCAGAATTCCTATGTATTTGGTAGGCACAGACCTAATGTGTGGCTCCAGGGGCCCCAGCCTGGAGGTTGTGTGGCCCAGGACTTTGAGGACTGAAGTCAGAATACACAAACTCAGCTTAGGTTTGGGGACGTAGGTATGGCAGGCCCAATATACTAACCATGAGAAGAACTTTTCAGGAAATGAAGAAAGAGCGAGTCTTAGGCGCTTGCTCAGGATTTTGTCTCTGGATTTTGTATCAACGGTGGCCGTGGAATGTGGGGAGACCTCATGGGTCATGGATGAATCTTCCTCTCTGTGGATATGCCCCGGTCCCAATTGTTTTTCGTCAATCTGTGGGATGGGAGGTCTCCTTTCAGGTTTATTACCACAGGTGTCCCACAAAAAGAGGAATTCCAAAGCAGAGCCTTGGGGAAGAGTGAAGGGACAACCCAAACTAGGGTTAAAAATTGGGGCCTAGGGGCATGGCACGCCCAATATGCTGTCTCTTCATCCAGCCACTGAGAGGACTTACTTGAGGACTCGGCTCAGGCTGAGGGTCACAATGTGTGTTTATGACCAATGTGGCCCGCGAGCATGGGCGGGGCCTCATGGGCCACACTGATTTCAACTACACGGGACTTTGGACAACATGCCAATCACAGGTCTCTTTCCATGGGGAAGGTGTGATTTCTGCATCATTTTCAACCCTGGGCAGTGGTTGGAGATAAGGTCTAGGTTTTGAAGCCTGAAAACCGCAGTTGGGTAGAGATGATGACCTAAGCCCATGGCGGGTCTGATGTGCTCAGTGTGTGGTCAGCTGCCTGGATGTTGATCTGGAGGTTCAGGCTCAGGTTTTGTCAGAGAGTGCATTAGAGCTCAGGTTAGACTATATAATTTGGGTACAGTCGAGTGCCGTGTAGGTTTATCCAAATTTGAGGTGCCTGGGCAGCCTATTAGGAAAGATATTTTATCTAGAGTGCAGGCAGAGTGCTGCATTGTGGGTCCGGAATTGCCAAACTTGCGGTCTTCTCGGCCAGGAGTGTGAGGACAAAAGTTTGAGAACACAAGTTGACTTGGACATCAGGCCGAGGGCACGGCAGGTACCCCCTGCAGATCTGAACCAATATCTCATACATCTGAAGTCACGGAGAGGATCAGACGTTGGCTCAGGTTGGAGTTTCTGTGCATGACTGCCCCTTTTTAACGGAGCGGAATCTCAAGGCCATGGAGGTTTTCCCATGTTGGGAGTTGTGGGATGCCCCCTTCAAGGATTCCTTTTGGGGGACAATTGAGACATGCTGGGCAGCTCCAGGACATCCCATATGGATTAACTCCAGAGCACCGTTGGAAGATGGATGCCAGGGAAGCCAGCCTCGCATTCCAATTGTCTCCTAGCAACAATACAGTTGAGATCGGATGACTCTACGGGAGCAACCGGGGTGGCTTAGTTGAAATAGACTTTCCTGAGAATGGGGCCTAATGTGTGTTTGTGTCCATGAGGGCCTTGGAATGGGGCTGTGGCTCCGGGACCCTGAAGTATTCTCCTAAGCTTTTGACATAGATCCCATGCACAAGTTTCCTTGTGGAGACGAGATTTGTTCTGATGGGTGCCTCAGAAAACCACTTATGCTTGTATTGGAATCCAGGATTTTGAGGAGACATGCCTGTAAACCAAAGCAATGGATCCGATTATGGCCTAGCGTACTGTCTGGTTCAATCTTCTTCTCTGGGTATATCCATCTATGGTATGAGTGGAGGTAGGTGCTCAGCTGTTATCACACCGCCCTTGTTTTTCCCCGGAGACCTACACAATTGAGATGGCCTCGGAATTTGGAGGTTACTCCTAATTTGTACGATTTTGGAAAATGGAATGGGCAGAAGTCTCATGGATTGGGTAGGCACAGTCCTATTTGTGGCTCCAGGGGCCCCAGCCTGTAGGGGTGTGGCTCATGACTTTGAGGACAGAAGTCTGAAAACACAAACTCAGCTTAAGCATGGGGACGTAGGTATGGCAGGCCCAATCTACAAACCATGAAAAGAACTCTTCAAGAAATGAAGAAAGATAGAGTCTGAGGCCCTTGCTCAGGCTTTTGTCTCTGGATTTTGATTCAACGAATGCCGTGGTATGTGTGGAGGCCTCATGCGCCATGGATGAATCTTCCTCTCTGTGGATTTGGCCCGGTCCCATTTGTTTTCTGTCAATCTGTGGGATGGATGTCTCCTTTCGGGTTTGTTATCTAACGTGTCCCAAACAAAGAAGAATTCCAAAGCAGAGCCCTGGGGAAGAGTGAAGGGACAACCCAAACTATGGTTAAAAATTGGAGCCTAGGGGCATGTCAGGCCCAATAGCTTTCTCTTCATCCAGACACTGAGAGGCCTTACTTGAGGACTCGGCTCAGGCTGAGGGCCACAATGTGTGTTTGTGACCAATTTGGCCTGTGAGCATGGGCGGGGCCTCATGGGCCACACTGGTTTCAACTACACTGAACTTTGGACAACATGCCAATCACAAGGTCTCTTGCCATGGGGAAGGAGTTCTGATTTCTGCAACATTTTCAACCCTGGGCAGTGTTTCGAGATAAGGTCTAGTTCTGAAGCCTGAAAACCGCAATTGGGATGAGATGATGACCTAGGCCATTTCGGTCTGATGTGCTCACTGTGCGGTCAGCTGGCTGGGTGTTGGTCAGGAGGTTTGGGCTCAGTTTGTGTCAGAGAGTGCATTAGAGCTCAGGTTAAACTATATAATTTGGGTACAGTCGAGTGCCGTGTATGATTATCCTCATTGAGGTGCCTGGGCAGCTCATTAGGCAAGATATTTTTTCTAGAGGGCAGGAAGAGTACTGTATTGTGGGTCCGGAATTGCCAAACTTGAGGGCTTCTGGGCCAGGAGGGTGAGGACAGAAGTCTGAGAACACAAGCTAGACTTGGGCTTCGGGCCGAGGGCACGGCAGGTACCCCTTGCAGATCTGAACCAATATCTCATGCATCTGAAGTCACGGCGAGGATTAGACGTTGGCTCAGGTTGGAGTTTGTGTGCAGGATTGCCCCTTCTTGAACGGAGCAAAATCTCAAGTCTATGAAGGTTTTCCCACGTTGGGAGTTGTGGGATGCCCCCTTCAAGGATTCCTTCTGCTGGACAATTGACACCTGTTGGGCAGGTCCAGGACATCCCATATGGAATGACTCCAGAGCACCCTTGGAGGATGGATGCCAGGGAAGCCGCCTTGCATTCCAATTGTCTCCTAGCAACAAGACAGTTGAGATCGGATGGCTATGTGGGAGCAACCGGGGTGGCTGAGTTGAAATGGACTTTCCTGAATATGGGGCCTAATGTGTGTTTGTGTCCATGATGGCCTTGGAATGGGGCGGTTGATTCGGGACCCTGAAGTATTCTCCTAAGCTTTTACATAGCTCCCAAGCACAGGTTTCCTTGTGGAGACGGGATTTGTTCTGATGGGTGCCTCAGTAAACCCCCTATGCTGGTATTGGAATCCAGGCTTTGAGGAGACATGCCTGTAAACCAAAGCAATGGATGCGATTATGGCCTAGGGTCCTGTCTGGTTCAATCTTCTTCTCAGGGGATATCCATCTATGGAATGAGTGGAGGTAGATGCTCACCTGGTGTCAGACCGCACTTGTTTGTCCCCGGAGACCTACACTATTGGGATGGCCTCGGGGACTTTGGAGAGTTCTCCTAATATCTACGAATTTGGAAAATGGAGTAGGCAGAATTCCCATGTATTTGGTAGGCACAGTCCTAATGTGTGGCTCCAGGGGCCCCAGCCTGGAGGGTGTCTGGCCCAGGACATTGAGGACTGAAGTCAAAATACACAAACACAGCTTAGGTTTGGGGATGTAGGTATGGCAGGTCCAATATACAATCCATGAGAAAAACTTTTCAGGAAATGAAGAAAGATCGAGTCTTAGGCGCTTGCTCAGGATTTTGTCTCTGGATTTTTATCAACGGTAGCCATGGAATGTGGGGAGGCCTCATGGGCCATGGACGAATCTTCCTCTTTGTGGATTTGGCCCGGTCCCAATTGTTTTTCGTCAATCTGTGCGATGGAGGGTCTCCTTTTGGGTTTATTACATCAGGAATCCGAACAAAAGAGGAATTCCAAAGCAGAGCCCTGGGGAAGAGTGAAGGGACAACCCAAAATAGGGTTAAAAATTGGGGCCTAGGGGCATGGCACGCCCAATATGCTGTCTCTTCATCCAGCCACTGAGAGGCCTTACTTGAGGACTCGGCTCAGGCTGAGGGTCACAATGCGTGTTTGTGACCAATGTGGCCCGCGAGCATGGGCGGGGCCTCATGGGCCACACTAATTTCAACTACACGGGATTTGGACAACATGCCAATCACAAGGTCTCTTTCCATGGGTAAGGTGTGATTTCTGCGTCATTTTCAACCCTGGGCAGTGATTGGAGATAAGGACTAGGTTCTGAAGCCTGAAAACCACAGTTGGGTAGAGATGATGACCTAAGGCCATGGAGGCTCTGATGTGCTCAGTGTGTGGTCAGCTGCCTGGATGTTGATCTGGAGGTTCAGGATCAGGTTGTGTCAGAGAGTGCATTAGAGCTCAGGTTAGACTATATAATTTGGGTACAGTCGAGTGCCGTGTAGGTTTATCCACATTTGAGGTGCCTGGGCAGCTCATTAGGCAAGATATTTTTTCTAGAGTGCAGGCAGAGTGCTGCATTGTGGGTCCGGAATTGCCAAACTTGCGGTCTTCTCGGCCAGGAGTGTGAGGACAAAAGTTTGAGAACACAAGTTGACTTGGACATCAGGCCGAGGGCACGGCAGGTACCCCCTGCAGATCTGAACCAATATCTCATACATCTGAAGTCACGGCGAGGATCAGACGTTGGCTCAGGTTGGAGTTTCTGTGCATGACTGCCCCTTCATGAACGGAGCGGAATCTCAAGGCCATGGAGTTTTTCCCATGTTGGGAGTTGTGGAATGCCCCCTTCAAGGATTCCTTCTGGGGACAATTGAGACATGTTGGGCAGCTCCAGGACATCCCATATGGATTAACTCCAGAGCACCGTTGGAAGATGGATGCCAGGGAAGCCCGCCTCGCATTCCAATTGTCTCCTAGCAACAATACATTTGAGATCGGATGACTCTGCGGGAGCAACCTGGGTGGCTTAGTTGAAATAGACTTTCCTGAGAATGGGGCCTAATGTGTGTTTGTGTCCATGAGGGCCTTGGAATGGGGCGGTGGCACCGGGACCCTGTAGTATTCTCCTAAGCTTTTGACATAGATCCCATGCACAAGTTTCCTTGTGGAGACGAGATTTGTTCTGATGGGTGCCTCAGCAAACCACTTATGCTTGTATTGGAATCCAGGATTTTGAGGAGACATGCCTGTAAACCAAAGCAATGGATCCGATTATGGCCTAGCGTACTGTCTGGTTCAATCTTCTTCTCTGGGGACATCCATGTATGGTATGAGTGGAGGTAGATGCTCACCTGGTGTCAGACCGCCCTTGTTTGTCCCCGGAAACCTACACTATTGGGATGGCCTCGGGGACTTTGGAGAGTTCTCCTAATTTGTACGATTTTGGACAATGGATGGGAAGAATTCCCATGGATTGAGTAGGCACAGTCCTAATGTGTGGCTCCAGGGGACCCAGCCTGGAGGGTGTGTGGCAAAGGACTTTGAGGACAGTATTCTAAAAACACAAACTCAGCTCAGGTTTGGGGACGTAGGTATGCAGGCCCAATCTACAAACCATGAGAAGAACTCTTCAGGATATGAAGAAAGAGCGAGTGTGAGGCACTTGATCAGGTTTTGCCTCTGCCTTTTATATCAACGATGGCTGTGGAATGTGGGGAGGCCTCATGGGCCATGGACGAATCTTCCTCTCTGTGGATTTGGCCCGGTCCCAATTGTTTTTCGTCAATCTGTGGGATGGGAGGTCTCCTTTCCTGTTTATTAACTCAGGTGTCCGAACAAAAGAGGAATTCCAAAGCAGAGCCTTGGGAAAGAGTGAAGGGACAACCCAAACTATGGTTAAAAATTGGGGACTAGGGGCATGGCAGGCCCAATATGCTGTCTCTTCATCCAGCCACTGAGAGGCCTGACTTGAGGACTGGGCTCATGCTGAGGGTCACAATGTGAGTTTGTGACCAATGTGGCCCGCGAGCATGGGCGGGGCCTCATGGGCCACACTGGTTTCAACTACACTGGACTTTGGACAACATGCCAATCACAAGGTCTCTTGCCATGGGGAAGGTGTTCTGATTTCTGCATCATTTTCAACCATGGGCAGTTGTTGGAGATAAGGTCTAGGTTCTGAAGCCTGAAAAATCGCAGTTGGGAAGAGATGACGACCTAAGGCCATGGTGGGTCTCATACGCTCAGTGTGCATTCATCTGCCTGGGTTTTGTTCAGGAGGTTCTAGCTCAGGGTGTGTCAGACAGTGCATTAGTGACCACGTTAGACTATATAATTTGGGTACAGTCGAGTGCCGTGTAGGTTTATCCCCCTTTTAGGTTCCTGGGCAGCTCATTAGGCAAGATGTTTTTTCTAGAGGGCAGGCAGAGTGCTGCATTGTGGGTCCGGAATTGCCAAACTTGAGAGCTTCTGGGCCAGGAGTGTGAGGACAGAAGTCTGAGAACACAAGCTAGACTTGGGCTTCAGGCCGAGGGCACGGCATGTACCCCCTGCAGATCGGAACCAATATCTCAAGCATCTGAAGCCAAGGCGAGGATCAGACGTTGGCTCAGGTTGGAGTTTCTGAGCATAACTGCCCCTTCATGAACGGAGAGGAATCTCAAGGCCATGGAGGTTTTCCCACGTTGGGAGTTTATGGATGCCCTCTTCAAGGATTCCTTCTGTGGGACAATTGAGACCTGTTGGGCAGCTCCAGGACATCCCATATGGAATGACTCCAGAGCACCGTTGGAGGATGGATGCCAGGGAAGACCCCCTCGCATTACAAATGTCTCCTAGCAACAATAGAGTTGAGATCGGTGGCTCTGTGGGAGCAACCGAGGTGGCTGAGTTGAAATGGATTTTCCTGAGGATGGGGCCTAATGTGTGTTGTGTCCATGAGGGCCTTGGATTAGGGCGGTGGCACCGGGACCCTGAAGTATTCTCCTAAGCTTTTGACATAGCTCCCATGCAAAAGTTTCCGTGTGGAGACGAGATTTTTTCTGATGGGTGCCTCAGGAAACCCCTTATGCTGGTATTGGAATCCAGGCTTTTGAGGACACATGCCTGTAAACCAAAGCAATGGACCCGATTATGGCCTAGGGTCCTGTCTGGTTCAATCTTCTTCTCTGGGGTTCTCCATCTATGGAATGAGTGGAGGTAGATGATCACCTGGTGTCAGACCGCCCTGTTTGTCCCCGGAGACATACACTATTGGGAGGGCCTCGGGGACTTTGGAGGGTTCTCCTAATTTGTACGATTTGGGACAATGGAATGGGCAGATTCCCATGGATTGGGTAGGCACAGTACTAATGTGTGGCTCCTGGCGCCCCAGCCTGGAGGGTGTGTGGCCCAGGACTTTGAGGACAGAAGATTGAAAACAGAAACTCAGCTTAGGTTTGGGGACGTAGGTATGGCAGGCGTAATCTACAAACCATGTGAAGAACTCTTCAGGATATGAAGAAAGAGCGAGTCTGAGGTACTTGCTCAGGCTTTTGTCTTTGGATTTTGTATCAATGATGGCCGTGGAATTTGGGGAGGCCTCATGGCCCATGGACGAATCTTCCTCTCTGTGGATTTGGCCCAGTCCCAATTGTTTTTCATCAATCTGTGGAATGGGAGGTCTCCTTTCAGGTTTATTAACTCAGGTGTCTGAACATAAGCGGAATTCCAAAACAGAGTGCTGGGGAAGAGTGAAGGGACAACCCAAACTATGTTTAAAAATAGTGGCTTGGGGCATGGCAGGACCTATATGCTGTCTCTTCATCCAGCCACTGAGAGGCCTTACTTGAGGACTGGGCTCAGGCTGAGGGTCACAATGTGTGTTTGTGACCATAGTGGCCCACGATCATGGGCGGGGTCTCATGGGCCACATTGGTTTCAACGACACTGAACTTTGGACAACATTCCAAGCACAAGCTCTCTTGCCATGGAGAAAGAGTTCTGATTTCTGCATCATTTTCAACCCAGGGCAGTGGTTGGCGATATGGTGTAGGTTCTGAAGCATGAAAACCGCAAATGGGAATAGATGACGACCTAAGGCCTTGGTGGGTCTGATGTGCTCACTGTGCGGTCAGCTGCCTGGGTGTTGGTCAGGAGGTTCGGGCTCAGGTTGTGTCAGAGAGTGCATTAGTGCTCAGGTTAGACTATATAATTTGGGTATAGTCGAGTGCCGTGTAGGTTTATCCTCATTTGAGGTACCTGGGCAGCTCATTAGGCAAAGTATTTTTTTCTAGAGGACAGACAGAGTGCTGCATTGTGGGTTTGGAATTGCCAAACGTGAGGTCTTCTGGGCCAGGAGTGTGAGGACAGAAGTCTGAGAACACAAGCTAGATTGGCCTTCGGCCAGGGCACGGCAGGTACTCCTGCAGATCTGAAACAATATCTCATGCATCTGAAGTCACGGCGAGGATCAGACGTTGGCTCAGATTGGAGTATCGGGTGCATGACTGCCCCTTCATGAACGGAGCGGAATCTCAAGGCCATGGAGGTTTTCCCACTTTGGGAGTTGTGGGATACCCCCTTCAAGTATTCCTTCTGCGGGACAATTGAGACATGTTGGGCAGCTCCAGGACATCCGATATGGAACGAATCCAGAGCACCGTTCAAGGATGGATGCCAGGGAAGCCTGCCTCGCATTCTAATTGTCTCCTAGCAACAAGACACTTGAGATCGGATGGCTCTGCCGGAGCAACGGGGGTGGCTGAGTTGAAATGGACTTTCCTGAGGATGGGGCCTAAAGTTTGTTTGTGTCCATGAGGGCCTTGGAATAGGGCAGTGGCACCGGGACCATGAAGTGTTCTCCTAAGCTTTTGATATAGTTCCCATGCACAAGTTTCCTAGTGGAGACGAGATTTGTTCTGATGGGTGCCTCAGAAAAACCCCTAAGCTGGTCATGGAATCCAGACTTTTGAGGAGACATGCCTGTAAACCAAAGCAATGGATCCGTTTATGTCCTAGGTCCTGTCTGGTTCAATCTTCTTCTCTGGGGACATCCATCTATGGTATGAGTGGAGGGAGATGCTCAGTGGTGTCAGACCGCCCTTGTTTGTCCCCGGAGACCTACATTATTGGGATGGCCTCGAGGAATTTGGAGAGTTCTCCTAATTTGTACGATTTTTGAAAATGGAGTGGGCAGAATTCCTATGTATTTGGTAGGCACAGACCTAATGTGTGGCTCCAGGGGCCCCAGCCTGGAGGTTGTGTGGCCCAGGACTTTGAGGACTGAAGTCAGAATACACAAACTCAGCTTAGGTTTGGGGACGTAGGTATGGCAGGCCCAATATACTAACCATGAGAAGAACTTTTCAGGAAATGAAGAAAGAGCGAGTCTTAGGCGCTTGCTCAGGATTTTGTCTCTGGATTTTGTATCAACGGTGGCCGTGGAATGTGGGGAGACCTCATGGGTCATGGATGAATCTTCCTCTCTGTGGATATGCCCCGGTCCCAATTGTTTTTCGTCAATCTGTGGGATGGGAGGTCTCCTTTCAGGTTTATTACCACAGGTGTCCCACAAAAAGAGGAATTCCAAAGCAGAGCCTTGGGGAAGAGTGAAGGGACAACCCAAACTAGGGTTAAAAATTGGGGCCTAGGGGCATGGCACGCCCAATATGCTGTCTCTTCATCCAGCCACTGAGAGGACTTACTTGAGGACTCGGCTCAGGCTGAGGGTCACAATGTGTGTTTATGACCAATGTGGCCCGCGAGCATGGGCGGGGCCTCATGGGCCACACTGATTTCAACTACACGGGACTTTGGACAACATGCCAATCACAGGTCTCTTTCCATGGGGAAGGTGTGATTTCTGCATCATTTTCAACCCTGGGCAGTGATTGGAGATAAGGTCTAGGTTTTGAAGCCTGAAAACCGCAGTTGGGTAGAGATGATGACCTAAGCCCATGGCGGGTCTGATGTGCTCAGTGTGTGGTCAGCTGCCTGGATGTTGATCTGGAGGTTCAGGCTCAGGTTTTGTCAGAGAGTGCATTAGAGCTCAGGTTAGACTATATAATTTGGGTACAGTCGAGTGCCGTGTAGGTTTATCCAAATTTGAGGTGCCTGGGCAGCCTATTAGGAAAGATATTTTATCTAGAGTGCAGGCAGAGTGCTGCATTGTGGGTCCGGAATTGCCAAACTTGCGGTCTTCTCGGCCAGGAGTGTGAGGACAAAAGTTTGAGAACACAAGTTGACTTGGACATCAGGCCGAGGGCACGGCAGGTACCCCCTGCAGATCTGAACCAATATCTCATACATCTGAAGTCACGGAGAGGATCAGACGTTGGCTCAGGTTGGAGTTTCTGTGCATGACTGCCCCTTTTTAACGGAGCGGAATCTCAAGGCCATGGAGGTTTTCCCATGTTGGGAGTTGTGGGATGCCCCCTTCAAGGATTCCTTTTGGGGGACAATTGAGACATGCTGGGCAGCTCCAGGACATCCCATATGGATTAACTCCAGAGCACCGTTGGAAGATGGATGCCAGGGAAGCCAGCCTCGCATTCCAATTGTCTCCTAGCAACAATACAGTTGAGATCGGATGACTCTACGGGAGCAACCGGGGTGGCTTAGTTGAAATAGACTTTCCTGAGAATGGGGCCTAATGTGTGTTTGTGTCCATGAGGGCCTTGGAATGGGGCTGTGGCACCGGGACCCTGAAGTATTCTCCTAAGCTTTTGACATAGATCCCATGCACAAGTTTCCTTGTGGAGACGAGATTTGTTCTGATGGGTGCCTCAGAAAACCACTTATGCTTGTATTGGAATCCAGGATTTTGAGGAGACATGCCTGTAAACCAAAGCAATGGATCCGATTATGGCCTAGCGTACTGTCTGGTTCAATCTTCTTCTCTGGGTATATCCATCTATGGTATGAGTGGAGGTAGGTGCTCAGCTGTTATCACACCGCCCTTGTTTTTCCCCGGAGACCTACACAATTGAGATGGCCTCGGAATTTGGAGGTTACTCCTAATTTGTACGATTTTGGAAAATGGAATGGGCAGAAGTCTCATGGATTGGGTAGGCACAGTCCTATTTGTGGCTCCAGGGGCCCCAGCCTGTAGGGGTGTGGCTCATGACTTTGAGGACAGAAGTCTGAAAACACAAACTCAGCTTAAGCATGGGGACGTAGGTATGGCAGGCCCAATCTACAAACCATGAAAAGAACTCTTCAAGAAATGAAGAAAGATAGAGTCTGAGGCCCTTGCTCAGGCTTTTGTCTCTGGATTTTGATTCAACGAATGCCGTGGTATGTGTGGAGGCCTCATGCGCCATGGATGAATCTTCCTCTCTGTGGATTTGGCCCGGTCCCATTTGTTTTCTGTCAATCTGTGGGATGGATGTCTCCTTTCGGGTTTGTTATCTAACGTGTCCCAAACAAAGAAGAATTCCAAAGCAGAGCCCTGGGGAAGAGTGAAGGGACAACCCAAACTATGGTTAAAAATTGGAGCCTAGGGGCATGTCAGGCCCAATAGCTTTCTCTTCATCCAGACACTGAGAGGCCTTACTTGAGGACTCGGCTCAGGCTGAGGGCCACAATGTGTGTTTGTGACCAATTTGGCCTGTGAGCATGGGCGGGGCCTCATGGGCCACACTGGTTTCAACTACACTGAACTTTGGACAACATGCCAATCACAAGGTCTCTTGCCATGGGGAAGGAGTTCTGATTTCTGCAACATTTTCAACCCTGGGCAGTGTTTCGAGATAAGGTCTAGTTCTGAAGCCTGAAAACCGCAATTGGGATGAGATGATGACCTAGGCCATTTCGGTCTGATGTGCTCACTGTGCGGTCAGCTGGCTGGGTGTTGGTCAGGAGGTTTGGGCTCAGTTTGTGTCAGAGAGTGCATTAGAGCTCAGGTTAAACTATATAATTTGGGTACAGTCGAGTGCCGTGTATGATTATCCTCATTGAGGTGCCTGGGCAGCTCATTAGGCAAGATATTTTTTCTAGAGGGCAGGAAGAGTACTGTATTGTGGGTCCGGAATTGCCAAACTTGAGGGCTTCTGGGCCAGGAGGGTGAGGACAGAAGTCTGAGAACACAAGCTAGACTTGGGCTTCGGGCCGAGGGCACGGCAGGTACCCCTTGCAGATCTGAACCAATATCTCATGCATCTGAAGTCACGGCGAGGATTAGACGTTGGCTCAGGTTGGAGTTTGTGTGCAGGATTGCCCCTTCTTGAACGGAGCAAAATCTCAAGTCTATGAAGGTTTTCCCACGTTGGGAGTTGTGGGATGCCCCCTTCAAGGATTCCTTCTGCTGGACAATTGACACCTGTTGGGCAGGTCCAGGACATCCCATATGGAATGACTCCAGAGCACCCTTGGAGGATGGATGCCAGGGAAGCCGCCTTGCATTCCAATTGTCTCCTAGCAACAAGACAGTTGAGATCGGATGGCTATGTGGGAGCAACCGGGGTGGCTGAGTTGAAATGGACTTTCCTGAATATGGGGCCTAATGTGTGTTTGTGTCCATGATGGCCTTGGAATGGGGCGGTTGATTCGGGACCCTGAAGTATTCTCCTAAGCTTTTACATAGCTCCCAAGCACAGGTTTCCTTGTGGAGACGGGATTTGTTCTGATGGGTGCCTCAGTAAACCCCCTATGCTGGTATTGGAATCCAGGCTTTGAGGAGACATGCCTGTAAACCAAAGCAATGGATGCGATTATGGCCTAGGGTCCTGTCTGGTTCAATCTTCTTCTCAGGGGATATCCATCTATGGAATGAGTGGAGGTAGATGCTCACCTGGTGTCAGACCGCACTTGTTTGTCCCCGGAGACCTACACTATTGGGATGGCCTCGGGGACTTTGGAGAGTTCTCCTAATATCTACGAATTTGGAAAATGGAGTAGGCAGAATTCCCATGTATTTGGTAGGCACAGTCCTAATGTGTGGCTCCAGGGGCCCCAGCCTGGAGGGTGTCTGGCCCAGGACATTGAGGACTGAAGTCAAAATACACAAACACAGCTTAGGTTTGGGGATGTAGGTATGGCAGGTCCAATATACAATCCATGAGAAAAACTTTTCAGGAAATGAAGAAAGATCGAGTCTTAGGCGCTTGCTCAGGATTTTGTCTCTGGATTTTTATCAACGGTAGCCATGGAATGTGGGGAGGCCTCATGGGCCATGGACGAATCTTCCTCTTTGTGGATTTGGCCCGGTCCCAATTGTTTTTCGTCAATCTGTGCGATGGAGGGTCTCCTTTTGGGTTTATTACATCAGGAATCCGAACAAAAGAGGAATTCCAAAGCAGAGCCCTGGGGAAGAGTGAAGGGACAACCCAAAATAGGGTTAAAAATTGGGGCCTAGGGGCATGGCACGCCCAATATGCTGTCTCTTCATCCAGCCACTGAGAGGCCTTACTTGAGGACTCGGCTCAGGCTGAGGGTCACAATGCGTGTTTGTGACCAATGTGGCCCGCGAGCATGGGCGGGGCCTCATGGGCCACACTAATTTCAACTACACGGGATTTGGACAACATGCCAATCACAAGGTCTCTTTCCATGGGTAAGGTGTGATTTCTGCGTCATTTTCAACCCTGGGCAGTGATTGGAGATAAGGACTAGGTTCTGAAGCCTGAAAACCACAGTTGGGTAGAGATGATGACCTAAGGCCATGGAGGCTCTGATGTGCTCAGTGTGTGGTCAGCTGCCTGGATGTTGATCTGGAGGTTCAGGATCAGGTTGTGTCAGAGAGTGCATTAGAGCTCAGGTTAGACTATATAATTTGGGTACAGTCGAGTGCCGTGTAGGTTTATCCACATTTGAGGTGCCTGGGCAGCTCATTAGGCAAGATATTTTTTCTAGAGTGCAGGCAGAGTGCTGCATTGTGGGTCCGGAATTGCCAAACTTGCGGTCTTCTCGGCCAGGAGTGTGAGGACAAAAGTTTGAGAACACAAGTTGACTTGGACATCAGGCCGAGGGCACGGCAGGTACCCCCTGCAGATCTGAACCAATATCTCATACATCTGAAGTCACGGCGAGGATCAGACGTTGGCTCAGGTTGGAGTTTCTGTGCATGACTGCCCCTTCATGAACGGAGCGGAATCTCAAGGCCATGGAGTTTTTCCCATGTTGGGAGTTGTGGAATGCCCCCTTCAAGGATTCCTTCTGGGGACAATTGAGACATGTTGGGCAGCTCCAGGACGTCCCATATGGATTAACTCCAGAGCACCGTTGGAAGATGGATGCCAGGGAAGCCCGCCTCGCATTCCAATTGTCTCCTAGCAACAATACATTTGAGATCGGATGACTCTGCGGGAGCAACCTGGGTGGCTTAGTTGAAATAGACTTTCCTGAGAATGGGGCCTAATGTGTGTTTGTGTCCATGAGGGCCTTGGAATGGGGCGGTGGCACCGGGACCCTGTAGTATTCTCCTAAGCTTTTGACATAGATCCCATGCACAAGTTTCCTTGTGGAGACGAGATTTGTTCTGATGGGTGCCTCAGCAAACCACTTATGCTTGTATTGGAATCCAGGATTTTGAGGAGACATGCCTGTAAACCAAAGCAATGGATCCGATTATGGCCTAGCGTACTGTCTGGTTCAATCTTCTTCTCTGGGGACATCCATGTATGGTATGAGTGGAGGTAGATGCTCACCTGGTGTCAGACCGCCCTTGTTTGTCCCCGGAAACCTACACTATTGGGATGGCCTCGGGGACTTTGGAGAGTTCTCCTAATTTGTACGATTTTGGACAATGGATGGGAAGAATTCCCATGGATTGAGTAGGCACAGTCCTAATGTGTGGCTCCAGGGGACCCAGCCTGGAGGGTGTGTGGCAAAGGACTTTGAGGACAGTATTCTAAAAACACAAACTCAGCTCAGGTTTGGGGACGTAGGTATGCAGGCCCAATCTACAAACCATGAGAAGAACTCTTCAGGATATGAAGAAAGAGCGAGTGTGAGGCACTTGATCAGGTTTTGCCTCTGCCTTTTATATCAACGATGGCTGTGGAATGTGGGGAGGCCTCATGGGCCATGGACGAATCTTCCTCTCTGTGGATTTGGCCCGGTCCCAATTGTTTTTCGTCAATCTGTGGGATGGGAGGTCTCCTTTCCTGTTTATTAACTCAGGTGTCCGAACAAAAGAGGAATTCCAAAGCAGAGCCTTGGGAAAGAGTGAAGGGACAACCCAAACTATGGTTAAAAATTGGGGACTAGGGGCATGGCAGGCCCAATATGCTGTCTCTTCATCCAGCCACTGAGAGGCCTGACTTGAGGACTGGGCTCATGCTGAGGGTCACAATGTGAGTTTGTGACCAATGTGGCCCGCGAGCATGGGCGGGGCCTCATGGGCCACACTGGTTTCAACTACACTGGACTTTGGACAACATGCCAATCACAAGGTCTCTTGCCATGGGGAAGGTGTTCTGATTTCTGCATCATTTTCAACCATGGGCAGTGGTTGGAGATAAGGTCTAGGTTCTGAAGCCTGAAAAATCGCAGTTGGGAAGAGATGACGACCTAAGGCCATGGTGGTTCTCATACGCTCAGTGTGCATTCATCTGCCTGGGTTTTGGTCAGGAGGTTCTAGCTCAGGGTGTGTCAGACAGTGCAATAGTGACCAGGTTAGACTATATAATTTGGGTACAGTCGAGTGCCGTGTAGGTTTATCCCCCTTTTAGGTTCCTGGGCAGCTCATTAGGCAAGATGTTTTTTCTAGAGGGCAGGCAGAGTGCTGCATTGTGGGTCCGGAATTGCCAAACTTGAGAGCTTCTGGGCCAGGAGTGTGAGGACAGAAGTCTGAGAACACAAGCTAGACTTGGGCTTCAGGCCGAGGGCACGGCATGTACCCCCTGCAGATCGGAACCAATATCTCAAGCATCTGAAGCCAAGGCGAGGATCAGACGTTGGCTCAGGTTGGAGTTTCTGAGCATAACTGCCCCTTCATGAACGGAGAGGAATCTCAAGGCCATGGAGGTTTTCCCACGTTGGGAGTTTATGAATGCCCTCTTAAAGGATTCCTTCTGTGGGACAATTGAGACCTGTTGGGCAGCTCCAGGACATCCCATATGGAATGACTCCAGAGCACCGTTGGAGGATGGATGCCAGGGAAGACCCCCTCGCATTACAAATGTCTCCTAGCAACAATAGAGTTGAGATCGGTGGCTCTGTGGGAGCAACCGAGGTGGCTGAGTTGAAATGGATTTTCCTGAGGATGGGGCCTAATGTGTGTTGTGTCCATGAGGGCCTTGGATTAGGGCGGTGGCACCGGGACCCTGAAGTATTCTCCTAAGCTTTTGACATAGCTCCCATGCAAAAGTTTCCGTGTGGAGACGAGATTTTTTCTGATGGGTGCCTCAGGAAACCCCTTATGCTGGTATTGGAATCCAGGCGTTTGAGGACACATGCCTGTAAACCAAAGCAATGGACCCGATTATGGCCTAGGGTCCTGTCTGGTTCAATCTTCTTCTCTGGGGTTCTCCATCTATGGAATGAGTGGAGGTAGATGATCACCTGGTGTCAGACCGCCCTGTTTGTCCCCGGAGACATACACTATTGGGAGGGCCTCGGGGACTTTGGAGGGTTCTCCTAATTTGTACGATTTGGGACAATGGAATGGGCAGATTCCCATGGATTGGGTAGGCACAGTACTAATGTGTGGCTCCTGGCGCCCCAGCCTGGAGGGTGTGTGGCCCAGGACTTTGAGGACAGAAGATTGAAAACAGAAACTCAGCTTAGGTTTGGGGACGTAGGTATGGCAGGCGTAATCTACAAACCATGTGAAGAACTCTTCAGGATATGAAGAAAGAGCGAGTCTGAGGTACTTGCTCAGGCTTTTGTCTTTGGATTTTGTATCAATGATGGCCGTGGAATTTGGGGAGGCCTCATGGCCCATGGACGAATCTTCCTCTCTGTGGATTTGGCCCAGTCCCAATTGTTTTTCATCAATCTGTGGAATGGGAGGTCTCCTTTCAGGTTTATTAACTCAGGTGTCTGAACATAAGCGGAATTCCAAAACAGAGTGCTGGGGAAGAGTGAAGGGACAACCCAAACTATGTTTAAAAATTGGGGCCTAGGGGCATGGCACGCCCAATATGCTGTCTCTTTATCCAGCCACTGAGAGGCCGTACTTGAGGACTGGGCTCAGGCTGAGGGTCACAATGTGTGTTTGTGACCAATGTGGTTTTGCGAGCATGGGCGGGGCCTCATGGGCCACACTGGTTTCAACTACACTGGACTTTGGACAACTTGCCAATCACAAGGTCTCTAACCATGGGAAGGGTGTTCTGATTTCTGCATCATTTTCAACCATGGGCCGTGGTTGGAGATAAGGCCTAGGTTCTGAAGCCCGAAAAACCGCTGTTGGGAAGAGATGACCACCTAAGGCCATGGCGGGTCTGATAGGCTCACTGTGTTTGGTCAGCTGCCTGGGTGTTGGTCAGGAGGTTCTGGCTCAGATTGGGTCAGACAGTGCATTAGTGCCCAGGTTAGACTATATAATTTGGGTACATTCGAGTGCCTTGTAGGTTTATCCTCATTTGAGGTGTCCAGGCAGCTCATTAGGGAAGATATTTTTTCTAGAGGGCAGGCAGAGTGCTGCATTGTGGGTCCGGAATTGCCAAACTTGAGGGCTTCTGGGCCAGGAGTGTGAGGACAGAAGTCTGAGAACACAAGCTCGACTTGGGCTTCTGGCCGAGGGCACTGCAGGTACCCCCTGCAGATCTGAACCAATATCTCAAGCATCTGAAATCAGGGCGAGTATCAGACGTGGGCTCAGGTTGGAGTTTCTGTGCATGACTATCCTTCATGAACGGAGCGGAATCTCAAGGGACTGGAGGTTTTCCCACGTTGGGAGTTGTGGGATGCCCCCTTCAAGGATTCCTTCTGCGGGACAATTGAGACCTGTTGGGCAGCTCCAGGACATCCCATATGGAATGACTGCAGAGCACAGTTGGAGGATGGATGCCAGGGAAGCCTGCCTCGCATTCCAATTGTCTCCTAGCAACAAGACAGTTGAAATCGGATGGCTCTGCGGGAGCAACCGGGGTGGCTGAGTTGAAATGGACTTTCCTGAGGATGGGGCCTAATGTGTGTTTGTGTCCATTAGGGCCTTGGAATGGGTCGGTGGCACCGGGACCCTGAAGTATTCTCCTAAGCTTTTGACATAGATCCCATTCACAAGTTTCCTTGTGGAGACTAGATTTGTTTTGATGGGTGCCTCCGGAAACCCCTTACGCTCGTATTGGATACCAGGCTTTTGAGGAGACATGCCTGCAAACCAAAGCAATGGATCCAATTATGGCCTACGGTCCTGTCGGGTTCAATCTTCTTCTCTGGGGATATCCATCTATGGAATGAGTGGAGGTAGATGTTCACCTGTTGTCAGACCACCCTTGTTTGTCCCCGGAGTCCTACACTATTGGGATGGCCCCTGGGACTTTGGAGTGTTCTCCTAATTTGTACGATTTTGGACAATGGAATGGGCAGAATTCCCATAGATTGGGTAGGCACAGTCCTAATGTGTGGCTCCAGGGGCCCCAGCCTGGAGGGTGTTTGGCCCAGGACTTTGAGGACAGAAGTCTGAAAACACAAACTCAGCTTAGGTTTGGGGACGTAGGAATGGCAGGCCCAATCTACAAACCATGAGAAGAACTCTTCAGGATATGAAGAAAGAGCGAGTCTGAGGCACTTGCTCAGGCTTTAGTATCTGTATTTTGTATCAACGATGGCCGTGGAATGTGGGGAGGCCTCATGGGCCATGGACGAATCTTCCTCTCTGTGGTTTTGGCCCGGTCCCAATTGTTTTTCGTCAATCTGTGGGATGGGAGGTCTCCTTTCAGGTTTATTACCTCAAGTGTCCGAACAAAAGAGGAATTCCAAAGCAGAGACCTGGGGAAGAGTGAAGGGACAAACCAAACTATGGTTAAAACTTGGGGCCTAGGGGCATGGCACGCCCAATATGCTGTCTCTTCATCCAGCCACTGAGTGCCCTTACTTGAGGACACGGCTCAGGCTGAGGGTCACAATGTGTGTTTGTGACCAATGTGGCCCGCGAGCATGGGCGGGGCCTCATGGGCCACACTAATTTCAACTACACGGGACTTTGTACAACATGCCAATCACTAGGTCTCTTTCCATGGGGAAGGTGTGATTTCTGCATCATTTTCAACCCTGGGCAGTGATTGGAGATAAGGACTAGGTTCTGAAGCCTGAAAACCGCAGTTGGGTAGAGATGATGACCTAAGGCCATGGCGGCTCTGATGTGCTCAGTGTGTGGTCAGCTGCCTGGATGTTGATCTGGAGGTTCAGGCTCAGGTTGTGTCAGAGAGTGCATTAGAGCTCAGGTTAGACTATATAATTTGGGTACAGTCGAGTGCCGTGTAGGTTTATCCACATTTGAGGTGCCTGGGCAGCTCATTAGGCAAGATATTTTTTCTAGAGTGCAGGCAGAGTGCTGCATTGTGGGTCCGGAATTGCCAAACTTGCGGTCTTCTCGGCCAGGAGTGTGAGGACAAAAGTTTGAGAACACAAGTTGACTTGGACATCAGGCCGAGGGCGCGGCAGGTACCCCCTGCAGATCTGAACCAATATCTCATACATCTGAAGTCACGGCGAGGATCAGACGTTGGCTCAGGTTGGAGTTTCTGTGCATGACTGCCCCTTCATGAACGGAGCGGAATCTCAAGGCCATGGAGTTTTTCCCATGTTGGGAGTTGTGGAATGCCCCCTTCAAGGATTCCTTCTGGGGACAATTGAGACATGTTGGGCAGCTCCAGGACATCCCATATGGATTAACTCCAGAGCACCGTTGGAAGATGGATGCCAGGGAAGCCTGCCTCGCATTCCAATTGTCTCCTAGCAACTATACATTTGAGATCGGATGACTCTGCGGGAGCAACCTGGGTGGCTTAGTTGAAATAGACTTTCCTGAGAATGGGGCCTAATGTGTGTTTGTGTCCATGAGGGCCTTGGAATGGGGCGGTGGCACAGGGACCCTGTAGTATTCTCCTAAGCTTTTGACATAGATCCCATGCACAAGTTTCCTTGTGGAGACGAGATTTGTTCTGATGGGTGCCTCAGCAAACCACTTATGCTTGTATTGGAATCCAGGCTTTTGAGGAGACATGCCTGTAAACCAAAGCAATGGATCCGATTATGGCCTAGCGTACTGTCTGGTTCAATCTTCTTCTCTGGGGACATCCATGTATGGTATGAGTGGAGGTAGATGCTCACCTGGTGTCAGACCGCCCTTGTTTGTCCCCGGAAACCTACACTATTGGGATGGCCTCGGGGACTTTGGAGAGTTCTCCTAATTTGTATGATTTTGGACAATGGATGGGAAGAATTCCCATGGATTGAGTAGGCACAGTCCTAATGTGTGGCTCCAGGGGACCCAGCCTGGAGGGTGTGTGGCAAAGGACTTTGAGGACAGTATTCTAAAAACACAAACTCAGCTCAGGTTTGGGGACGTAGGTATGCAGGCCCAATCTACAAACCATGAGAAGAACTCTTCAGGATATGAAGAAAGAGCGAGTGTGAGGCACTTGATCAGGTTTTGCCTCTGCCTTTTATATCAACGATGGCCGTGGAATGTGGGGAGGCCTCATGGGCCATGGACGAATCTTCCTCTCTGTGGATTTGGCCCGGTCCCAATTGTTTTTCGTCAATCTGTGGGATGGGAGGTCTCCTTTCCTGTTTATTAACTCAGGTGTCCGAACAAAAGAGGAATTCCAAAGCAGAGCCTTGGGAAAGAGTGAAGGGACAACCCAAACTATGGTTAAAAATTGGGGACTAGGGGCATGGCAGGCCCAATATGCTGTCTCTTCATCCAGCCACTGAGAGGCCTGACTTGAGGACTGGGCTCATGCTGAGGGTCACAATGTGAGTTTGTGACCAATATGGACTGCGAGCATGGGCGGGGTCTTATGGGCCACACTGGTTTCAACTACACTGGATTTGGACAACATGCCAATCACAAGGTCTCTTGCCATGGGGAAGGTGTTCTGATTTCTGCATCATTTTCAACCCTGGGTAGTGGTTGGAGATAAGGTCTAGGTTCTGAAGCCTGAAAAATCGCAGTTGGGAAGAGATGACGACCTAAGGCCATGGTGGGTCTCATACGCTCAGTGTGCATTCATCTGCCTGGGTTTTGGTCAGGAGGTTCTAGCTCAGGGTGTGTCAGACAGTGCATTAGTGACCACGTTAGACTATATAATTTGGGTACAGTCGAGTGCCGTGTAGGTTTATCCCCCTTTTAGGTTCCTGGGCAGCTCATTAGGCAAGATGTTTTTTCTAGAGGGCAGGCAGAGTGCTGCATTGTGGGTCCGGAATTGCCAAACTTGAGAGCTTCTGGGCCAGGAGTGTGAGGACAGAAGTCTGAGAACACAAGCTAGACTTGGGCTTCAGGCCGAGGGCACGGCATGTACCCCCTGCAGATCGGAACCAATATCTCAAGCATCTGAACCCAAGGCGAGGATCAGACGTTGGCTCAGGTTGGAGTTTCTGAGCATAACTGCCCCTTCATGAACGGAGAGGAATCTCAAGGCCATGGAGGTTTTCCCACGTTGGGAGTTTATGGATGCCCTCTTCAAGTATTCCTTCTGTGGGACAATTGAGACCTGTTGGGCAGCTCCAGGACATCCCATATGGAATGACTCCAGAGCACCGTTGGAGGATGGATGCCAGGGAAGCCCGCCTCGCATTACAATTGTTTCCTAGCAACAATAGAGTTGAGATCGGTGGCTCTGTGGGAGCAACCGAGGTGGCTGAGTTGAAATGGATTTTCCTGAGGATGGGGCCTAATGTGTGTTGTGTCCATGAGGGCCTTGGATTAGGGCGGTGGCACCGGGACCCTGAAGTATTCTCCTAAGCTTTTGACATAGCTCCCATGCAAAAGTTTCCGTGTGGAGACGAGATTTTTTCTGATGGGTGCCTCAGGAAACCCCTTATGCTGGTATTGGAATCCAGGCTTTTGAGGACACATACCTGTAAACCAAAGCAATGGACCCGATTATGGCCTAGGGTCCTGTCTGGTTCAATCTTCTTTTCTGGGGTTCTCCATGTATGGTATGAGTGGAGGTAGATGCTCACCTGGTGTCAGACCGCCCTTGTTTGTCCCCGGAAACCTACACTAATTGGATGGCCTCGGGGACTTTGGAGAGTTCTCCTAATTTCTACGATTTTGGACAATGGATGGGAAGAATTCCCATGGATTGAGTAGGCACAGTCCTAATGGGTGGCTCCAGGGGACCCAGCCTGGAGGGTGTGTGGCAAAGGACTTTGAGGACAGTATTCTAAAAACACAAACTCAGCTCAGGTTTGGGGACGTAGGTATGGCAGGCGTAATGTACAAACCATGAGAAGAACTCTTCAGGATATGAAGAAAGAGCGAGTCTGAGGTACTTGCTCAGGCTTTTGTCTTTGGATTTTGTATCAATGATGGCCGTGGAATTTGGGGAGGCCTCATGGCCCATGGACGAATCTTCCTCTCTGTGGATTTGGCCCAGTCCCAATTGTTTTTCGTCAATCTGTGGAATGGGAGGTCTCCGTTCAGGTTTATTACCTCAGGTGTCCAAACATAAGAGGAATTCCAAAACAGAGCGCTGGGGAAGAGTGAAGGGACAACCCAAACTATGTTTAAAAATTGGGGCCTAGGGGCATGGCACGCCCAATATGCTGTCTCTTCATCCAGCCACTGAGAGGCCGTACTTGAGGACTGGGCTCAGGCTGAGGGTCACAATGTGTGTTTGTGACCAATGTGGTTTTGCGAGCATGGGCGGGGCCTCATGGGCCACACTGGTTTCAACTACACTGGACTTTGGACAACTTGCCAATCACAAGGTCTCTAACCATGGAAAGGGTGTTCTGATTTCTGCATCATTTTCAACCATGGGCCGTGGTTGGAGATAAGGCCTAGGTTCTGAAGCCCGAAAAACCGCTGTTGGGAAGATATGACCACCTAAGGGCATGGCGGGTCTGATAGGCTCACTGTGTGGTCAGCTGCCTGGGTGTTGGTCAGGAGGTTCTGGCTCAGGTTGTGTCAGACAGTGCATTAGTGCCCAGGTTAGACTATATAATTTGGGTACATTCGAGTGCCTTGTAGGTTTATCCTCATTTGAGGTGTCCAGGCAGCTCATTAGGGAAGATATTTTTTCTAGAGGGCAGGCAGAGTGCTGCATTGTGGGTCCGGAATTGCCAAACTTGAGGGCTTCTGGGCCAGGAGTGTGAGGACAGAAGTCTGAGAACACAAGCTCGACTTGGGCTTCTGGCCGAGGGCACTGCAGGTACCCCCTGCAGATCTGAACCAATATCTCAAGCATCTGAAATCAGGGCGAGTATCAGACGTTGGCTCAGGTTGGAGTTTCTGTGCATGACTGCCCCTTCATGAACGGAGCGGAATCTCAAGGGCCTGGAGGTTTTCCCACGTTGGGAGTTGTGGGATGCCCCCTTCAAGGATTCCTTCTGCGGGACAATTGAGACCTTTCGGGCAGCTCCAGGACATCCCATATGGAATGACTGCAGAGCACAGTTGGAGGATGGATGCCAGGGAAGCCTGCCTCGCATTCCAATTGTCTCCTAGCAACAAGACAGTTGAAATCGGATGGCTCTTCGGGAGCAACGGGGGTGGCTGAGTTGAAATGGACTTTCCTGAGGATGGGGCCTAATGTGTGTTGTGTCCATGAGGGCCTTGGATTAGGGCGGTGGCAAGGGACCCTGAAGTATTCTCCTAAGCTTTTGACATAGCTCCCATGCAAAAGTTTCCTTGTGGAGACGATATTTTTTCTAATGGGTGCCTCAGCAAACCCCTTTAGCTGGTATTGGAATCCAGGCTTTTTAGGACACATGCCTGTAAACCAAAGCAATGGACCCGATTAAGGCCTAGGGTCCTGTCTGGTTCAATCTTATTCTCTGGGGTTCTCCATCTATGGAATGAGTGGAGGTAGATGATCATCTGGTGTCAGACCGCCCTTTTTGTCCCCGGAGACATACACTATTGGGAGGGCCTCGGGGACTTTGGAGGGTTCTCCTAATTTGTACGATTTGGGACAATGGAATGGGCAGAATTCTCATGGATTGGGTAGGCACAGTACTAATGTGTGGCTCCTGGCGCCCCAGCCTGGAGGGTGTGTGGCCCAGGACTTTGAGGACAGAAGATTGAAAACAGAAACTCAGCTTAGGTTTGGGGACGTAGGTATGGCAGGCGTAATCTACAAACCATGAGAAGAACTCTTCAGGATATGAAGAAAGAGCGAGTCTGAGGTACTTGCTCAGGCTTTTGTCTTTGGATTTTGTATCAATGATGGCCGTGGAATTTGGGGAGGCCTCATGGCCCATGGACGAATCTTCCTCTCTGTGGATTTGGCCCAGTCCCAATTGTTTTTCGTCAATCTGTGGAATGGGAGGTCTCCTTTCAGGTTTATTACCTCAGGTGTCCGAACATAAGAGGAATTCCAAAACAGAGCGCTGGGGAAGAGTGAAGGGACAACCCAAACTATGTTTAAAAATTGGGGCCTAGGGGCATGGCACGCCCAATATGCTGTCTCTTCATCCAGCCACTGAGAGGCCGTACTTGAGGACTGGGCTCAGGCTGAGGGTCACAATGTGTGTTTGTGACCAATGTGGTTTTGCGAGCATGGGCGGGGCCTCATGGGCCACACTGGTTTCAACTACACTGGACTTTGGACAACTTGCCAATCACAAGGTCTCTAACCATGGAAAGGGTGTTCTGATTTCTGCATCATTTTCAACCATGGGCCGTGGTTGGAGATAAGGCCTAGGTTCTGAAGCCCGAAAAACCGCTGTTGGGAAGATATGACCACCTAAGGGCATGGCGGGTCTGATAGGCTCACTGTGTGGTCAGCTGCCTGGGTGTTGGTCAGGAGGTTCTGGCTCAGGTTGTGTCAGACAGTGCATTAGTGCCCAGGTTATACTATATAATTTGGGTACATTCGAGTGCCTTGTAGGTTTATCCTCATTTGAGGTGTCCAGGCAGCTCATTAGGGAAGATATTTTTTCTAGAGGGCAGGCAGAGTGCTGCATTGTGGGTCCGGAATTGCCAAACTTGAGAGCTTCTGGGCCAGGAGTGTGAGGACAGAAGTCTGAGAACACAAGCTCGACTTGGGCTTCTGGCCGAGGGCACTGCAGGTACCCCCTGCAGATCTGAACCAATATCTCAAGCATCTGAAATCACGGCGAGTATCAGACGTTGGCTCAGGTTGGAGTTTCTGTGCATGACTGCCCCTTCATGAACGGAGCGGAATCTCAAGAGCCTGGAGGTTTTCCCACGTTGGGAGATGTGGGATGCCCCCTTCAAGGATTCCTTCTGCGGGACAATTGAGACCTGTCGGGCAGCTCCATGCCATCCCATATGGAATGACTGCAGAGCACAGTTGGAGGATGGATGCCAGGGAAGCCTGCCTCGCATTCCAATTGTCTCCTAGCAACAAGACAGTTGAAATCGGATGGCTCTGCGGGAGCAACCTGGGTGGCTGAGTTGAAATGGACTTTCCTGAGGATGGGGCCTAATGTGTGTTTGTGTCCATTAGGGCCTTGGAATGGGGCGGTGGTTCCGGGACCCTAAGTATTCTCCTAAGCTTTTGATATAGCTCCCATGCACAAGTTTTCTTGTGGAGACTAGATTTGTTTTGATGGGTGCCTCCGGAAACCCCTTATGCTCGTATTGGATACCAGGCTTTTGAGGAGACATGCCTGCAAACCAAAGCAATGGATCCAATTATGGCCTAGGGTCCTGTCGGGTTCAATCTTCTTCTCTGGGGATATCCATCTATGGAATGAGTGGAGGTAGATGTTCACCTGTTGTCAGACCACCCTTGTTTGTCCCCGGAGTCCTACACTATTGGGATGGCCCCTGGGACTTTGGAGAGTTCTCCTAATTTGTACGATTTTGGACAATGGAATGGGCAGAATTCCCATAGATTGGGTAGGCACAGTCCTAATGTGTGGCTCCAGGGGCCCCAGCCTGGAGGGTGTTTTGCCCAGGACTTTGAGGACAGAAGTCTGAAAACACAAACTCAGCTTAGGTTTGGGGACGTAGGAATGGCAGGCCCAATCTACAAACCATGAGAAGAACTCTTCAGGATATGAAGAAAGTGCGAATCTGAGGCACTTGCTCAGGCTTTAGTATCTGTATTTTGTATCAACGATGGCCGTGGAATGTGGGGAGGCCTCATGGGCCATGGACGAATCTTCCTCTCTGTGGTTTTGGCCCGGTCCCAATTGTTTTTCGTCAATCTGTGGGATGGGAGGTCTCCTTTCAGGTTTATTACCTCAAGTGTCCGAACAAAAGAGGAATTTCAAAGCAGAGACCTGGGGAAGAGTGAAGGGACAAACCAAACTATGGTTAAAAATTGGGGCCTAGGGGCATGGCACGCCCAATATGCTGTCTCTTCATCCAGCCACTGAGTGCCCTTACTTGAGGACATGGCTCAGGCTGAGGGTCACAATGTGTGTTTGTGACCAATGTGGCCCGCGAGCATGGGCGGGGCCTCATGGGCCACACTAATTTCAACTACACAGGACTTTGGACAACATGGCAATCACAAGGTCTCTTTCCATGGGGAAGGTGTGATTTATGCATCATTTTCAACCCTGGGCAGTGATTGGAGATAAGGACTAGGTTCTGAAGCCTGAAAACCGCAGTTGGGTAGAGATGATGACCTAAGGCCATGGCGGCTCTAATGTGCTCAGTGTGTGGACAGCTGCCTGGATGTTGATCTGGAGGTTCAGGCTCAGGTTGTGTCAGAGAGTGCATTAGAGCTCAGGTTAGACTATATAATTTGGGTACAGTCGAGTGCCGTGTAGGTTTATCCACATTTGAGGTGCCTGGGCAGCTCATTAGGCAAGATATTTTTTCTAGAGTGCAGGCAGAGTGCTGCATTGTGGGTCCGGAATTGCCAAACTTGCGGTCTTCTCGGCCAGGAGTGTGAGGACAAAAGTTTGAGAACACAAGTTGACTTGGACATCAGGCCGAGGGCGCGGCAGGTACCCCCTGCAGATCTGAACCAATATCTCATACATCTGAAGTCACGGCGAGGATCAGACGTTGGCTCAGGTTGGAGTTTCTGTGCATGACTGCCCCTTCATGAACGGAGCGGAATCTCAAGCCATGGAGTTTTTCCCATGTTGGGAGTTATGGGATGCCCCCTTCAAGGATTCCTTCTGGGGACAATTGAGACATGTTGGGCAGCTCCAGGACATCCCATATGGATTAACTCCAGAGCACCGTTGGAAGATGGATGCCAGGGAAGCCCGCCTCGCATTCCAATTGTCTCCTAGCAACAATACATTTGAGATCGGATGACTCTGCGGGAGCAACCTGGGTGGCTTAGTTGAAATAGACTTTCCTGAGAATGGGGCCTAACGTGTGTATGTGTCCATGAGGGCCTTGGAATGGGGCGGTGGCACCGGGACCCTGTAGTATTCTCCTAAGCTTTTGACATAGATCCCATGCACAAGTTTCCTTGTGGAGACGAGATTTGTTCTGATGGGTGCCTCAGCAAACCAATTATGCTTGTATTGGAATCCAGGCTTTTGAGGAGACATGCCTGTAAACCAAAGCAATGTATCTGATTATGGCCTAGTGTACTCTCTGGTTCAATCTTCTTCTCTGGGGACATCCATGTGTGGTATGAGTGGAGGTAGATGCTCACCTGGTGTCAGACCGCCCTTGTTTGTCCCCGGAAACCTACACTATTGGGATGGCCTCGGGGACTTTGGAGAGTTCTCCTAATTTGTACGATTTTGGACAATGGATGGGAAGAATTCCCATGGATTGAGAGGGCACAGTCCTAATGGGTGGCTCCAGGGGACCCAGCCTGGAGGGTGTGTGGCAAAGGACTTTGAGGACAGTATTCCAAAAACACAAACTCAGCTCAGGTTTGGGGACGTAGGTATGCAGGCCCAATCTACAAACCATGAGAAGAACTCTTCAGGATATGAAGAAAGAGCGAGTCTGAGGCACTTGATCAGGTTTTGCCTCTGCATTTTATATCAACAATGGCCGTGGAATGTGGGGAGGCCTCATGGGCCATGGACGAATCTTCCTCTCTGTGGATTTGGCCCCGTCCCAATTGTTTTTCGTCAATCTGTGGGATGGGAGGTCTCCTTTCCTGTTTATTAACTCAGGTGTCCGAACAAAAGAGGAATTCCAAAGCAGAGCCTTGGGAAAGAGTGAAGGGACAACCCAAACTATGGTTAAAAATTGGGGACTAGGGGCATGGCAGGCCCAATATGCTGTCTCTTCATCCAGCCACTGAGAGGCCTGACTTGAGGACTGGGCTCATGCTGAGGGTCACAATGTGAGTTTGTGACCAATATGGCCTGCGAGCATGGGCGGGGCCTTATGGGCCACACTGGTTTCAACTACACTGGATTTGGACAACATGCCAATCACAAGGTCTCTTGCCATGGGGAAGGTGTTCTGATTTCTGCATCATTTTCAACCCTGGGCAGTTGTTGGAGATAAGGTCTAGGTTCTGAAGCCTGAAAAATCGCAGTTGGGAAGAGATGACGACCTAAGGCCATGGTGGGTCTCATACGCTCAGTGTGCATTCATCTGCCTGGGTTTTGGTCAGGAGGTTCTAGCTCAGGGTGTGTCAGACAGTGCATTAGTGACCACGTTAGACTATATAATTTGGGTACAGTCGAGTGCCGTGTAGGTTTATCCCCCTTTTAGGTTCCTGGGCAGCTCATTAGGCAAGATGTTTTTTCTAGAGGGCAGGCAGAGTGCTGCATTGTGGGTCCGGAATTGCCAAACTTGAGAGCTTCTGGGCCAGGAGTGTGAGGACAGAAGTCTGAGAACACAAGCTAGACTTGGGCTTCAGGCCGAGGGCACGGCATGTACCCCCTGCAGATCGGATCCAATATCTCAAGCATCTGAAGCCAAGGCGAGGATCAGACGTTGGCTCAGGTTGGAGTTTCTGTGCATGCCTGCCCCTTCATGAACGGAGAGGAATCTCAAGGCCATGGAGGTTTTCCCACGTTGGGAGTTTATGGATGCCCTCTTCAAGGATTCCTTCTGTGGGACAATTGAGACCTGTTGGGCAGCTCCAGGACATCCCATATGGATTAACTCCAGAGCACCGTTGGAGGATGGATGCCAGGGAAGCCCGCCTCGCATTACAATTGTTTCCTAGCAACAATAGCGTTGAGATCGGTGGCTCTGTGGGAGCAACCGAGGTGGCTGAGTTGAAATGGATTTTCCTGAGGATGGAGCCTAATGTGTGTTGTGTCCATGAGGGCCTTGGATTAGGGCGGTGGCATCGGGACCCTGAAGTATTCTCCTAAGCTTTTGACATAGCTCCCATGCAAAAGTTTCCTTGTGGAGACGAGATTTTTTCTAATGGGTGCCTCAGCAAACCCCTTATGCTGGTATTGTAATCCAGGCTTTTGAGGACACATGCCTGTAAACCAAAGCAATGGACCCGATTATGGCCTAGGGTCCTGTCTGGTTCAATCTTCTTCTCTGGGGTTCTCCATCTATGGAATGAGTGGAGGTAGATGATCACCTGGTGTCAGACCGCCCTGTTTGTCCCCGGAGACATACACTATTGGGAGGGCCTCGGGGACTTTGGAGGGTTCTCCTAATTTGTACGATTTGGGACAATGGAATGGGCAGAATTCCCATGGATTGGGTAGGCACAGTACTAATGTGTGGCTCCTGGCGCCCCAGCCTGGAGGGTGTGTGGCCCAGGACTTTGAGGACAGAAGATTGAAAACAGAAACTCAGCTTAGGTTTGGGGACGTAGGTATGGCAGGCGTAATCTACAAACCATGAGAAGAACTCTTCAGGATATGAAGAAAGAGCGAGTCTGAGGTACTTGCTCAGGCTTTTGTCTTTGGATTTTGTATCAATGATGGCCGTGGAATTTGGGGAGGCCTCATGGCCCATGGACGAATCTTCCTCTCTGTGGATTTGGCCCAGTCCCAATTGTTTTTCGTCAATCTGTGGAATGGGAGGTCTCCTTTCAGGTTTATTACCTCAGGTGTCCGAACATAAGAGGAATTCCAAAACACAGCGCTGGGGAAGAGTGAAGGGACAACCCAAACTATGTTTAAAAATTGGGGCCTAGGGGCATGGCACGCCCAATATGCTGTCTCTTCATCCAGCCACTGAGAGGCCGTACTTGAGGACTGGGCTCAGGCTGAGGGTCACAATGTGTGTTTGTGACCAATGTGGTTTTGCGAGCATGGGTGGGGCCTCATGGGCCACACTGGTTTCAACTACACTGGACTTTGGACAACTTGCCAATCACAAGGTCTCTAACCATGGAAAGGGTGTTCTGATTTCTGCATCATTTTCAACCATGGGCCGTGGTTGGAGATAAGGCCTAGGATCTGAAGCCCGAAAAACCGCTGTTGGGAAGATATGACCACCTAAGGGCATGGCGGGTCTGATAGGCTCACTGTGTGGTCAGCTGCCTGGGTGTTGGTCAGGAGGTTCTGGCTCAGGTTGTGTCAGACAGTGCATTAGTGCCCAGGTTAGACTATATAATTTGGGTACATTCGAGTGCCTTGTAGGTTTATCCTCATTTGAGGTGTCCAGGCAGCTCATTAGGGAAGATATTTTTTCTAGAGGGCAGGCAGAGTGCTGCATTGTGGGTCCGGAATTGCCAAACTTGAGGGCTTCTGGGCCAGGAGTGTGAGGACAGAAGTCTGAGAACACAAGCTCGACTTGGGCTTCTGGCCGAGGGCACTGCAGGTACCCCCTGCAGATCTGAACCAATATCTCAAGCATCTGAAATCAGGGCGAGTATCAGACGTGGGCTCAGGTTGGAGTTTCTGTGCATGACTATCCTTCATGAACGGAGCGGAATCTCAAGGGCCTGGAGGTTTTCCCACGTTGGGAGTTGTGGGATGCCCCCTTCAAGGATTCCTTCTGCGGGACAATTGAGACCTGTCGGGCAGCTCCAGGACATCCCATATGGAATGACTGCAGAGCACAGTTGGAGGATGGATGCCAGGGAAGCCTGCCTCGCATTCCAATTGTCTCCTAGCAACAAGACAGTTGAAATCGGATGGCTCTGCGGGAGCAACCGGGGTGGCTGAGTTGAAATGGACTTTCCTGAGGATGGGGCCTAATGTGTGTTTGTGTCCATTAGGGCCTTGGAATGGGGCGGTGGTTCCGGGACCCTAAGTATTCTCCTAAGCTTTTGATATAGCTCCCATGCACAAGTTTCCTTGTGGAGACTAGATTTGTTTTGATGGGTGCCTCCGGAAACCCCTTATGCTCGTATTGGATACCAGGCTTTTGAGGAGACATGCCTGCAAACCAAAGCAATGGATCCAATTATGGCCTAGGGTCCTGTCGGGTTCAATCTTCTTCTCTGGGGATATCCATCTATGGAATGAGTGGAGGTAGATGCTCACCTGTTGTCAGACCACCCTTGTTTGTCCCCGGAGTCCTACACTATTGGGATGGCCCCTGGGACTTTGGAGAGTTCTCCTAATTTGTACGATTTTGGACAATGGAATGGGCAGAAATCCCATAGATTGGGTAGGCACAGTCCTAATGTGTGGCTCCAGGGGCCCCAGCCTGGAGGGTGTTTGGCCCAGGACTTTGAGGACAGAAGTCTGAAAACACAAACTCAGCTTAGGTTTGGGGACGTAGGAATGGCAGGCCCAATCGACAAACCATGAGAAGAACTCTTCAGGATATGAAGAAAGAGCGAGTCTGAGGCACTTGCTCAGGCTTTTGTATCTGTATTTTGTATCAACGATGGCCGTGGAATGTGGAGAGGCCTCATGGGCCATGGACGAATCTTCCTCTCTGTGGTTTTGGCCCGGTCCCAATTGTTTTTCGTCAATCTGTGGGATGGGAGGTCTCCTTTCAGGTTTATTACCTCAAGTGTCCGAACAAAAGAGGAATTCCAAAGCAGAGACCTGGGGAAGAGTGAAGGGACAAACCAAACTATGGTTAAAAATTGGGGCCTAGGGGCATGGCACGCCCAATATGCTGTCTCTTCATCCAGCCACTGAGTGCCCTTACTTGAGGACATGGCTCAGGCTGAGGGTCACAATGTGTGTTTGTGACCAATGTGGCCCGCGAGCATGGGCGGGGCCTCATGGGCCACACTAATTTCAACTACACGGGACTTTGGACAACATGCCAATCACAAGGTCTCTTTCCATGAGGAAGGTGTGATTTCTGCATCATTTTCAACCCTGGGCAGTGATTGGAGATAAGGACTAGGTTCTGAAGCCTGAAAACCGCAGTTGGGTAGAGATGATGACCTAAGGCCATGGCGGCTCTGATGTGCTCAGTGTGTGGTCAGCTGCCTGGATGTTGATCTGGAGGTTCAGGCTCAGTTTGTGTCAGAGAGTGCATTAGAGCTCAAGTTAGACTATATAATTTGGGTACAGTCGAGTGCCGTGTAGGTTTATCCACATTTGAGGTGCCTGGGCAGCTCATTAGGCAAGATATTTTTTCTAGAGTGCAGGCAGAGTGCTGCATTGTGGGTCCGGAATTGCCAAACTTGCGGTCTTCTCGGCCAGGAGTGTGAGGACAAAAGTTTGAGAACACAAGTTGACTTGGACATCAGGCCGAGGTCGCGGCAGGTACCCCCTGCAGATCTGAACCAATATCTCATACATCTGAAGTCACGGCGAGGATCAGACGTTGGCTCAGGTTGGAGTTTCTGTGCATGACTGCCCCTTCATGAATGGAGCGGAATCTCAAGGCCATGGAGTTTTTCCCATGTTGGAAGTTATGGGATGCCCCCTTCAAGGATTCCTTCTGGGGACAATTGAGACATGTTGGGCAGCTCCAGGACATCCCATATGGATTAACTCCAGAGCACCGTTGGAAGATGGATGCCAGGGAAGCCGCCTCGCATTCCAATTGTCTCCTAGCAACAATACATTTGAGATCGGATGACGCTGCGGGAGCAACCTGGGTGGCTTAGTTGAAATAGACTTTCCTGAGAATGGGGCCTAATGTGTGTTTGTGTCCATGAGGGCCTTGGAATGGGGCGGTGGCACCGGGACCCTGTAGTATTCTCCTAAGCTTTTGACATAGATCCCATGCACAAGTTTCCTTGTGGAGACGAGATTTGTTCTGATGGGTGCCTCAGCAAACCATTTTTGCTTGCATTGGAATCCAGGCTTTTGAGGAGACATGCCTGTAAACCAAAGCAATGGATCTGATTATGGCCTAGCGTACTCTCTGGTTCAATCTTCTTCTCTGGGGACATCCATGTATGGTATGAGTGGAGGTAGATGCTCACCTGGTGTCAGACTGCCCTTGTTTGTCCCCGGAAACCTACACTATTTGGATGGCCTCGGGGACTTTGGAGAGTTCTCCTAATTTGTACGATTTTGGACAATGGATGGGAAGAATTCCCATGGATTGAGAGGGCACAGTCCTAATGGGTGGCTCCAGGGGACCCAGCCTGGAGGGTGTGTGGCAAAGGTCTTTGAGGACAGTATTCCAAAAACACAAACTCAGCTCAGGTTTGGGGACGTACGTATGCAGGCCCAATCTACAAACCATGAGAAGAACTCTTCAGGATATGAAGAAAGAGCGAGTCTGAGGCACTTGATCAGGTTTTGCCTCTGCATTTTATATCAACAATGGCCGTGGAATGTGGGGAGGCCTCATGGGCCATGGACGAATCTTCCTCTCTGTGGATTTGGCCCCGTCCCAATTGTTTTTCGTCAATCTGTGGGATGGGAGGTCTCCTTTCCTGTTTATTAACTCAGGTGTCCAAACAAAAGAGGAATTCCAAAGCAGAGCCTTGGGAAAGAGTGAAGGGACAACCCAAACTATGGTTAAAAATTGGGGACTAGGGGCATGGCAGGCCCAATATGCTGTCTCTTCATCCAGCCTCTGAGAGGCCTGACTTGAGGACTGGGCTCATGCTGAGGGTCACAATGTGAGTTTGTGACCAATATGGCCTGCGAGCATGGGCGGGGCCTTATGGGCCACACTGGTTTCAACTACACTGGATTTGGACAACATGCCAATCAAAAGGTCTCTTGCCATGGGGAAGGTGTTCTGATTTCTGCATCATTTTCAACCCTGGGCAGTGGTTGGAGATAAGGTCTAGGTTCTGAAGCCTGAAAAATCGCAGTTGGGAAGAGATGACGACCTAAGGCCATGGTGGGTCTCATACGCTCAGTGTGCATTCATCTGCCTGGGTTTTGGTCAGGAGGTTCTAGCTCAGGGTGTGTCAGACAGTGCATTAGTGACCAGGTTAGACTATATAATTTGGGTACAGTCGAGTGCCGTGTAGGTTTATCCCCCTTTTAGGTTCCTGGGCAGCTCATTAGGCAAGATGTTTTTTCTAGAGGGCAGGCAGAGTGCTGCATTGTGGGTCCGGAATTGCCAAACTTGAGAGCTTCTGGGCCAGGAGTGTGAGGACAGAAGTCTGAGAACACAAGCTAGACTTGGGCTTCAGGCCGAGGGTACGGCATGTACCCCCTGCAGATCGGATCCAATATCTCAAGCATCTGAAGCCAAGGCGAGGATCAGACGTTGGCTCAGGTTGGAGTTTCTGTGCATGCCTGCCCCTTCATGAACGGAGAGGAATCTCAAGGCCATGGAGGTTTTCCCACGTTGGGAGTTTATGGATGCCCTCTTCAAGGATTCCTTCTGTGGGACAATTGAGACCTGTTGGGCAGCTCCAGGACATCCCATATGGAATGACTCCAGAGCACCGTTGGAGGATGGATGCCAGGGAAGCCCGCCTCGCATTACAATTGTCTCCTAGCAACAATAGCGTTGAGATCGGTGGCTATGTGGGAGCAACCGAGGTGGCTGAGTTGAAATGGATTTTCCTGAGGATGGGGCCTAATGTGTGTTGTGTCCATGAGGGCCTTGGATTAGGGCGGTGGCACCGGGACCCTGAAGTATTCTCCTAAGCTTTTGACATAGCTCCCATGCAAAAGTTTCCTTGTGGAGACGAGATTTTTTCTGATGGGTGCCTCAGGAAACCCCTTATGCTGGTATTGGAATCCAGGCTTTTCAGGACACATGCCTGTAAACCAAAGCAATGGACCCGATTATGGCCTAGGGTCCTGTCTGGTTCAATCTTCTTCTCTGGGGTTCTCCATCTATGGAATGAGTGGAGGTAGATGCTCACCTGGTGTCAGACCGCCCTGTTTTTCCCCGGAGACATACACTATTGGGAGGGCCTCGGGGACTTTGGAGGGTTCTCCTAATTTGTACGATTTGGGACAATGGAATGGGCAGAATTCCCATGGATTGGGTAGGCACAGTACTAATGTGTGGCTCCTGGCGCCCCAGCCTGGAGGGTGTGTGGCCCAGGACTTTGAGGACAGAAGATTGAAAACAGAAACTCAGCTTAGGTTTGGGGACGTAGGTATGGCAGGCGTAATCTACAAACCATGAGAAGAACTCTTCAGGATATGAAGAAAGAGCGAGTCTGAGGTACTTGCTCAGGCTTTTGTCTTTGGATTTTGTATCAATGATGGCCGTGGAATTTGGGGAGGCCTCATGGCCCATGGACGAATCTTCCTCTCTGTGGATTTGGCCCAGTCCCAATTGTTTTTCGTCAATCTGTGGAATGGGAGGTCTCCTTTCAGGTTTATTACCTCAGGTGTCCGAACATAAGAGGAATTCCAAAACACAGCGCTGGGGAAGAGTGAAGGGACAACCCAAACTATGTTTAAAAATTGGGGCCTAGGGGCATGGCACGCCCAATATGCTGTCTCTTCATCCAGCCACTGAGAGGCCGTACGTGAGGACTGGGCTCAGGCTGAGGGTCACAATGTGTGTTTGTGACCAATGTGGTTTTGCGAGCATGGGCGGGGCCTCATGGGCCACACTGGTTTCAACTACACTGGACTTTGGACAACTTGCCAATCACAAGGTCTCTAACCATGGGAAAAGTGTTCTGATTTCTGCATCATTTTCAACCCTGGGCAGTGATTGGAGATAAGGACTAGGTTCTGAAGCCTGATAACCGCAGTTGGGTAGAGATGATGACCTAAGGCCATGGCGGCTCTGATGTGCTCAGTGTGTGGACAGCTGCCTGGATGTTGATCTGGAGGTTCAGGCTCAGGTTGTGTCAGAGAGTGCATTAGAGCTCAGGTTAGACTATATAATTTGGGTACAGTCGAGTGCCGTGTAGGTTTATCCACATTTGAGGTGCCTGGGCAGCTCATTAGGCAAGATATTTTTTCTAGAGTGCAGGCAGAGTGCTGCATTGTGGGTCCGGAATTGCCAAACTTGCGGTCTTCTCGGCCAGGAGTGTGAGGACAAAAGTTTGAGAACACAAGTTGACTTGGACATCAGGCCGAGGGCGCGGCAGGTACCCCCTGCAGATCTGAACCAATATCTCATACATCTGAAGTCACGGCGAGGATCAGACGTTGGCTCAGGTTGGAGTTTCTGTGCATGACTGCCCCTTCATGAACGGAGCGGAATCTCAAGGCCATGGAGTTTTTCCCATTATGGGAGTTATGGGATGCCCCCTTCAAGGATTCCTTCTGGGGACAATTGAGACATGTTGGGCAGCTCCAGGACATCCCATATGGATTAACTCCAGAGCACCGTTGGAAGATGGATGCCAGGGAAGCCCGCCTCGCATTCCAATTGTCTCCTAGCAACAATACATTTGAGATCGGATGACTCTGCGGGAGCAACCTGGGTGGCTTAGTTGAAATAGACTTTCCTGAGAATGGGGCCTAATGTGTGTTTGTGTCCATGAGGGCCTTGGAATGGGGCGGTGGCACCGGGACCCTGTAGTATTCTCCTAAGCTTTTGACATAGATCCCATGCACAAGTTTCCTTGTGGAGACGAGATTTGTTCTGATGGGTGCCTCAGCAAACCACTTATGCTTGTATTGGAATCCAGGCATTTGAGGAGACATGCCTGTAAACCAAAGCAATGGATCTGATTATGGCCTAGCGTACTCTCTGGTTCAATCTTCTTCTCTGGGGACATCCATGTATGGTATGAGTGGAGGTAGATGCTCACCTGGTGTCAGACCGCCCTTGTTTGTCCCCGGAAACCTACACTATTGGGATGGCCTCGGGGACTTTGGAGAGTTCTCCTAATTTGTACGATTTTGGACAATGGATGAGAAGAATTCCCATGGATTGGGTAGGCACAGTCCTAATGGGTGGCTCCAGGGGACCCAGCCTGGAGGATATGTGGCAAAGGACTTTGAGGACAGTATTCCAAAAACACAAACTCAGCTCAGGTTTGGGGACGTAGGTATGCAGGCCCAATCTACAAACCATGAGAAGAACTCTTCAGGATATGAAGAAAGAGCGAGTCTGAGGCACTTGATCAGGTTTTGCCTCTGCATTTTATATCAACAATGGCCGTGGAATGTGGGGAGGCCTCATGGGCCATGGACGAATCTTCCTCTCTGTGGATTTGGCCCCGTCCCAATTGTTTTTCGTCAATCTGTGGGATGGGAGGTCTCCTTTCCTGTTTATTAACTCAGGTGTCCGAACAAAAGAGGAATTCCAAAGCAGAGCCTTGGGAAAGAGTGAAGGGACAACCCAAACTATGGTTAAAAATTGGGGACTAGGGGCATGGCAGGCCCAATATGCTGTCTCTTCATCCAGCCACTGAGAGGCCGTACGTGAGGACTGGGCTCAGGCTGAGGGTCACAATGTGTGTTTGTGACCAATGTGGTTTTGCGAGCATGGGCGGGGCCTCATGGGCCACACTGGTTTCAACTACAATGGACTTTGGACAACTTGCCAATCACAAGGTCTCTAACCATGGGAAAAGTGTTCTGATTTCTGCATCATTTTCAACCCTGGGCAGTGATTGGAGATAAGGACTAGGTTCTGAAGCCTGATAACCGCAGTTGGGTAGAGATGATGACCTAAGGCCATGGTGGGTCTCATACGCTCAGTGTGCATTCATCTGCCTGGGTTTTGGTCAGGAGGTTCTAGCTCAGGGTGTGTCAGACAGTGCATTAGTGACCAGGTTAGACTATATAATTTGGGTACAGTCGAGTGCCGTGTAGGTTTATCCCCCTTTTAGGTTCCTGGGCAGCTCATTAGGCAAGATGTTTTTTCTAGAGGGCAGGCAGAGTGCTGCATTGTGGGTCCGGAATTGCCAAACTTGAGAGCTTCTGGGCCAGGAGTGTGAGGACAGAAGTCTGAGAACACAAGCTGGACTTGGGCTTCAGGCCGAGGGCACGGCATGTACCCCCTGCAGATCGGATCCAATATCTCAAGCATCTGAAGCCAAGGCAAGGATCAGACGTTGGCTCAGGTTGGAGTTTCTGTGCATGCCTGCCCCTTCATGAACGGAGAGGAATCTCAAGGCCATGGAGGTTTTCCCACGTTGGGAGTTTATGGATGCCCTCTTCAAGGATTCCTTCTGTGGGACAATTGAGACCTGTTGGGCAGCTCCAGGACATCCCATATGGAATGACTCCAGAGCACCGTTGGAGGATGGATGCCAGGGAAGCCCGCCTCGCATTACAATTGTCTCCTAGCAACAATAGCGTTGAGATCGTTGGCTCTGTGGGAGCAACCGAGGTGGCTGAGTTGAAATGGATTTTCCTGAGGATGGGGCCTAATGTGTGTTGTGTCCATGAGGGCCTTGGATTAGGGCGGTGGCACCGGGACCCTGAAGTATTCTCCTAAGCTTTTGACATAGCTCCCATGCAAAAGTTTCCTTGTGGAGACGAGATTTTTTCTCATGGGTGCCTCAGGAAACCCCTTATGCTGGTATTGTAATCCAGGCTTTTGAGGACACATGCCTGTAAACCAAAGCAATGGACCCGATTATGGCCTAGGGTCCTGTCTGGTTCAATCTTCTTCTCTGGGGTTCTCCATCTATGGAATGAGTGGAGGTAGATGCTCACCTGGTGTCAGACCGCCCTGTTTGTCCCCGGAGACATACACTATTGGGAGGGCCTCGGGGACTTTGGAGGGTTCTCCTAATTTGTACGATTTGGGACAATGGAATGGGCAGAATTCCCATGGATTGGGTAGGCACAGTACTAAAGTGTGGCTCCTGGCGCCCCAGCCTGGAGGGTGTGTGGCCCAGGACTTTGAGGACAGAAGATTGCAAACAGAAACTCAGCTTAGGTTTGGGGACGTAGGTATGGCAGGCGTAATCTACAAACCATGAGAAGAACTCTTCAGGATATGAAGAAAGAGCGAGTCTGAGGTACTTGCTCAGGCTTTTGTCTTTGGATTTTGTATCAATGATGGCCGTGGAATTTGGGGAGGCCTCATGGCCCATGGACGAATCTTCCTCTCTGTGGATTTGGCCCAGTCCCAATTGTTTTTCGTCAATCTGTGGAATGGGAGGTCTCCTTTCAGGTTTATTACCTCAGGTGTCCGAACATAAGAGGAATTCCAAAACAGAGCGCTGGGGAAGAGTGAAGGGACAACCCAAACTATGTTTAAAAATTGGGGCCTAGGGGCATGGCACGCCCAATATGCTGACTCTTCATCCAGCCACTGAGAGGCCGTACGTGAGGACTGGGCTCAGGCTGAGGGTCACAATGTGTGTTTGTGACCAATGTGGTTTTGCGAGCATGGGCGGGGCCTCATGGGCCACACTGGTTTCAACTACACTGGACTTTGGACAACTTGCCAATCACAAGGTCTCTAACCATGGGAAAAGTGTTCTGATTTCTGCATCATTTTCAACCATGGGCTGTGGTTGGAGATAAGGCCTAGGTTCTGAAGCCCGAAAAACCGCTGTTGGGAAGAGATGACCACCTAAGGCCATGGCGGGTCTGATAGGCTCACTGTGTGGTCAGCTGCCTGGGTGTTGGTCAGGAGGTTCTGGCTCAGGTTGTGTCAGACAGTGCATTAGTGCCCAGGTTAGACTATATAATATGGGTACATTCGAGTGCCTTGTAGGTTTATCCTCATTTGAGGTGTCCAGGCAGCTCATTAGGGAAGATATTTTTTCTAGAGGGCAGGCAGAGTGCTGCATTGTGGGTCCGGAATGGCCAAACTTGAGGGCTTCTGGGCCAGGAGTGTGAGGACAGAAGCCTGAGAACACAAGCTCGACTTGGGCTTCTGGCCGAGGGCACTGCAGGTACCCCCTGCAGATCTGAACCAATATCTTAAGCATCTGAAGTCAGCGCGAAGATCCGACGTTGACTAAGGTTGGAGTTTCTGTTCATGACGGCCCCTTCATGAAGGGAGCGGAATCTCGAGGCCATGGAGGTTTTCCACGTTGGGAGATGTGGGATGCCCCCTTCAAGGATTCCTTCTGCGGGACAATTGAGACCTGTTGGACAGCTCCAGGACATGCCATATGGAATGACTCCAGAGCACCGTTCGAGGATGGATGCCTGGGAAGTCCGCCGCGCCTTCCAATTATCTCCTAGCAACAAGACAGTTTAAATCTAATGGATCTGCGGGGGCAACCGGGGTGGCTGAGTTGAAATGCACTTTCCAGAGGATGGGTCCTAATGTGTGTTTGTGTCCATGAGGGCCTTGGAATGGGGTGGTGGCACCGGGACCCTGAAGTATTCTCCTAAGCTTTGGCATAGCTCCCATGCACAAGTTTCCTTGTGGAGACGAGATTTGTTCTGATGGGTGCCTCAGGAAATCCCCTCTGCTGGTATTGGAATCCAGGCTTTTGAGGAGACATGCCTGTAAACCAAAGCAATGGATCCGATAATGTCCTCGGGTCCTGTCTGGTTCAATCTTCTTGGTATGACTGGAGGTAGATGAGTGGAGGTAGATGCTCAGCTGGTATCAACCGCCCTTTTTTGTCCCGGGCGACCTACACTATTGGGATGGCCTCAGGGACTTTGGAGTGTTCTCCTAATTTGTACGATTTTTGACAATGGAATGGGCAGAATTCCCATGGATTGGGTGGGGGCAGTCCTAATGTGTGGCTCCAGGGGCCCCAGCCTGGAGGGAGTGTGGCCCAGGACTTTGAGGACAGAAGATTGAAAACACAATCTCAGCTTAAGTTTGGGGACGTAGGTATGGCACGCCCGATCTACAAACCATGAGAAGAACTCTTCAGGATATGAAGAATGAGCGAGTCTTAATCGCTTGCTCAGGCTTTCGTCTCTGGATTTTGTTTCAGCTATGGCCGTGGAATGTTGGGGAGGTCTCATGGGCCATGGACGAATCTTCCTCTCTGTGGATTTGGCCCGATCCCAATTGTTTTTCGTCAATCTGTGGGATGGGAGGACTCCTTTCAAGTTTGTTACCTCTGGTGTCCCACCAAAAGAGGAATTCCAAAGCAGAGCCCTGGGGAAGAGTGAAGGGACACCCCGAACTATGGTTAAAAATTGGGGCCTAGGGGCATGGCAAGCCCAATATGCTGTCTCTTCATATAGGCCCTGAGAGGCCTTACCTGAGGACTGGGCTCAGGCTGAGGGTCACAATGTGTGTTTGTGACCAATGTGGCCCGCAAGCATGGGCTGGGCCTCATGGGCCACGCTTGTTTCAACTACACTGAACGTTGGACAACATGCCAAGCACAAGGTTTCTTGCCATGGGGAAAGAGTTCTGATTTCTGCATCATTTTCAACCCTGGGCAGTGGTTGGAGATAAGGTCTAGGTTCTGGAGCCTGAAAACCGCAGTTGGGAAGAGATGACGACCTAAGGCCATGGCGGGTCCGATGTGCTCAGTGTGCGGCCAGCTGTCTGGGTGGGACCAGGAGGTCCAGGCTCAGGCTGGGTCAGAAGGGGAAATAGTGCCCAGGTCAGCCTATATGTTTGGGGTACAGCCGAATGGCGTGCAGGTTGATCCTCATTTGGGGTTTCGGGGTAGCCCTGAGGGCAATGTTTTACTTCTGTAGGGCAGGCAGAGTGCGGCATTGTAGTTCTGGATTGCCAAACTGGAGGGCTTGTGGGCCAGTAGTCTGAGGACGGAGTCTGAGAACCCAAGCTAGGCCTAGGTTTCTGGGTGAGGATATGGCAGGCACAATCTACAGACCTCAATAGAGATCTCGTGCATCTGAAGTCAGGGCAAGGATCAGACGATCGCTCAGGTTGGACTTTCTGCCCTGATGGCCCTTTATTGAAGGCGGTTGGATCACGAAGACATTGCGGTTTTCCCACGATGGGAGTTGTGAGAAGCTCCAAACTGCAAAGATTCCTCTGCAGGACAATTGAGACCTGTTGGTTGGCTCCAGGCCAACGATTCCGAGCAGGGTTCTAAGGATGGATGGCTGGGTAGCCCACCTCGCATTCCAATGGTCTCCAAGCAACAAGACAGGTTAGATCTGCTGGATGTGGGGGGCAACCGAGGAGGCTGAGTTGAAATGGACTCTCCTGTGGATGTGTCCTAATATGTTTTTGTGTCTATGGAGACCTTGGAATGAAGCGGTGGCCCTGGGGCCCTGAAGGGTTCTCCTAAACAGAGGCTTTGACACAGCTCCAACGTGCATGTTTCCCATGTGTAGATGAGATTTGTTCTGATGGGTGAGTCAAGAAACAGCCATATGCTGGTATTGAAATCCAGGCCTCTGAGGAGAGATGCCTGGAAACCAAAGCAATGGATCCGATTAGTGCCTAGGGGCCTGTTCGTTCCTTTTTACCTCTGGGGACATCAGTCTACGGGTCTGAGTGCAGGTAGGTGCTCAGATGGGCTCAGATTGCCCCTGTTTGTCCTGGGAAGCCACAACTCTTGGGATGGCCTCAGGGACTTTGGAGGTTATCCTACTAGTAGGGTTGTGGCCATTGGAATGGGCACATACAATTCCCTTGGAGAGGGCAAGTACAGTCCTCAGGTTTGGCTCCAGGGCCCTGAGCCTGTAGGGTGTGTAGGCCAGAGCTGTTTGGACAGTTGTCTGAAAACACAAACTCGGCTTATGTTTTGGGTCATAGGTATGGCAGGACTGATCAACAGACCATGAGGAGAACACTTCGGGATATGAAAAAAGGGCGAGTGTGAGGCTCTTGCTCAAGTTTTTGTCTCTGGATATCGTGTCATTCATGGTCGTGAAATTGCCGGGTGACTTCATGGGAAATGGACGAGTCTTACTCTCTGGGGGTTCGGTCCCGTCCAAAGAGTTTGCGGTCATTCTGGGGATGGAAGAAGTCCGTTTTTTTGTTGTTGTTGTCGATTTGTTTCATTTTGTTTTTCAACCTCAGATGTCCCACCAAATGAGGGATTCCAGAGTAGAGCCCTGGGGTGGCGCGACTGAACAACCAGAAATCTGGTTAAAAATTGGGGACTAGGGACATGTCAAGCCCATTATGACATCTAATGGTCCAGCCACTGAGAGGACTTACTAAAGACAGGACTCACGCTGAGGTCACAATGCGTGTTTATGCTCTCGTCGCACTCAAGAATGGGCGGGGCCTCAGGGTGAATGCTGTTTTCTCCTACACTGAACGTTGGACAACATGCCAACCACAAGGTTTCTTGCCATGGGTCAGGAAGAGTTCTGATTTCTGCATCACAGTCACCCGTGGGCAGTGATTGGAGATAAGGTCTAGGTTCTGAAGCCTGAAAACTGAGGTAGGGAAGAGATGATGACCTAAGGCCAGGGCGGGTCTGATGTGCTCAGGGTGCGGTCAGCTGTCTGGGTGTTGGTCAGCAGGTCCGGGCTCAGGTTGTGTCAGACAGTGCATTAGTGCCCAGGTTAGACTATATAATTTGGGTACATTCGAGTGCCGTGTAGGTTTATCTTCATTTAAGCTGCCTGGTCAGCTCATTAGGCAATATATTTTTTCTAGAGGGCAGGCAGAGTTCTTCATTGTTGGTCCGGAATTGCCAAACTTGAGGGCTTCGGGGCCAGGAGAGTGAGGACGGAAGTCTGAGAACACAAGCTAGACTTCGGATTCAGGGTGAGGGCACGGCAGGTACCCCCTGCAGATCTGAACCAATATCTCATGCATCTGAGGTCAGGGCGAGGATCCGACGTTGGCTCAGGTTGGAGTTTCTGTGCATGACGGCCCCTTCATGAAGGGAGCGGAATCTCGAGGCCATGGAGGTTTTCCACGTTGGGAGATGTGGGATGCCCCCTTCAAGGATTCCTTCTGCGGGACAATTGAGACTTGTTGGACAGCTCCAGGACATCCCATATGGAATGACACCAGAGCACCGTTCGAGGATGGATGCCTGGGAAGTCCGCCTCGCCTTCCAATTGTCTCCTAGCAACAAGACAGTTTAGATCTAATGGATCTGCGGGAGCAACCGGGGTGGCTGAGTTGAAATGCACTTTCCAGAGGATGGGTCCTAATGTGTGTTTGTGTCCATGAGGGCCTTGGAATGGGGAGGTGGCACCGGGACCCTGAAGTATTCTCCTAAGCTTTGGCATAGCACCCATGCACAAGTTTCCTTGTAGAGACGAGATTTGTTCTGATGGGTGCCTCAGGAAATCCCCTCTGCTGGTATTGGAATCCAGGCTTTTGAGGAGACATGCCTGTAAACCAAAGCAATGGATCCGATAATGGCCACGGGTCCTATCTGGTTCAATCTTCTTGGTATGAGTGGAGGTAGATGAGTGGAGTTAGATGCTCAGCTGTTATCAACCGCCCTTTTTTGTCTCGGGCGACCTACACTATTGGGATGGCCTCAGGGACTTTGGAGGGTTCTCCTAATTTGTACGATTTTTGACAATGGAATGGGCAGAATTCCCATGGATTGGGTGGGGGCAGTCCTAATGTGTGGCTCCAGGGGCCCCAGCCTGGAGGGAGTGTGGCCCAGGACTTTGAGGACAGAAGACTGAAAACACAAACTCAGCTTAAGTTTGGGGACGTAGGTATGGCACGCCCGATCTACAAACCATGAGAAGAACTCTTCAGGATATGAAGAATGAGCGAGTCTGAATTGCTTGCTCATGCTTTTGTCTCTGGATTTTGTTTCAGCGATGGCCGTGGAATGTTGGGGAGGTCTCATGGGCCATGGACGAATCTTCCTCTCTGTGGATTTGGCCCGATCCCAATTGTTTTTGGTCAATCTGTGGGATGGGAGGACTCCTTTCTGGTTTGTTACCTCTGGTGTCCCACCAAAAGAGGAATTCCAAAGCAGAGCCCTGGGGAAGAGTGAAGGGACACCCCGAACTATGGTTAAAAATTGGGGCCTAGGGTCATGGCAAGCCCAATATGCTGTCTCTTCATATAGGCCCTGAGAGGCCTTACCTGAGGACTGGGCTCAGGCTGAGGGTCACAATGTGTGTTTGTGACCAATGTGGCCCGCAAGCATGGGCTGGGCCTCATGGGCCACGCTTGTTTCAACTACACTGAACGTTGGACAACATGCCAAGCACAAGGTTTCTTGCCATGGGGAAAGAGTTCTGATTTCTGCATCATTTTCAACCCTGTGCAGTGGTTGGAGATAAGGTCTAGGTTCTGGAGCCTGAAAACCGCAGTTGGGAAGAGATGACGACCTAAGGCCATGGCGGGTCCGATGTGCTCAGTGTGCGGCCAGCTGTCTGGGAGGGACCAGGAGGTCCAGGCTCAGGTTGGGTCAGAAGGCGAAATAGTGCCCAGGTCAGCCTATATGTTTGGGGTACAGCCGAATGGCGTGCAGGTTGATCCTCATTTGGGGTTTCGGGGTAGCCCTGAGGGCAATGTTTTACTTCTGTAGGGCAGGCAGAGTGCGGCATTGTAGTTCTGGATTGCCCAACTGGAGGGCTTGTGGGCCAGTAGTCTGAGGACGGAGTCTGAGAACCCAAGCTAGGCCTAGGTTTCTGGGTGAGGATATGGCAGGCACAATCTACAGACCTCAATAGAGATCTCGTGCATCTGAAGTCAGGGCAGGATCAGACGATCGCTCAGGTTGGACTTTCTGCCCTGATGGCCCTTTCTTGAAGGCGGTTGGATCACAAAGACATTGCGGTTTTCCCACGATGGGAGTTGTGAGAAGCTCCAAACTGCAAAGATTCCTCTGCAGGACAATTGAGACCTGTTGGTTGGCTCCAGGCCAACGATTCCGAGCAGGGTTCTAAGGATGGATGGCTGGGTAGCCCACCTCGCATTCCAATTGTCTCCAAGCAACAAGACAGGTTAGATCTGCTGGATGTGGGGGGCAACCGAGGAGGCTGAGTTGAAATGGACTCTCCTGTGGATGTGTCCTAATATGTTTTTGTGTCTATGGAGACCTTGGAATGAAGCGGTGGCCCTGGGGCCCTGAAGGGTTCTCCTAAACAGAGGCTTTGACACAGCTCCAACGTGCATGTTTCCCATGTGTAGATGAGATTTGTTCTGATGGGTGAGTCAAGAAACAGCCATATGCTGGTATTGAAATCCAGGCCTCTGAGGAGAGATGCCTGGAAACCAAAGCAATGGATTAGATTAGTGCCTAGGGGCCTGTTCGTTCCTTTTTACCTCTGGGGACATCAGTCTACGGGTCTGAGTGCAGGTAGGTGCTCAGATGGGCTCAGATTGCCCCTGTTTGTCCTGGGAAGCCACAACTCTTGGGATGGCCTCAGGGACTTTGGAGGTTATCCTATTAGTAGGGTTGTGGCCATTGGAATGGGCACATACAATTCCCTTGGAGAGGGCAAGTACAGTCCTCAGGTTTGGCTCCAGGGCCCTGAGCCTGTAGGGTGTGTAGGCCAGAGCTGTTTGGACAGTTGTCTGGAAACACAAATTCGGCTTATGTTTTGGGTCATAGGTATGGCAGGACTGATCTACAGACCATGAGGAGAACACTTCGGGATATGAAAAAAGGGCGAGTGTGAGGCTCTTGCTCAAGTTTTTGTCTCTGGATATCGTGTCACTCATGGTCGTGAAATTGCCGGGTGACTTCATGGGAAATGGACGAGTCTTACTCTCTGGGGGTTCGGTCCCGTCCAAAGAGTTTGCGGTCATTCTGGGGATGGAAGAAGTCCGTTTTTTTGTTGTTGTTGTCGATTTGTTTCATTTTGTTTTTCAACCTCAGATGTCCCACCAAATGAGGGATTCCAGAGTAGAGCCCTGTGGTGGGGCGACTGAACAACCAGAAATCTGGTTAAAAATTGGGGACTAGGGACATGTCAAGCCCATTATGACATCTAATGGTCCAGCCACTGAGAGGACTTACTAGAGACAGGACTCACGCTGAGGTCACAATGCGTGTTTATGCTCTCGTCGCACTCAAGAATGGGCGGGGCCTCAGGGTGAATGCTGTTTTCTCCTACACTGAACGTTGGACAACATGCCAACCACAAGGTTTCTTGCCATGGGTCAGGAAGAGTTCTGATTTCTGCATCACAGTCACCCGTGGGCAGTGATTGGAGATAAGGTCTAGGTTCTGAAGCCTGAAAACTGAGGTAGGGAAGAGATGATGACCTAAGGCCAGGGCGGGTCTGATGTGCTCAGGGTGCGGTCAGCTGTCTGGGTGTTGGTCAGCAGGTCCGGGCTCAGGTTGTGTCAGACAGTGCATTAGGGCCCAGGTTAGACTATATAATTTGGGTACATTCGAGTGCCGTGTAGGTTTATCTTCATTTAAGCTGCCTGGTCAGCTCATTAGGCAATATATTTTTTCTAGAGGGCAGGCAGAATTCTTCATTGTTGGTCCGGAATTGCCAAACTTGAGGGCTTCAGGGCCAGGAGAGTGAGGACGGAAGTCTGAGAACACAAGCTAGACTTCGGATTCAGGGTGAGGGCACGGCAGGTACCCCCTGCAGATCTGAACCAATATCTCATGCATCTGAGGTCAGGGCGAGGATCCGACGTTGGCTCAGGTTGGAGTTTCTGTGCATGACGGCCCCTTCATGAAGGGAGCGGAATCTCGAGGCCATGGAGGTTTTCCACGTTGGGAGATGTCGATGCCCCCTTCAAGGATTCCTTCTGCGGGACAATTGAGACTTGTTGGACAGCTCCAGGACATCCCATATGGAATGACACCAGAGCACCGTTCGAGGATGGATGCCTGGGAAGTCCGCCTCGCCTTCCAATTGTCTCCTAGCAACAAGACAGTTTAGATCTAATGGATCTGCGGGAGCAACCGGGGTGGCTGAGTTGAAATGCACTTTCCAGAGGATGGGTCCTAATGTGTGTTTGTGTCCATGAGGGGCTTGGAATGGGGAGGTGGCACCGGGACCCTGAAGTATTCTCCTAAGCTTTGGCATAGCACCCATGCACAAGTTTCCTTGTGGAGACGAGATTTGTTCTGATGGGTGCCTCAGGAAATCCCCTCTGCTGGTATTGGAATCCAGGCTTTTGAGGAGACATGCCTGTGAACCAAAGCAATGGATCCGATAATGGCCTCGGGTCCTGTCTGGTTCAATCTTATTGGTATGAGTGGAGGTAGATGAGTGGAGGAAGATGCTCAGCTGGTATCAACCGCCCTTTTTTGTCCCGGGCGACCTACACTATTGGGATGGCCTCAGGGACTTTGGAGTGTTCTCCTAATTTGTACGATTTTTGACAATGGAATGGGCAGAATTCCCATGGATTGGGTGGGGGCAGTCCTAATGTGTGGCTCCAGGGGCCCCAGCCTGGAGGGAGTGTGGCCCAGGACTTTGAGGACAGAAGACTGAAAACACAAACTCAGCTTAAGTTTGGGGACGTAGGTATGGCACGCCCGATCTACAAACCATGAGAAGAACTCTTCAGGATATGAAGAATGAGCGAGTCTGAGGCGCTTGCTCAGGCTTTTGTCTCTGGATTTTGTTTCAGCGATGGCCGTGGAATTTTGGGGAGGTCTCATGGGCCATGGACGAATCTTCCTCTCTGTGGATTTGGCCCGATCCCAATTGTTTTTCGTCAATCTGTGGGATGGGAGGACTCCTTTCTGATTTGTTACCTCTGGTGTCCCACCAAAAGAGGAATTCCAAAGCAGAGCCCTGGGGAAGAGTGAAGGGACACCCCGAACTATGGTTAAAAATTGGGGCCTAGGGGCATGGCAAGCCCAATATGCTGTCTCTTCATATAGGCCCTGAGAGGCCTTACCTGAGGACTGGGCTCAGGCTGAGGGTCACAATGTGTGTTTGTGACCAATGTGGCCCGCAAGCATGGGCTGGGCCTCATGGGCCACGCTTGTTTCAACTACACTGAACGTTGGACAACATACCAAGCACAAGGTTTCTTGCCATGGGGAAAGAGTTCTGATTTCTGCATCATTTTCAACCCTGGGCAGTGGTTGGAGATAAGGTCTAGGTTCTGGAGCCTGAAAACCGCAGTTGGGAAGAGATGACGACCTAAGGCCATGGCGGGTCCGATGTGCTCAGTGTGCGGCCAGCTGTCTGGGTGGGACCAGGAGGTCCAGGCTCAGGCTGGGTCAGAAGGGGAAATAGTGCCCAGGTCAGCCTATATGTTTGGGGTACAGCCGATTGGCGTGCAGGTTGATCCTCATTTGGGGATTCGGTGTAGCCCTGAGGGCAATGTTTTACTTCTGTAGGGCAGGCAGAGTGCGGCATTGTAGTTCTGGATTGCCAAACTGGAGGGCTTGTGGGCCAGTAGTCTGAGGACAGAGTCTGAGAACCCAAGCTAGGCCTAGGTTTCTGGGTGAGGATATGGCAGGCACAATCTACAGACCTCAATAGAGATCTCGTGCATCTGAAGTCAGGGCAAGGATCAGACGATCGCTCAGGTTGGACTTTCTGCCCTGATGGCCCTTTCTTGAAGGGGGTTGGATCACGAGGACATGGGGGTTTTCCCACGATGGGAGTTGTGAGAAGCTCCAAACTGCAAAGATTCCTCTGCAGGACAATTGAGACCTGTTGGTTGGCTCCAGGCCAACGATTCCGAGCAGGGTTCTAAGGATGGATGGCTGGGTAGCCCACCTCGCATTCCAATGGTCTCCAAGCAACAAGACAGGTTAGATCTGCTGGATGTGGGGGGCAACCGAGGAGGCTGAGTTGAAATGGACTCTCCTGTGGATGTGTCCTAATATGTTTTTGTGTCTATGGAGACCTTGGAATGAAGAGGTGGCCCTGGGGCCCTGAAGGGTTCTCCTAAACAGAGGCTTTGACACAGCTCCAACGTGCATGTTTCCCATGTGTAGATGAGATTTGTTCTGATGGGTGAGTCAAGAAACAGCCATATGCTGGTATTGAAATCCAGGCCTCTGAGGAGAGATGCCTGGAAACCAAAGCAATGGATCAGATTAGTGCCTAGGGGCCTGTTCGTTCCTTTTTACATCTGGGGACATCAGTCTACGGGTCTGAGTGCAGGTAGGTGCTCAGATGGGCTCAGATTGCCCCTGTTTGTCCTGGGAAGCCACAACTCTTGGGATGGCCTCAGGGACTTTGGAGGTTATCCTATTAGTAGGGTTGTGGCCATTGGAATGGGCACATACAATTCCCTTGGAGAGGGCAAGTACAGTCCTCAGGTTTGGCTCCAGGGCCCTGAGCCTGTAGGGTGTGTAGGCCAGAGCTGTTTGGACAGTTGTCTGAAAACACAAACTCGGCTCATGTTTTGGGTCATAGGTATGGCAGGACTGATCTACAGACCATGAGGAGAACACTTCGGGATATGAAAAAAGGGCGAGTGTGAGGCTCTTGCTCAAGTTTTTGTCTCTGGATATCGTGTCAATCATGGTCGGGAAAATGCCGGGTGACTTCATGGGAAATGGACGAGTCTTACTCTCTGGGGGTTCGGTCCCGTCCAAAAAGTTTGCGGTCATTCTGGGGATGGAAGAAGTCCGTTTTTTTGTTGTTGTTGTTGATTTGTTTCATTTTGTTTTTAAACCTCAGATGTCCCACCAAATGAGGGATTCCAGAGTAGAGCCCTGGGGTGGGGCGACTGGACAACCAGAAATCTGGTTAAAAATTGGGGACTAGGAACATGTCAAGCCCATTATGATATCTAATGGTCCAGCCACTGAGAGGACTTACTAGAGGACAGGAATCATGCTGAGGTCACAATGCGTGTTTATGCTCTTGTCGCACTCAAGAATGGGCGGGGCCTCAGGGTGAATGCTGTTTTCTCCTACACTGAACGTTGGACAACATGCCAACCACAAGGTTTCTTGCCATGGGTCAGGAAGAGTTCTGATTTCTGCATCACAGTCACCCGTGGGCAGTGATTGGAGATAAGGTCTAGGTTCTGAAGCCTGAAAACTGAGGTAGGGAAGAGATGATGACCTAAGGCCAGGGCGGGTCTGATGTGCTCAGGGTGCGGTCAGCTGTCTGGGTGTTGGTCAGCAGGTCCGGGCTCAGGTTGTGTCAGACAGTGCATTAGAGCCCAGGTTAGACTATATAATTTGGGTACATTCGAGTGCCGTGTAGGTTTATCTTCATTTAAGCTGCCTGGTCAGCTCATTAGGCAATATATTTTTTCTAGAGGGCAGGCAGAGTGCTTCATTTTCGGTCCGGAATTGCCAAACATGAGGACTTCGGGGCCAGGAGAGTGAGGACGGAAGTCTGAGAACACAAGCTAGACTTCGGATTCAGGGTGAGGGCACGGCAGGTACCCCATGCAGATCTGAACCAATATCTAATGCATCTGAAGTCAGGGCGAGGATCCGACGTTGGCTCAGGTTGGAGTTTCTGTGCATGACGGCCCCTTCATGAAGGGAGCGGAATCTCGAGGCCATGGAGGTTTTCCACGTTGGGAGATGTGGGATGCCCCCTTCAAGGATTCCTTCTGCGGGACAATTGAGACCTGTTGGACACCTCCAGGACATCCCATATGGAATGACTCCAGAGCACCGTTCGAGGATGGATGCCTGGGAAGTCTGCCTCGCCTTCCAATTGTCTCCTAGCAACAAGACAGTTTAGATCTAATGGATCTGCGGGAGCACCGGGGTGGCTGAGTTGAAATGCACTTTCCAGAGGATGGGTCCTAATGTGTGTTTGTGTCCATGAGGGCCTTGGAATGGGGAGGTGGCACCGGGACCCTGAAGTATTCTCCTAAGCTTTGGCATAGCTCCCATGCACAAGTTTCCTTGTGGAGACGAGATTTGTTCTGATGGGTGCCTCAGGAAATCCCCTCTGCTGGTTTTGGAATCAAGGCTTTTGAGGAGACATGCCTGTAAACCAAAGCAATGGATCCGATAATGGCCTCGGGTCCTGTCTGGTTCAATCTTCTTGGTATGAGTGGAGGTAGATGAGTGGAGGTAGATGCTCAGCTGGTATCAACCGCCCTTTTTTGTCCCGGGCGACCTACACTATTGGGATGGCCTCAGGGACTTTGGAGGGTTCTCCGAATTTGTACGATTTTTGACAATGGAATGGGCAGAATTCCCATGGATTGGGTGAGGGCAGTCCTAATGTGTGGCTCCAGGGGCCCCAGCCTGGAGGGAGTGTGGCCCAGGACTTTGAGGACAGAAGACTGAAAACACAAACTCAGCTTAAGTTTGGGGACGTAGGTATGGCACGCCCGATCTACAAACCATGAGACGAACTCTTCAGGATATGAAGAATGAGCGAGTCTGAGTCGCAAGCTCAGGCTTTTGTCTCTGGATTTTGTTTCAGCGATGGCCGTGGAATGTTGGGGAGGTCTCATGGGCCATGGACGAATCTTCCTCTCTGTGGATTTGGCCCGATCCCAATTGTTTTTCGTCAATCTGTGGGATGGGAGGACTCCTTTCAGGTTTGTTACCTCTGGTGTCCCACCAAAAGAGGAATTCCATAGCAGAGCCCTGGGGAAGAGTGAAGGGACACCCCGAACTATGGTTAAAATTTGGGGCCTAGGGGCATGGCAAGCCCAATATGCTGTCTCTTCATATAGGCCCTGAGAGGCCTTACCTGAGGACTGGGCTCAGGCTGAGGGTCACAATGTGTGTTTGTGACCAATGTGGCCCGCAAGCATGGGCTGGGCCTCATGGGCCACGCTTGTTTCAACTACACTGAACGTTGGACCACATGCCAAGCACAAGGTTTCCTGCCATGGGGAAAGAGTTCTGATTTCTGCATCATTTTCAACCCTGGGCAGTGGTTGGAGATAAGGTCTAGGTTCTGGAGCCTGAAAACCGCAGTTGGGAAGAGATGACGACCTAAGGCCATGGCGGGTCCGATGTGCTCAGTGTGCGGCCAGCTGTCTGGGTGGGACCAGGAGGTCCAGGCTCAGGCTGGGTCAGAAGGGGAAATAGTGCCCAGGTAAGCCTATATGTTTGGGGTACAGCCGATTGGCATGCAGGTTGATCCTCATTGGGGATTCGGGGTAGACCTGAGGGCAATGTTTTACTTCGGTAGGGCAGGCAGAGTGCGGCATTGTAGTTCTGGATTGCCAAACTGGAGGGCTTGTGGGCCAGTAGTCTGAGGACAGAGTCTGAGAACCCAAGCTAGGCCTAGGTTTCTGGGTGAGTATATGGCAGGCACAATCTACAGACCTCAATAGAGATCTCGTGCATCTGAAGTCAGGGCAAGGATCAGACGATCGCTCAGGTTGGACTTTCTGCCCTGATGGCCCTTTCTTGAAGGGGGTTGGATCACGAGGACATGGGGGTTTTCCCACGATGGGAGTTGTGAGAAGCTCCAAACTGCAAAGATTCTTCTGCAGGACAATTGAGACCTGTTGGTTGGCTCCAGGCCAACGATTCTGAGCAGGGTTCTAAGGATGGATGGCTGGGTAGCCCACCTCGCATTCCAATTGTCTCCAAGCAACAAGACAGGTTAGATCTGCTGGATGTGGGGGGCAACCGAGGAGGCTGAGTTGAAATGGACTCTCCTGTGGATGTGTCCTAATATGTTTTTGTGTCTATGGAGACCTTGGAATGAAGCGGTGGCCCTGGGGCCCTGAAGAGTTCTCCTAAACAGAGGCTTTGACACAGCTCCAACGTGCATGTTTCCCATGTGGAGATGAGATTTGTTCTGATGGGTGAGTCAAGAAACAGCCATATGCTGGTATTGAAATCCAGGCCTCTGAGGAGAGTTTCCTGGAAACCAAAGCAATGGATCCGATTAGTGCCTAGGGGCCTGTTCGTTCCTTTTTACCTCTGGGGACATCAGTCTACGGGTCTGAGTGCATGTAGGTGCTCAGATGGGCTCAGATTGCCCCTGTTTGTCCTGGGAAGCCACAACTATTGGGATGGCCTCAGGGACTTTGGAGGTTATCCTATTAGTAGGGTTGTGGCCATTGGAATGGGCACATACAATTCCCTTGGAGAGGGCAAGTACAGTCCTCAGGTTTGGCTCCAGGACCCTGAGCCTGTAGGGTGTGTAGGCCAGAGCAGTTTGGACAGTTGTCTGGAAACACAAACTCGGCTTATGTTTTGGGTCATAGGTATGGCAGGACTGATCTACAGACCATGAGGAGAACACTTCGGGATATGAAAAAAGGGCGAGTGTGAGGCTCTTGCTCAAGTTTTTGTCTCTGGATATCGTGTCACTCATGGTCGTGAAATTGCCGGGTGACTTCATGGGAAATGGACGAGTCTTACTCTCTGGGGGTTCGGTCCCGTCCAAAGAGTTTGCGGTCATTCTGGGGATGGAAGAAGTCCGTTTTTTTGTTGTTGTTGTCGATTTGTTTCATTTTGTTTTTCAACCTCAGATGTCCCACCAAATGAGGGATTCCAGAGTAGAGCCCTGTGGTGGGGCGACTGAACAACCAGAAATCTGGTTAAAAATTGGGGACTAGGGACATGTCAAGCCCATTATGACATCTAATGGTCCAGCCACTGAGAGGACTTACTAGAGACAGGACTCACGCTGAGGTCACAATGCGTGTTTATGCTCTCGTCGCACTCAAGAATGGGCGGGGCCTCAGGGTGAATGCTGTTTTCTCCTACACTGAACGTTGGACAACATGCCAACCACAAGGTTTCTTGCCATGGGTCAGGAAGAGTTCTGATTTCTGCATCACAGTCACCCGTGGGCAGTGATTGGAGATAAGGTCTAGGTTCTGAAGCCTGAAAACTGAGGTAGGGAAGAGATGATGACCTAAGGCCAGGGCGGGTCTGATGTGCTCAGGGTGCGGTCAGCTGTCTGGGTGTTGGTCAGCAGGTCCGGGCTCAGGTTGTGTCAGACAGTGCATTAGTGCCCAGGTTAGACTATATAATTTGGGTACATTCGAGTGCCGTGTAGGTTTATCTTCATTTAAGCTGCCTGGTCAGCTCATTAGGCAATATATTTTTTCTAGAGGGCAGGCAGAGTTCTTCATTGTTGGTCCGGAATTGCCAAACTTGAGGGCTTCAGGGCCAGGAGAGTGAGGACGGAAGTCTGAGAACACAAGCTAGACTTCGGATTCAGGGTGAGGGCACGGCAGGTACCCCCTGCAGATCTGAACCAATATCTCATGCATCTGAGGTCAGGGCGAGGATCCGACGTTGGCTCAGGTTGGAGTTTCTGTGCATGACGGCCCCTTCATGAAGGGAGCGGAATCTCGAGGCCATGGAGGTTTTCCACGTTGGGAGATGTCGATGCCCCCTTCAAGGATTCCTTCTGCGGGACAATTGAGACTTGTTGGACAGCTCCAGGACATCCCATATGGAATGACACCAGAGCACCGTTCGAGGATGGATGCCTGGGAAGTCCGCCTCGCCTTCCAATTGTCTCCTAGCAACAAGACAGTTTAGATCTAATGGATCTGCGGGAGCAACCGGGGTGGCTGAGTTGAAATGCACTTTCCAGAGGATGGGTCCTAATGTGTGTTTGTGTCCATGAGGGCCTTGGAATGGGGAGGTGGCACCGGGACCCTGAAGTATTCTCCTAAGCTTTGGCATAGCACCCATGCACAAGTTTCCTTGTGGAGACGAGATTTGTTCTGATGGGTGCCTCAGGAAATCCCCTCTGCTGGTATTGGAATCCAGGCTTTTGAGGAGACATGCCTGTGAACCAAAGCAATGGATCCGATAATGGCCTCGGGTCCTGTCTGGTTCAATCTTATTGGTATGAGTGGAGGTAGATGAGTGGAGGAAGATGCTCAGCTGTTATCAACCGCCCTTTTTTGTCCCGGGCGACCTACACTATTGGGATGGCCTCAGGGACTTTGGAGTGTTCTCCTAATTTGTACGATTTTTGACAATGGAATGGGCAGAATTCCCATGGATTGGGTGGGGGCAGTCCTAATGTGTGGCTCCAGGGGCCCCAGCCTGGAGGGAGTGTGGCCCAGGACTTTGAGGACAGAAGACTGAAAACACAAACTCAGCTTAAGTTTGGGGACGTAGGTATGGCACGCCCGATCTACAAACCATGAGAAGAACTCTTCAGGATATGAAGAATGAGCGAGTCTGAGTCGCTTGCTCAGGCTTTTGTCTCGGGATTTTGTTTCAGCGATGGCCGTGGAATTTTGGGGAGTTCTCATGGGCCATGGATGAATCTTCCTCTCTGTGGATTTGGCCCGATCCCAATTGTTTTTCGTCAATCTGTGGGATGGGAGGACTCCTTTCTGATTTGTTACCTCTGGTGTCCCACCAAAAGAGGAATTCCAAAGCAGAGCCCTGGGGAAGAGTGAAGGGACACCCCGAACTATGGTTAAAAATTGGGGCCTAGGGGCATGGCAAGCCCAATATGCTGTCTCTTCATATAGGCCCTGAGAGGCCTTACCTGAGGACTGGGCTCAGGCTGAGGGTCACAATGTGTGTTTGTGACCAATGTGGCCCGCAAGCATGGGCTGGGCCTCATGGGCCACGCTTGTTTCAACTACACTGAACGTTGGACAACATACCAAGCACAAGGTTTCTTGCCATGGGGAAAGAGTTCTGATTTCTGCATCATTTTCAACCCTGGGCAGTGGTTGGAGATAAGGTCTAGGTTCTGGAGCCTGAAAACCGCAGTTGGGAAGAGATGACGACCTAAGGCCATGGCGGGTCCGATGTGCTCAGTGTGCGGCCAGCTGTCTGGGTGGGACCAGGAGGTCCAGGCTCAGGCTGGGTCAGAAGGGGAAATAGTGCCCAGGTCAGCCTATATGTTTGGGGTACAGCCGATTGGCGTGCAGGTTGATCCTCATTTGGGGATTCGGGGTAGCCCTGAGGGCAATGTTTTACTTCTGTAGGGCAGGCAGAGTGCGGCATTGTAGTTCTGGATTGCCAAACTGGAGGCTTGTGGGCCAGTAGTCTGAGGACGGAGTCTGAGAACCCAAGCTAGGCCTAGGTTTCTGGGTGAGGATATGGCAGGCACAATCTACAGACCTCAATAGAGATCTCGTGCATCTGAAGTCAGGGCAAGGATCAGACGATCGCTCAGGTTGGACTTTCTGCCCTGATGGCCCTTTCTTGAAGGGGGTTGGATCACGAGGACATGGGGGTTTTCCCACGATGGGAGTTGTGAGAAGCTCCAAACTGCAAAGATTCCTCTGCAGGACAATTGAGACCTGTTGGTTGGCTCCAGGCCAACGATTCCGAGCAGGGTTCTAAGGATGGATGGCTGGGTAGCCCACCTCGCATTCCAATGGTCTCCAAGCAACAAGACAGGTTAGATCTGCTGGATGTGGGGGGCAACCGAGGAGGCTGAGTTGAAATGGACTCTCCTGTGGATGTGTCCTAATATGTTTTTGTGTCTATGGAGACCTTGGAATGAAGAGGTGGCCCTGGGGCCCTGAAGGGTTCTCCTAAACAGAGGCTTTGACACAGCTCCAACGTGCATGTTTCCCATGTGTAGATGAGATTTGTTCTGATGGGTGAGTCAAGAAACAGCCATATGCTGGTATTGAAATCCAGGCCTCTGAGGAGAGATGCCTGGAAACCAAAGCAATGGATCAGATTAGTGCCTAGGGGCCTGTTCGTTCCTTTTTACATCTGGGGACATCAGTCTACGGGTTTTAGTGCAGGTAGGTGCTCAGATGGGCTCAGATTGCCCCTGTTTGTCCTGGGAAGCCACAACTCTTGGGATGGCCTCAGGGACTTTGGAGGTTATCCTATTAGTAGGGTTGTGGCCATTGGAATGGGCACATACAATTCCCTTGGAGAGGGCAAGTACAGTCCTCAGGTTTGGCTCCAGGGCCCTGAGCCTGTAGGGTGTGTAGGCCAGAGCTGTTTGGACAGTTGTCTGAAAACACAAACTCGGCTCATGTTTTGGGTCATAGGTATGGCAGGACTGATCTACAGACCATGAGGAGAACACTTCGGGATATGAAAAAAGGGCGAGTGTGAGGCTCTTGCTCAAGTTTTTGTCTCTGGATATCGTGTCAATCATGGTCGGGAAAATGCCGGGTGACTTCATGGGAAATGGACGAGTCTTACTCTCTGGGGGTTCGGTCCCGTCCAAAAAGTTTGCGGTCATTCTGGGGATGGAAGAAGTCCGTTTTTTTGTTGTTGTTGTTGATTTGTTTCATTTTGTTTTTAAACCTCAGATGTCCCACCAAATGAGGGATTCCAGAGTAGAGCCCTGGGGTGGGGCGACTGGACAACCAGAAATCTGGTTAAAAATTGGGGACTAGGAACATGTCAAGCCCATTATGATATCTAATGGTCCAGCCACTGAGAGGACTTACTAGAGGACAGGAATCATGCTGAGGTCACAATGCGTGTTTATGCTCTTGTCGCACTCAAGAATGGGCGGGGCCTCAGGGTGAATGCTGTTTTCTCCTACACTGAACGTTGGACAACATGCCAACCACAAGGTTTCTTGCCATGGGTCAGGAAGAGTTCTGATTTCTGCATCACAGTCACCCGTGGGCAGTGATTGGAGATAAGGTCTAGGTTCTGAAGCCTGAAAACTGAGGTAGGGAAGAGATGATGACCTAAGGCCAGGGCGGGTCTGATGTGCTCAGGGTGCGGTCAGCTGTCTGGGTGTTGGTCAGCAGGTCCGGGCTCAGGTTGTGTCAGACAGTGCATTAGTGCCCAGGTTAGACTATATAATTTGGGTACATTCGAGTGCCGTGTAGGTTTATCTTCATTTAAGCTGCCTGGTCAGCTCATTAGGCAATATATTTTTTCTAGAGGGCAGGCAGAGTTCTTCATTGTTGGTCCGGAATTGCCAAACTTGAGGGCTTCAGGGCCAGGAGAGTGAGGACGGAAGTCTGAGAACACAAGCTAGACTTCGGATTCAGGGTGAGGGCACGGCAGGTACCCCCTGCAGATCTGAACCAATATCTCATGCATCTGAGGTCAGGGCGAGGATCCGACGTTGGCTCAGGTTGGAGTTTCTGTGCATGACGGCCCCTTCATGAAGGGAGCGGAATCTCGAGGCCATGGAGGTTTTCCACGTTGGGAGATGTCGATGCCCCCTTCAAGGATTCCTTCTGCGGGACAATTGAGACTTGTTGGACAGCTCCAGGACATCCCATATGGAATGACACCAGAGCACCGTTCGAGGATGGATGCCTGGGAAGTCCGCCTCGCCTTCCAATTGTCTCCTAGCAACAAGACAGTTTAGATCTAATGGATCTGCGGGAGCAACCGGGGTGGCTGAGTTGAAATGCACTTTCCAGAGGATGGGTCCTAATGTGTGTTTGTGTCCATGAGGGCCTTGGAATGGGGAGGTGGCACCGGGACCCTGAAGTATTCTCCTAAGCTTTGGCATAGCACCCATGCACAAGTTTCCTTGTGGAGACGAGATTTGTTCTGATGGGTGCCTCAGGAAATCCCCTCTGCTGGTATTGGAATCCAGGCTTTTGAGGAGACATGCCTGTGAACCAAAGCAATGGATCCGATAATGGCCTCGGGTCCTGTCTGGTTCAATCTTATTGGTATGAGTGGAGGTAGATGAGTGGAGGAAGATGCTCAGCTGGTATCAACCGCCCTTTTTTGTCCCGGGCGACCTACACTATTGGGATGGCCTCAGGGACTTTGGAGTGTTCTCCTAATTTGTACGATTTTTGACAATGGAATGGGCAGAATTCCCATGGATTGGGTGGGGGCAGTCCTAATGTGTGGCTCCAGGGGCCCCAGCCTGGAGGGAGTGTGGCCCAGGACTTTGAGGACAGAAGACTGAAAACACAAACTCAGCTTAAGTTTGGGGACGTAGGTATGGCACGCCCGATCTACAAACCATGAGAAGAACTCTTCAGGATATGAAGAATGAGCGAGTCTGAGTCGCTTGCTCAGGCTTTTGTCTCGGGATTTTGTTTCAGCGATGGCCGTGGAATTTTGGGGAGTTCTCATGGGCCATGGATGAATCTTCCTCTCTGTGGATTTGGCCCGATCCCAATTGTTTTTCGTCAATCTGTGGGATGGGAGGACTCCTTTCTGATTTGTTACCTCTGGTGTCCCACCAAAAGAGGAATTCCAAAGCAGAGCCCTGGGGAAGAGTGAAGGGACACCCCGAACTATGGTTAAAAATTGGGGCCTAGGGGCATGGCAAGCCCAATATGCTGTCTCTTCATATAGGCCCTGAGAGGCCTTACCTGAGGACTGGGCTCAGGCTGAGGGTCACAATGTGTGTTTGTGACCAATGTGGCCCGCAAGCATGGGCTGGGCCTCATGGGCCACGCTTGTTTCAACTACACTGAACGTTGGACAACATACCAAGCACAAGGTTTCTTGCCATGGGGAAAGAGTTCTGATTTCTGCATCATTTTCAACCCTGGGCAGTGGTTGGAGATAAGGTCTAGGTTCTGGAGCCTGAAAACCGCAGTTGGGAAGAGATGACGACCTAAGGCCATGGCGGGTCCGATGTGCTCAGTGTGCGGCCAGCTGTCTGGGTGGGACCAGGAGGTCCAGGCTCAGGCTGGGTCAGAAGGGGAAATAGTGCCCAGGTCAGCCTATATGTTTGGGGTACAGCCGATTGGCGTGCAGGTTGATCCTCATTTGGGGATTCGGGGTAGCCCTGAGGGCAATGTTTTACTTCTGTAGGGCAGGCAGAGTGCGGCATTGTAGTTCTGGATTGCCAAACTGGAGGGCTTGTGGGCCAGTAGTCTGAGGACAGAGTCTGAGAACCCAAGCTAGGCCTAGGTTTCTGGGTGAGGATATGGCAGGCACAATCTACAGACCTCAATAGAGATCTCGTGCATCTGAAGTCAGGGCAAGGATCAGACGATCGCTCAGGTTGGACTTTCTGCCCTGATGGCCCTTTCTTGAAGGGGGTTGGATCACGAGGACATGGGGGTTTTCCCACGATGGGAGTTGTGAGAAGCTCCAAACTGCAAAGATTCCTCTGCAGGACAATTGAGACCTGTTGGTTGGCTCCAGGCCAACGATTCCGAGCAGGGTTCTAAGGATGGATGGCTGGGTAGCCCACCTCGCATTCCAATGGTCTCCAAGCAACAAGACAGGTTAGATCTGCTGGATGTGGGGGGCAACCGAGGAGGCTGAGTTGAAATGGACTCTCCTGTGGATGTGTCCTAATATGTTTTTGTGTCTATGGAGACCTTGGAATGAAGAGGTGGCCCTGGGGCCCTGAAGGGTTCTCCTAAACAGAGGCTTTGACACAGCTCCAACGTGCATGTTTCCCATGTGTAGATGAGATTTGTTCTGATGGGTGAGTCAAGAAACAGCCATATGCTGGTATTGAAATCCAGGCCTCTGAGGAGAGATGCCTGGAAACCAAAGCAATGGATCAGATTAGTGCCTAGGGGCCTGTTCGTTCCTTTTTACATCTGGGGACATCAGTCTACGGGTTTTAGTGCAGGTAGGTGCTCAGATGGGCTCAGATTGCCCCTGTTTGTCCTGGGAAGCCACAACTCTTGGGATGGCCTCAGGGACTTTGGAGGTTATCCTATTAGTAGGGTTGTGGCCATTGGAATGGGCACATACAATTCCCTTGGAGAGGGCAAGTACAGTCCTCAGGTTTGGCTCCAGGGCCCTGAGCCTGTAGGGTGTGTAGGCCAGAGCTGTTTGGACAGTTGTCTGAAAACACAAACTCGGCTCATGTTTTGGGTCATAGGTATGGCAGGACTGATCTACAGACCATGAGGAGAACACTTCGGGATATGAAAAAAGGGCGAGTGTGAGGCTCTTGCTCAAGTTTTTGTCTCTGGATATCGTGTCAATCATGGTCGGGAAAATGCCGGGTGACTTCATGGGAAATGGACGAGTCTTACTCTCTGGGGGTTCGGTCCCGTCCAAAAAGTTTGCGGTCATTCTGGGGATGGAAGAAGTCCGTTTTTTTGTTGTTGTTGTTGATTTGTTTCATTTTGTTTTTAAACCTCAGATGTCCCACCAAATGAGGGATTCCAGAGTAGAGCCCTGGGGTGGGGCGACTGGACAACCAGAAATCTGGTTAAAAATTGGGGACTAGGAACATGTCAAGCCCATTATGATATCTAATGGTCCAGCCACTGAGAGGACTTACTAGAGGACAGGAATCATGCTGAGGTCACAATGCGTGTTTATGCTCTTGTCGCACTCAAGAATGGGCGGGGCCTCAGGGTGAATGCTGTTTTCTCCTACACTGAACGTTGGACAACATGCCAACCACAAGGTTTCTTGCCATGGGTCAGGAAGAGTTCTGATTTCTGCATCACAGTCACCCGTGGGCAGTGATTGGAGATAAGGTCTAGGTTCTGAAGCCTGAAAACTGAGGTAGGGAAGAGATGATGACCTAAGGCCAGGGCGGGTCTGATGTGCTCAGGGTGCGGTCAGCTGTCTGGGTGTTGGTCAGCAGGTCCGGGCTCAGGTTGTGTCAGACAGTGCATTAGTGCCCAGGTTAGACTATATAATTTGGGTACATTCGAGTGCCGTGTAGGTTTATCTTCATTTAAGCTGCCTGGTCAGCTCATTAGGCAATATATTTTTTCTAGAGGGCAGGCAGAGTTCTTCATTGTTGGTCCGGAATTGCCAAACTTGAGGGCTTCAGGGCCAGGAGAGTGAGGACGGAAGTCTGAGAACACAAGCTAGACTTCGGATTCAGGGTGAGGGCACGGCAGGTACCCCCTGCAGATCTGAACCAATATCTCATGCATCTGAGGTCAGGGCGAGGATCCGACGTTGGCTCAGGTTGGAGTTTCTGTGCATGACGGCCCCTTCATGAAGGGAGCGGAATCTCGAGGCCATGGAGGTTTTCCACGTTGGGAGATGTCGATGCCCCCTTCAAGGATTCCTTCTGCGGGACAATTGAGACTTGTTGGACAGCTCCAGGACATCCCATATGGAATGACACCAGAGCACCGTTCGAGGATGGATGCCTGGGAAGTCCGCCTCGCCTTCCAATTGTCTCCTAGCAACAAGACAGTTTAGATCTAATGGATCTGCGGGAGCAACCGGGGTGGCTGAGTTGAAATGCACTTTCCAGAGGATGGGTCCTAATGTGTGTTTGTGTCCATGAGGGCCTTGGAATGGGGAGGTGGCACCGGGACCCTGAAGTATTCTCCTAAGCTTTGGCATAGCACCCATGCACAAGTTTCCTTGTGGAGACGAGATTTGTTCTGATGGGTGCCTCAGGAAATCCCCTCTGCTGGTATTGGAATCCAGGCTTTTGAGGAGACATGCCTGTGAACCAAAGCAATGGATCCGATAATGGCCTCGGGTCCTGTCTGGTTCAATCTTATTGGTATGAGTGGAGGTAGATGAGTGGAGGAAGATGCTCAGCTGGTATCAACCGCCCTTTTTTGTCCCGGGCGACCTACACTATTGGGATGGCCTCAGGGACTTTGGAGTGTTCTCCTAATTTGTACGATTTTTGACAATGGAATGGGCAGAATTCCCATGGATTGGGTGGGGGCAGTCCTAATGTGTGGCTCCAGGGGCCCCAGCCTGGAGGGAGTGTGGCCCAGGACTTTGAGGACAGAAGACTGAAAACACAAACTCAGCTTAAGTTTGGGGACGTAGGTATGGCACGCCCGTTCTACAAACCATGAGAAGAACTCTTCAGGATATGAAGAATGAGCGAGTCTGAGTCGCTTGCTCAGGCTTTTGTCTCGGGATTTTGTTTCAGCGATGGCCGTGGAATTTTGGGGAGTTCTCATGGGCCATGGATGAATCTTCCTCTCTGTGGATTTGGCCCGATCCCAATTGTTTTTCGTCAATCTGTGGGATGGGAGGACTCCTTTCTGATTTGTTACCTCTGGTGTCCCACCAAAAGAGGAATTCCAAAGCAGAGCCCTGGGGAAGAGTGAAGGGACACCCCGAACTATGGTTAAAAATTGGGGCCTAGGGGCATGGCAAGCCCAATATGCTGTCTCTTCATATAGGCCCTGAGAGGCCTTACCTGAGGACTGGGCTCAGGCTGAGGGTCACAATGTGTGTTTGTGACCAATGTGGCCCGCAAGCATGGGCTGGGCCTCATGGGCCACGCTTGTTTCAACTACACTGAACGTTGGACAACATACCAAGCACAAGGTTTCTTGCCATGGGGAAAGAGTTCTGATTTCTGCATCATTTTCAACCCTGGGCAGTGGTTGGAGATAAGGTCTAGGTTCTGGAGCCTGAAAACCGCAGTTGGGAAGAGATGACGACCTAAGGCCATGGCGGGTCCGATGTGCTCAGTGTGCGGCCAGCTGTCTGGGTGGGACCAGGAGGTCCAGGCTCAGGCTGGGTCAGAAGGGGAAATAGTGCCCAGGTCAGCCTATATGTTTGGGGTACAGCCGATTGGCGTGCAGGTTGATCCTCATTTGGGGATTCGGTGTAGCCCTGAGGGCAATGTTTTACTTCTGTAGGGCAGGCAGAGTGCGGCATTGTAGTTCTGGATTGCCAAACTGGAGGGCTTGTGGGCCAGTAGTCTGAGGACAGAGTCTGAGAACCCAAGCTAGGCCTAGGTTTCTGGGTGAGGATATGGCAGGCACAATCTACAGACCTCAATAGAGATCTCGTGCATCTGAAGTCAGGGCAAGGATCAGACGATCGCTCAGGTTGGACTTTCTGCCCTGATGGCCCTTTCTTGAAGGGGGTTGGATCACGAGGACATGGGGGTTTTCCCACGATGGGAGTTGTGAGAAGCTCCAAACTGCAAAGATTCCTCTGCAGGACAATTGAGACCTGTTGGTTGGCTCCAGGCCAACGATTCCGAGCAGGGTTCTAAGGATGGATGGCTGGGTAGCCCACCTCGCATTCCAATGGTCTCCAAGCAACAAGACAGGTTAGATCTGCTGGATGTGGGGGGCAACCGAGGAGGCTGAGTTGAAATGGACTCTCCTGTGGATGTGTCCTAATATGTTTTTGTGTCTATGGAGACCTTGGAATGAAGAGGTGGCCCTGGGGCCCTGAAGGGTTCTCCTAAACAGAGGCTTTGACACAGCTCCAACGTGCATGTTTCCCATGTGTAGATGAGATTTGTTCTGATGGGTGAGTCAAGAAACAGCCATATGCTGGTATTGAAATCCAGGCCTCTGAGGAGAGATGCCTGGAAACCAAAGCAATGGATCAGATTAGTGCCTAGGGGCCTGTTCGTTCCTTTTTACATCTGGGGACATCAGTCTACGGGTCTGAGTGCAGGTAGGTGCTCAGATGGGCTCAGATTGCCCCTGTTTGTCCTGGGAAGCCACAACTCTTGGGATGGCCTCAGGGACTTTGGAGGTTATCCTATTAGTAGGGTTGTGGCCATTGGAATGGGCACATACAATTCCCTTGGAGAGGGCAAGTACAGTCCTCAGGTTTGGCTCCAGGGCCCTGAGCCTGTAGGGTGTGTAGGCCAGAGCTGTTTGGACAGTTGTCTGAAAACACAAACTCGGCTCATGTTTTGGGTCATAGGTATGGCAGGACTGATCTACAGACCATGAGGAGAACACTTCGGGATATGAAAAAAGGGCGAGTGTGAGGCTCTTGCTCAAGTTTTTGTCTCTGGATATCGTGTCAATCATGGTCGGGAAAATGCCGGGTGACTTCATGGGAAATGGACGAGTCTTACTCTCTGGGGGTTCGGTCCCGTCCAAAAAGTTTGCGGTCATTCTGGGGATGGAAGAAGTCCGTTTTTTTGTTGTTGTTGTTGATTTGTTTCATTTTGTTTTTAAACCTCAGATGTCCCACCAAATGAGGGATTCCAGAGTAGAGCCCTGGGGTGGGGCGACTGGACAACCAGAAATCTGGTTAAAAATTGGGGACTAGGAACATGTCAAGCCCATTATGATATCTAATGGTCCAGCCACTGAGAGGACTTACTAGAGGACAGGAATCATGCTGAGGTCACAATGCGTGTTTATGCTCTTGTCGCACTCAAGAATGGGCGGGGCCTCAGGGTGAATGCTGTTTTCTCCTACACTGAACGTTGGACAACATGCCAACCACAAGGTTTCTTGCCATGGGTCAGGAAGAGTTCTGATTTCTGCATCACAGTCACCCGTGGGCAGTGATTGGAGATAAGGTCTAGGTTCTGAAGCCTGAAAACTGAGGTAGGGAAGAGATGATGACCTAAGGCCAGGGCGGGTCTGATGTGCTCAGGGTGCGGTCAGCTGTCTGGGTGTTGGTCAGCAGGTCCGGGCTCAGGTTGTGTCAGACAGTGCATTAGAGCCCAGGTTAGACTATATAATTTGGGTACATTCGAGTGCCGTGTAGGTTTATCTTCATTTAAGCTGCCTGGTCAGCTCATTAGGCAATATATTTTTTCTAGAGGGCAGGCAGAGTGCTTCATTTTCGGTCCGGAATTGCCAAACATGAGGACTTCGGGGCCAGGAGAGTGAGGACGGAAGTCTGAGAACACAAGCTAGACTTCGGATTCAGGGTGAGGGCACGGCAGGTACCCCATGCAGATCTGAACCAATATCTAATGCATCTGAAGTCAGGGCGAGGATCCGACGTTGGCTCAGGTTGGAGTTTCTGTGCATGACGGCCCCTTCATGAAGGGAGCGGAATCTCGAGGCCATGGAGGTTTTCCACGTTGGGAGATGTGGGATGCCCCCTTCAAGGATTCCTTCTGCGGGACAATTGAGACCTGTTGGACAGCTCCAGGACATCCCATATGGAATGACTCCAGAGCACCGTTCGAGGATGGATGCCTGGGAAGTCTGCCTCGCCTTCCAATTGTCTCCTAGCAACAAGACAGTTTAGATCTAATGGATCTGCGGGAGCACCGGGGTGGCTGAGTTGAAATGCACTTTCCAGAGGATGGGTCCTAATGTGTGTTTGTGTCCATGAGGGCCTTGGAATGGGGAGGTGGCACCGGGACCCTGAAGTATTCTCCTAAGCTTTGGCATAGCTCCCATGCACAAGTTTCCTTGTGGAGACGAGATTTGTTCTGATGGGTGCCTCAGGAAATCCCCTCTGCTGGTTTTGGAATCAAGGCTTTTGAGGAGACATGCCTGTAAACCAAAGCAATGGATCCGATAATGGCCTCGGGTCCTGTCTGGTTCAATCTTCTTGGTATGAGTGGAGGTAGATGAGTGGAGGTAGATGCTCAGCTGGTATCAACCGCCCTTTTTTGTCCCGGGCGACCTACACTATTGGGATGGCCTCAGGGACTTTGGAGGGTTCTCCGAATTTGTACGATTTTTGACAATGGAATGGGCAGAATTCCCATGGATTGGGTGAGGGCAGTCCTAATGTGTGGCTCCAGGGGCCCCAGCCTGGAGGGAGTGTGGCCCAGGACTTTGAGGACAGAAGACTGAAAACACAAACTCAGCTTAAGTTTGGGGACGTAGGTATGGCACGCCCGATCTACAAACCATGAGACGAACTCTTCAGGATATGAAGAATGAGCGAGTCTGAGTCGCAAGCTCAGGCTTTTGTCTCTGGATTTTGTTTCAGCGATGGCCGTGGAATGTTGGGGAGGTCTCATGGGCCATGGACGAATCTTCCTCTCTGTGGATTTGGCCCGATCCCAATTGTTTTTCGTCAATCTGTGGGATGGGAGGACTCCTTTCAGGTTTGTTACCTCTGGTGTCCCACCAAAAGAGGAATTCCATAGCAGAGCCCTGGGGAAGAGTGAAGGGACACCCCGAACTATGGTTAAAATTTGGGGCCTAGGGGCATGGCAAGCCCAATATGCTGTCTCTTCATATAGGCCCTGAGAGGCCTTACCTGAGGACTGGGCTCAGGCTGAGGGTCACAATGTGTGTTTGTGACCAATGTGGCCCGCAAGCATGGGCTGGGCCTCATGGGCCACGCTTGTTTCAACTACACTGAACGTTGGACCACATGCCAAGCACAAGGTTTCCTGCCATGGGGAAAGAGTTCTGATTTCTGCATCATTTTCAACCCTGGGCAGTGGTTGGAGATAAGGTCTAGGTTCTGGAGCCTGAAAACCGCAGTTGGGAAGAGATGACGACCTAAGGCCATGGCGGGTCCGATGTGCTCAGTGTGCGGCCAGCTGTCTGGGTGGGACCAGGAGGTCCAGGCTCAGGCTGGGTCAGAAGGGGAAATAGTGCCCAGGTAAGCCTATATGTTTGGGGTACAGCCGATTGGCATGCAGGTTGATCCTCATTGGGGATTCGGGGTAGACCTGAGGGCAATGTTTTACTTCGGTAGGGCAGGCAGAGTGCGGCATTGTAGTTCTGGATTGCCAAACTGGAGGGCTTGTGGGCCAGTAGTCCGAGGACAGAGTCTGAGAACCCAAGCTAGGCCTAGGTTTCTGGGTGAGGATATGGCAGGCACAATCTACAGACCTCAATAGAGATCTTGTGCATCTGAAATCAGGGCAAGGATCAGACGATCGCTCAGGTTGGACTTTCTGCCCTGATGGCCCTTTCTTGAAGGGGGTTGGATCACGAGGACATGGGGGTTTTCCCACGATGGGAGTTGTGAGAAGCTCCAAACTGCAAAGATTCTTCTGCAGGACAATTGAGACCTGTTGGTTGGCTCCAGGCCAACGATTCCGAGCAGGGTTCTAAGGATGGATGGCTGGGTAGCCCACCTCGCATTCCAATTGTCTCCAAGCAACAAGACAGGTTAGATCTGCTGGATGTGGGGGGCAACCGAGGAGGCTGAGTTGAAATGGACTCTCCTGTGGATGTGTCCTAATATGTTTTTGTGTCTATGGAGACCTTGGAATGAAGCGGTGGCCCTGGGGCCCTGAAGGGTTCTCCTAAACAGAGGCTTTGACACAGCTCCAACGTGCAGGTTTCCCAAGTGTAGATGAGATTTGTTCTGATGGGTGAGTCAAGAAACATTCATATGCTGGTATTGAAATCCAGGCCTCTGAGGAGAGTTTCCTGGAAACCAAAGCAATGGATCCGATTAGTGCCTAGGGGCCTGTTCGTTCCTTTTTACCTCTGGGGACATCAGTCTACGGGTCTGAGTGCAGGTAGGTGCTCAGATGGGCTCAGATTGCCCCCTGTTTGTCCTGGGAAGCCACAACTATTGGGATGGCCTCAGGGACTTTGGAGGTTATCCTACTAGTAGGGTTGTGGCCATTGGAATGGGCACATACAATTCCCTTGGAGAGGGCAAGTACAGTCCTCAGGTTTGGCTCCAGGGCCCTGAGCCTGTAGGGTGTGTAGGCCAGAGCTGTTTGGACAGTTGTCTGAAAACACAAACTCGGCTTATGTTTTGGGTCATAGGTATGGCAGGACTGATCTACAGACCATGAGGAGAACACTTCGGGATATGAAAAAAGGGCGAGTGTGAGGCTCTTGCTCAAGTTTTTGTCTCTGGATATCGTGTCACTCATGGTCGTGAAATTGCCGGGTGACTTCATGGGAAATGGACGAGTCTTACTCTCTGGGGGTTCGGTCCCGTCCAAAGAGTTTGCGGTCATTCTGGGGATGGAAGAAGTCCGTTTTTTTGTTGTTGTTGTCGATTTGTTTCATTTTGTTTTTCAACCTCAGATGTCCCACCAAATGAGGGATTCCAGAGTAGAGCCCTGGGGTGGGGCGACTGGACAACCAGAAATCTGGTTAAAAATTGGGGACTAGGGACATGTCAAGCCCATTATGACATCTAATGGTCCAGCCACTGAGAGGACTTACTAGAGGACAGGACTCACGCTGAGGTCACAATGCGTGTTTATGCTCTCGTCGCACTCAAGAATGGGCGGGGCCTCAGGGTGAATGCTGTTTTCTCCTACACTGAACGTTGGACAACATGCCAACCACAAGTTTTCTTGCCATGCGTCAGGAAGAGTTCTGATTTCTGCATCACAGTCACCCGTGGGCAGTGATTGGAGATAAAGTCTAGGTTCTGAAGCCTGAAAACTGAGGTAGGGAAGAGATGATGACCTAAGGCCAGGGCGGGTCTGATGTACTCAGGGTGCGGTCAGCTGTCTGGGTGTTGGTCAGCAGGTCCGGGCTCAGGTTGTGTCAGACAGTGCATTAGTGCCCAGGTTAGACTATATAATTTGGGTACATTCGAGTGCCGTGTAGGTTTATCTTCATTTAAGCTGCCTGGTCAGCTCATTAGGCAATATATTTTTTCTAGAGGGCAGGCAGAGTGCTTCATTGTCGGTCCGGAATTGCCAAACATGAGGGCTTCGGGGCCAGGAGAGTGAGGACGGAAGTCTGAGAACACAAGCTAGACTTCGGATTCAGGGTGAGGGCTTGGCAGGTACCCCCTGCAGATCTGAACCAATATCTCATGCATCTGAAGACAGGGCGAGGATCCGAGGTTGGCTCAGGTTGGAGTTTCTGTGCATGACGGCCCCTTCATGAAGGGCGCGGAATCTCGAGGCCATGGAGGTTTTCCACGTTGGGAGATGTGGGATGCCCCCTTCAAGGATTCCTTCTGCGGGACAATTGAGACCTGTTGGACAGCTCCAGGACATCCCATATGGAATGACACCAGAGCACCGTTCGAGGATGGATGCCTGGGAAGTCCGCCTCGCCTTCCAATTGTCTCCTAGCAACAAGACAGTTTAGAACTAATGGATCTGCGGGAGCAACCGGGGTGGCTGAGTTGAAATGCACTTTCCAGAGGATGGGTCCTAATGTGTGTTTGTGTCCATGAGGGCCTTGGAATGGGGAGGTGGCACCGGGACCCTGAAGTATTCTCCTAAGCTTTGGCATAGCTCCCATGCACAAGTTTCCTTGTGGAGACGAGATTTGTTCTGATGGGTGCCTCAGGAAATCCCCTCTGCTGGTTTTGGAATCAAGGCTTTTGAGGAGACATGCCTGTAAACCAAAGCAATGGATCCGATAATGGCCTCGGGTCCTGTCTGGTTCAATCTTCTTGGTATGAGTGGAGGTAGATGAGTGGAGGTAGATGCTCAGCTGGTATCAACCGCCCTTTTTTGTCCCGGGCGACCTACACTATTGGGATGGCCTCAGGGACTTTGGAGGGTTCTCCGAATTTGTACGATTTTTGACAATGGAATGGGCAGAATTCCCATGGATTGGGTGGGGGCAGTCCTAATGTGTGGCTCCAGGGGCCCCAGCCTGGAGGGAGTGTGGCCCAGGACTTTGAGGACAGAAGACTGAAAACACAAACTCAGCTTAAGTTTGGGGACGTAGGTATGGCACGCCCGATCTACAAACCATGAGACGAACTCTTCAGGATATGAAGAATGAGCGAGTCTGAGTCGCAAGCTCAGGCTTTTGTCTCTGGATTTTGTTTCAGCGATGGCCGTGGAATGTTGGGGAGGTCTCATGGGCCATGGACGAATCTTCCTCTCTGTGGATTTGGCCCGATCCCAATTGTTTTTCGTCAATCTGTGGGATGGGAGGACTCCTTTCAGGTTTGTTACCTCTGGTGTCCCACCAAAAGAGGAATTCCATAGCAGAGCCCTGGGGAAGAGTGAAGGGACACCCCGAACTATGGTTAAAATTTGGGGCCTAGGGGCATGGCAAGCCCAATATGCTGTCTCTTCATATAGGCCCTGAGAGGCCTTACCTGAGGACTGGGCTCAGGCTGAGGGTCACAATGTGTGTTTGTGACCAATGTGGCCCGCAAGCATGGGCTGGGCCTCATGGGCCACGCTTGTTTCAACTACACTGAACGTTGGACCACATGCCAAGCACAAGGTTTCCTGCCATGGGGAAAGAGTTCTGATTTCTGCATCATTTTCAACCCTGGGCAGTGGTTGGTGATAAGGTCTAGGTTCTGGAGCCTGAAAACCGCAGTTGGGAAGAGATGACGACCTAAAGCCATGGCGGGTCCGATGTGCTCAGTGTGCGGCCAGCTGTCTGGGTGGGACCAGGAGGTCCAGGCTCAGGCTGGGTCAGAAGGGGAAATAGTGCCCAGGTAAGCCTATATGTTTGGGGTACAGCCGATTGGCATGCAGGTTGATCCTCATTGGGGATTCGGGGTAGACCTGAGGGCAATGTTTTACTTCGGTAGGGCAGTCAGAGTGCGGCATTGTAGTTCTGGATTGCCAAACTGGAGGGCTTGTGGGCCAGTAGTCCGAGGACAGAGTCTGAGAACCCAAGCTAGGCCTAGGTTTCTGGGTGAGGATATGGCAGGCACAATCTACAGACCTCAATAGAGATCTCGTGCATCTGAAGTCAGGGCAAGGATCAGACGATCGCTCAGGTTGGACTTTCTGCCCTGATGGCCCTTTCTTGAAGGGGGTTGGATCACGAGGACATGGGGGTTTTCCCACGATGGGAGTTGTGAGAAGCTCCAAACTGCAAAGATTCTTCTGCAGGACAATTGAGACCTGTTGGTTGGCTCCAGGCCAACGATTCCGAGCAGGGTTCTAAGGATGGATGGCTGGGTAGCCCACCTCGCATTCCAATTGTCTCCAAGCAACAAGACAGGTTAGATCTGCTGGATGTGGGGGGCAACCGAGGAGGCTGAGTTGAAATGGACTCTCCTGTGGATGTGTCCTAATATGTTTTTGTGTCTATGGAGACCTTGGAATGAAGCGGTGGCCCTGGGGCCCTGAAGGGTTCTCCTAAACAGAGGCTTTGACACAGCTCCAACGTGCAGGTTTCCCAAGTGTAGATGAGATTTGTTCTGATGGGTGAGTCAAGAAACATTCATATGCTGGTATTGAAATCCAGGCCTCTGAGGAGAGTTTCCTGGAAACCAAAGCAATGGATCCGATTAGTGCCTAGGGGCCTGTTCGTTCCTTTTTACCTCTGGGGACATCAGTCTACGGGTCTGAGTGCAGGTAGGTGCTCAGATGGGCTCAGATTGCCCCCTGTTTGTCCTGGGAAGCCACAACTATTGGGATGGCCTCAGGGACTTTGGAGGTTATCCTACTAGTAGGGTTGTGGCCATTGGAATGGGCACATACAATTCCCTTGGAGAGAGCAAGTACAGTCCTCAGGTTTGGATCCAGGGCCCTGAGCCTGTAGGGTGTGTAGGCCAGAGCTGTTTGGACAGTTGTCTGAAAACACAAACTCGGCTTATGTTTTGGGTCATAGGTATGGCAGGACTGATCTACAGACCATGAGGAGAACACTTCGGGATATGAAAAAAGGGCGAGTGTGAGGCTCTTGCTCAAGTTTTTGTCTCTGGATATCGTGTCACTCATGGTCGTGAAATTGCCGGGTGACTTCATGGGAAATGGACGAGTCTTACTCTCTGGGGGTTCGGTCCCGTCCAAAGAGTTTGCGGTCATTCTGGGGATGGAAGAAGTCCGTTTTTTTGTTGTTGTTGTCGATTTGTTTCATTTTGTTTTTCAACCTCAGATGTCCCACCAAATGAGGGATTCCAGAGTAGAGCCCTGGGGTGGGGCGACTGGACAACCAGAAATCTGGTTAAAAATTGGGTACTAGGGACATGTCAAGCCCATTATGACATCTAATGGTCCAGCCACTGAGAGGACTTACTAGAGGACAGGACTCACGCTGAGGTCACAATGCGTGTTTATGCTCTCGTCGCACTCAAGAATGGGCGGGGCCTCAGGGTGAATGCTGTTTTCTCCTACACTGAACGTTGGACAACATGCCAACCACAAGGTTTCTTGCCATGCGTCAGGAAGAGTTCTGATTTCTGCATCACAGTCACCCGTGGGCAGTGATTGGAGATAAAGTCTAGGTTCTGAAGCCTGAAAACTGAGGTAGGGAAGAGATGATGACCTAAGGCCAGGGCGGGTCTGATGTGCTCAGGGTGCGGTCAGCTGTCTGGGTGTTGGTCAGCAGGTCCGGGCTCAGGTTGTGTCAGACAGTGCATTAGTGCCCAGGTTAGACTATATAATTTGGGTACATTCAAGTGCCGTGTAGGTTTATCTTCATTTAAGCTGCCTGGTCAGCTCATTAGGCAATATATTTTTTCTAGAGGGCAGGCAGAGTGCTTCATTGTCGGTCCGGAATTGCCAAACATGAGGGCTTCGGGGCCAGGAGAGTGAGGACGGAAGTCTGAGAACACAAGCTAGACTTCGGATTCAGGGTGAGGGCATGGCAGGTACCCCCTGCAGATCTGAACCAATATCTCATGCATCTGAAGTCAGGGCGAGGAACGAGGTTGGCTCAGGTTGGAGTTTCTGTGCATGACGGCCCCTTCATGAAGGGAGCGGAATCTCGAGGCCATGGAGGTTTTCCACGTTGGGAGATGTGGGATGCCCCCTTCAAGGATTCCTTCTGCGGGACAATTGAGACCTGTTGGACAGCTCCAGGACATCCCATATGGAATGACACCAGAGCACCGTTCGAGGATGGATGCCTGGGAAGTCCGCCTCGCCTTCCAATTGTCTCCTAGCAACAAGACAGTTTAGATCTAATGGATCTGCGGGAGCAACCGGGGTGGCTGAGTTGAAATGCACTTTCCAGAGGATGGGTCCTAATGTGTGTTTGTGTCCATGAGGGCCTTGGAATGGGGAGGTGGCACCGGGACCCTGAAGTATTCTCCTAAGCTTTGGCATAGCTCCCATGCACAAGTTTCCTTGTGGAGACGAGATTTGTTCTGATGGGTGCCTCAGGAAATCCCCTCTGCTGGTTTTGGAATCAAGGCTTTTGAGGAGACATGCCTGTAAACCAAAGCAATGGATCCGATAATGGCCTCGGGTCCTGTCTGGTTCAATCTTCTTGGTATGAGTGGAGGTAGATGAGTGGAGGTAGATGCTCAGCTGGTATCAACCGCCCTTTTTTGTCCCGGGCGACCTACACTATTGGGATGGCCTCAGGGACTTTGGAGGGTTCTCCTAATTTGTACGATTTTTGACAATGGAATGGGCAGAATTCCCATGGATTGGGTGGGGGCAGTCCTAATGTGTGGCTCCAGGGGCCCCAGCCTGGAGGGAGTGTGGCCCAGGACTTTGAGGACAGAAGACTGAAAACACAAACTCAGCTTAAGTTTGGGGACGTAGGTATGGCACGCCCGATCTACAAACCATGAGAAGAACTCTTCAGGATATGAAGAATGAGCGAGTCTGAGTCGCTTGCTCAGGCTTTTGTCTCTGGATTTTGTTTCAGCGATGGCCTTGGAATTTTGGGGAGGTCTCATGGGCCATGGACGAATTTTCCTCTCTGTGGATTTGGCCCGGCCCAATTGTTTTTCGTCAATCTGTGGGATGGGAGGACTCCTTTCAGGTTTGTTACCTCTGGTGTCCCACCAAAAGAGGAATTCCAAAGCAGAGCCCTGGGGAAGAGTGAAGGACACCCCGAACTATGGTTAAAAATTGGGGCCTAGGGGCATGGCAAGCCCAATATGCTGTCTCTTCATATAGGCCCTGAGAGGCCTTACCTGAGCACTGGGCTCAGGCTCAGGGTCACAATGTGTGTTTGTGACCAATGTGGCCCGCAAGCATGGGCTGGGCCTCATGGGCCATGCTTGTTTCAACTACACTGAACGTTGGACAACATGCCAAGCACAAGGTTTCTTGCCATGGGGAAAGAGTTCTGATTTCTGCATCATTTTCAACCCTGGGCAGTGGTTGGAGATAAGGTCTAGGTTCTGGAGCCTGAAAACCGCAGTTGGGAAGAGATGACGACCTAAGGCCATGGCGGGTCCGATGTGCTCAGTGTGCGGCCAGCTGTCTGGGTGGGACCAGGAGGTCCAGGCTCAGGCTGGGTCAGAAGGGGAAATAGTGCCCAGGTCAGCCTATATGTTTGGGGTACAGCCGAATGGCGTGCAGGTTGATCCTCATTTGTGGTTTCGGTGTAGCCCTGAGGGCAATGTTTTACTTCTGTAGGGCAGGCAGAGTGCGGCATTGTAGTTCTGGATTGCCCTACTGGAGGGCTTGTGGGCCAGTAGTCTGAGGACGGTGTCTGAGAACCCAATCTAGGCCTAGGTTTCTGGGTGAGGATATGGCAGGCACAATCTACAGACCTCAATAGAGATCTCGTGCATCTGAAGTCAGGGCAAGGATCAGACGATCACTCAGGTTGGACTTTCTGCCCTGATGGCCCTTTCTTGAAGGGGGTTGGATCACGAGGACATGGGGGTTTTCCCACGATGGGAGTTGTGAGAAGCTCCAAACTGCAAAGATTCTTCTACAGGACAATTGAGACCTGTTGGTTGGCTCCAGGCCAAGGATTCCGAGCAGGGTTCTAAGGATGGATGGCTGGGTAGCCCACCTCGCATTCCAATTGTCTCCAAGCAACAAGACAGGTTAGATCTGCTGGATGTGGGGGGCAACCGAGGAGGCTGAGTTGAAATGGACGCTCCTGTGGATGTGTCCTAATATGTTTTTGTGTCTATGGAGACCTTGGAATGAAGCGGTGGCCCTGGGGCCCTGAAGGGTTCTCCTAAACAGAGGCTTTGACACAGCTCCAACGTCATGTTTCCCATGTGTAGATGAATTTGTTCTGATGGGTGAGTCAAGAAACAGCCATATGCTGGTATTGTAATCCAGGCCTCTGAGGAGAGATGCCTAGAAACCAAAGCAATGGATCCGATTAGTGCCTAGGGGCCTGCTCGTTCCTTTTTACCTCTGGGGACATCAGTCTACAGGTCTGAGTGCAGGTAGGTGCTCAGATGGTCTCAGATTGCCCCTGTTTGTCCTGGGAAGCCACAACTATTGGGATGGCCTCAGGGACTTTGGAGGTTATCCTACTAGTAGGGTTATGGCCATTGGAATGGGCAGATACAATTCCCTTGGAGAGGGCAAGTACAGTCCTCAGGTTTGGCTCCAGGGCCCTGAGCCTGTAGGGTGTGTAGGCCAGAGCTGTTTGGACAGTTGTCTGAAAACACAAACTCGGCGTATGTTTTCAGTCATAGGTATGGCAGGACTGATCTACAGACCATGAGGAGAACACTTCGGGATATGAAAAAAGGGCGAGTGTGAGGCTCTTGCTCAAGTTTTTGTCTCTGGATATCGTGTCACTCATGGTCGTGAAATTGCCGGGTGACTTTATGGGAAATGGACGAGTCTTACTCTCTGGGGATTCGGTCCCGTCCAAAGAGTTTGGGGTCATTCTAGGGATGGAAGAAGTCCGTTTTTTTGTTGTTGTCGATTTGTTTCATTTTGTTTTTCAACCTCTGATGTCCCACCAAATGAGGGATTCCAGAGTAGAGCCCTGGGGTGGGGCGACTGGACAACCAGAAATCTGGTTAAAAATTGGGGACTAGGGACATATCAAGCCCATTATGACATCTAATGGTCCAGCCACTGAGAGGACTTACTAGAGGACAGGACTCACGCTGAGGTCACAATCCGTGTTTATGCTCTCGTCGCACTCAAGAATGGGCGGGGCCTCAGGGTGAATGCAGTTTTCTCCTACACTGAACGTTGGACAACATGCCAACCACAAGGTTTCTTGCCATGGGTCAGGAAGAGTTCTGATTTCTGCATCACAGTCACCCGTGGGCAGTGATTGGAGATAAGGTCAAGGTTCTGAAGCCTGAAAACTGAGGTAGAGAAGAGATGATGACCTAAGTCATGGCGGGTCTGATGTGCTCAGCGTGCAGTCAGCTGTCTGGGTGTTGTTCAGCAGTTCCGGGCTCAGGTTGTGTCAGACAGTGCATTAGTGCCCAGGTTAGACTATATAATTTGGGTACATGCGAGTGCCGTGTAGGTTTATCTTCATTTAAGCTGCCTGGTCAGCTCATTAGGCAATATATTTTTTCTAGAGGGCAGGCAGAGTGCTTCATTGTCGGTCCGGAATTGCCAAACTTGAGGGCTTCGGGGTCAGGAGTGTGAGGACGGAAGTCTGAGAACACAAGCTAGACTTCGGATTCAGGGTGAGGGCACGGCAGGCACCCCCTGCAGATCTGAACCAATATCTCATGCATTTGAAGTCAGGGCGAGGATCCGACGTTGGCTCAGGTTGGAGTTTCTGTGCATGACGGCCCCTTCATGAAGGGAGCGGAATCTCGAGGCCATGGAGGTTTTCCACGTTGGGAGATGTGGGATGCCCCCTTCAAGGATTCCTTCTGCGGGACAATTGAGACCTGTTGGACAGCTCCAGGACATCCCATATGGAATGACTCCAGAGAACCCTTCGAGGATGGATGCCTGGGAAGTCCGCCTCGCCTTCCAATTGTCTCCTAGCAACTAGACAGTTTAGATGTAATGGATCTGCGGGAGCAACCGGGGTGGCTGAGTTGAAATGCACTTTCCAGAGGATGGGTCCTAATGTGTGTTTGTGTCCATGAGGGCCTTGGAATGGGGAGGTGGCACCGGGACCCTGAAGTATTCTCCTAAGCTTTGGCATAGCTCCCATGCACAAGTTTCCTTGTGGAGACGAGATTTGTTCTGATGGGTGCCTCAGGAAATCCTTTCTGCTGGTATTGGAATCCAGGCTTTTGAGGAGACATGCCTGTAAACCAAAGCAATGGATCCGATAATGGCCTCGGGTCCTGTCTGGTTTAATCTTCTTGGTATGAGTGGAGGTAGATGAGTGGAGGTAGATGCTCAGCTGGAATCAACCGCCCTTTTTTGTCCCGGGCGACCTACACTATTGGGATGGCCTCAGGGACTTTGGAGGGTTCTCCTAATTTGTACGATTTTTGACAATGGAATGGGCAGAATTCCCATGGATTGGTGGGGGCAGTCCTAATGTGTGGCTCCAGGGGCCCCAGCCTGGAGGGAGTGTGGCCCAGGACTTTGAGGACAGAAGACTGAAAACACAAATCAGCTTAAGTTTGGGGACGTAGGTATGGCACGCCCGATCTACAAACCATGAGAAGAACTCTTCAGGATATGAAGAATGAGCGAGTCTGAGTCGCTTGCTCAGGCTTTTGTCTCTGGATTTTGTTTCAGCGATGGCCGTGGAATGTTGGGGATGTCTATGGGCCATGGACGAATCTTACTCTCTGTGGATTTGGCCCGATTCCAATTGTTTTTCATCAATCTGTGGGATGGGAGGACTCCTTTCAGGTTTGTTACCTCTGGTGTCCCACCAAAGAGGAATTCCAAAGCCGAGCCCTGGGGAAGAGTGAAGGGACACCCCGAACGATGGTTAAAAATTGAGGCCTAGGGGCATGGCAAGCCCAATATGCTGTCTCTTCATATAGGCCCTGAGAGGATTTACCTGAGGACTGGGCTCAGGCTGAGGGTCACAATGTGTGTTTGTGACCAATGTGGCCCGCAAGCATGGGCTAGGCCTCATGGGCCACGCTTGTTTCAACTACACTGAACGTTGGACAACATGCCAACCACAAGGTTTCTTGCCATGGGGAAAGAGTTCTGATTTCTGCTTCATTTTCAACCCTGGGCAGTGGTTGGAGATAAGGTCTAGGTTCTGGAGCCTGAAAACCGCAGTTGGGAAGAGATGACCACCTAAGGCCATGGCGGGTCCGATGTGCTCAGTGTGCGGCCAGCTGTCTGGGTGGGACCAGGAGGTCCAGGCTCAGGCTGGGTCAGAAGGGGAAATAGTGCCCAGGTCAGCCTATATGTTTGGGGTACAGCCGAATGGCGTGCAGGTTGATCCTCATTTGTGGTTTCGAGGTAGCCCTGAGGGCAATGTGTTACTTCTGTAGGGCAGGCAGAGTGCGGCATTGTAGTTCTGGATTGCCCAACTGGAGGGATGGGGGCCAGTAGTCTGAGGACGGAATCTGAGAACCCAAGCTAGGCCTAGGTTTCTGGGTGAGGATATGGCAGGCACAATCTACAGACCTCAATAGAGATCTCGTGCATCTGAAGTCAGGGCAAGGATCAGACGATCGCTCAGGTTGGACTTTCTGCCCTGATGGCCCTTTCTTGAAGGGGGTTGGATCACAAGGACATGGGGGTTTTCCCACGATGGGAGTTGTGAGAAGCTCCAAACTGCAAAGATTCTTCTTCAGGACAATTGAGACCTGTTGGTTGGCTCCAGGCCAACGATTCCGAGCAGGGTTCTAAGGATGGATGGCTGGGTAGCACACCTCGCATTCCAATTGTCTCCAAGCAACAAGACAGGTTAGATCTGCTGGATGTGGGGGGCAACCGAGGAGGCTGAGTTGAAATGGACTCTCCTGTGGATGTGTCCTAATATGTTTTTGTGTCTATGGAGACCTTGGAATGAAGCGGTGGCCCTGGGGCCCTGAAGGGTTCTCCTAAACAGAGGCTTTGACACAGCTCCAACGTGCATGTTTCCCATGTGTAGATGAGATTTGTTCTGATGGGTGAGTCAAGAAACAGCCATATGCTGGTATTGAAATCCAGGCCTCTGAGGAGAAATGCCTGGAAACCAAAGCAATGGATCCGATTAGTGCCTAGGGGCCTGTTCGTTCCTTTTTACCTCTGGGGACATCAGTCTACGGGTCTGAGGGCAGGTAGGTTCTCCGATGGTCTCAGATTGCCCCTGTTTGTCCTGGGAAGCCACAACTCTTGGGATTGCCTCAGGGACTTTGGAGGTTATCCTATTAATAGGGTCGTGGCCATTGGAATGGGCACATACAATTCCCTTGGAGAGGGCAAGTACAGTCCTCAGGTTTGGCTCCAGGGCCCTGAGCCTGTAGGGTGTGTAGGCCAGAGCTGTTTGGACAGTTGTCTGAAAACACAAACTCGGCTTATGTTTTGGGTCATAGGTATGGCAGGACTGATCTACAGAACATGAGGAGAACACTTCGGGATAGGAAAAAAGGGCGAGTGTGAGGCTCTTGCTCAAGTTTTTGTCTCTGGATATCGTGTCACTCATGGTCGTGAAATTGCCGGGTGACTTCATGGGAAATGGACGAGTCTTACTCTCTGGGGGTTCGGTCCATCCAAAGAGTTTGGGGTCATTCTGGGGATGGAAGAAGTCCGTTTTTTTGTTGTTTTTGTCGATTTGTTTCATTTTGTTTTTCAACCTCAGATATCCCACCTAATGAGGGATTCCAGAGTAGAGCCCTGGGGTGGGGCGACTGGACAACCTGAAATCTGGTTAAAAATTGGGGAATAGGGACATGTCAAGCCCATTATGACATCTAATGGTCCAGCCACTGAGAGGACTTACTAGAGGACAGGACTCACGCTGAGGTCACAATGCGTGTTTATGCTCTCGTCGCACTCAAGAATGTGCGGGGCCTCAGGGTGAATGCTGTTTTTTCCTATACTGAACGTTGGACAACATGCCAACCACAAGGTTTCTTGCCATGGGTCAGGAAGAGTTCTGATTTCTGCATCACAGTCACCCGTATGCAGTGATTGGAGAGCAGGTCTAGGTTCTGAAGCCTGAAAACTGAGGTAGGGAAGAGATGATGACCTAAGGCCAGGGCGGGTCTGATGTGCTCAGGGTGCGGTCAGCTGTCTGGGTGTTGGTCAGCAGGTCCGGGCTGAGGTTGTGTCAGACAGTGCATTAGTGCCGAGGTTAGACTATATAATTTGGGTACTTTCGAGTGCCGTGTAGGTTTATCTTCATTTAAGCTGCCTGGTCAGCTCATTAGGCAATATATTTTTTCTAGAGGGCAGGCAGAGTGCTTCATTGTCGGTCCGGAATTGCCAAACTTGAGGGTTTCGGGGCCAGGAGAGTGAGGACGGAAGTCTGAGAACACAAGCTAGACTTCGGATTCAGGGTGAGAGCACGGCAGGTACCCCCTGCAGATCTGAACCAATATCTCATGCATCTGAAGTCAGGGCGAAGATCTGTCGTTGGCTCAGTTTGGAGTTTCTGTGCATGACGGCCCCTTCATGAAGGGAGCGGAATCTCGAGGCCATGGAGGTTTTCCACGTTGGGAGATGTGGGATGCCCCCTTCAAGGATTCCTTCTGCGGGACAATTGAGACCTGTTGGACAGCTCCAGGACATTCCATATGGAATGACTCCAGAGCACCGTTCGAGGATGTATGCCTGCGAAGTCCGCATTGCCTTCCAATTGTCTCCTAGCAACAAGAGAGTTTAGATCTAATGGATCTGCGGGAGCAACCGGGGTGGCTGAGTTGAAATGCACTTTCCAGAGGATGGGTCCTAATGTGTGTTTGTGTCCATGAGGGCCTTGGAATGGGGAGGTGGCACCGGGACCCTGAAGTATTCTCCTAAGCGTTGGCATAGCTCCCATGCCCAAGTTTCCTTATGGAGACGAGATTTGTTCTGATGGGTGCCTCAGGAAATCCCCTCTGCTGGTATTGCAATTCAGGCTTTTGAGGAGACATGCCTGTAAACCAAAGCAATGGATCCGATAATGGCCTCGGGTCCTGTTTGGTTCAATCTTCTTGGTATGAATGGAGGTAGATGAGTGGAGGTCGATGCTCAGCCGGTATCAAACGCCCTTTTTTGTCCCGGGCGACCTACACTATTGGGATGGCCTCAGGGACTTTGGAGGGTTCTCCTAATTTGTACGATTTTTGACAATGGAATGGGCAGAATTCCCATGGATTGGGTGGGGGCAGTCCTAATGTGTGGCTCCAGGGGCCCCAGCCTGGAGGGAGTGTGGCCCAGTTCTTTGAGGACAGAAGACTGAAAACACAAACTCAGCTTAAGTTTGGGGACGTAGGTATGGCACGCCCGATCTACAAACCATGAGAAGAACTCTTCAGGATATGAAGAATGCGCGAGTCTGAGGCGCTTGCTCAGGCTTTTGTCTCTGGATTTTGTTTCAGCGATGGCCGTGGAATTTTGGGGAGGTCTCATGGGCCATGGACGAATCTTCCTCTCTGTGGATTTGGCCCGATCCCAATTGTTTTTCGTCAATCTGTGGGATGGGAGGACTCCTTTCAGGTTTGTTACCTCTGGTGTCCCACCAAAGAGGAATTCCAAAGCAGAGCCCTGGGGAAGAGTGAAGGGACACCCCGAACGATGGTTAAAAATTGGGGCCTAGGGGCATGGCAAGCCCAATATGCTGTCTCTTCATATAGGCCCTGAGAGGCATTACCTGAGGACTGGGCTCAGGCTGAGGGACACAATGTGTGTTTGTGACCAATGTGGCCCGCAACATGGGCTGGGCCTCATGGGCCACGCTTGTTTCAACTACACTGAACGTTGGACAACATGCCAAGCACAAGGTTTCTTGCCATGGGGAAAGAGATCTGATTTCTGCATCATTTTCAACCCTGGGCAGTGGTTGGAGATAAGGTCTAGGTTCTGGAGCCTGAAAACCGCAGTTGGGAAGAGATGACGACCTAAGGCCATGGCGGGTCCGATGTGCTCAGTGTGCGGCCAGCTGTCTGGGTGGGACCAGGAGGTCCAGGCTCAGGCTGGGTCAGAAGGGGAAATAGTGCCCAGGTCAGCCTATATGTTTGGGGTACAGCCGAATGGCGTGCAGGTTGATCCTCATTTGGGGTTTCGGGGTAGCCCTGAGGGCAATGTTTTACTTCTGTAGGGCAGGCAGAGTGCGGCATTGTAGTTCTGGATTGCCAAAGTGGAGGGCTTGTGGGCCAGTAGTCTGAGGACGGAGTCTGAGAACCCAAGCTAGGCCTAGGTTTCTGGGTGAGGATATGGCAGGCACAATCTACACACCTCAATCGAGATCTCGTGCATCTAAAGTCAGGGCAAGGATCAGACGATCGCTCAGGTTGGACTTTCTGCCCTGATGGCCCTTTCTTGAAGGGGGTTGGATCACGAGGACATGGGGGTTTTCCCACGATGGGAGTTGTGAGAAGCTCCAAACTGCAAAGATTCTTCTGCAGGACAATTGAGACCTGTTGGTTGGCTCCAGGCCAACGATTCCGAGCAGGGTTCTAAGGATGGATGGCTGGGTAGCCCACCTCGCATTCCAATTGTCTCCAAGCAACAAGACAGGTTAGATCTGCTGGATATGGGGGGCAACCGAGGAGGCTGAGTTGAAATGGACTCTCCTGTGGATGTGTCCTAATATGTTTTTGTGTCTATGGAGACCTTGGAATGAAGCGGTGGCCCTGGGGCCCTGAAGGGTTCTCCTAAACAGAGGCTTTGACACAGCTCCAACGTGCATGTTTCCCATGTGTAGATGAGATTTGTTCTGATGGGTGAGTCAAGAAACAGCCATATGCTGGTATTGAAATCCAGGCCTCTGAGGAGAGATGCCTGGAAACCAAAGCAAAGGATCCGATTAGTGCCTAGGGGCCTGTTCGTTCCTTTTTACCTCTGGGGACATCAGTCTACGGGACTGAGTGCAGGTAGGTGCTCAGATGGGCTCAGATTGCCCCTGTTTGTCCTGGGAAGCCACAACTATTGGGATGGCCTCAGGGACTTTGGAGGTTATCCTATTAGTAGGGTTGTGGCCATTGGAATGGGCACATACAATTCCCTTGGAGAGGGCAAGTACAGTCCTCAGGTTTGGCTCCAGGGCCCTGAGCCTGTAGGGTGTGTAGGCCAGAGCTGTTTGGACAGTTGTCTGAAAACACAAACTCGGCTTATGTTTTGGGTCGTAGGTATGGCAGGACTGATCTACAGACCATGAGGAGAACACATCGGGATATGAAAACAGGACGAGTGTGAGGCTCTTGCTCAAGTTTTTGTCTCTGGATATCGTGTCACTCATGGTCGTGAAATTGCCGGGTGACTTCATGGGAAATGGACGAGTCTTACTCTCTGGGGGTTCGGTCCAGTCCAAAGAGTTTGGGGTCATTCTGGGGATGGAAGAAGTCCGTTTTTTTGTTGTTGTTGTCGATTTGTTTCATTTTGTTTTTCAACCTCAGATGTCCCACCAAATGAGGGATTCCAGAGTAGAGCCCTGGGGTGGGGCGACTGGACAACCAGAAATCTGGTTAAAAATTGGGTACTAGGGACATGTCAAGCCCATTATGACATCTAATGGTCCAGCCACTGAGAGGACTTACTAGAGGACAGGACTCACGCTGAGGTCACAATCCGTGTTTATGCTCTCCTCGCACTCAAAAATGGGCGGGGCCTCAGGGTGAATGCTGGATTCTCCTACACTGAACGTTGGACAACATGCCAACCACAAGGTTTCTTGCCATGGGTCAGGAAGAGTTCCGATTTCTGCATCACAGTCACCCGTGGGCAGTGATTGGAGATAAGGTCTAGGTCTGAAGCCTGAAAACTGAGGTAGGGAAGAGATGATGACCTAAGGCCATGGCGGGTCTGATGTGCTCAGCGTGCGGTCAGCTGTCTGGGTGTTGGTCAGCAGGTCCGGGCTCAGGTTGTGTCAGACAGTGCATTAGTGCCCAGGTTAGACTATGTAATTTGGGTACATTCGAGTGCCGTGTAGGTTTATCCTCATTTAAGCTGCCTGGGCGGCTCATGAGGCACTAATTTTTTTTCTAGAGGGCAGGCAGAGTGCTTCATTGTCGGTCCGGAATTGCCAAACTTGAGGGCTTCGGGGCCAGGAGAGTGAGGACGGAAGTCTGAGAACACAAGCTAGACTTCGGATTCAGGGTGAGGGCAGGCAGGTACCCCCTTCAGATCTGAACCAATATCTCATGCATCTGAAGTCAGGGCGAGGATCCGACGTTGGCTCAGTTTCGCGTTTCTGTGCATGACGGCCCCTTCATGAAGGGAGCGGAATCTCGAGGTCATGGAGGTTTTCCACGTTGGGACATGTGGGAAGCCCCCTTCAAGGATCCTCCTGCGGGACAATTGAGACCTGTTGGACAGCTCCAGGACATCCCATATGGAATGACTCCAGAGCACTGTTCGAGGATGGATGCCTGGGAAGTCTGCCTCGCCTTCCAATTGTCTCCTAGCAACAAGACAATTTAGATCTAATGGATCTGCGGGAGCAACCGGGGTGGCTGAGTTGAAATGCACTTTCCAGAGGGTGGGTCCTAATGTGTGTTTGTGTCCATGAGGGCCTTGGAATGGGGAAGTGGCACCGGGATCCTGAAGTATTCTCCTAAGCTTTGGCATAGCTCCCATGCACAAGTTTCCTTGTGGAGACGAGATTTGTTCTGATGGGTGCCTCAGGAAATCCCCTCTGCTGGTTTTGGAATCAAGGCTTTTGAGGAGACATGCCTGTAAACCAAAGCAATGGATCCGATAATGGCCTTGGGTCCTGTCTGGTTCAATCTTCTTGGTATGAGTGGAGGTAGATGAGTGGAGGTAGATGCTCAGCTGGTATCAACAGCCCTTTTTTGTCCCGGGCGACCTACACTATTGGGATGGCCTCAGGGACTTTGGAGGGTTCTCCTAATTTGTACGATTTTTGACAATGGAATGGGCAGAATTCCCATGGATTGGGTGGGGGCAGTCCTAATGTGTGGCTCCAGGGGCCCCAGCCTGGAGGGAGTGTGGCCCAGTTCTTTGAGGACAGAAGACTGAAAACACAAACTCAGCTTAAGTTTGGGGACGTAGGTATGGCACGCCCGATCTACAAACCATGAGAAGAACTCTTCAGGATATGAAGAATGAGCGAGTCTGAGTCGCTTGCTCAGGCTTTTGTCTCTGGATTTTGTTTCAGCGATGGCCGTGGAATGTTGGGGAGGTCTCATGGGCCATGGACGAATCTTCCTCTCTGTGGATTTGGCCCGATCCCAATTGTTTTTCGTCAATCTGTGGGATGGGAGGACTCCTTTCAGGTTTGTTACCTCTGGTGTCCCACCAAAAGAGGAATTCCAAAGCAGAGCACTGGGGAAGAGTGAAGGGACACCCCGAACTATGGTTAAAAATTGGGGCCTAGGGGCATGGCAAGCCCAATATGCTGTCTCTTCATATAGGCCCTGAGAGGCCTTACCTGAGGACTGGGCTCAGGCTGAGGGTCACAATGTGTGTTTGTGACCAATGTGGCCCGCAAGCATGGGCTGGGCCTCATGGGCCACGCTTGTTTCAACTACACTGAACGTTGGACAACATGCCAAGCACAAGGTTTCTTGCCATGGGGAAAGAGTTCTGATTTCTGCATCATTTTCAACCCTGGGCAGTGGTTGGAGATAAGGTCTAGGTTCTGGAGCCTGAAAACCGCAGTTGGGAAGAGATGACGACCTAAGGCCATGGCGGGTCCGATGTGCTCAGTGTGCGGCCAGCTGTCTGGGTGGGACCAGGAGGTCCAGGCTCAGGCTGTGTCAGAAAGGACATTAGTGCCCTGGTCAGCCTATGTATTGGGGGTATAGCCAAGGTCAGTGCAGGTTGATCCTCATTTGGGGTTACTGGGTAGCCCCAGAGGACAATGTTTTTCTTCTGGAGGGCAGGAAGAGTGCTGCATTGTAGTTCTGGATTGCCAAACTGGAGGGCTTGTGGGCCAGTAGTCTGACGACAAAAGTCTGAGAACACAAGCTAGGCTTAGGTTTCTGGGTGAGGCCATGGCAGGCACAATCTACAGACCTGAATCGAGATCTCGTTCATCTGAAGTCAGGGCGAGGATCAGACGATTGCTCAGGTTGGAGTTTCTGTCCCTGTAGGCCCCTTCATGAATGGGGGGGGCATCACGAGGCCATGGGGGTTTTCCCACGATGAGAGTTATGAGAAGCTCCAAACAGCAGATAGTCTTCTGCAGGTCAATTGAGACCGTTGCTTGGCTCCAGGCCAATGATTCTGAGCAGGGTTCTAAGGATGGATGGCTGCGTAGCACACCTCGCATTCCAATTGTCTCCTAGCAACAAGACAGTTTAGATCTCCTGGATCTGTGGGGAGCAACCGAGGACGCTGAGTTGAAATGGACACCCCTGCGGATGGGTCCTAATGTGCTTTTGTGTCTATGGAGACCTTGGAATGAAGCGGTGGCCCTGGGGCCCTAAAGGGTTCTCCTAAACAGAGGCTTTGACACAGCTCCAACGTGCAAGTTTCCCATGTGTAGATGTATTGTTTTCTGATGGGTGAGTCAAAGAACAGCGATATGCTGCTTTTGAAATCCAGGCCTCTGAGGAGAGATGCCTGGAAACCAAAGCAATGGATCTGATTAGTGCCTAGGGGCCTTTTCTTTCCTTTTTACCTCTGGGGACATCTGTCTATGGGTCTGAGTGCAGGTAGGTGCTCAGTTGGGCTCAGATTGTCCCTGGATCAGGGACTTTTGAGGTTTATCCTATTAGGAGGGTTGAGGCCATTGGAATGGGCACACACAATTCCCTTGGAGAGGCCAAGTACAGTCCTCAGGTTTGGCTCCAGGGGCCTGAGCCTGTAGGTTTTGTAGGCCAGGGCTGTTTGGACAGTTGTCTGAAAACACAAACTCGGCTTATGTTTCGGGTCATAGGTATGGCAGGACTGATCTACAGACCATGAGGAGAACTCTTTGGGATTTGAAAGAAGGGCGAGTGTGAGGCTCCTGCTCAAGTTTTTGTCTCTGGATATCGTGTCACTCATGGTCGTGGAATTTCTGGGTGACTTCATGGGAAATGGACGAGTCTTACTCTCTGTTGGTTTGGCCCCGTCCAAAGAGTTTGGGGTCATTCTGTGGGCTGGAAGAAGTCCGTTTTTGTTTTTGTTGTTGTTGTTTTCTTTTTTAACCTCAGGTGTCCCACCAAATGAGGGATTCCAGAGCAGAGCCCCGGGGAGGGGCGACTGGACAATCAGAAATCTGGTTAAAAATTGGGGCCTAGGGACATGTCAAGCCCATTATGACATCTAATGGTCCAGCCACTAAGAGGACTTACTAGAGGAGAGGACTCATGCTGAGGGTCACAATGCGTGTGTATGCCCTCGTCGCACTCAAGAATGGGCGGGGCCTCAGGGTGAATGCTGGATTCTCCTACACTGAACGTTGGAAAACGTGCCAACCACAAGGGTTCTTGCCATGGGTAAGGAGGAGTTCTGATTTCTGCATCACACTCACCCCTGGGCAGTGATTGGAGATAAGGTCTCGGTTCTGAAGCCTGAAAACTGAGGTAGGGAAGAGATGAGACCTAAGGCCATGGCGGGTTTTATGTGCTCAGTGTGCGGTCAGCTTTCTGGGTGTTGGTCAGGAGGTCCGGGCTCAGGTTGTGTTCGACAGTGCATTAGTGCCCAGGTTAGATTATCTAATTTGGGTAAAGTCGAGTGCTGTGTAGGTTTATCCTCATTTAAGGTGCCTGGGCAGCTCATGAGGCACTAATTTTTTTTCTAGAGGGCAGGCAGAGTGCTGCATTGTGGGTCAGGAATTGCCAAACTTGAGGGTTTCGGGGCCAGGAGTGTGAGGACGGAAGTGTGAGAAGACAAGGCAGACTTGGGTTTCAGGGCGAGGGCACGGCAGGTACCCCCTGCAGATCTGAACCAATATCTCATGCATCTGAAGTCAGGGCGAGGATCAGACGTTGGCTCAGGTTGGAGTTTCTGTGCATGACGGCCGCTTCATGAAGGGAGCGGAATCTCGAGGCCATTGAGGTTTTCCCACGTTGGGAGTTGTGGGATGCCCCCTTCAAAGATTCCTTCTGCGGGACAATTGAGACCTGTTGGACAGCTCCAGGACATCCCACATGGAATGACTCCAGAGCACCGTTCGTGGATGGATGCCTGGGAAGCCCGCCTCCCATTCCAATTGTCTCCTAGCAACAAGACAGTTTAGAGTTGATGGCTCTGCCGGAGCAACCAGGGTGGCTGAGTTGAAATGGACTTTCCTGAGGATGGGTCCTAATGTGATTTTGTGTCCATGAGGGCCTTGGAATGGGGCGGTGGCACCGGACCCTGAAGTACTCTCCTAAGCTTTGGACACGGCTCCCATGCACAGGTTTCCTTGTGGAGACGAGATGAGTTCTGATGGGTGCCTCAGGAAAACCCCTATGCTCGTATTGGAATCAGGCTTTTGAGGACACATGCCCGTAACCCAAAGCAATGGATCTTAATATGCCCTAGGGTCCTGTCTGGTTCAATCTTCTTCTCTAGGGACATCCAACTATGGTATGAGTGGAGGTCGATTATCAGCTGGTGTCAGACAGCCCTTGTTTGTTCCGGGCGACCTACACTATTGGGATGACCTCAGGGACTTTGGAGGTTTCTCCTAATTTGTACGATTTTGGACCATGGAATGGGCAGAATTCCCATGGATTGGTAGGCACAGTCCTAATGTGTGGCTCCATTGGCCCAGCCTGGAGGGTGTGTGGCCCAAGACTTTGAGGACAGAAGTCTGAAAACACAAACTCAACTTAGGTTTGGGGACGTAGGTATGGCAGGCCCGATCTACAAACCATGAGAAAAACTCTTCAGGATATGAAGAAAGTGCGAGTCTGAGGCGCTTGCTCAGGCTTTTGTCTCTGGATTTTGTATCAGCGATGGCCGTGGAATGTCGGGGAGGCCTCATGGGCCATGGACGAATCTTCCTCTCTGAGGATTTGGCCCGATTCCCAATTGCTTTTCGTCAATCTGTGGGATGGGAGGACTCCTTTCAGTTTTGTTACCTCAGGTGTCCCACCAAAAGAGGAATTCTAAAGCAAAGCCGTGGGGAAGACTGAAGGGACAACCCGAACTATGGTTAAAAATTGGGGCCTAGGGGCATGGCAAGCCCAATATGCTATCTCTTCATCCAGCCACTGAGTGGCCTTACTTGAGGACTGGGCTCAGCCTGAGGGTCACAATGTGTGTTTGTGACCAATGTGGCCCGGGAGCATGGGCAGGGCCTCATGGGCCTCACTGGTTTCAACTACTCTGAACGTTGGACAGCATGCCAACCACAAGGTTTCTTGCCATGGGGAAAAAGTTCTGATTTCTGCATCACCTTCAACCCTGGTCAGTGATAGGAGATAAGGTCTAGGTTCTGAAACCTGAAAACCGAGGTTGGGAAGAGATGACGACCTAAGGCCATGGCGGCTGGATGTGCTCAGTTTGCGGTCAGCTTTCTGGGAGGGGCCAGGGGGTCCAGGCTCAGGCTGTGTCAGAAAGGACATTAGTGCTCTGGTCAGCCTATGTATTGGGGGTATAGCCAAGGTCGGTGCATGTTGATCCTCATTTGGGGTTACTGGGTAGCCCCAGAGGACAATGTTTTTCTTCTGGAGGGCAGGAAGAGTGCTGCATTGTAGTTCTGGATTGCCAAACTGGAGGGCTTGTGGGCCAGTAGTCTGACGACAAAAGTCTGAGAACACAAGCTAGGCTTCGGTTTCTGGGTGAGGCCATGGCAGGCACAATCTACAGACCTGAATTGAGATCTCGTGCATCTGAAGACAGGGCGAGGATCAGACGATCGCTCAGGTTGGAGTTTCTGTCCCTGATGGCCCCTTCATGAATGGGGGGGCATCACGAGGCCATGGGGGTTTTCCCACGATGGGAGTTGTGAGAAGCTCCAAAGTGCAGAGAGTCTTCTGCAGTACAATAGAGACCTGTTGTTTGGCTCCAGGCCAATAATTCTGAGCAGGGTTCTAAGGATGGATGGCTGGGTAGCCCACCTCGCATTCCTATTGTCTCCTAGCAACAAGAAAGGTTAGATCTCCTGGATCTGTGGGGAGCAACCGAGGACGCTGAGTTGAAATGGACACCCCTGGGGATGGGTCCTAATGTGCTTTTGTGTCTATGGAGACCTTGGAATGAAGCGGAAGCACTAGGGCCCTAAAGGGTTCTCCTAAACAGAGGCTTTGACACAGCTCCAACGTGCAAGTTTCCCATGTGTAGATGAGATGTTTTCTGATGGGTGAGTCAAGGAACAGCGATATGCTGCTTTTGAAATCCAGGCCTCTGAGGAGAGATGCCTGGAAACCAAAGCAATGGATCTCATTAGTGCCTAGTGTCCTGTTCTTTCCTTTTTACCTCTGGGGACATCTGTCTATGGGTCTGAGTGCAGGTAGGTGCTCAGTTGGGCTCAGATTGTCCCTGGATCAGGGACTTTTGAGGTTTATCCTATAAGGAGGGTTGAGGCCATTGGAATGGGCACACACAATTCCCTTGGAGAGGCCAAGTACAGTCCTCAGGTTTGGCTCCAGGGGCCTGAGCCTGTAGGTTGTGTAGGCCAGGGCTGTTTGGACAGTTGTCTGAAAACACAAACTCGGCTTATGTTTCGGTTCATAGGTATGGCAGGACTGATCTACAGACCATGAGGAGAACTCTTTGGGATTTGAAAGAAGGGCGAGTGTGAGGCTCCTGCTCAAGTTTTTGTCTCTGGATATCGTGTCACTCATGGTCGTGGAATTTCTGGGTGACTTCATGGGAAATGGACGAGTCTTACTCTCTGGTGGTTTGGCCCCATCCAAAGAGTTTTGGGTCATTCTCTGGGCTGGAAGAAGTCCGTTTGTTGTTGTTGTTGTTGTTGTTGTTTTCTTTTTTAACCTCAGGTGTCCCACCAAATGAGGGATTCCAGAGCAGAGCCCTGGGGAGGGGCGACTGGACAATCAGAAATCTGGTTAAAAATTGGGGCCTAGGGACATGTCAAGCCCATTATGACATCTAATGGTCCAGCCACTAAGAGGACTTACTAGAGGAGAGGATTCATGCTGAGGGTCACAATGCGTGTGTATGCCCTCGTCGCACTCAAGAATGGGCGGGGCCTCAGGGTGAATGCTGGTTTCTCCTACACTGAACGTTGGACAACGTGCCAACCACAAGGGTTCTTGCCATGGGTAAGGAGGAGTTCTGATTTCTGCATCACACTCATCTCTGGGCAGTGATTGGAGATAAGCTCTCGGTTCTGAAGCCTGAAAACTGAGGTACAGAAGAGAGGATACCTAAGGCCATGGCGGGTTTTATGTGCTCAGTGTGCGGTCAGCTTTCTGGGTGTTGGTCAGGAGGTCCTGCTCAGGTTGTGTTCGACAGTGCATTAGTGCCCAGGTTAGACTATCTAATTTGGGTAAAGTCGAGTGCTGTGTAGGTCTATCCTCATTTAAGGTGCCTTGGCAGCTCATGAGGCACTAATTTTTTTTTTAGAGGGCAGGCAGAGTGCTGCATTGTGGGTCCGGAATTGCCAAACTTGAGGGCTTCGGGGCCAGGAGTGTGAGGACGGAAGTGTGAGAAGACAAGGTAGACTTGGGTTTCAGGGCGAGGGCACGGCAAGTACCCCCTGCAGATCTGAATCAATATCTCATGCATCTGAAGTCAGGGCGAGGATCAGATGTTGGCTCAGGTTGGAGTTTCTGTGCATGACGCCCGCTTCATGAAGGGAGCGGAATCTCGAGGCCATTGAGGTTTTCCCACGTTGGGAGTTGTGGGATGCCCCCTTCAAGGATTCCTTCTGCGGGACAATTGAGACCTGTTGGACAGCTCCAGGACATCCCATATGGAATGACTCCAGAGCACCGTTCGCGGATGGATGCCTGGGAAGCCCGCCTCCCATTCCAATTGTCTCCTAGCAACAAGACAGTTTAGAGTTGATGGCTCTGCCGGAGCAACCAGGGTGGCTGAGTTGAAATGGACTTTCCTGAGGATGGGTCCTAATGTGTTTTTGTGTCCATGAGGGCCTTGGAATGGGGCGGTGGCACCGGGACCCTGAAGTACTCTCCTAAGCTTTGGACATGGCTCCCATGAACAGGTTTCCTTGTGGAGACGAGATGAGTTCTGATGGGTGCCTCAGGAAAACCCATATGCTCGTATTGGAATCAGGCTTTTGAGGACACATGCCTGTAACCCAAAGCAATGGATCCTATTATGGCCTTGGGTCCTGTCTGGTTCAACCATCTTCTCTGGGGACATCCATCTATGGTATGAGTGGAGATCGATTTTCAGCTGGTGTCAGACAGCCCTTGTTTGTTCCGGGCGACCAACACTATTGGGATGGCCTCAGGGACTTTGGAGGTTTCTCCTAATTTGTACGATTATGGACCATGGAATGGGCAGATTTCCCATGGATTGGTAGGCACAGTCCTAATGTGTGGCTCCAGGGGCCCAGCCTGGAGGGTGTGTGGCCCAAGACTTTGAGGACAGAAGTCTGAAAACACAAACTCAACTTAGGTTTGGGGACGTAGGTATGGCAGGCCCGATCTACAAACCATGAGAAAAACTCTTCAGGATATGAAGAAAGTGCGAGTCTGAGGCCCTTGCTCAGGCTTTTGTCTCTGGATTTTGTATAAGCGATGGCCGTGGAATGTCGGGGAGGCCTCATGGACCATGGACGAATCTTCCTCTCTGAGGATTTGGCCCGATTCCCAATTGCTTTTCGTCAATCTGTGGGATGGGAGGACTACTTTCAGTTTTGTTACCTCAGGTGTCCCACCAAAGGAGGAATTCCAAAGCAAATCCGTGGGGAAGACTGAAGGGACAACCCGAACTATGGTTAAAAATTGGGGCCTAGGGGCATGGCAAGCCCAATATGCTATCTCTTCATCCAGCCACTGAGTGGCCTTACTTGAGGACTGGGCTCAGCCTGAGGGTCACAATGTGTGTTTGTGACCAATGTGGCCCGTGAGCATGGGCGGGGCCTCATGGGCCTCACTGGTTTCAACTACTCTGAACGTTGGACAGCATGCCAACCACAAGGTTTCTTGCCATGGGGAAGGAGTTCTGATTTCTGTATCACCTTCAACACTGGTCAGTGATAGGAGATAAGGTCTAGGTTCTGAAACCTGAAAACCGAGGTTGGGAAGAAATGACGACCTAAGGCCATGGCGGCTCGATGTGCTCAGTGTGCGGCCAGCTGTCTGGGAGGGGCCAGGGGTCCAGGCTCAGGCTGTGTCAGAAAGGACATTAGTGCCCTGGTCAGCCTATGTATTGGGGGTACAGCCAAGGTCGGTGCAGGTTGATCCTCATTTGGGGTTACTGGGTAGCCCCAGAGGACAATGTTTTTCTTCTGGAGGGCAGGAAGAGTGCTGCATTGTAGTTCTGGATTGCCAAACTGGAGGGCTTGTGGGCCAGTAGTCTGACGACAAAAGTCTGAGAACACAAGCTAGGCTTAGGTTTCTGGGTGAGGCCATGGCAGGCACAATCTACAGACCTGAATTGAGATCTCGTGCATCTGAAGACAGGGCGAGGATCAGACGATCGCTCAGGTTGGAGTTTCTGTCCCTGATGGCCCCTTCATGAATGGGGGGGCATCACGAGGCCATGGGGGTTTTCCCACGATGAGAGTTGTGAGAAGCTCCAAAGTGCAGAGAGTCTTCTGCAGAACAATTGAGACCTGTTGTTTGGCTCCAGGCCAATGATTCTGAGCAGGGTTCTAAGGATGGATGGCTGGGTAGCCCACCTCGCATTCCAATTGTCTCCTAGCAACAAGACAGGTTAGATCTCCTGGATCTGTGGGGAGCAACCGAGGACGCTGAGTTGAAATGGACCCACCCCTGGGGATGGGTCCTAATGTGCTTTTGTGTCTATGGAGACCTTGGAATGAAGCGGTGGCACTGGGGCCCTAAAGGGTTCTCCTAAACAGAGGCTTTGACACAGCTCCAACGTGCAAGTTTCCCATGTGTAGATGAGATGTTTTCCGATGGGTGAGTCAAGAAACAGCTATATGCTGCTTTTGAAATCCAGGCCTCTGAGGAGAGATGCCTGGAAACCAAAGCAATGGATCTGATTAGTGCCTAGGGTCCTGTTCTTTCCTTTTTACCTCTGGGGACATCTGTCTATGGGTCTTAGTGCAGGTAGGTGCTCAGTTGGGCTCAGATTGTCCCTGGATCAGGGGCTTTTGAGGTTTATCCTATTAGGATGTTTGAGGCCATTGTAATGGGGACACACAATTCCCTTGGAGAGGCCAAGTACAGTCCTCAGGTTTGGCTCCAGGGGCCTGAGCCTGTAGGTTTTGTAGGCCAGGGCTGTTTGGACAGTTGTCTGAAAACACAAACTCGGCTTATGTTTCAAGTCATAGGTATGGCAGGACTGATCTACAGACCATGAGGAGAACTCTTCGGGATTTGAAAGAAGGGCGAGTGTGAGGCTCCTGCTCAAGTTTTTGTCTCTGGATATCGTGTCACTCATGGTCCTGGAATTTCTGGGTGACTTCATGGGAAATGGACGAGTCTTTCTCTCTGGTGGTTGGGCCCCGTCCAAAGAGTTTGGGGTCATTCTGTGGGCTGGAAGAAGTCCGTTTGTTGTTGTTGTTGTTGTTGTTGTTTTCTTTTTTAACCTCAGGTGTCCCACCAAATGAGGGATTCCAGAGCAGAGCCCTGGGGAGGGGCGACTGGACAATCAGAAATCTGGTTAAAAATTGGGGCCTAGGGACATGTCAAGCCCATTATGACATCTAATGGTCCAGCCACTAAGAGGACTTACTAGAGGAGAGGACTCATGCTGAGGGTCACAATTCTTGCGTATGCCCTCGTCGCAATCAAGAATGGGCGGGGCCTCAGGGTGAATGCTGGTTTCTTTTACACTGAACGTTGGACAACGTGCCAACCACAAGGGTTCTTGCCATGGGTAAGGAGGAGTTCTGATTTCTGCATCACACTCACCCCTGGGCAGTGATTGGAGATAAGGTCTCGGTTCTGAAGCCTGAAAATTGAGGTACAGTAGAGAGGATACCAAAGGCCATGGCGGGTTTTATGTGCTCAGTGTGCGGTCAGCTTTCTGGGTGTTGGTCAGGAGGTCCGGGCTCAGGTTGTGTTCGACAGTGCATTAGTGCCCAGGTTAGACTATATAATTTGGGTAAAGTCGAGTGCTGTGTAGGTTGATCCTCATTTAAGGTGCCTGGGCAGCTCATGAGGCACTAATTTTTTTTCTAGAGGGCAGGCAGAGTACTGCATTGTGGGTCCGGAATTGCCAAACTTGAGGGCTTCGGGGCCAGGAGTGTGAGGACGGAAGTGTGAGAAGACAAGGTAGACTTGGGTTTCAGGGCGAGGGCACGGCAGGTACCCCCTGCAGATCTGAACCAATATCTCATGCATCTGAAGTCAGGGCGAGGATCAGACGTTGGCTCAGGTTGGAGTTTCTGTGCATGACGGCCGCTTCATGAAGGGAGCGGAATCTCGAGGCCATTGAGGTTTTCCCACGTTGGGAGTTGTGGGATGCCCCCTTCAAGGATTCCTTCTGCGGGACAATTGAGACCTGTTGGGCAGCTCCAGGACATCCCATATGGAATGACTCCAGAGCACCGTTCGCGGATGGATGCCTGGGAAGCCCGCCTCCCATTCCAATTGTCTCCTAGCAACAAGACATTTTAGAGTTGATGGCTCTGCCGGAGCAACCAGGGTCGCTGAGTTGAAATGGACTTTCCTGAGGATGGGTCCTAATGTGTTTTTGTGTCCATGAGGGCGTTGGAATGGGGCGGTGGCACCGGGATCCTGAAGTACTCTCCTAAGCTTTGGACATGGCTCCCATGAACAGGTTTCCTTGTGGAGACGAGATGAGTTCTGATGGGTGCCTCAGGAAAACCCCTATGCTCGTATTGGAATCAGGCTTTTGAGGACACATGCCCGTAACCCAAAGCAATGGATCTTAATATGGCCTAGGGTCCTGTCTGGTTCAATATTCCTCTCTAGGGACATCCAACTATGGTATGAGTGGAGGTCGATTATCAGCTGGTGTCAGTCAGCCCTTGTTTGTTCCGGGCTACCTTCTCTATTGGGATGACCTCAGGGACTTTGGAGGTTTCTCCTCATTTGTACGATTTTGGACCATGGAATGGGCAGAATTCCCATGGATTGGTAGGCACAGTCCTAATGTGTGGCTCCAGGTGCCCCAGCCTGGAGGGTTTGTGTCCCAGGAATTTGAGGACAGAAGTCTGAAAACACAAACACAGCTTAGGTTTGGGGACGTAGGTATGGCAGGCCCGATCTACAAACCATGAGAAGAACTCTTCAGGATATGAAGAAAGTGCGAGTCTGAGGCGCTTGCTCAGGTTTTTGTCTCTGGATTTTCTATCAGCGATGGTAGAATCTACAGACCTGAATCGACTTCTCTTGCATCTGAAGTCAAGGCGAGGATCAGTCGATCGCTCAAGTTGGTGTTTCTGTCCCTGATGGCCCCTTCACGAAGGGGGGGCATCAAGAGGCCATGGGGGTTTTCCCACGATGGGATTTGTGAGAAGCTCCAAACTGCAAAGTGACTTCTGCAGGACAATTGATTCCTATTGATTGGCTCCAGGCCAATGATTCTGAGCAGGGTTTTAAGGATGCATGGCTGGGTAGCCCACCTCGCATTCCAATTGTCTCCTAGAAACAAGACAGGTTAGATATGCTGGATCTGGGGGAGCAACCGAGGAGGCTTAGTTGAAATGGACTCTCCTATGGATGGGTCCTAATGTGCTTTTGTGTCTCTGGAGACCTTGGAATGAAGCGGTGGCACTGGGGCCCTGAAGGGTTCTCCTAAACAGCGGCTTTGACACAGCTCCAACGTGCAAGTTTCCCATGTGTAGATGAGATGTTTTCTGATGGGTGAGTCATGAAACAGCCATATGCTGGTTTTTAAATCCAGGCCTCTGAGGAGAGATGCCTAGAAACCAAAGCAATGGATATGATTAGTGCCTAGGGCCTGTTCTTTCCTTTTTACCTCTGGGGACATCTGTCTATGGGTCTGAGTACAGGTAGGTGCTCAGATGGGCTCAGATTGCCCGTTTTACCTGGGAAGCCACCACTAATGAGATGGATCAGGGACTTTGGAGGTTTATCCTATTAGAAGGGATGTGGCCATTGGAATGGGCACACACAATTCCCTTGGAGAGGGCAAGTACAGTCCTCAGGTTTGGCTCCAGGGGCCTGAGCCTGTAGGTTGTGTAGGCCAGGTCTGTCGCTCTCGACTTGCAAGAACGACCCGCAGACGAGGTGGGTGGCAAACTTCTTTATTCAATCTTATCCCCGGGACCCCGTACACCGATTATAGCCCCAAGTTATAGAACACAGTGGATAGAAAGCAACCAATCACCACATAACACAACTACTATAACATCCAATCAGAAGGGATACAGATGACTTCAATCCAGATCATGCGGGGAGCTCGTGCCTACTGACGTGAGCCCCTGAAACTTATTGTTCACTCTGTTTTTGTGCCGTTCCCATGGTCCCTGGTTAATCTTATACTAGTCCCGATACTTCAGTACAGGTTGTGCGTTGCCTGGAGCGCTCCCACATAAACATTCACCTGCCCTTCTCCTCAAGCCTCGCCTAGTACGTGACTCCCAGCTTCTGCTGCATGGCTCTCCACAGCTCCCCCTTTTTTATTTATTACATGGCAGGGATCGTGCCTGTCTTAGGTTGCCAATCCTCAACACACATGCTTACCCGTCATCGGGTACTCCCCTTCACCGAGGAGCCCCTGTCTTAGGTTGCTATGGTGAGGGACCAGTCTTACCCGTCTTTGGCTACCGACCCAGCATACAGAGCCATATTCAGGGGGAGGCATCCTTTTAGGCAGCAAAGCCAGTTTTGAGACGCTTGAGGCAGCAGGGTACTAGCTATGGTGGGAGCAACCCATAATCAAGGTTGCCGTGTAGTTTTGTCACGAGCAGCTCGTTGCTGATTCCGCACAATGGCTCACACTTTATATAATTCTGCAAGCATGAATTTCACCACACAGGGAAAGAGGCACATTAATAAAAGCATAAGTATTAACACTCCTATAATAGAGCCTATAGCATACCAAGTACGTGATAGCAAAGGAATATGAGAAAATAGCGAATTTACAAAATTGTCAGCAAGCTGAGCCACGGGCAGCTTGGCATGCGGAGCTTCTGCAATATTCAAAATCTCTTGATGTAACTGCAGCAAGTCAAGGGACACATTAGAGTTAGACCATGCCCCTTCAAGGTGGTACAACACTCGACCCCAGGAAGTTTCTGTGACATTATAGCGCTTGGGGGTGACACAGATCCAGTGGTAGTCACTATGGCATTGGATCCTAGTTCGCAATTTCAAACTTTGAAGTTCGTCCCCCAGAAACTTCACAGCATCATATAAGGCATTTAGTCTGGTTTCAACCCTTTTGTCTATATCCTCTTGTGTTCCCAAGGCCAGAGAAGTATTATGTGCCAGATGATCTACAGTATCTGCAGCTTGCACTGCTTGAGTTAAAGAAATAGATGCAGTAACAGTTGTAGCAATTATTGTTATAAGAGAAACTATACCTAAGATCAACAATCCTAATTCTCGTCTAGGCCGACTAAGGGCATTCTGTACCCGATCCCACAATTCTAACCCAGGGTTAGAGTACCATGGCTTAGATATATTAACAGGAAGCATGATAAAGGGGGGTTGTCGAACTACTAATACACCATCATCTACCGAGACACCCTGAATGCAGTTAGTTAAAGTACAATTCGGACAGAGCAGGTGATATGTAGCTTTATCTTTTTTAATGGTGAGATCCTCTACTAGCAGCATAAAAGGTCTAGGCACACACGCTTGAGGGTATCTATCCTCTAGATCTTGGGCTTCCTTGTTCCAACGGGTTGCATTTCCAAAAGCGGCTAAAAGCTTCCATATTTCCGTTTGTACTGGATACCCTCTTGGCGGAGCAAGTATAGGAGGTACCTTTGGCTTAAAAGCCTGGGTAGGTGCCCTAGATCCCCAATCTAAAAGTGTAAATCCCTCCTCAAGGGTGTAAGCAGTGGCCTTCTTTTCCACACATAACCTCCAGGGAACGTCTATTCCTTTAGATATTCCCAACTGAGCTGCACATAATGGGATATCCCGGGGAATCTTACCTATTGATGTTGCATGGCCAGCAGTTACCCCTGCTATAGTCACATCATCATAATAAACTAGTGTAAACACCCACAAGCAATGTGATCGTCTACCATTCATGGAGAAGCACATAGGATACATGTCAGAATAGCCCTTATAAGAAATATTCGCCTGTTGCGGCTGTATATGTACTGAGGAAGGGGATCCTAGTAAAACAGTATCATTAACATAGACAGGGACAGAACTCATTTCCCAACTTACAGGTTGCAGTAAAGGCGGATCAGGAACGTATGCCCAGTATACAGAGCCTTGAACCGTTAACACTTGCATACAAATGAACAGTAATGACAGGTACAAGTCCAAAAGAGAAAATTGCGCTTTAGACTGAGTCATTTGAGGAAGGAGTCGAAGCTTGGTGATCTTCTGCCTCGGCGGCAGTTGGGTCGGTTCCAGGTCCCCGGGGGCAGGCTGCAGGATGATCATCATCACTGTCATCCGCAGTAGCAGCATCTTCCACAGGTTCCACGGCCACCAGCCTGGTGAGACGTTCCGGCACCCAGAGCGGGACAGGCGCATCCTGTGGAAAAACACAAAGGGAACCTCGGTGCCACCGGAGCACCGGGTCAGGGCCCTTCCATGAACCAGTAAGGACATCCTTCCACTTCACCATAGATTGTTGCGTTTTCTGTTGGCCCCAATGGCGCTCTGCGGCTGAAACGCCGTCTTTGTCAAGTGTGAGAAAATTTAAAATAAAAGTGGTCAAGTTGGTAAGGTCTGTAGGCGTGTGATGCTCCTCTCCAATTCCCCCTTTTTGTATTTTTTGCAAGGTAGTTTTAAAGGTCAGGTGAGTGCGCTCTATGACACCCTGGCCTCGAGGGTTATAAGGAATGCCTGTAACATGGTGAATATCATAACAGGCTAGAAAGTTTGAAAAGCTTTTAGAAGTATAAGCAGGAGCATTGTCTGTCTTTAATTGTTTAGGCACTCCCCAGCAGGCAAAGCTGCGCAGGCAATGAGATATCACGTTTTTAACATTTTCTCCTCGCAGGGGGGTTGCGCTAACGACCCCTGAGCAGGTATCCACACTCACATGAACGCATTTTTGTTGCCCAAAAGAAGGTATATGTGTTACATCCATTTGCCACAGATGGTTGGGCAATAGTCCCTTAGGATTTACCCCGAAGGAGGGCATGGGCAAGTGTACCACACAATTGCCACAAGACTTTACGATATCTCGTGCGTCAGCTCTGGAGATATGAAAGCGTGCCTTTAATGTTTGGGCATTCACATGCCATTTATCATGATATCTTTTAGCATCTTCTAGAGCATTACAAACATAAAAGCGCGCAGCTGAATCAGCCATTCGGTTTCCCTCAGCCATAGGTCCTGGAAGGTCTGAATGTGCTCTAAGATGTCCAATATAAAAAGGGGCACCACGGGAGAGTATAAGGTGTTGCAATTCAGCCAGCAGGGAGGAAATTTCTGACTGGCTGGCTGAAATAATAGCAGTTTCTATAGACCTGGTGGCTGCAACTGCATATTTGCTATCTGAGATAATATTAAAGGGTTGATTTAGAAACCTTTGTAAAACACACATAATCACCAACAATTCTGTTCTCTGGGCTGAAGTCGAGGGCACAACAACAGGAATTATTTTTCCTTCCACCACATAAGCGCCAGTTCCTGCTTTACTGCCATCTGTAAATACTGTGAGGGCCCCGATTAATGGCTCCAATCGACAGGATTTAGGCCAAATAAGGGGTGTATTTTTATAAAACTCAATGAGAGGGTGTGAGGGATAATGATTATTAAATATAACAGGATAAGCAACTGTCAGGATGGCCCAATCGTCATTTTCATGCGTTAAAATGCTTATTTGGGTTTTATCATAAGGGATTATGCAAACATCGGGCAGTTTCCCTAGGACCTGTATGCTGGCTTTAAAGGCTTTATTTGCCACTGTAGCTACAGCTGTAGCATACGGGGTGATGACACGGCTAAGATTATGGGGTAGTTAAATCCATAGTAGGGGTCCTCCTTGCCATAAGGCCCCCGTGGGTGATCCAGGGGATGGAATAATTATGACACTTATAGGCTTTTCCGGGTCACATCTATCTGCTGCTGTTAAAGCTAGCCTGCTTTCAACTAACTGTAATGATTCAATAGCAGCTGGAGTGAGTACTCTTGGGGAGTCTAATGCAGGGTCCCCAGGCAGAATATCGAATAAAGGTTTCAGCTCTGCAGTAGTAATTTTTATGTATGGTCGAATCCAGTTAATGTCCCCTAAAAGTTTTTGGAAATCATTCAATGTATGCAAGTGATCTCTACGGATTTGAATTAGCTGAGGCTTTACTGACGTTTTAGAGAGCTGCATACCAAGGTAATTTTGTAGGCCGCCTGCTTGGATTTTTTCAGGGGATATAGTTAGACCCCATTTTGCTAACTGTTCCTGTAGGAAGGTTAGAGCTGAAGGAAGAGACCTCTCATTTGGCCCACAAATCAAGATATCATCCATATAATGATAACAAAGCAGGTCTGGAAATGCTTTTCGGAAAGGCTCTAGTGCTTGGCTTACATACAACTGACACAAGGTGGGGCTATTGGCCATCCCCTGAGGAAGTACTTTCCATTCATACCTTTGATCTAGCTCAGCATGATTAATTGATGGCAGAGTAAATGCAAAGCGCTCTATATCTGCAGGGTGTAGTGGAATGGAAAAGAAACAGTCTTTGATGTCAATTACAATAGAAGGCCAGTTTCTTGGCAACGCCGTCACGACTGGGAGCCCTAACTGAATGGGTCCCATGACCTGCATTTGATCATTAATCTGTCGTAGGTCATGTAGCAATCGCCAGTTGCCTGATTTCTTTCTTATTACAAATATGGGTGTATTCCATGGGGATGTGGATTTTTGAATATGCCCTGCTTTGAGTTGTTCTTGAACTAGCTCTTTTGCCGCTAGTAATTTTTCTTTTGTTAAAGGCCACTGAGGCACCCAGCGCGGCTCTGGTGTTTTCCAAGTTATGCGAATTGCCTCAGTGGCCGCTAGGAAAAAACCTGACCCCCCATAGAAGGCGGATTGGGATCTCCCTGGCCCTTGGTCCCAAGCCCTTGGCCAGGCTTATATTCCATGTTTCTCATCATGCTTTGGGAGGCCTCACTGTATAACTTTTCTGTAGTAAGTTTGATATTCATTTGCTCCAGCACATCGCGCCCCCACAAAGAAACAGGGGTGGAACAGACATATGGTTGGAAAATGCCTTTATGTCCTTCCTCATCCTCCCAGTCCAAAGATGCAGCACTAATATCAGGACTGGTAGCTATCCCTAGTCCCCGGAGGGTCTGGCTGGCTTTAACTAGAGCCCAGGCTTTAGGCCAATCTAGACAATTTATAATGCTTTTGTCTGCTCCTGTATCTAGGAGTCCCCAGAATAGTTTACCTCTAATCTTTAATTTAAGCATAGGTCTCTCTTTCATGCTCATAGTAAGGCATGCGAGGGAGGATCCCGTGGATCCGAAACCTCCTTTTCTAGTCTGGCCTGTAGAGGGATATTTTTCATGATTACTAGGCAAAATCAAAAGCTGTGCAATTCTGTCCCCTGGATTTATAATATTAATTCCCTTAGGAGATGATATCAGAATTTTAACTTCCCCTTCAAAATCAGGATCAATCACTCCCGGATGGACCTGAAGCCCTCGTAAAGTACAAGAACTTCTGCCAAGAAGGAGTCCCACCGTTCCTTTTGGAGGCCCTCCAGACAGGTCAGATGGCACAGCCTGCACCCCCATCTCAGGTGTTAAGACCATTCGGGTGGTGGCACAGACGTCAAGTCCGGCGGAGCCTGTTGTGGCTCCCCGGGGCCCTGCAGGAATTGACTCCCCTGATCGGTGGGTGGGTACAGCCATCGTGGCTTGACTGGCAGGGACATCGCCACCCCGTACATTTGATTCGGGCCCCGGGGGCTGGGGCCCTGCCCCTCGTTTTTTGGACTCCCCCAATTATTAGGTGGTAATGGATTTCCTTGTATATCCGCCACAGATCGGCATTCTTGTGCCCAATGATTTCCTTTTCTACATCGTGGACACAGTTGAGGTTTTTTCCTTGCCGGCTTATTCGGGGAGGCTTTTCCAAATGGAACTCATCTTTGGGGGCAGTCTCTTTTTAGATGGCCCTCCTGTCTGCACTGGAAACATTTCCGGGGGTGGGCTCCTTGCTGTCCTTGCATAGCCTGAGCAAAGGCTGCAGCCATAACCTGCCCCTGAATTACTGGCCCTGTAATGTCTCTGCAGACCTTGATATAGGCAGAAAGATCTTTAGCCCTCCATGGCCTAATGGCTTCACGGCACCATTTATTAGCATTTTCATAGGCTAATTGTTTAATTAAAGGCATAGCAGAGTCAGTATCTCCAAACATCCTGCCCGCAACCTGCATCAGCCTGTCCACAAAATCAGCATAGGGCTCAATTGGCCCCTGTACTACTCTAGACAGTTGTCCTTGCAAATCATTTACACCCCTCAATGTTTTCCAGGCCCTAACGGCCGCTGTAGCAATCTGTTGAAATACGGCAGGGGGGTAGGTGGCCTGTACCTGAGCCTCGAGATATGGTCCAGTGCCTGTCAGCATTTCTGAGTTCCACTGGGGATTTCCCGTAGCTGCATTTCTCCGCGCTGTATCCTGGCAATTATCCTGATTTTGAATTTTCCATTCCAGATATTGCCCTCCGCTCAAAACTGCTCTAGCTAAATTGCTCCAATCCTCAGGAGTGAGGGTGAGCGCTCCCAGCGATTCCACAAGGGAGACAGTAAAGGCTGCCCGGGGTCCGTAGGCACTAAGTGCTTCCTTAAGTTGTTTCACCAGTTTAAAATCTAGCAGCTGATGATATCTCTGCTGATTTTGATCTTCCAGTACTGGGAAAAACCCTTTTCCTGGACCTAAGACCTCTCTCCAGTTTGCCGCGGTGCAGTCTGAGCAATGGCAGACTTTTGCACAGCCTGACCGATATGGTGGGGGCCATTCATAAGGTGGCGCCTTGGGGCTGGAATGAGGAGTCGGCGCACGGTCTATTTCTGCTTCTGGTTGTTTCACAGCTATGGGTTTTGCCTCTGTTGGTAAGCCTAAAGCCTCTGGATTCTTTTTCTCCTTACCCCCTTTTTGATTTTGAGTTAGTTCATCTGGAAGTCCCTCTGAACTCTCACTATCCGCCTCAGAGCCCTGGGAGGAGCCCTTATAGGATTCCTCCTTTAATTGTTCTAATATTTCCCCTCCTTGCTGAATCACCTGTTTTAGCCGCTCCCGAGATGACTACAAACATACTTTCACAAGGGACCACACAGCAAGAGTGCCGGCGTTCACGGTGGGGTTCTGCCTTAAATCCTCTCCTAGATGTTCCCACTGAGGCACATTCAGAAGTCCCTCCTCTATAAACCAAGGGGCGATTTCTCCTACTTCCTTTAAAAAGGCACGATCTGTTTTTGATTTTAAAGGCGTGCCATTTGCTTTGAGAATGTCCTTTAAAAGACCTTGCATCCTATATCTAGTAAGCTCGTTTCCCAATCTGGAAATCTTTTGCTATCCAGGTCTCCGTGAACTTTTAAAACTACAGCTATACTCGTCCAGAGACCTGTCCTGTCCGTAGACAGAGATGGTGGCCAACTTCCCCTTTTGTTGCTCTTACCCCAATCCTCGTTCTGCGCTCGGCGTCGGGTCCCGGGTTTTCGGCACCAGATGTCGCTCTCGACCCGCAAGAACGACCCACAGTCGAGGTGGGTGGCAAACTTCTTTATTCAATCTTCAGCCGCAGGACCCCGTACACCGATTATAGCCCCAAGTTATAGTACACAGTGGATAGAAAGCAACCAATCACCACATAACACAACTACTATAACATCCAATCAGAAGGGATACAGATAACTTCAATCCAGATCATGCGGGGAGCTCGTGCCTACTGACGTGAGCCCCCGAAACTTATTGTTCACTCTTTTTTTGTGCCGTTCCCATGGTCCCTGGTTAATCTTATACTAGTCCCGATACTTCAGTACAGGTTGTGCGTTGCCTGGAGCGCTCCCACATAAACATTCACCTGCCCTTCTCCTCAAGCCTCGCCTAGTACGTGACTCCCAGCTTCTGCTGCATGGCTCTCCTCAAGGTCTGTTTGGACAGTTGTCTGAAAACACAAACTTGGCTTATGTTTCAGGTCATAGGTATGGCAGGACTTATCTACAGACCATGAGGAGAACTTTTCGGGATTTGAGAAAAGGGCGAGTGTGAGGCTCTTGCTCAAGTTTTTGTCTCTGGATATCGTGTCACTCATTGTCGTGAAATATCTGGGTGACTTCATGGGAAATGGACGAGTCTTACTCCCTGGTGGTTTGGCCCAGTCCAAAGCGTTTAGGGTCACTCTGTGGGATGGAAGAAGTCCGGTTTTTTTTTTTATGTTGTTTTCTTTTTAACCTCAGGGGTCCCACCAAATGAGGGATTCCAGAGTAGAGCCTTGGGGGGGGTGACTGGACAATCAGAAATCTGGTTAAAAATTGGCGCCTAGGGACATATCAAGCCCATTATGACATCTAATGGTCCAGTCACTGAGAGGACTTTCTAGAGGACAGGACTCATGAGGGTCACAATGCGTGTTTATGCGCTTGTCGAACTCAAGAATGGGCGGGGCCTCAGGGTGAATGCTGGTTTCTCCTACACTGAACGTTGGACGACGTGCCAACCACAAGGTTTCTTACCATGGGTAAGGAGGTGTTCTGATTTCTGCATCACACTCACCCCTGGGCAGTGATTGGAGATAATGTCTCGGTTCTGAGGCCTGAAAACTGAGGTAGGGAAGAGAGGATACCTAAGGCCATGGCGGGTTTTATGTGCTCAGTGTGCGGTCTGCTTTCCGGGTTTGGTCAGGAGGTCCGGGCTCAGGTTGTGTCCGACAGTGCATTAGTGCCCAGGTTAGACTATATAATTTGGGTGAAGTCGAGTGCTGTGGAGGTTTATCCTCATTGAAGGTGCCTGGGCAGCTCATGAGGCAACAATTTTTTTCTAGAGGGCAGGCAGAGTGCTGCATTGTGGGTCCGGAATTGCCAAACTTGAGGGCTTCGGGGCCAGGAGTGTGAGGACGGAAGTCTGAAAGACAAACTAGACTTTGGTTTCAGGGCGAGGGCTACGGCAGGTACCCCCTACAGATCTGAACCAATACTCATGCATCTGAAGTCAGGGCGAGGATCAGACGTTGGCTCAGGTTGGAGTTTCCGTGCATGACGGCCACTTCATGAAGGGAGCGGAATCTCAAGGCCATTGAGGTTTTCCCACGTTGGGAGTTGTGGGATGCACCCTTTAAGGATTCCTTCTGCGCAACAATTGAGACCTGTTGGACAGCTCCAGGACATCCCATATGGAATGACTCCAGAACACCGTTCGAGGATGGATGCCTGGGAAGCCCGCCTCGCATTCCAATTGTCTCCTAGCAACAAGACAGTTTAGATCTGATGGCTCTGCGGGAGCAACCGGGGTGGCTGAGTTGAAATGGACTTTCCTGAGGATGGGTCCTAATGTGTTTTTGTGCCCATGAGGGCCTTGGAATGGGGTGGTGGCACCGGGACCCTGAAGAACCCTATGCTTTGGACATGGCTCCCATGCACAGGTTTCCTTTTGGAGACGAGATGAGTTCTGCTGGGTGCCTCAGCAAAACCCCTATGCTCGTATTGGATTCAGGCTTTTGAGGAGACATGCCTGTAAACCAAGGCAATGGATTCTATTATGGCCTAGGGTCCTGTCTGGTTCAATCTTCTCCTCTGGGGACATCCATTTATGGTATGAGTGGAGGTAGATTATCATCTGGTGTCAGACAGCCCTTGTTTGTTCCGGGCGACCTACACTATTGGGATGGCCTCAGGGACTTTGGAGGTTTCTCCTAATTTATACGATTTTGGACAATGGAATGGGCAGAATTCCCATGGATTGGTAGGCACAGTCCTAATGTGTGGCTCCAGGGGCCCCAGCCTGGAGGGTGTGGGGCACAGGACTTTGAGGACAGAAGTCTGAAAACACAAACTCAGCTTACGTTTGGGGACGTAGGTATGGCAGGCCCGATCTACAAACCATGAGAAGAACTCTTCAGGATATGAAGAAAGTGCGAGTCTGAGGCGCTTGCTCAGGTTTTTGTATCTGGATTTTGTATCAGCGATGGCACAATCTACAGACCTGTATCGAGATCTCGTGCATCTGAAGTCAGGGCGAGGATCAGACTACCGCTTAAGTTGGTGTTTCTGTCCCTAATGGCCCCTTCACGAAAGGGCGGCATCACGAGGCCATGGGGGTTTTCCCAAGATGGGATTTGTGAGAAGCTCCAAACTGCAAAGTGTCTTCTGCAGGACAATTGAGACCTGTTGTTTGGCTCCAGGCCAATGATTCTGAGCAGGGTTCTAAGGATGCATGGCTGGCTAGCCCACCTCGCATTCCAATTGTCTCCTAGAAACAAGACAGGTTAGATCTGCTGGATCTGGGGGAGCAACCGAGGATGCTGAGTTGAAATGGACACCCCTGGGGATGGGTCCTAATGTGCTTTTGTGTCTATGGAGACCTTGGAATGAAGCGGTGGCACTGGGGCCCTGAAGGGTTCTCCTAAACAGAGGCTTTGACACAGCTCCAACGTGCAAGTTTCCCATGTGTAGATGAGATGTTTTCTGATGGGTGAGTAAAGAAACAGCCATATGCTGGTTTTGAATTCCAGGCCTCTGAGGAGAGATGCCTGGAAACCAAAGCAATGGATATGATTAGTGCCTAGGGGCCTGTTCTTTCCTTTTTACCTCTGGGGACATCTGTCTATGGGTCTGAGTACAGGTAGTTGCTCAGATGGGCTCAGATTGCCCCTGTTTTACCTGGGAAGCCACCACTAATGAGATGGATCAGCGACTTTGGAGGTTTATCCTATTAGAAGGGATGTGGCCATTGGAATGGGCACACACAATTCCCTTGGAGAGGGCAAGTACAGTCCTCAGGTTTTGCTCCAGGGGCCTGAGCCTGCAGGTTGTGTAGGCCAGGGCTGTTTGGACAGTTTTCTGAAAACACAAACTTGGCTTATGTTTCAGGTCATATGTATGGCAGGACTTATCTACAGACCATGAGGAGAACTTTTCGGGATTTGAGAAAAGGGCGAGTGTGAGGCTCTTGCTCAAGTTTTTGTCTCTGGATATCGTGTTACTCATGGTCGTGAAATTTCTGGGTGACTTCATGGGAAATGGACGAGTCTTACTCCCTGGTGGTTTGGCCCAGTCCAAAGCGTTTGGGGTCATTCTGTGGGATGGAAGAAGTCCGTTTTTGTTTTTTTTTTTGATGTTGTTTTCTTTTTAACCTCAGGTGTCCCACCAAATGAGGGATTACAGAGTAGAGCCCTGGGGGGTGGTGAATGGACAGTCAGAAATCTGGTTAAAAATTGGGGCCTAGGGGCATATCAAGCCCATTATGACATCTAATGGTCCAGTAACTGAGAGGACTTACTAGAGTACAGGACTCATGCTGAGGGTCACAATGGGTGTGTATGCCCTTGTCGCACTCAAGAATGGGCGAGGCCTCAGGGTGAATGCTGGTTTCTCCTACACTGAACATTGGACGACGTGCCAACCACAAGTTTTCTTACTATGGGTAAGGAGGTGTTCTGATTTCTGCATCACACTCACCCCTGGGCAGTGATTGGAGATAATGTCTCGGTTCTGAGACCTGAAAACTGAGGTAGGGAAGAGATGATGACCTAAAGCCATGGCGGGTCTTATGTGCTCAGTGTGCGGTCTGCTTTCCGGGTGTTGGTCAGGAGGTCCGGGCTCAGGTTGTGTCCGACAGTGCATTAGTGCCCAGGTTAGACTATATAATTTGGGTGAAGTCGACTGCTGTGGAGGTTTATCCTCATTGAAGGTGCCTGGGCAGCTCATGAGGCAATAATTTTTTTCTAGAGGGCAGGCAGAGTGCTGCATTGTGGGTAAGGAATTGCCAAACTTGAGGGCTTCAGGGCCAGGAGTGTGAGGACGGAAGTCTGAGAAGACAAGCTAGACTTGGGTTTCAGGGCGAGGGCACGGCAGGTACCCCCTGCAGATCTAAACCAATACTCATGCATCTGAAGTCAGGGCAAGGATCAGACGTTGGCTCAGGTTGGAGTTTCCGTGCATGACGGCCGTTCATGAAGGGAGCGGAATCTCGAGGCCATTGAGGTTTTCCCACGTTGGGAGTTGTGGGATGCCCTCTTCAAGGATTCCTTCTGCTGGACAATTGAGACCAGTTGGACAGCTCCAGGACATCCCATATGGAATGACTCCAGAGCACCGTTCGAAAATGGAGCCTGGGAAGCCAGCCTCGCATTCCAATTGTCTCCTAGCAACAAGACAGTTTATATCTGATGGCTCTGCGGGAGCAACCGGGGTGGCTGAGTTGAAATGGACTTTCCTGAGGATGGGTCCTAATGTGTTTTTGTGTCCATGAGGGCCTTGGAATGGGGCGGTGGCACCGGGACCCTGAAGAACTCTCCTATGCTTTGGACATGGCTCCCATGCACAGGTTTCCTTGTGGAGACGAGATTTGTTCTGATGGGTGCCTCAGGAAACCACTTATGCTGGTATTGGAATCCAGGCTTTTGAGGAGACATGCCTGTAAACCAAAGCAATGGATCCGATTATGGCCTAGGGTCCTGTCTGGTTCAATCTTCTTCTCTGGCGATATCCCTCTATGGAATGAGTGGAGGTAGATGCTCAACTGGTGTCAGACCGCCCTTGTTGTACCCGGATACCTACACTATTGGGATTGCCTCGGGTAATTTGGAGAGTTCTCCTAATTTGTACGATTTTGGACATCGGAATGGGCAGAATTCCCATGGATTGGGTAGGCACTGTCCTAATGTGTGTCTCCAGGGGCCCCAGCATGGAGGGTGTGTGGCCCAGGACTTTGAGGACAGAAGTCTGAAAACACAAACTCAGCTTAGGTTTGGGGACGTAGGTATGGCAGGCCCAATCACAAACCATGAGAAGAACTCTTAAGGATATGAAGAAAGAGCGAGTCTGAGGCGCTTGCTCAGGATTTTGTCTCTGGATTTTGTATCAACGATGGCCGTGGAATGTGGGGAGGCCTCATGGGCCATGAACGAAACTTCCTCTCTGTGGATATGGCCCAGTCCAAATTGTTTTTCGTCAATCTGTGGGATGTGAGATCTCCTTTCAGGTTTGTTACGTCAGGTGTCCCAACTAAGAGGAATTCCAAGGGAGAGCCCCGGGGAAGAGTGAAGGGACAACCCAAACTTGGTTAAAAATTGGGGCCTAGGTGCATGCAGTCCCAATAGCTGTCTCTTTTCTAGCCACTGAGAGGCCTTACTTGAGGACTGGGCTCAGGCTGAGGGTTAAAATGTGTGTTTGTGACCAATGTGCCCCGCGAGCATGGGCCACAACGGTTTCAACTACACTGAACTTTGGACAACATGCCAATCATAAGGATTCTTGCCATGGGGAATGAGTTCTGATTTCTGCATCATTTTCAACCCTGGGCAGTGGTTGGAGATAAGGTCTAGGTTGTAATGTCTGAAAATTACCGTTGGGAAGAGATGGCGACCTAAGTCCATGGCGGGTCTGATGTGCTCAGTGTGCGGTCAGCTGCCTGGGTGTTGGTCAGAAAGTTCGAGCTCAGGTTGTGTCAGACAGTGCATTAGTGCCCAGGTTAGACTGTATAATTTGGGTACAGTTGAGTGCCGTGTAGGTTTTCCGCCTTTGAGGTGCCTGGGCAGATCATTAGGCAAGATATTTTTCTAGAGGGCTGGCAGGGTGCTGCATTGTGTGTCCGGAATTGCCAAACGTGAGGGCTTCTGGGCCACGAGTGTGAGGACATAAGTCTGAGAACACAAGCTAGACATTGGCTTCAGGCCGAGGGCACGGCAGGTACCCCCTGCACATCTGAATTACATCTCATGATTCTGAAGTCACGGCGAGGATCAGACGTTGGCTCAGCTTAGAGTTTCTGTGCATGACTGCCCCTTCATGAACGGAGGGGAATCTCAAGGACATGGAGGTTTTCCCATGTTGGGAGTTGTGGGATGCCCCCTTCAAGGATTCCTTCTGAGGCACAATTGAGATCTGTTTGGCAGCTCCAGGACATCCCATATGGAATGAATCCAGAGCACCGTTCGAGGATGGATGCCAGGGAAGCCCGGCTCGCATTCCAATTGTCTCCTAGCAACAAGACAGTTGAGATCGGAATCTCAGCGGGAGTAACCGCGGTGGCTGAGTTAAAATGGATTTTCTTGAGGATGGGGCTTAATGTGTGTTTGTGTTCATGAGGGCCTTGGAATGGGGCGGTGGCACCGGGACCCCGAAGTATTCTCCTAAGCTTTTGACATAGCTCCCAGCACAAGTTTCCTTGTGGAGCCGAGATTTGTTCTGATGTGTGTCTCACGAAACCCCCTATGCTGGTCTTGGAATCCAGGCTTTTGAGGAGACATGCCTGTAAACCAAATCAATGGATCCGATTATGGCCTACGGTCCTGTCTGGTTCCATCTTCTTCTCTGGGGACATCCATCTATGGTATGTGGAGGTAGATGCTCTGTTGGTGTCAGACCGCCCTTGTTTGACCCGGGAGACCTACACTATTGGTATGGCCTCAGGGAATTTGGAGCTTTCTCCTAATTTGTACGATTTTGGACAATGGATGGGCAGGTTTCCTCTGCATTCGGTAGGAAAAGTCCTAACGTCTGGATTCAGGGGCCCCAGCCTGGATGGTGTGTGGCCCAGGACTTTGAGGACAGAAGTCTGAATACACAAACTCAACTTAGGTTTTGGGGACGTAGGTATGGCAGGCCCAATCTACAAACCATGAGAAGAACTCTTCAGGATATGAAGAAAGAGCGAGTCTGAGGCACTTGCTCAGGCTTTTGTCTCTGGATTTTGTATCAATGATGGCTGTGGTATGTGGTGAGGCTTCAAGGGCCATGGACGAATCTTTGTCTCTGTGTATTTGGCCCGGTCCCAATTGTTTTTCGTCAATCTGTGGGATCGGAGGTGTTTTTTCAGTTCTATTTCCTCTGGTGTTCCAACCAAAGAAGAATTCCAAAGCAGAACCCTTGGAGATTGAAGGGACAACACAAAATATGTTTAAAAATTGAGGCCTAAGGTCATGGCAGGCCCAATATGCTGTCTCTTCATCCAGCCACTAAGAGGCCTTACTTGAGGACTGGGCTCAGGCCGAGGGTCACAATTTGTGTTTATGACCAATGTGGCCTGCGAGCATGGGCGGGGCCTCATGGGCCAATCTGGTTTCAAGTACACTGAACTTTGGACAACATGCCAATCATAAGGTTTCTTGCCATGGGGATGGAGTTCTTATTTCTGCATCATTTTCAACCCTGGGCAGTGGTTGGAGATAAGGTCTAGGTTCGGAAGCCTGAAAACCGCCTTTGGGAAGAGATGACGACCTAAGGCCATGGCAGGTCTGATGTGCGCAGTATGCGGTCAGCTGCCTAAGTGTTGGTCAGGAAGTTCGGGCTCAGGTTGTGTCACACAGTGCATTAGTGCCCAGGTTAGACTGTATAATTTGGATGCAGTCGAGTTCAGTGTATGGTGTTCCGCAATGAGGAGCCTGGGCAGCTCATTAGGCAAGATATTTTTCTAGAGGGCAGGCAGAGTGCTGCATTGTGGGTCCGGAATTGCCAAACTTGAGGGCTTCTGGGCCAGGAGTGTGAGGACAGAAGTCTGAGAACACAAGCTAAACTTGGGCTTCAGGCCGAGGGCACGGCAGGTACCCCCTGCAAATCTGAAACGATATCTCATGCATCAGAAGTCACGGCGAGGATCAGACGTAAGCTCTGGTTGGAGTTTCTGTGCATGACTGCCCCTTCATGAACGGAGCGGAATCTCAAGGCCATGGAGGTTTTCCCACGTTGGGAGTTGTGGGATGCCCCCTTCAAGCATTCCTTCTGCGGGACAATTGAGAATTGTTAGGCAGCTGCAAAACAGCCCATATGGAATGACTCCAGAGCACCGTTCGAGGATGGATGCCAGGTAAGCCTGCCTCGCATTCCAATTGTCTCCTAGCAACAAGACAGTTGAGATAGGATGGCTCTGCGGGATCAATCGGGGTGGCTGAGTTGAAATGGACTTTCCAGAGGATGGGGCCTAATGTGTGTTTTTGTCCATGAGGGCCTTGGAATGGGGCGGTGGCACCGGGACCCTGAAGTATTCTCCTAAGCTTTTGACATAGGTCCCATGCACAGTTTCCTTGTGGAGACGAGATTTGTTCTGATGGGTGCCTCAGGAAACCCCCTATGCTGGTCTTCGAATCCAGGCATTTGAGGAGACATGCCTGTAAACCAAAGCAATAGATCCGATTTTGGCCTAGGGTCCTGTCTGTTTCCATCTCCTTCTCTGGGGACATCCATCTATGGTATGAGTGGATGTAGATGCTCACCTGGTGTCAGACCGCCCTTGTTTGTCCCGGGAAACGTACACTATAGGGATGGCCTCGGGGACTTTGGAGGGTTATCCTAATTTGTACGATTTTGGACAATGAATTGGCAGAATTCCTATTCATTGGGTAGGCACAATCCTAATGGGTGGCTTCAGGGGCCAGAGCCTGGATGGTGTGTGGCCCAGGACATTGAGGACAGAAGTCTGAAAACACAAACTCAGCTTAGGTTTTGGGACGTAGGTATGGCAGGCCCAATCTACAAACCATGAGAAGAACTCTTCAGGATATGAAGAAAGAGCGAGTCTGAGGCGCTTGCTCAGGGTATGGTCTCTGGATTTTGTGTCAAAGAAGGCCGTGGATTGTGGGGAGGCCTCATGGGCCATGGACGAATCTTCTTCTCTGTGGATTTGGCCCGGTCCCAATTGTTTTTCGTCAATCTGTGGGATGGGAGGTCTCCTTTCAGGTTTGTTACCTCAGGTGTCCCAACCAAAGAGGAATTCCAAAGCAGAGCCCTGGGGAAGAGTGAAGGGACAACCCAAAATATGGTTAAAAATTAGGGCCAAGGGGCATGACTGGCCAAATATGCTGTCTCTTCATCGAGCCACTGAGAGGCCTGTGTTCAGGCTGAGGGTCACAATGTGTGTTTGTGACCAATGTGGCCCGCTAGCATGGGCGGGGCCTCATGGGCCACACTGGTTTCAACTACACTGAACTTAGGACAACATGCCAATCATAAGGATTCTTGCCATGGGGAAGGAGTTCTGATTTCTGCATCATTTTCAACCCTGGGCAGTGGTTGGAGATAAGGTCTAGGTTCTGAAGCCTGAAAAGCAATTGGGAAGAGATGACGACCTAAGGCGATGGCAGGTTTGTTGTGCTCAAGGTGCGGTCACCTGCCTTGGTGTTGGTCAGGAAGTTCGGGCTCATTTTGTGTTATTCAGTGCATTAGTGCCCAGTTTAGACTGTATAATTTGGGTACAGTCGAGTGCCTGTAGGTTGTTCCGCATTTGAGGAGCCTGGGCAGCTCATTAGGCAAGATATTTTTCTAGAGGTCAGGCAGAGTAGTGCATTGTGGGTCCTGAATTGCCAAACTTGAGGGCTTCTGGGCCAGGAGTGTGAGGACAGAAGTCTGAGAACACAAGCTAGACTTGGGCTTCAGGCCGAGGGCACGGCAGGTACCCCCTGCACATCTGAAACGATATCTCATGCATCAGAAGTCACGGCGAGGATCAGGCGTTGGCTCTGGTTGGAGTTTCTGTGCATGACTCCCCCTTCATGAATGGAGCGGAATCTCAAGGCCATGGAAGTTTGCCCACGTTGGGAGTTGTGGGATGCCCCCTTCAAGGATTCCTTTTGCGGGACAATTGAGACCTGTTGGGCAGCTCCAAAACATCCCATATGGAATGACTCTAGAGCACCCTTCGAGGATGGATGCCGGGGAAGCCCGCCTCGCATTTCAAATGTCTCCTAGCAACAAGACAGTTGAGATCGGATGGCTCTGCGGGAGCAACCGGGGTGGCTGAGTTGAAATGGACTTTCCTGAGCATGGGGCCTAATGTGTGTTTGTGTCCATGAGGACCTTGAATGGGGCGGTGGCACTGGGACTCTGAAGTATTCTCCTAAGGTTTTGACATAGGTCCCATGCACAAGTCTCCTCGTGGAGACGAGATTTTTTCTGATGGGTGCCTCAGGAAACCTCCTAAGCTGGTATTGGTATCCAGGATTTTGAGGAGACAGGTCTGTAAACCAAAGCAATGGATCCGATTATGGCCTAGGGTCCGGTCTGGTTCCATCTCCTTCTCTGGGGACATCCATCTATGGTCTGATTGGAGGTAGATGCTCAGCTGGTGTCAGACCCCCCTTGTTTGTCCACAGAAACCTACATATTGGGATGGCCTCGGGGACTTTGGAGGGTTCTCCTAATTTGTACGATTTTGGACAATGGAATGGGAAGAATTCCCATGAATGGGGTAGGCACAGTCCTAATGTATGGCTCCAGGGGCCCCAGCCTGGAGGGTGTGTGGCCCAGGACTTTGAGGACAGAAGTCTGAAAACACAAACTCAGCTTAGGTTTGGGGACGTAGGTATGGCAGGCCCAATCTACAAACCATGAGAAGAACTCTTCAGGATATGAAGAAAGAGCGAGTCTGAGGCGCTTGCTAAGGTTTTGGTCTTTGGATTTTGTGTCAAAGATGGCCGTGGATTGTGGGGAAGCCTCATGGGCCATGGACGAATCTTCTTCTCTGTGGATTTGGCCCGGTCCCTATTGTTTTTCGTCAATCTGTGGGATGGGAGGTCTCCTTTCAGGTTTGTTACCTCAGGTGTCCCAACCAAAGAGGAATTCCAAAGCAGAGCCCTGGGGAAGAGTGAAGGGACAACCCAAACTATGGTTAAAATTTGGGGCCTACGGGCATGGCAGGCCCCATAGGCTGTCTCTTCATCCAGCCACTAAGAGGCCATACTTGAGGACTGGGCTCAGGCTGAGGGTCACAATGTGTGTTTGTGACCAATGTGGACCGCGACCATGGGCAGGGACTCATGGGCCACACTGGTTTCAACTACACTGAACTTTGGACAACATGCCAATCACAAGGTCTGTTGCCATGGGGAATGAGTGCTGATTTCTGCATCATTTTCAACCCTGGGCAGTGTTTGGAGATAAGGTCTAGGTTCGGAAGCCTGAAAACCACAGTTGGGAAGAGATGATGACCTAAGGCCATGGTGGGTCTGATGTGCTCAGTGTGCGGTCAGCTGCCTGTTTGTTGGTCAGGAGTTTCGGGCTCAGGTTGTGTCAGACAGTGCATTAGTGCCCAGGTTAGGCTATATAATTTGGGTACAGTCGAGTGCCGTGTATATTGATCCTCATTTGAGGTGACTGGGCAGCTCAATAGGCAAGATATTTTTTCTAAGGGCAGGCAGAGTGCTGCATTGTGGGTCTGGAATTACCAAACTTGAGGGCTTCTGGGTTAGTAGTGTGAGGACAGAAGTCTGAGAACACAAGCTAGACTTGGGCTTCAGGCCGAGGGCAAGGCAGGTACCCCTTGCACATCTGAACCAATATCTCATGCATCTGAAGTCACGGAGAGAATCAGACGTTGGCTCAGGTTGTAGTTTCTGTGCATGACTGCCCCTTCATGAACGGAGAGGAATTTCAAGGCCAAGGAGGTTTTCCCACGTGGGAGTTGTGGTTTGCCCCCTTCAAGGATTCCTTCTGCGGGACAATTGAGACCTGTTGTGCAGCTTAAAAACTATCCATATGGAATGACTCCAGAGGACTGTTCGAGGATGGATGCCAGGGAAGCCCGCCTCGCATTCCATTGGTCTCCTAGTAACATAACAGTTGAGATCGGATGGCTCTGTGGGAGCAACCAGGGTGGCTGTGTTGAAATGGACTTTCCTGAGCATGGGGCCTAATGTGTGTTTGTGTCCATGAGGACCTTGGAATGGGGCGGTGGCACCGGGACTCTGAAGTATTCTCCTAAGATTTTGACATAGGTCCCATGCAAAAGTTTCCTCCTGGTGAAGATTTTTTCTGATGGGTGCCTCAGGAAACCCCCTATGCTGATATTGGAATCCAGGATTTTGAGGAGACATGTCTGTAAACAATAGCAATGGATCCGATTATGGCCTAGGGTCCGGTCTGGTTCCATCTCCTTCTCTGGGGACGTCCATCTATGGTATGAGTGGAGGTAGATGCTCAGAAGTTGTCAGACCGCCCTTGTTTGTCCACAGAGACCTACATATTGGGATGGCCTCAGGGAATTTGGAGGGTTCTCCTAATTTGTACAATTTTGGACAATTGAATGGGCAGGATTCCCATGCATGGGGTAGGCACAGTCCTAATGTGTGGCTCCAGGGGCCCCAGCCTGGAGGGTGTGTGGCCCAGGAATTTGAGGACAGAAGTCGGAAAACACAAACTCAGCTTAGGTTTGGGGACATAGGTATGGCAGGCCCAATCTCAAACCATAAGAAGAACTCTTCAGGATATGAAGAAAGAGCGAATCTGAGGCGCTTGCTCAGGCTTTGGTCTCTGGATTTTGTGTCAACAATGGCCGTGGAATGTGGGGAGGCCTCATGGGACATGGACGTATCTTCCTCTCTATGGATTTGTCCCGGTCCCAATAGTTTTTCGTCAATCTGTGTGATGGGAGGTCTCCTTTCAGGTTTGTTACCTCAGGTGTACCAACCAAAGAGGAATTCCAAAGCAGAGCCCTGGGAAAGAGTGAAGGGACAACCCAAATTATGGTTAAAATTTGGGGCCTAGGGGCATGGCAGGTCCCATATGCTGTCTCTGCATCCAGCCACTGAGAGGCATTCCTTGAGGACTGGGCTCAGGCTGAGGGTTACAATGTGTGTTTGTGACCAATGTGGCCCGCGAGCATGGGCGGGGCCTCATGGGCCACACTGGTTTAAACTACACTGAAGTTTGGACAACATGCCAATCACAAGGTCTCTTGCCATGGGGAAGAGTTCTGATTTCTGCATCATTTTCAATCCTGGGCAGTGGTTGGAGGTAAGGTCTAGGTTCTGAATACTGAAAACCGCTGTTGGGAAGAGATGATGACCTAAGGCCATGGCGGGTCTGATGTGCTAAATGTGCGGTCAGCTGCCTGGTTGATGGTCAGGAATTTCGGGCTCAGGTTGAGTCAGACAGTGCATTAGTGCTCAGGTTAGACTATATAATTTGGGTACAGTCGAGTGCCGTATAGGTTGATCCTTATTTGAGGTGCCCGGGCAGTTCATTAGGCAAGATATTTTTTCTAGAGTGCAGGCAGAGTGCTGCATTTTGGGTCCGGAATTGCCAAACGTGAGGGCTTCTGGGCCAGTAGTGTGAGGACAGAAGTCTGAGAACACAAGCTAGACTTGGGCTTCAGGCCGAGGGCAAGGCAGGTACCCCCTGCACATCTGAACCAATATCTCATGCATCTGAAGTCACGGAGAGGATCAGACGTTGTCTCAGGTTGTAGTTTCTGTGCATGACTGCCCCTTCATGAACGGAGAGGAATCTCAAGGCCATGGAGATTTTCCCACGTTGGGAGTTGTGGGATGCCCCCTTCAAAGATTCCTTCTGCGGCACAATTGAGACCTGTTGGGCACCACCACCACATCCCTTATGGAATGACTCCAGAGTACCGTGCGAGGATGGATGACAGGGAAGCCCTCCTCGCATTCCAATTGTCTCCTAGCTACAAGACAATTGAGATCGGATGGCTCTGCGAGAGCAACCGGGGTGTCTGAGTTGATATGGACTTTCCTGAACATGGGGCCTAATGTGTGTTTGTGTCCATGAGGACCTTGGAATGGGGCGGTGGCACCAGGACTCTGAAGTATTCTCCTAAGATTTTGACATAGGTCCCATGACAAGTTTTTCGTGGAGACGAGATTTTTTCTGATGGGTGCCTCAGGAAACCCCCTATGCTGGTATTGGAATCCAGGATTTTGAGGAGACATGCCTGTAAACCAAAGCAATGGATCCGATTATGGCCTACGGTCCTGTCTGGTACCATATCCTTTTCTTGGGACATCCATCTATGGTATGAGTGGAGGTAGATGCTAAGCTGGTGTCAGTCCGCCTTTGTTTGTCCACAGAGACCTAGATATTGGGATGGCCTCGGGGACTTTGGAGGGTTCTCCTAATTTGTACAATTTTGGACAATGGAAGGGGCAGAATTCCCATGCATGGGGTAGACACAGTCCTAATGTGTGGCTCCAGGTTCCTCAGCCTGGAGGGTTTGTGGTTCAGGACTTTGAGGACAGAAGTCTGAAAACAGACTCAGCTAGGTTTGGGGACGTAGGTATGGCAGGCCCAATCTACAAACCATGAGAAGAACTCTTCAGGACATGAAGAAAGAGCGAGTCTCAGGTGCTTGCTCAGGCTTTGGTCTGGATTTTGTGTCAACGATGGCCGTGGAATGTGGGGAGACCTCATGGGCCATGGACGAATCTTCCTCTCTGTGGATTTGGACCGGTCCCAATTGTTTTTCGTCAATCTGTGGGATGGGAGGTCTCCTTTCAGGTTTGTTACCTCAGGTGTCCCAACCAAAGAGGAATTACAAAGCAGAGACCTGGGGAAGAGTGAAGGGACAACCCAAACTATGGTTAAATTTTGGGGCCTAGGGGCATGGCAGGCCCCATATGCTGTCTCTTCATCCAGCCACTGAGAGGCCTTACTTGAGGACTGGGCTCAGGCTGAGGGTTACAATGTGTGTTTGTGACCAATGTAGCTCACGAGCATGGGCGGGGCCTCATGGGCCACACTGGTTTCATCTACACTGAACTTTGGACAACATGCCAATCACAAGGTCTCTTGTCATGGTGAAGGAGTTTTGATTTCTGCATCATTTTCAACCCTGGGCAGTGGTTGGAGATAAGGTCTAGGTTCGGAAGCCTGAAAACCGCAGTTGGGAAGAGATGATGACCTAAGGCCATGGTGGGTCTGATGTGCTCATTGTGTGGTCAGCTGCCCGGTTGTTGGTCAGGAGGTTCGGGCTCAGGTTGTGTCAGACAGTGCATTAGTGCCCAGGTTAGACTTTATAATTTGGGTACTGTCGAGTGCCGTGTAAGTTGATTCTCATTTGAGGTGCCCTGGCAGCTCATTGGGCAAGATATTTTTTTCTAGATCGCAGGCAGAGTGCTGCATTGTGGGTCCAGAATTGCCAAACGTGAGGGCTTCTGGGCCAGTAGTGTGAGGACAGAAGTCTGAGAACACAAGCTAGACTTGGGCTTCAGGCCGAGGGCAAGGCAGGTACCCCCTGCACATCTGAACCAATATCTCATGCATCTGAAGTCACGGCGAGGATCAGACGTTGGCTCAGGTTGAAGTTTCTTTGCATGACTGCCCCTTCATGAACGGAGAGGAATCTAAAGGCCATGGAGTTTTTCCCACTTTGGGAGTTGTGGGATGCCCCTTTCAAGGATTCCTTCTGCGGGACAATTGAGACCTGTTGGGCAGCTCCAAAACATCCCATATGGAATGACTCCAGAGCACCGTTCGAGGATGGATGCCAGGGAAGCCCGCCTCACATTCACATTGTCTCCTAGCAACAAGACAGTTGAGATCGGATGGCTCTGCGGGAGCAACCAGGGTGGCTGAGTTGAAATGGACTTTCCTGAGCATGGGGCCTAATGTGTGTTTGTGTCCATGAGGACCTTGGAATGGGGCGGTGGCACCGGGACTCTGAAGTATTCTCCTAAGATTTTGACATAGGTCCCATGCACACCTTTCCTCGTGGAGACGAGATATTTTCTGATGGGTGCCTCAGAAAACCCCCTATGCTGGTATTGGAATCCAGGCTTTTGAGGAGACATGCTTTTAAACCAAAGCAATGGATCCGATTATGGCCTAGGGTCCTCTCTGGTTCCATCTCCTTCTCTGGGGACATCCATCTATAGTATGAGTGGAGGTAGATGCTAAGCTGGTGTCAGACCGCCCTTGTTTGACCACAGAGACCTAGATATTGGGATGGCCTCGGGGACTTTGGAGGGTTCTCCTAATTTGTACAATTTTGGACAATGGAAGGGGCAGAATTCCCATGCATGGGGTAGGCACAGTCCTAATGTGTGGCTCCAGGGGCCCCAGCCTGGAGGGTGTGTGGCCCAGGACTTGAGGACAGAAGTCTGAAAACACAGACTCAGCTTAGGTTTGGGGACGTAGGTATGGCAGGCCCAATCTACAAACCATGAGAAGAACTCTTCACGATATGAAGAAAGAGCGAGTCTGAGGCGTTGCTCAGGCTTTTGTGTCTGGATTTTGTATCAACGATGGCCGTGGAATGTGGGGAGGCCTCATGGGCCAAGGACGAATCTTCCTCTCTGTGGATTTGGCCCAGTCAGAATTGTTTTTCGTCAATCTGTGGGATGGGAGGTCTCCTTTCAGGTTTGTTACCTCAGGTGTCCCAACCAAAGAGGAATTCCAAAGCAGAGCCCTGGGGAAGAGTGAAGGGACAACCCAAATATGGTTAAAAATTGGGGCCTATGGGCATGACAGGCCAAATATGCTGTCTCTTAATCGAGCCACTGAGAGGCCTGGGTTCAGGCTGAGGGTCACAATGTGTGTTTGTGACCAATGTGGCCCGCGAGCATGGGCGGGGCCTCATGGCCACACTGGTTTCAACTACACTGAACTTTGGACAACATGCCAATCATAAGGATTCTTGCCATGGGGAAGGAGTTCTGATTCTGCATCATTTTCAACCCTGGGCAGTGGTTGGAGATAAGGTCTAGGTTCTGAAGCCTGAAAAGCAATTGGGAAGAGATGACGACCTAAGGCCATGGCAGGTCTGTTGTGCTCAGTGTGCGGTCAGCTGCCTGGATGTTGGTCAGGAAGTTCGGGCTAATGTTGTGTTAGACAGTGCATTAGTGCCCAGTTTAGACTGTATAATTTGGGTACAGTCGAGTGCCTGTAGGTTGTTCCAAATTTGAGGAGCCTGGGCAGCTCATTAGGCAAGATATTTTTCTAGAGGTCAGGCAGAGTGCTGCATTGTGGTTCCGGAATTGCCAAACTTGAGGGCTTCTGGGCCAGGAGTGTGAGGACCGAAGTCTGAGAACACAAGCTAGACTTGGGCTTCAGGCCGAGGGCACGGCAGGTAACCCCTGCACATCTGAAACGATATCTCATGCATCAGAAGTCACGGCGAGGATCAGGCGTTGGCTCTGGTTGGAGTTTCTGAGCATGACTCCCCCTTCATGAATGGAGCGGAATCTCAAGGCCATGGAGGTTTTCCCAAGTTGGGAGTTGTGGGATGCCCCCTTCAAGGATTCCTTTTGCGGGACAATTGAGACCTGTTGGGCAGCTCCAAAACATCCCATATGGAATGACTCTAGAGCACCGTTCGAGGATGGATGCCGGGGAAGCCCGCCTCGCATTCCAATTGTCTCCTAGCAACAAGACAGTTGAGATCGGATGGCTCTGCGGGAGCAACCGGGGTGTCTGAGTTGAAATGGACTTTCCTGAGCATGGGGCCTAATGTGTGTTTGTGTCCATGAGTACCTTGGAATGGGGCGGTGGCACTGGGACTCTGAAGTATTCTCCTAAGGTTTTGACATAGGTCCCATGCACAAGTCTCCTCGTGGAGACGAGATTTTTTCTGATGGGTGCCTCAGGAAACCTCCTAAGCTGGTATTGGTATCCAGGATTTTGAGGAGACAGGCCTGTAAACCAAAGCAATGGATCCGATTATGGCCTAGGGTCCTGTCAGGTTCCATCTCCTTCTCTGGGTACATCCATCTATGGTCTGATTGGAGGTAGATGCTCAGCTGGTGTCAGACCCCCCTTGTTTGTCCACAGAAACCTACATATTGGGATGGCCTCGGGGACTTTGGAGGGTTCTCCTAATTTGTACAATTTTGGACAATGGAATGGGCAGAATTCCCATGCATGGCTAGGTACAGTTCTAATGTGTGTCTCCAGGGGCCCCAGCCTGGAGGGTGTGTGGCCCAGGAATTTGAGGACAGAAGTCTGAAAACACAAACTCAGCTTAGGTTTGGGGACGTAGGTATGGGAGGCCCAATCTACAAACCATGAGAAGAACTCTTCAGGATATGAAGAAAGAGCGAGTCTGAGGCGCTTGCTCAGGTTTTGGTCTCTGGATTTTGTGTCAAAGATGGCCGTGGATTGTGGGGAAGCCTCATGGGCCATGGACGAATCTTCTTCTCTGTGGATTTGGCCCGGTCCCAATTGTTTTTCGTCAATCTGTGGGATGGGAGGTCTACTTTCAGGTTTGTTACCTCAGGTGTCCCAACCAAAGAGGAATTCCAAAGCAGAGCCCTGGGGAAGAGTGAAGGGACAACCCAAACTATGGTTAAAATTTGGGGCCTACGGGCATGGCAGGCCCCATAGGCTGTCTCTTCAACCAGCCACTAAGAGTCCATACTTGAGGACTGGGCTCAGGCTGAGGGTCACAATGTGTGTTTGTGACCAATGTGGACCGCGACCATGGGCAGGGACTCATGGGCCACACTGGTTTCAACTACACGAACTTTGGACAACATGCCAATCACAAGGTCTGTTGCCATGGGGAACGAGTGCTGATTTCTGCATCATTTTCAACCCTGGGCAGTGTTTGGAGATAAGGTCTAGGTTCGGAAGCCTGAAAACCACAGTTGGCAAGAGATGATGACCTAAGGCCATGGTGGGTCTGATGTGCTCAGTGTGCGGTCAGCTGCCTGTTTGTTGGTCAGGAGATTCGGGCTCAGGTTGTGTCAGACAGTGCATTAGTGCCCAGGTTAGGCTATATAATTTGGGTACAGTCGAGTGCCGTGTATATTGATCCTCATTTGTGGTGACTGGGCAGCTCAATAGGGAAGATATTTTTTCTAAGGGCAGGCAGAGTGCTGCATTGTGGGTCCGGAATTACCAAACTTGAGGGCTTCTGGGCTAGTAGTGTGAGGACAGAATTCTGAGAACACAAGCTAGACTTGGGCTTCAGGCCGAGGGCAAGGCAGGTACCCCTTGCACATCTGAACCAATATCTCATGCATCTGAAGTCACGGAGAGGATCAGACGTTGGCTCAGGTTGTAGTTTCTGTGCATGACTGCCTTTTCATGAACGGAGAGGAATTTCAAGGCCAAGGAGGTTTTCCCACGTGGGAGTTGTGGGTTGCCCCCTTCAAGGATTCCTTCTGCGGGACAATTGAGACCTGTTGTGCAGCTTAAAATCTATCCATATGGAATGACTCCAGAGGACTGTTCGAGGATGGATGCCAGGGAAGCCCGCCTCGCATTCCATTTGTCTCCTAGCAACATGACAGTTGAGATCGGATGGCTCTGTGGGAGCAACCGGGGTGGCTGTGTTGAAATGGACATTCCTGAGCATGGGGCCTAATGTGTGTTTGTGTCCATGAGGACCTTGGAATGGGGCGGTGGCACCGGGACTCTGAAGTATTCTCCTAAGATTTTGACATAGGTCCCATGCACAAGTTTCCTCCTGGTGAAGATTTTTTCTGATGGGTGCCTCAGGAAACCCCCTATGCTGATATTGGAATCCAGGATTTTGAGGAGACAGGCCTGTAAACCAAAGCAATGGATCCGATTATGGCCTAGGGTCCTGTCTGGTTCCATCTCCTTCTCTGGGGACGTCCATCTATGGTATGAGTGGAGGTAGATGCTCATCAGTTGTCAGACCGCCCTTGTTTGTCCACAGAGACCTACATATTGGGATGGCCTCAGGGAATTTGGAGGGTTCTCCTAATTTGTACAATTTTGGACAATGGAATGGGCAGAATTCCCATGCATGGGGTAGGCACAGTCCTAATGTGGGGCTCCAGGGGCCCCAGCCTGGAGGGTGTGTGGCCCAGGAATTTGAGGACAGAAGTCCGAAAACACAAACTCAGCTTAGGTTTGGGGACATAGGTATGGCAGGCCCAATCTCAAACCATAAGAAGAACTCTTCAGGATATGAAGAAAGAGCGAATCTGAGGCGCTTGCTCAGGTTTTGGTCTCTGGATTTTGTGTCAACGATGGCCGTGGAATGTGGGGAGGCCTCATGGGACATGGACGTATCTTCCTCTCTGTGGATTTGCCCCGTCCCATTAGTTTTTCGTCAATCTGTGTGATGGGAGTTCTCCTTTCAGGTTTGTTACCTCAGGTGTACCAACCAAAGAGGAATTCCAAAGCAGAGCCCTGGGGAAGAGTGAAGGGACAACCCAAATTATGGTTAAAATTTGGGGCCTAGGGGCATGGCAGGTCCCATATGCTGTCTCTTCATCCAGCCACTGAGAGGCATTCCTTGAGGACTGGGCTCAGGCTGAGGGTCACAATGTGTGTTTGTGACCAATGTGGCCCGCGAGCATGGGCGGGGCCTCATGGGCCACACTGGTTTAAACTACACTGAAGTTTGGACAACATGCCAATCACAAGGTCTCTTGCCATGGGGAAAGAGTTCTGATTTCTGCATCATTTTCAATCCTGGGCAGTGGTTGGAGATAAGGTCTAGGTTCTGAATACTGAAAACCGCAGTTGGGAAGAGATGATGACCTAAGGCCATGGCGGGTCTGATGTGCTAAATGTGCGGTCAGCTGCCTGGTTGATGGTTAGGAATTTCGGGCTCAGGTTGAGTCAGACAGTGCATTAGTGCTCAGGTTAGACTATATAATTTGGGTACAGTCGAGTGCCGTATAGGTTGATCCTTATTTGAGGTGCCCGGGCAGTTCATTAGGCAAGATATTTTTTCTAGAGGGCAGGCAGAGTGCTGCATTTTGGGTCCGGAATTGCCAAATGTGAGGGCTTCTGGGCCAGTAGTGTGAGGACAGAAGTCTGAGACCACAAGCTAGATTTGGGCTTCAGGCCGAGGGCAAGGCAGGTACTCCCTGCACATCTGAACCAATATCTCATGCATCTGAAGTCACGGCGAGGATCAGACGTTGGCTCAGGTTGTAGTTTCTGTGCATGACTGCCCCTTCATGAACAGAGAGGAATCTCAAGGCCATGGAGGTTTTCCCTCGTTGGGAGTTGTGGGATGCCCCCTTCAAGGATTCCTTCTGCGACACAATTGAGACCTGTTGGGCAGCTCCAAAACATCCCACATGGAATGACTCCAGAGCACCGTTCAAGGATGGATGCCAGGGAAGCCCTCCTCGCATTCCAATTGCCTCTAGCAACAAGACAGTTGAGATCGGATGGCTCTGGGGGAGTAACCGGGGTGGCTGAGTTGAAATGGACGTTGTGAGTATGGGGCCTAATGTGTGTTTGTGTCCATGAGGACATTGGAATGGGGCGGTGGCACCGGGACTCTGAAGTATTTTCCTAAGGTTTTGACATAGGTCCCATGCCCAAGTTTCCTCGTGGAGGCGAGATTTTTTCTGATGGGTGCCTCAGGAAACCCCCTATACTGGTATTGGAATCCAGGCTTTTGAGGAGAATGCCTGTAAACCAAAGCAATGGATCCGATTATGGTCTAGGATCCTGTCTGGAACCATCTCCTTCTCTGGGGACGTCCATCTATGGTATGAGTGGAGGTAATGCTCAGCTGGTGTCACACCGCCCTTGTTTGTCCACAGAGACCTACATATTGGGATGGCCTCGGGGACTTTGGAGGGTTCTTTTAATTTGTACAATTTTGGACAATGGAATGGGCAGAATTCCCATGCATGGGGTAGGCACAGTCCTAATGTGTGGCTCCAGAGGCCCCAGCCTTGAGGGTGTGTGGCCCAGGACTTTGAGGACAGAAGTCTGAAAACACAGACTCAGCTTAGGTTTGGGGACATAGGTATGGCAGACCCAATCTACAAACCATGAGAAGAACTCTTCAGGATATGAAGAAAGAGCGAGTCTGAGGCGCTTGCTCAGGCTTTGGTCTCCGGATTTTGTGTCAATGATGTCCGTGGAATGAGGGGAGGCCTCATGGGCAATGGACGAATCTTCCTCTCTGTGGATTTGGCCCATTCCCAATTGTTTTTCGTCAATCTGTGGGATGGGAGGTCTCCTTTCAGGTTTGTTACCTCAGGTGTCCCAACCAAAGAGGAATTCCAAAGAAGAGCCCTGGCAAGAGTGAAGGGACAACCCAAACTATGGTTAAAATTTGGGGCCTAGGGGCATGGCAGGCCCCATATGCTCTCTCTTCACCAGCCACTGAGAGACCTTACTTGAGGACTGGGCTCAGGCTGAGGGTTACAATGTGTGTTTGTGACCAATGTGGCTCGCGAGCATGGGCGGGGCCTCATGGGCCACACTGGTCAAGTACACTCAAGTTTGGACAACATGCCAATCAAAAGGTCTCTTGCCATGGGTAAGGAGTTCTGATTTCTACATCATTTTCAACCCTGGGCAGTGGTTGGAGATAAGGTCTAGGTTCGGAAGCCTGAAAACCGCAGTTGGAACGAGATGATGACCTAAGGCCATGGTGGGTGTGATGTGCTCAGTGTGCGGTCAGCTGCCTGGTTGTTGGTCAGGAGGTTCGGGCTCAGTTTGTGTTAGACAGTGCTAGTGCCCAGGTTAGACTATATAATTTGGGTACAGTCGAGTGCCCTGTAGGTTGATCCTCATTTGAGGTGCCTGGGCAGCTCATTAGGCACGATATTTTTTCTAGAGGGCAGGCACATTGCTGCATTGTGGGTCGGGAATTGCCAAACTTGAGGGCTTCTGGGCCAGTAGTGTGAGGACAGAAATCTGAGAACACAAGCTAGACTTGGGCTTCAGGCCGAGGGCAAGGCAGGTACCCCCTGCACATCTGAACCAATATCTCATGCATCTGAAGTCACGGAGAGGATCAGACGTTGGGTCAGGTTGTAGTTTCTGTGCATGACTGCCCCTTCATGAACGGAGAGGAATCTCAAGGCCATGGAGGTTTTCCCTCGTTGGGAGTTGTGGAATGCCCCCTTCAAAGATTCCTTCTGCGGCACAATTGAGACCTGTTGGGCAGCTCCAAAACATCCCATATGGAATGACTCCAGAGCACCGTTCAAGGATGGATTCCAGGGAAGCCCTCCTCGCATTCCAATTGTCTCCTAGCTACAAGACAGTTGAGATTGGATGGCTCTGCGGGAGCAACCGGGGTGGCTGAGTTGAAATGGACTTTCCTGAGCATGGGCCTATTGTGTGTTTGTGTCCATGAGGAACTTGGAATGGGGCGGTGGCACCAGGACTCTGAAGTATTCTCCTAAGATTTTGACATAGGTCTTATGCACAAGTTTTTCGTGGAGAAGAGTATTTTTCTGATGGGTGCCTCAGGAAACCCCCTATGCTGGTATTGGAATCCAGGATTTTGAGGAGACATGCCTGTAAACCAAAGCAATGGATCCGATTATGGCCTACGGTCCTCTCTAGTAACATATCCTTTTCTTGGGACATCCATCTATGGTATGAGTGGAGGTAGATGCTAAGCTGGTGTCAGTCCGCCTTTGTTTGTCCACAGAGACCTAGATATTGGGATGGCCTCGGGGACTTTGGAGGGTTTTCCTAATTTGTACAATTTTGGACAAGGGAAGGGGCAGAATTCCCATGCATGGGGGAGACACAGTCCTAATGTGTGGCTCCAGGGTCCTCAGCCTGGAGGGTGTGTTGGTCAGGACTTTGAGGACAGAAGTCTGAAAACAGACTCAGCTAGGTTTGGGGACGTAGGTATGGCAGGCCCAATCTACAAACCATGAGAAGAACTCTTCAGGACATGAAGAAAGAGCGAGTCTCAGGTGCTTGCTCAGGCTTTGGTCTGGATTTTGTGTCAACGATGGCCGTGGAATGTGGGGAGACCTCATGGGCCATGGACGAATCTTCCTCTCTGTGGATTTGGACCGGTCCCAATTGTTTTTCGTCAATCTGTGGGATGGGAGGTCTCCTTTCAGGTTTGTTACCTCAGGTGTCCCAACCAAAGAGGAATTCCAAAGCAGAGCCCTGGGGAGAGTGAAGGGACAACCCAAACTATGGTTAAAATTTGGGGCCTAGGGGCATGGCAGGCCCGATATGCTGTCTCTTCACCAGCCACTGAGAGGCCTTACTTGAGTACTGGGCTCAGGCTGAGGGTTACAATGTGTGTTTGTGACCAAGGTAGCTCACGAGCATGGGCGGGGCCTCATGGGCCACACTGGTTTCATCTACACTGAACTTTGGACAACATGCCATTCACAAGATCTCTTGTCATGGTGAAGGATTTTGATTTCTGCATCATTTTCAACCCTGGGCAGTGGTTGGAGATAAGGTCTAGGGCGGAAGCCTGAAAACCGCAGTTGGGAAGAGATGATGAGCTAAGGCCATGGTGGGTCTGATGTGCTCAGTGTGCGGTCAGCTGCCCGGTTGTTGGTCAGGAGGTTCGGGCTCAGGTTGTGTCAGACAGTGCATTAGTGCCCAGGTTAGACTTTATAATTTGGGTACAGTCGAGTGCCGTGTAAGTTGATTCTCATTTGAGGTGCCCTGGCAGCTCATTGGGCAAGATATTTTTTTCTAGATCGCAGGCAGAGTGCTGCATTGTGGGTCCAGAATTGCCAAACGTGAGGGCTTCTGGGCCAGTAGTGTGAGGACAGAAGTCTGAGAAAAAAGCTAGACTTGGGCTTCAGGCCGAGGGCAAGGAAGGTACCCCCTGCACATCTGAACCAAGATCTCATGCATCTGAAGTCACGGCGAGGATCAGACGTTGGCTCAGGTTGAAGTTTCTTTGCATGACTGCCCCTTCATGAACGGAGAGGAATCTAAAGGCCATGGAGTTTTTCCCACGTTGGGAGTTGTGGGATGCCCCCTTCAAGGATTCCTTCTGCGGGACAATTGAGACCTGTTGGGCAGCTCCAAAACATCCCATATGGAATGACTCCAGAGCACCGTTCGAGGATGGATGCCAGGGAAGCCCGCCTCACATTCACATTGTCTCCTAGCAACAAGACAGTTGAGATCGGATGGCTCTGCGGGAGCAACCAGGGTGGCTGAGTTGAAATGGACTTTCCTGAGCATGGGGCCTAATGTGTGTTTGTGTCCATGAGGACCTTGGAATGGGGCGGTGGCACCGGGACTCTGAAGTATTCTCCTAAGATTTTGACATAGGTCTCATGCACAACTTTCCTCGTGGAGACGAGATTTTTTCTGATGGGTGCCTCAGGAAACCCCCTATGCTGGTATTGGAATCCAGGCTTTTGAGGAGACATGCTTTTAAACCAAAGCAATGGATCCGATTATGGCCTAGGGTCCTCTGTGGTTCCATCTCCTTCTATGGGGACATCCATCTATAGTATGAGTGGAGGTAGATGCTCAGCTGGTGTCAGTCCGCCCTTGTCTGTCCACAGAGACCTAGATATTGGGATGGCCTCGGGGACTTTGGAGGGTTCTCCTAATTTGTACAATTTTGGACAATGGAATGGGCAGAATTCCCATGCATGGGGTAGGCACAGTCCTAATGTGTGGCTCCAGGGGCCCCAGACTGGAGGGTGTGTGGCCCAGGACTTTGAGGACAGAAGTCTGAAAACACAGACTCAGCTTAGGTTTGGGGACATAGGTATGGCAGACCCAATCTACAAACCATGAGAAGAACTCTTCAGGATATGAAGAAAGAGCGAGTCTGAGGCGCTTGCTCAGGCTTTGGTCTCCGGATTTTGTGTCAACGATGTCCGTGGAATGAGGGGAGGCCTCATGGGCAATGGACGAATCTTCCTCTCTGTGGATTTGGCCCATTCCCAATTGTTTTTCGTCAATCTGTGGGATGGGAGGTCTCCTTTCAGGTTTGTAACCTCAGGTGTCCCAACCAAAGAGGAATTCCAAAGCAGAGCCCTGGGGAAGAGTGAAGGGACAACCTAAACTATGGTTAAAATTTGGGGCCTAGGGGCATGTCAGGCCCCATATGCTGTCTTTTCACCAGCCACTGAGAGGCCTTACTTGAGGACTGGGCTCAGGCTGAAGGTCACAATGTGTGTTTGTGTCCAATGTGGCCCGTGAGCAGGGGCCGGGCCTCATGGGCCACACTGGTTTCAACTACACTGAACTTGGGACAACATGCCAATCACAAGGTCTCTTGCCATGGAGAAGGAGTTCTGATTTCTGCATCATTTTCAACCCTAGGCAGTGGTTGGAGATAAGGTCTAGGTTCGGAAGCCTGAAAACCGCAGTTGGGAAGAGATGATGACCAAGGCCATTTTAGGTCTGATGTGCTCAGTGTGCGGTCTGCTGCCTGGATGTTGGTCAGGTGCTTCGGGCTCAGGTTGTGTCAGACAGTGCATTAGTGCCCAGGTTAGACTATGTAATTTGGGTACAGTCGAGTGCCGTGTAGGTTGATCCTCATTTGAGGTGCCTGGGCAGCTCATTAGGGAAGATATTTTTTCAAGAGGGCAGGCAGAGTGCTGCATTGTGGGTCCGGAATTGCCAAACGTGAGGGCTTCTGGGCCAGTAATGTGAGGACAGAAGTCTGAGACCACAAGCTAGACTTGGGCTTCAGCCCGAGGGCAAGGCAGGTACCCCCTGCACATCTGAACCAATATCTCATTCATCTGATGTCACGGCGAGGAAGACGTTGGCTCAGGTTGTAGTTTCTGTGCATGACTGCAACTTCATGAACGGAGAGGAATCTCAAGGCCATGGAAGTTGTCCCACGTTGGGAGCTGGATCAAGGATTCCTTCTGCGGGACAATTGAGACCTGTTTGGCAGCTCCAAAACATCACATATTGAATGACTCCAGTGCACCGTTCGAGAATGGATGCCAGGGAAGCCTGCCTCGCATTCCAATTGTCTCGTAGCAACAAGGCAGTGGAGTTCGGATGGCTCCGCGGGAGCAACCGGGGTGGCTGAATTGAAATGGACGTTCCTGAGAATGGGACCTAATATTTTTTTGTGTTCATGAGGACCTTGGAATGGGGCGGTGGCACTGGGACTCTGAAGTATTCTCCTAAGATTTTGACATAGGTCCCATGCAGAATTTTCCTCGTGGAGACGAGATTTTTTCTAATGGGTGCCTCAGGAAACCCCCTATGCTGGTATTAGAATCCAGGATTTTGAGGAGACATGCCTGTAAACCAAAGCAATGGATCCGATTATGGCCTAAGGTCCTGTCTGGTACCATATCCTTCTCTGGGGACATCCATCTATGGTATGAGTGGAGGTAGATGCTCAGCAGGTGTCAGACCGCCCTTGTTTGTCCACAGAGACCTACATATTGGGATGGCCTCGGGGACGTGGAGGGTTCTCCTAATTTGTACAATTTTGGACAATGGAATGGGCAGAATTCCCATGCATGGGGTAGGCACAGTCCTAATGTGTGGCTCCAGTGGCCCCATTCTGGAGGGTGTGTGGCCCAGAACTTTGAGCACATAAGTCTGAAAACACAGACTCAGCTTAGGTTTGGGGATGTAGGTCTGGCAGGCCCAATCTACAAACCATGAGAAGAACTCTTCAGGATATGAAGAAAGAGTGAGTCTGAGGCGCTTGCTCAGGCTTGGGTCTCTAGATTTTGTGTAAACGATATCCTTGGAATGTGGGGAGACCTCATGGGCCATGGACGAATCTTCCTCTCTGTGGATTTGGCCCGGTCCCAATTGTTTTTCGTCAATCTGTGGGATGGGAGATCTCCTTTCATGTTTGTAACCTCAGGTGTCCCAACCAAAGAGGATTTCCAAAGCAGAGCCCTGGGGAAGAGTGAAGGGACAACCCAAACTATGGTTAAAATTTGGGGCCTAGGGGCATGTCAGGCCCCATATGCTGTCTCTTCACCAGCCACTGAGAGGCCTTACTTGAGGACTGGTCTCAGGCTGAGGGTCACAATGTGTGTTTGTGACCAATGTGGCCCGTGAGCAGGGGCCGGGCCTCATGGGCCACACTGGTTTCAACTACACTTAACTTTGGACAACATGCCAATCACAAGGTCTCTTGCCATGGTTGAAGGAGTTCTGATTTCTGCATCATTTTCAACCCTGGGCAGTGGTTGGAGATAAGGCCCAGGTTTGGAAACCTGAAAACCGCAGTTGGGAAGAGATGATGACCAAGGCCATGGTGGGTCTGATGTTCTCAGTGTGCGGTCAGCTGCCTGGTTGTTGGTCTGGAGCTTCGGGCTCAGGTTGTGTCAGACAGTGCATGAGTGCCCAGGTTAGACTATATAATTTGGGTACAGTTGAGTGCCGTATAGGTTGATCCTTATTTGAGGAGCCTGGGCAGCTCATTAGGCAAGATATTTTTTCTAGAGGGCAGGCAGAGTGCTGCATTGTGGGCCCGGAATTGCCAAACTTGAGGGCTTCTGGTTAAGTAGTGTGAGGACAGAAGTCTGAGAACACAAGCTAGACTTGGGCTTCAGGCCGAGGGCAAGGCAGGTACCCCCTGCACATCTGAACCAATATCTCATGCATCTGAAGTCACGGCGAGGATCAGACGTTGGCTCAGGTTGTAGTTTCTGTGCATGACTGACCCTTCATGAACGGAGAGGAATCTCAAGGCCATGGAGGTTTTCCCACGTTGGGAGTTGTGGGATGCCCCCTTCAAGGATTCCTTCTGCGGCACAATTGAGACCTGTTGGGCAGCTCCAAAACATCCCATATGGAATGACTCCTGAGCACCGTTGGAGGATGGATGCCAGGGAAGCCCGCCTCGCATTCCAATTGTCTCCTAGCAACAAGACAGTGGAGATCGGATGGCTCTGCGGGCCAACCTCGTTGGCTGAGTTGATATGGACTTTCCTGTGCATGGGGCCTAATGTGTGTTTGTGTCCATGAGGACTTTGGAATGGGGCGGTGGCACTGGGACTCTGAAGTATTCTCCTAAGATTTTGACATAGGTCCCATGCACAAGTTTTCTCATGGAGACGAGATGTTTTCTGATGGGTGCCTTAGGAAACCCCGTATGCTGGTATTGGAATCCAGGATTTTGCGGACACATGCGTGTAAACCAAAGCAATGGATCCGATTATGGCACGGGTCTTGTCTGGTTCCATCTCCTTCTCTGGGGACATCCATCTATGGTTTGAGTGGAGCTAGTTGCTCAGCTGGTGTCAGACCGCCCTTGTTTGTCCAAAGAGACCTACATATTGGGATGGCCTCGGGGACTTTGGAGGGATCTCCTAATTTGTACAATTTTGGACAATGGAATGGGCAGAATTCCCATGCATGAAGTAGGCACAGTCCTAATGTGTGGCTCCAGGGGCCCCAACCTGGAGGGAATGTGGCCCAGGACTTTGAGGACAGAAGTCGGAAAACACAGAATCAGCTTAGGTTTGGGGACGTAGGTATGGCTGGCCCAATCTACAAACCATGAGAATAACTCTTCAGGATATCAAGAAAGAACGAGTCTGAGGCGCTTGCTCAGGCTTTGGTCTCTGGATTTTGTGTCAACGATGGCCGTGGCATGTGGGGAAGCCTCATGGGCCATGGACGAAAATTCCTCTCTTGGGATTTGGCCCGGTCCCAATTGTTTTTCGTCAATCTGTGGGATGGGAGGTCTCCTTTCAGGTTTGTTAACTCGGGTGTCCCAACCAAAGAGGAATACCAAAGCAGAGCCCTGGGGAAGAGTGAAGGGACAACCCAAACTATGGTTAAAATTTGGGGCCTAGGGGTATGGCAGGCCCCATATGCTGTCTCTTCATCCAGCCCCTGAGAGGCCTTACTTGAGGACTGGGCTCAGGCTGAGGGTCACAATGTTTGTTTGTGACCAATGTGGCCTGTGAGCATGGGCGGGGCCTCATGGGCTACACTGTTTTCATCTACACTGAACTTTGGACAACATGCCAATCACAAGGTCTCTTGCCATGGGGAAGGAGTTCTGATTTCTGCATCATTTTCAACCCTGGGCAGTCGTTGTAGATAAGGTCTAGGTTCGGAAGCCTGAAAACCGCAGTTGGAACGAGATGATGACCTAAGGCCATGGTGGGTCTGATGTGCTAGGTGTGCGGTCAGCTGCCTGGTTGTTAGTCAGGAGGTCGGGCTCAGGTTGTGTCAGACAGTGCATTAGTGCCCAGGTTAGACTATATAATTTGGGTACAGTCGAGTGCCGTGTAGGTTGATCCTCATTTGAGGTGCCTGGGCAGCTCTTTAGGCAAGATATTTTTTCTAGACAGCAGGCAGAGTGCTGCATTGTGGGTCCTGAATTGCCAAACTTGAGAGCTTCTGGTTCAGTAGTGTGAGGACAGAAGTCTGAGAACACAAGCTAGACTTGGGCTTCAGGCCGAGGGCAAGGCAGGTACCCCCTGCACATCTGAACCAATATCTCATGCATCTGAAGTCACGGCGAGGATCAGACGTTGGCTCAGGTTGTAATTTCTGTTCATGACTGCCCCTTCATGAACGGAGAGACATCTCAAGGCCATGGAGGTTTTCACACGTTGGGACTTGTGGAATGCCCCCTTCAAGGATTCCTTCTGCGGGACAATTGAGACCTGTTGGGCAGCTCCAAAACATCCCATATGGAATGACTCCAGAGCACCGTTCGAGGATGGATGCCAGGGTAGCCCGCCTCGCATTCCAATTGTCTCCTAACAACAAGACAGTTGAGATCGGATCGCTCTGCAGGAGCAACCGGGATGGCTGATTTGAAATGGACAGCTCCTGAACATGGGGCATAATGTTTGTTTGTGTCCATGAGGACCTTGGAATGGGGCGGTGGCACCGGGACTCTGAAGTATTCTCCTAAGATTTTGACATAGGTCCCATGCACAAGTTTCTTCGTGGAGACGAGATGTTTTCTGATGGGTGCCTCAGGAAACCCCATATGCTAGTATTGGAATCCAGGATTTTGAGGAGACATGCCTGTAACCAAAGCAATGGATCCGATTATGGCCTAGGGTCCTGTCTGGTTCTATCTCCTTCTCTGGGGACATCCATCTATGGTATGAGTGGAGGTAGATTCTTAGCTGGTGTCAGACCGCCCTTGTTTGTCCACAGAGACCTACATATTGGAATGGCCTCTGGGACTTTTGAGGGTTACCCTAATTTGTACAACTTTGGACAATGGAATGGGCAGAATTACAATGCATGGGGTAGGCACAGTCCTAATGTGTGGCTCCAGGGGCCCTAGTCTGGAGGGTGTGTGGCCCAGGACATTGAGGACAGAAGTCTGAAAACACAAACTCAGCTTAGGTTTGGGGACGTAGGTATGGCAGTCCCAATCTACAAACCATGAGAAGAACTCCTTTGGATCAAAGACAGAGCGAGACTGAGGCGCTTGCTCAGGCATTGGACTCTGGATTTTGTGTCAACCATGGCTGTGGATTGTTGGGAAGCCTCATGGGCCATGGAAGTATATTCCTCTCTGTGGATTTGGCCCTGTCCCAATTGTTTTTCGTCAATCTGTGGGATTGGAGGTCTCCTTTCAGGTTTGTTACCTCAGGTGTCCCAACCAAAGAAGAATTCCAAAGCAGAGCCCTGGGGATGAGTGAGGGGACTACCAAAACTATGGTTAAAATTTGGGGCGTAGGGGCATGGCAGGCCCCATATGCTGTTTCTTCATCCAGCCCCTGAGAGGCCTTACATGAGGACTGGGCTCAGGCTGAGGGTCACAATGTGTGTTTGTGACCAATGTGGCCCGCGAGCATGGGCGAAGCCTCATGGGCCACACTGGTTTCAACTACACTGAACTTTGGACAACATGCCAATCACAAGGTCTCTTGCCATAGTGAAGGAGTTCTGATTTCTGCATCATTTTCAACCATTGGCAGTGGTTGGAGATAAGGTCTAGGTTGTGGATCCTGAAACCGCAGTTGGGAAGAGATGATGACCTAAGGACATGGTGGGTCTGATGTTCTCAGTGTGCGGTCAGCTGCCTGGTTGTTGGTCAGGAGCTTCGGGCTCAGGTTGTGTCAGACAGTGCATGAGTGCCCAGGTTAGACTATATAATTTGGGTACAGTTGAGTGCCGTGTAGGTTGATCCTCATTTGACGTGCCTGGGCAGCTCATTAGGCAAGATATTTTTTCTAGAGGGCAGGCAGAGTGCTGCATTGTGGGCCCGGAATTGCCATACTTGAGGGCTTCTGGTTAAGTAGTGTGAGGACAGAAGTCTGAGAACACAAGCTAGACTTGGGCTTCAGGCCGAGGGCAAGGCAGGTACCCCCTGCACATCTGAACCAATATCTCATGCATCTGAAGTCACGGCGAGGATCAGACGTTGGCTCAGGTTGTAGTTTCTGTGCATGACTGACCCTTCATGAACGGAGAGGAATCTCAAGGCCATGGAGGTTTTCCCACGTTGGGAGTTGTGGGATGTCCCCTTCAAGGATTCCTTCTGCGGCACAATTGAGACCTCTTGGGCAGCTCCAAAACATCCCATATGGAATGACTCCTGAGCACCGTTGGAGGATGGATGCCAGGGAAGCCCGCCTCGCATTCCAATTGTCTCCTAGCAACAAGACAGTGGAGATCGGATGGCTCTGCGGGAGCAACCGGGGTGGCTGAGTTGAAATGGACTTTCCTGTGCATGGGGCCTAATGTGTGTTTGTGTCCATGAGGACTTTGGAATGGGGCGGTGGCACTGGGACTCTGAAGTATTCTCCTAAGATTTTGACATAGGTCCCATGCACAAGTTTTCTCATGGAGACGAGATGTTTTCTGATGGGTGCCTCAGGAAACCCCGTATGCTGGTATTGGAATCCAGGATTTTGAGGAGACGTGCCTATAAACCAAAGCAATGGATCAGATTATGGCCTAGGGTCCTTTCTGGTTCCATCTCCTTCTCTGGGGACATCCATCTATGGTTTGAGTGGAGCTAGTTGCTCAGCTGGTGTCAGACCGCCCTTGTTTGTCCAAAGAGACATACATATTGGGATGGCCTCGGGGACTTTGGAGGGATCTCCTAATTTGTACAATTTTGGACAATGGAATGGGCAGAATTCCCATGCATGAAGTAGGCACAGTCCTAATGTGTGGCTCCAGGGGCCCCAACCTGGAGGGAATGTGGCCCAGGACTTTGAGGACAGAAGTCGGAAAACACAGAATCAGCTTAGGTTTGGGGACGTAGGTATGGCTGGCCCAATCTACAAACCATGAGAATAACTCTTCAGGATATCATGAAAGAACGAGTCTGAGGCGCTTGCTCAGGCTTTGGTCTCTGGATTTTGTGTCAACGATGGCCGTGGCATGTGGGGAAGCCTCATGGGCCATGGACGAAAATTCCTCTCTTGGGATTTGGCCCGGTCCCAATTGTTTTTCGTCAATCTGTGAGATGGGAGGTCTCCTTTCAGGTTTGTTAACTCGGGTGTCCCAACCAAAGAGGAATACCAAAGCAGCGCCCTGGGGAAGAGTGAAGGGACAACCCAAACTATGGTTAAAATTTGGGGCCTAGGGGCATGGCAGGCCCCATATGCTGTCTCTTCATCCAGCCCCTGAGAGGCCTTACTTGAGGACTGGGCTCAGGCTGAGGGTCACAATGTTTGTTTGTGACCAATGTGGCCTGTGAGCATGGGCGGGGCCTCATGGGCTACACTGTTTTCATCTACACTGAACTTTGAACAACATGCCAATCACAAGGTCTCTTGCCATGGGGAAGGAGTTCTGATTTCTGCATCATTTTCAACCCTGGGCAGTCGTTGTAGATAAGGTCTAGGTTCGGAAGCCTGAAAACCGCAGTTGGAACGAGATGATGACCTAAGGCCATGGTGGGTCTGATGTGCTAGGTGTGCGGTCAGCTGCCTGGTTGTTGGTCAGGAGGTCGGGCTCAGGTTGTGTCAGACAGTGCATTAGTGCCCAGGTTAGACTATATAATTTGGGTACAGTCGATTGCCGTGTAGGTTGATCCTCATTTGAGGTGCCTGGGCAGCTCTTTAGGCAAGATATTTTTTCTAGACAGCAGGAAGAGTGCTGCATTGTGGGTCCTGAATTGGAAAACTTGAGAGCTTCTGGTTCAGTAGTGTGAGGACAGAAGTCTGAGAACACAAGCTAGACTTGGGCTTCAGGCCGAGGGTAAGGCAGGTACCCCCTGCACATCTGAACCAATATCTCATGCATCTAAAGTCACGGCAGTATCAGACGTTGAGACAGGTTGTAGTTGCTGTGCATGACTGCCCTTCATGAACGGAGAGAAATCTCAAGGCCATGGAGGTTTTATCTCGTTGGGAGTTGTGGGATGCCCCCTTCAAGGATTCCTTCTGCGGGACAATTGAGACCTGTTGGGCAGCTCCAAAACATCCCAAATGGAATGACTCCAGACACAGTTCGAGGATGGATGCCAGGGAAGCCCGCCTCGCATTCCAATTGTCTCCTAGCAACAAGAAAGTGGAGATGGGATGGTTCTGCGGGAGCAACCTGTGTGGCTGATTTGAAATGGACAGCTCCTGAATATGGGGCCTAATGTGTGGTTGTGTCCATTAGGACTTTGGAATCGGGCGGTGGCACCGGGACTCTGAAGTATTCTCCTAAGATTTTGACATAGGTCCCATGCACAAGTTTCTTCATGGAGACGAGATGTTTTCTGATGGGTGCCTCAGGAAACCCAATATGCTGGTATTGGAATCCAGGATTTTGAGGAGACATGCCTTTAAAGCAAAGCAATGGATCCGATTATGGCCTAGGGTCCTGTCCGGTTCCATCTCCTTTTTTGGGGACATCCATCTATGGTTTGAGTGGTGCTAGTTGCTCAGCTGGTGTCAGACCGCCCTTGTTTGTCCAAAGAGACCTGCATATTGGGATGGCCTCGGGGACTTTGGAGGGATCTCCTAATTTGTACAATTTTGGACAATGGAATGGGCAGAATTCCCATGCATGAAGTAGGCACAGTGCAAATGTGTGGCTCCAGGGGCCCCATCCTGGAGGGTGTGTGGCCAAGGACTTTGAGAACAGAAGTCGGAAAACACAGAATCAGCTTAGGTTTGGGGACGTAGGTATGGCAGGCCCAATCTACAAACCATGAGAAGAACTCTTCAGGATATGAAGAAAGAGCGAGTCTGAGGCGCTTGCTCAGGCTTTGGTCTCTGGATTATGTGTCAACGATATCCGTGGAATGTGCGGAAGCCTCATGGGCCTTGGATGAAACTTCCTCTCTTGGGATTTAGCCCGGTGCCAATTGTTTTTCGTCCATCTGTGGGATTGGAGGTCTCCTTTCAGATTAGAAACCTCAGGTGTCCCAACCAAAGAGGAATTCCAAAGCAGAGCCCTGGGGATGAATGAGGGGACTACCCAAACTATGGTTAAAATTTGGGGCGAAGGGGCATGGCAGGCCCCATATGCTGTCTCTTCATCCAGCCCCAGAGAGGCCTTACATGAGGACTGGGCTCAGGCTGAGGGTCACAATGTGTGTTTGTGACCAATGTGGCCCGCGAGCATGGGCGAGGCCTCATGGGCCACACTGGTTTCAACTACACTGAACTTTGGCCAACATGCCAATCACAAGGTCTCTTGCCATAGGGAAGGAGTTCTGATTTCTGCATCATTTTCAACCATTGGCAGTGGTTGGAGATAAGGTCTAGGTTGTGGATCCTGAAAACCGCAGTTGGGAAGAGATGATGACCTAAGGCCATGGTGGGTCTGATGTTCTCACTGTGCGGTCAGCTGCCCTGTTGTTGGTCAGGAGGTTCGGGCTCAGGTTGTGTCAGACAGTGCATGAGTGCCCAGGTTATACTATATAATTTGGGTACAGTTGAGTGCCGGGTAGGTTGATCCTCATTTGAGGAGCCTGGGCAGCTCATTAGGCAAGATATTTTTTCTAGAGGGCAGGCAGCGTGCTGCATTGTGGGCCCGGAATTGAGATATTTGAGGGCTTCTGGTTAAGTAGTGTGAGGACAGAAGTCTGAGAACACAAGCTAGACTTGGGCTTCAGGCCGAGGGCAAGGCAGGTACCCCCTGCACATCTGAACCAATATCTCATGCATCTGAAGTCACGGCGAGGATCAGACGTTGGCTCAGGTTGTAGTTTCTGTGCATGACTGACCCTTCATGAACGGAGAGGAATCTCAAGGCCATGGAGGTTTTCCCACGTTGGGAGTTGTGGGATGCCCCCTTCAAGGATTCCTTCTGCGGCACAATTGAGACCTGTTGGGCAGCTCCAAAACATCCCATATGGAATGACTCCTGAGCACCATTGGAGGATGGATGCCAGGGAAGCCCGCCTCGCATTCCAATTGTCTCCTAGCAACAAGACAGTGGAGATCGGATGGCTCTGCGGGAGCAACCGGGGTGGCTGAGTTCAAATGGACTTTCCTGAGCATGGGGCCTAATGTGTGTTTTTGTCCATGAGGACATTAGAATGGGGCAGTGGCACTGGGACTCTGAAGTATTCTCTTAAGATTTTGACATAGGTCCCATGCACAAGTTTCCTCATGGAGACGAGATGTTTTCTGATGGGTGCCTCAGGAAACCCCCTATGCTGGTATTGGAATCCAGGATTTTGAGGAGACATGCCTGTAAACCAAAGCAATGGATCCGATTATGGCCTAGGGTCCTTTCTGGTTCCATCTACTTCTCTGGGGACATCCATTTATGGTTTGAGTGGAGCTAGTTGCTCAGCTGGTGTCAGACCGCCCTTGTTTCTCCAAAGAGACATACATATTGGGATGGCCTCGGGGACTTTAAAGGGATCTCCTAATTTGTACAATTTTGGACAATGGAATGGGCAGAATTCCCATGCATGAAGTAGGCACAGTCCTAATGTGTGGCTCCAGGGGCCTCAGCCTGGAGGGAGTGTGGCCCAGGACTTTGAGGACAGAAGTCGGAAAACACAGAATCAGCTTAGGTTTGGGGACGTAGGTATGGCAGGCCCAATCTACAAACCATGAGAATAAGTCTTCAGGATATGAAGAAAGAACGAGTCTGAGGCGCTTGCTCAGGCTTTGGTCTCTGGATTTTGTGTCAACGATGGCCGTGGAATGTGGGGAAGCCTCATGGGCCATGGACGAAACTTCCTCTCTTGGGATTTGGCCCGGTCCCAATTGTTTTTCGTCAATCTGTGGGCCGGGAGGACTCCTTTCAGGTTTGTTAACTCGGGTGTCCCAAACAAAGAGGAATACCAAAGCAGAGCCCTGGGGAAGAGTGAAGGGACAACCCAACCTATGGTTAAAATTTGGGGCCTAGGGGCATGGCAGGCCCCATATGCTGTCTCTTCATCCAGCCCCTGAGAGGCCTTACTTGAGGACTGGGCTCAGGCTGAGAGTCACAATGTTTGTTTGTGACCAATGTGGCCTGTGAGCATGGGCGGGGCCTCATGGGCTACACTGTTTTCATCTACACTGAACTTTGGACAACATGCCAATCACAAGGTCTCTTCCCATGGGGAAGGAGTTCTGATTTCTGCATCATTTTCAAACATGGGCAGTGGTTGGAGATAAGGTCTAGGTTCTGAATCATGAAAACCGCAGTTGGAACGAGATGATGACCTAAGGCCATGGTGGGTCTGATGTGCTAGGTGTGCGGTCAGCTGCCTGGTTGTTGGTCAGGAGGTTCGGGCTCAGGTTGTGTCAGACAGTGCATTAGTGCCCAGGTTAGACTATATAATTTGGGTACAGTCGAGTGCCGTGTAGGTTGATCCTCATTTGAGGTGCCTGGGCAGCTCATTAGGAAAGATATTTTTTCTAGAAAGCAGGCAGAGTGCTACATTGTGGGTCCTGAATTGCCAAACTTGAGGGCTTCTGGTTCAGTAGTGTGAGGACATTAGTCTGAAAACACAAGCTAGACTTGGGCTTCAGGCCGAGGGCAAGGCAGGTACCCCATGCACATCTGAACCAATATCTCATGCATCTGAAGTCACGGCAGGATCAGACGTTGACACAGGTTGTAGTTTCTGTGCATGACTGCCCCTTCATGACCGGAGAGGAATCTCAAGGCCATGGAGGTTTTCCAACGTTGGGAGTTGTGGAATGCCCCTTTCAAGGATTCCTTCTGCGGGACAATGAGACCTGTTGGGCAGCTCCAAAACATCCCATATGGAATGACTCCAGAGCACCGTTCGAGGATGGATGCCAAGGAAGCCCGCCTCGCATTTCAATTGTCTCCTAGCAACAAGACAGTTGAGATCGGATGGCTCTGCGGGAGCACCCGGGATGGCTGATTTGAAATGGACAGCTCCTGAGCATGGGGCATAATGTTTGTTTTTGTCCATGAGGACCTTGGAATGGGGCGGTGGCACCAGGACTCTGAAGTATTATCCTAATATTTTGACATAGGTCCCATGCACAAGTTTCTTCTTGGAGACAAGACGTTTTCTGATGGGTGCCTCAGGAAACCCCCTATGCTGGTATTGGAACCCAGGATTTTGAGGAGACATGCCTGTAACCAAAGCAGTGGATCCGATTATGGCCTAGGGTCCTGTCTGTTTCCATCTCCTTCTCTGGGGACATCCATCTATGGTATGAGTGGAGGTAGATGCTTAGCTGGTGTCAGACCGCCCTTGTTTGTCCACAGAGACCTACATATTGGGATGGCCTCGGGGACATTTGAGGGTTATCCTAATTTGTACAATTTTGGAAAATGGAATGGGCAGAATTACCATGCATGGGGTAGGCACAGTGCAAATGTGTGGCTCCAGGGGCCCTAGCCTGGAGGGTGTGTGGCCCAGGACATTGAGGACAGAAGTCTGAAAACACAAACTCAGCTTAGGTTTGGGGACGTAGGTATGGCAATCCCGATCTACAAACCATGAGAAGAACTCTTCAGGATTAAAGACAGAGCGAGTCTGAGGCGCTTGCTCAGGCTTTGGTCTCTGGATTTTTTGTCAACGATGGCCGTGGAATGATGGGAGGCCTCATGGGCCATGGATGAATTTTCCTCTCTGTGGATTTGGCCCGGTCCCAATTGTTACCTCAGGTGTCCCAACCAAAGAGGAATTCCAAAGCAGAGCCCTGGGGAAGAGTGAAGGGACAACCAAAGCTATGGTTTAATTGGGGCCTAGGGGCATGGCAGGCCCCATACGCTGTCCCTTCATCCGGCCACTGAGGGGCCTTACTTGAGGACTGGGCTCAGGCTGAGGGTCACAAAAGGTGTTTGTGACCAATGTGGCCCGTGAGCATGGGCGGTGCCTCATGGGCCACACTGTTTTCAACTACACTGAACTTTGGACAACATGCCAATCACAAGGTCTCTTGCCATGGGGAAGGAGTTCTGATTTCTGCATCATTTTCAACCATGGGCAGTGGTTGGAGATAAGGTCTAGGTTCTGAATCCTGAAAACCGCAGTTGGGAAGAGATGATGACCTAAGGCCATGGTGGGTCTGATGTGCTCAGTGTGCGGTCAGCTGCCTGGTTGTTGGTCAGCAGGTTCGGGCTCAGGTTGTGTCAGACAGTGCATTAGTGCCCAGGTTAGACTTTATAATTTGGGTACAGTCGAGTGGTTGATCCTCATTTGAGGAGCCTGGGCAGCTCATTAGGCAAGATATTTTTTCTAGAGGGCAGGCAGAGTGCTGCATTGTGGGCCCGGAATTGCCAAACTTGAGGGCTTCTGGATCAGTAGTGTGAGGACAGAAGTCTGAGAACACAAGCTAGACTTGGGCTTCAGGCCGAGGGCAAGGCAGGTACCCTCTGCACATCTGAACCAATATCTCATGCATCTGAAGTCACGGCGAGGATCAGACGTTGGCTCAGGTTGTAGTTTCTGTGCATGACTGCCCCTTCATGAACGGGGAGGAATCTCAAGGCCATGGAGGTTTTCCCACGTTGGGAGTTTTGGGATGCCCCCTTAATGGATTCCTTCTGTGGGACAATTGAGACCTTTTGGGCAGCTCCAAAACATCCCATATGGAATGACTCCAGAGCACCGTTCAAGGATGGATTCCAGGGAAGCCTGCCTCGCATTCCAATTGTCTCCTAGCAACAAGATAGTGGAGATGGGATGGCTCTGCGGGAGCAACCTGGGTGGTTGATTTGAAATGGACAGCTCCTGAATATGGGGCCTAATGTGTGGTTGTGTCCATTAGGACCTTGGAATGGGGCGGTGGCACCGGGACTCTGAAGTATTCTCCTAAGATTTTGACATAGGTCCCATGCACAAGTTTCCTCGTGGAGACCAGATGTTTTCTGATTGGTGCCTCAGGAAACCCCCTATGCTGGTATTGGAATCCAGGATTTTGAGGAGACACGCCTTTAAACCAAAGCAATGGATCCGATTATGGCCTAGGGTCCTGTCTGGTTCTATCTCCTTCTCTGGGGACATCCATCTATGGTTTGAGTGGAGCTAGTTGCTCAGCTGGTGTCAGACTGCCCTTGTTTGTCAAAAGAGACCTACATATTGGGATGGCCTCGGGGACTTTGGAGGGATCTCCTAATTTGTACAATTTTGAACAATGGAATGGGCAGAATTCCCATGCATGAAGTAGGCACAGTCCTAATGTGTGGCTCCAGGGGCGCCAGCTTGGAGGGTGAGTGGCCCAGGACTTTGAGGACAGAAGTCGGAAAACACAAACTCAGCTTAGGTTTGGGGACGGAGGTATGGCAGGCCCCATCTACAAACCATGAGAAGAACTCTTCAGGATATGAAGAAAGAGCGAGTCTGAGGCGCTTGCTCAGGCTTTGGTCTCTGGATTTTGTATCAACGATGGCCGTGGAATGTAGGGAAGCCTAATGGGTCATGAACGAAACTTCCTCTCTTGGGATTTGGCCTGGTCCCAATTGTTTATCGTCAATCTGTGGGACGGGAGGTCTCCTTTCAGGTTTGTTACCTCAGGTGTCCCAACCAAAGAGGAATTCCAAAGCAGAGCCCTGGGGAAGAGTGAAGGGACAACCCAATCTATGGTTAAAATTTGGGTCCTAGAGGCATGGCAGGCCCCATATGCTGTCTCTTCATCCAGCCCCTGAGAGGCCTTACTTGAGGACTGGGCTCAGGCTGAGGGTCACAATATGTGTTTGTGACCAATGTGGCCCGCGAGCATCGGCGGGGCCTCATGGGCCATACTGGTTTAAACTACACTGAACTTTGGACAACATGCCAATCACAAGGTCTCTTGCCATGGTGAAGGAGTTCTGATTTCTGCATTATTTTCAACCATTGGCAGTGGTTGGAGATAAGGTCTAGGTTCTGAATCCTGAAAACCGCAGTTGAGAAGAGATGATGACCTAAGGCCATGGTTGGTCTCATGTGCTCAGTGTGTGGTCAGCTGCCTGGTTGTTGGTCAGGAGGTTCGGGCTCAGGTTGTGTCAGTCAGTGCATTAGTGCCCAGGTTAGACTATATCATTTGGGTACAGTCGAGTGCCGTGTAGTTTGATCCTCATTTGAGGAGCCTGGGCAGCTCATTAGGCAAGATATTTTTTTCTAGAGAGCAGGCAGATTGCTGCATTGTGGGCCCGGAATTGCCAAACTGAGGGCTTTTGGTTCAGTAGTGTGAGGAAAGAAGTCTGAGTACACAAGCTAGACTTGGGCGTCACCGAGGGCAAGGCAGGTACCCCCTGCATATCTGAACCCATATCTCATGCATCTGAAGTCACGGCAGGATCAGACGTTGACTCAGGTTGTAGTTTCTGTGCATGACTGCCCTTCATGAACGGAGAGGAATCTCGAGGCCATGCAGGTTTTTCCTCGTTGGGAGTTGTGGGATGCCCCCTTCAAGGATTCCTTCTGTGGGACAATTGAGACCTGTTGGGCAGCTCCAAAACATCCCATATGGAATGACTCCAGAGCACCGTTCGAGGATGGATGCCAGGGAAGCCCGCCTCGCATTCCAATTGTCTCCTCTCAACAAGACAGTGGAGATCGGATGGCTCTGCGGGAGCAAACGGGGTGGCTGAGTTGAAATGGACTTTCCTGAGCATGGGGCCTAATGTGTGTTTGTGTCCATGAGGACCTTGGAATGGGGCGGTGGCACCGGGACTCTGAAGTATTCTCCTAAGATTTTGACATAGGTCCCATGCACAAGTTTCCTCATGGAGACGAGATGTTTTCTGATGGGTGACTCAGGAAATCCCCTATGCTGCTATTGGAATCCAGGATTTTGCGGACACATGCGTGTAAACCAAAGCAATGGATCCGATTATGGCACGGGTCTTGTCTGGTTCCATCTCCTTCTCTGGGGACATCCATCTATGGTTTGAGTGGAGCTAGTTGCTCAGCTGGTGTCAGACCGCCCTTGTTTGTCCAAAGAGACCTACATATTGGGATGGCCTCGGGGACTTTGGAGGGATCTCCTAATTTGTACAATTTTGGACAATGGAATGGGCAGAATTCCCATGCATGAATTAGGCACAGTCCAAATGTGTGGCTCCAGGGTCCCCAGCCTGGAGGGTGTGTGGCCCAGGACTTTGAGGACAGAAGTCTGAAAACACAGAATCAGCTTAGGTTTGGGGACGTAGGTATGGCAGGCCCAATCTACAAACCATGAGAAGAACTCTTCAGGATATGAAGAAAGATCGAGTCTGAGGTGCTTGCTCAGGCTTTGGTCTCTGGATTTTGTATCAACGATGGCCGTGGAATGTGGGGAAGCCTCATGGGCCATGGACAAAACATCCTCTCTTGGAATTTGGCCCGGTCCCAATTGTTTTTCGTCAATCTGTGGGACGGGAGGTCTCCTTTCAGGTTTGTTACCTCAGGTGTCCCAACCAAAGAGGAATTCTTAAGCAGAGCCCTGGGGAAGATTGAGGGGACAACCAAAACTATGATTAAAATTTGGGGCCTAGCGGCATGGAAGGCCCCATATGCCAATCACAAGGTCTCTTGCCATGGGGAAGGAGTTCTGATTTCTGCATCACTTTCAACCCTGGGCAGTGGTTGGAGATAAGATCTAGGTACGGAAACCAGAAAACCGCAGTTGGGAAGAGATGATGACCTAAGGCCATGGTGAGTCTGATGTGCTCAGTGTGCGGTCAGCTGCCTGGTTGTTGGTCAGGAGGTTCGGGCTCAGGTTGTGTCAGACAGTGCATTAGTGCCCAGGTTAGACTATATAATTTGGGTACAGTCGAGTGCCGTGTAGGTTGATCCTCATTTGATGTGCCTGGGTAGCTCATTAAAATGATATTTTTTCTAGAGGGCAGGCAGAGTGCTGCATTGTGGTTCCGGAATTGCCAAACTTGAGGGCTTCTGGTTCAGTAGTGTGAGGACAGAAGTCTGAGAACACAAGCTAGACTTGGGCTTCAGGCCGAGGGCAAGGCAGGTACCCCCTGCACATCTGAAACAATATCTCATGCATCTCAAGCCACAGCGAGGATCAGACGTTGGCTCAGGTTGTAGTTTCTGTGCATGACTGCCCCTTCATGAACGGAGAGGAATCTCAAGGCCATGGAGGTTTTCCCACGTTGGGAGTTGTGGGATACCCCCTTCAAGGATTCCTTCTGCGGCACAATTGAGACCTGTTGGGCAGCTCCAAAACATCCCATATGGAATGACTCCAGAGCACCGTTCGAGGATGGAAGCCAGGGAATCCCGCCTCGCATTCCCATTGTCTCCTAGCAACAAGACAATGGAGATCGGATGGCTCTGCGGAAGGAACCGGGGTGGTTCATTTGAAATGGACATCTCCTGAGCATGGGGCCTAATGTGTGTTTGTGTCCATGAGGACTTTGGAATGGGGCGGTGGCACCGGTACTTCAAGTATTTCCCTAAGATTTTGACATAGGTCCCATGCACAAGTTTCCTCGTGGAGACGAGATGTTTTCTGATGGGTGCCTCAGGAAACCCCCTATGCTGGTATTGTAATCCAGGATTTTGAGGAGACATGCCTGTAAACCAAAGCAATGGATCCGCTTATGGCCTAGGGTCCTGTCTGGTTCCATCTCCTTCTCTGGGGACATCCATCTATGGTATGAGTGGAGGTAGATGCTCAGCTGGTGACAGACCGCCCTTGTTTGTCCAAGGAGACCTACATATTGGGATGACCTCGGGGACTTTGAGGGTTCCCCTAATTTGTACAATTTTGGACAATGGAATGGGCAGAATTCCCATTCCTGAAGTAGGCACAGTCCTAATGTGTGGCTACAGCTGCCGCAGCCAGGAGCGTTTGTTGCCCAGGACTTTGAGGACAGAAGTCAAAAAACACAAACTCAGCTAGGTTCTGAATCCTGAAAACCGCATTTGGGAAGAGATGATGACCTAAGGCCTTGGGGGGTCTGATGTGCTCAGTGTGCTGTCAGCTGCCTGGTTGTTGGTCAGGAGGTTCGGGCTCAGGTTGTAGATTCTGTGCATGACTGCCCCTTCATGACCTACATAGGTCCCATGCACAAGATTCTTCGTGGAGACGAGATTATTTCTGATGGGTGCCTCAGGAAACCCCCTATGCTGGTATTGGAATCCAGGATTTTGAGGAGACATGCCTATAAACCAAAGCAATGGATCCAATTATGGTGTCAGACCGCACTTGTTTGTCCACAGAGACCTACACTATTGGGATGGCCTCGGGACTTTGGAGGGTTCTCCTAATTTGTACGAAATTGTACAATGGACTTGGCATGGGGTAGGCACAGTCCTAATGTGTGGCTCCATTGTCCCCAGCCTGGAGTGTGTGTGGCCCAGTACTTTGAGGACAGATGTCTGAAAACACAAACTCAGCTTGGTTTGGTGACGTAGGTATATCAGGCCCCATCTACAAACCATGAGAAGAACTCTTCAGGATATGAAGAAAGAGCGAGTCTGAGGCGCTTGCTCAGGCTATGGTCTCTGTATTTTGTATCAACAAAGGCCGTCAAATGTGGGGAGGCCTCATGGGCCATGGACGAATCTTCCTCGCTGTGAATTTTGCCCGGTCCCAATTGTTTTTCGTAAATCTGTGGGCTGGGAGGTCTCCTTTCAGGTATGTTACCTCAGGTGTCCCAACCAAAGAGGAATTCCAAAGCAGTGACCTGGGGAAGAGTGAAGGGACAACCCAAACTATGGTTAAAAATTGGGGCCTAGTGGCAATGCAGGCCCCATATGCTGTCTCTTCATCCAGCCACTGAGAGGCCTTACTTGAGGACTGGGCTCAGGCTGAGGGTCACAATGTGTGTTTGTGACCAATGTGGCCAGCGAGCATGGGCGGGGCTTCATGTGCCACACTGGTTTCAACTACACTGAACTTTGGACAACATGCCAATCACAAGGTTTCTTGCCATGGGGAAGGAGTTCTGCTTTCTGCATCTTTTTCAAACCTGGGCAGTGGTTGGAGATAAGGTCTAGGTTCTTGATCCTGAAAACCGCAGTTGGGAAGAGATCACGACCTAAGTCCATGGCGGGTCTGATGTGCTCAGTGTGCGGTCAGCTACCTGGGTGTTGGTCAGGAGGTTCGGGCTCAGGTTGTGTCAGACAGTGCATTAGTGCCCAGGTTAGACTATATAATTTGGGTACAGTCGAGTGCCTTGTAGTTTTATCCTCCTTTAAGATGCCTGGGCACCTCATTAGGCAATATATTTTTTTCTAGAGGGCAGGCAGAGTGCTGCATTGTGGGTCCAGAATTGCCAAACTTGAGGGCTTCTGGGCCAGGAGTGTGAGGACAGAAGTCTGAGAACACAAGCTAGACTTGAGCTTCAGGCCGAGGGCAGGGCAGGTACCCCCTGAAGTTCTGAACCAATATCTCATGCATCTGAAGTCACAGTGAGGATCAGACGTTGGCTCAGTTTGGAGTTTCTGTGCATGACTGCACCTTCATGAACATGGCTGAATCTCAAGACCATGGAGGTTTTCCCACGTTGGGAGTTGTGGGATGCCCCCTTCCAGGATTTCTTCTGCGGGACAATTGAGACCTTTTGGGCAGCTCCAGAACGTCCCATATGGAATGACTCCAGAGCACAGTTCGAATATGGATGCCAGGGAAGCCCGCCTCACATTCCAATTGTCTCCTCGCAACAAGACATTTGATATCGGATGGCTCTGCGGGACCAACCGGGGTGGCTGAGTTGAAATGGACTTTCCTGAGGATGGGGCCTAATGTGTGTTTGTGTCCATGAGGACCTTGGCCTGGGCGCTGGCACTGGGACCCTGAAGTATTCTCCTAAGCTTCTGACATAGCTTCCATGCACAAGTTTCCTCATGGAGACGAGAATTGTTCTTATGGGTGCCTCAGGAAATCCCCTATCTTGGTATTGGAATCCAGGCTTTTGAGGAGACATGCCTGTAAACCAAAGCAATGGATCCGATTATGGCCTAGTGTCCTGTCTGGTTCAATCTTCTTCTCTGGGGACATATATCTATGGTATGAGTGGAGGTAGATGCTCAGCTGGTGTCATACCACCCTTGTTTGTCCCGGGAGACCACACAATTGTGATGTCCTCGGGGACTTTGGAGGGTTCTCCTAATTTGTACAATTTTGCACAATGGAATGGGCAGAATTCCCATGTATTGTGTAGGCACAGTCCTAATATGTGGCTCCAGGTGCCCAACCTGGAGGGTGTGTGGCCCAGGACCTCTCGGACAGAAGTCTGAAAACACAAACTCAGCCAAGGTTTGGGACGTAGGTATAGCAGGCCCAATCTACAAACCATGAGAAGAACTCTTCAGGATATGAAGAAAGTGCGAGTCTGAGGCGCCTACTCAGGCTATTTCTTGATTTTGTATCAAGATGGCCGTGGAATGTGGGGAGGCGTCATGGGCCATGGATGAATCTTCCTCTCTGTGGATTTGGCGCGGTCCCCATTGTTATTCGTCAATCTGTGGGATGGGAATTTACCTTTCAGGTTTGTTACCTCAGGTGTCCCAACCAAAGAGGAATTCCAAAGCAGAGCCCTGGGGAAGAGTGAAGGGACAACCCAAACTGAACTAATATCTCATGCATCTGAAGTCACGGCGATGATTAGACGTTGGCTCATGTTGGAGTTTCTGTGCATGACTGTCCCTTCAGGAACGGAGCGGAAACTCAAGGCCATGGTGGTTTTCCCACGTTGGAAGTTGTGGGATGCCCCCTTCAAGGATTTTTTCCGCGGGACAATTCAGAGCTGTTGGGCAGCTCCAGGACATCCCATATGGAATGACTCCAGAGCACCGTTCGAGGATGGATGCCAGGAAAGCCCGCTTCGCATTCCAATAGTCTGCTAGCACCAAGACAGTTTAGAGTGGATGGTTCTGCGGGAGCTACCGGTGTGACTGAGTTTAATGGGACTTTCGTGGGGCTCCTGGGTGGCTCAGTGTGTTAAGCCACTTCTTTCGACTCAGGTCATGATCTCAGAGTCCTAGGATTGAGCCTCACATCAGGCACTCTGCTCAGCAGGGAGCCTGTTTCCTACTCTCTCTCTGCCTGCTTGTGATCTATGACTGTCAAATAAATAAATAAAATCTTAAAAAAAAAAGTAATGGACTTCCTGAGGTTGGGGTCTAAGGTGTGTTTGTGTCCATGAGGGCCTTGGAATGGGGCGGGGGCACCCGGACCCTGAAGTATTCTCCTAATATTTGGACATAGCTCCCATGCACAAGTTTCCTTGTGGAGATGAGATTTGTTCTAATGGGTGCCTCAGGAAACCCCCTACGCTGGTATTGGAATCCAAGCTTTTGAGGAGACATGCCTGTAAATCAAAGCAATGGATACGATTATGGCCTAGCGTCCTGTCTGGTTCAATTTTCTTCTCTGGTGACATCCATCTGTGGTATGAGTGGAGGTAGATGCTCAGCTTGTGTGAGACCGCCCTTGTTTGTCCTGGGAGACCTACACAATTGGGATGGCCTCGGGGACTATAGAGGGTTCTCCTAATTTGTGCGATTTTGGACAATGGAATGGGCAGAATTCCCATAGATTGGGTAGACACATTGCTCATGTGTGGCTCCAGTGGCCCTAGCCTAGAGGGTGTGTGGCCCAGGACTTTGAGGACAGAAGTCTGAAAACACAAACTCAGCTTAGGTTTGGGGACGTAGGTATGGCAGGCCCAATCTACAAACCATAGGAAGAACTCTTCAGGATATGAAGAAAGAGCGAGTCTGAGGCGCTTGCTCAGGCATTTGTCTCTGGATTTTGTATCAACGATGGCCATGGAATGTGGGGAGGCCACATGGGCCATGGATGAATCTTCCTCTCTGTGGATTAGGCCCGATCCCAATTGTTTTTCGTCAATCTGTGGGATGGGAGGTCTCCTTTCAGGTTTGTTACCTCAGGTGTCCCAACCAAAGAGGAATCCTAAGCAGAGGCCTGGGAAAGAGTGAAGGGACAACCCAAACTATGGTTAAAAATTGGGGCCTATGGGCAGGGCAGGCCCAATATGCTATCTCATCATCCAGCCGCTGATAGGCCTTACTTGAGGACTGGACTTAGGCTGAGGGACAGAATGTGTGTTTGTGACCAATGTGGCCCTCGAGATTGGGCGGGGCCTCATTGGCCTCACTGGTTTCAACTACACTGAACTTTGGACAACATGCCAATCACAAGGTTTCTTTCCATGGGGATGGAGTTCTGATTTCTGCATCATTTTCAACCCTGGGCAGTGGTTGGAGATAAAGTCTAGGTCCTGAAGCCTGAACCGCAGTAGGGAAGAGATGATGACCTAAGGCCATGGTGGGTCGGATGTGCTCAGTGTGCGGTCAGCTGTCTTGGTGTTGGTCAGGAGGTTCGGGCTCAGGTTGTGTCAGACAGTGCATTAGTGTTCTGGTTAGACTATATAATTTGGGTATAGTCGGAGCCGTGTAGGTTTATCCTCATTAAGGTGCCTAGGAGGCTCATTACGCAAAATATTTTTTCGAGAGGGCTGTCAGAGTGCTGCATTGAGGATCGGGAATTGCCAGAGTTGAGGGCTTCTGGGCCAGGAGTGTGAGGACAGAAGTCTGAGAAAACAAGCTAGACTTGGGCTTCAGGCCGTGGGCACGGCAGGTACCCCCTGCAGATCTGAACCAATATATCATGCATCGGAAGTCACTGCGAGGATCAGACGTTGGCTCAGTTTGGAGTTTCTGTCCATGACTGCACCTTCATGAATGGAGCGGAATCTCAAGGCCATGGAGTTTCTCCCATGTTGGGAGTTGTGGGATGCCCCCTTCAAGGATTCCTTCTGCGGGACAATTGAGACCTGTTGGGCAGCTCCAGGACCTTCCATATGGAATGACTCCAGAGCACCTTTCGAGGATGAATGCCAGGGAAGCCCACCTCGCATTCCAATTGTCTCCTCGCAACAAGACAGTGGAGATCGGATGGCTCTGCGGGAGCAACCGGGGTGGCTGAGTTGAAATGGTCTTTCCTGAGGATGGGGCCTAATGTGTGTTTGTGTCCATGAGGGCCTTGGAATGGGGCGGTGGACCGGGAACCTGAAGTATGTGGCCCTCGAGCATGAACGGGGCCTCATGGGCCACACTGGTTTCAAGTACACTGAACTTTGGACAACATGCCAATCACAAGGTTTCTTGCCATGGGGAAGGAGTTCTGCTTTCTGCATCGTTATCAACCCTGGGCAGTGGTTGGAGATAAGGTCTAGGTTCTGAAGCCTGATAACCGCAGTTGGGAAGAGATGGCGACCTAAGGCCAGGAATGTTGATGTGCTCAGTATGCGGTCAGCTGCCTGGGTGTTGGTCAGGAGGTTCGGGCTCAGGTGGTGACAGACAGTGCATTAGTGCCCAGCTTAGACTATATAATTTGCGTACAGTGGAGTGCCGTTTAGGTTTATCCTCATTTAAGGTGCCTGGGCAGCTCATTAGGCAATAAAATTTTTTGTAGAGGTCAGGCAGAGTGTTGCCTTGTGGGTCCGGAATTGCAAAACTTGAGGGATTCTTGGCTAGGAGTGTGAGGACAGAAGTCTGAGAACACAAGCTAGACTTGGGCTTCAGGCCGAGGGGAAGGCTGGTACCCCCTGCAGATCTGAACCTATATCTCATGCATCTGAAGTCAGGGCGAGAATCAGACGTTGGCTCAGGTTGGAGTTTCTGTGCATGACAGCCCCTTCATGAACGGTGCGGAATCTCAAGGCCATGGAGGTTTTCCCACGTTGGGAGTTGTGGGATGCCCCCTTCAAGGATTCCTTGTGCGGGACAATTAAGACCTGTTGGGCAGCTCCAGGACATCACATATGGATGACTCCAGAGCACTGTTCGGGGATGGATGCCAGGGAAGCCCGCCTCGCATTCCAATTTTCTCCTAGCACAAAGACAGTTGAGAATGGATGGCTCTGCGGGAGCAACCAGGGTGGCTGAGTTGAAATGGACTTTCCTGAGAATGGGGCCTAAGGTGTTTTTTTGTCCATGAGGGCCTTGGAATGGGGGGGTGGCACCGGGAACCTGAAGTATTCTCCTAAGCTTTTGACTAGCTCCCATGCAGAAGTTTCCTAGTGGAGACGAGATTTTTTCTGATGGGTGCCTTAGGAAACCCCCTTTGCTGGTGTTGGTTTCCAGGGTTTTGAGGATACATGCCTATAAACCAAAGCAATGGATCTGATTATGGCCTATGTCCTGTCTGGTTCAATCTTCTTCCCATGGATTGGGTAGTCACAGTCCTAATGTGTGCCTCCAGGGGCCCCAGCCTGGAGGGTGTGTGGACCAGGACTTTGGGGACAGAAGTCTTATAACACAAACTCATCTTAGGTTGTGGGAGGTAGGTATGGCAGGCCCAATCTACAAACCATGAGAAGAATTCTTCAGGATATGAAGAAAGAGCTAGTCTGAGGTGCTTGTTCAGACATTTGTCTCTGGATATTGTATCAACGATGGCCGTGGAAAGTGGGGAGGCCTCATGGGCCATGGACGAATCTTCCTCTTTGTGGATTTGGCCCGGTCCCAAATATTTTTCGTCAATCTGTGGGATGGGAGGCCTCTTTCAGGTTTGCTACTACAGGTGTCCCAACCAAAGAGGAATTCCAAAGCAGAGCCCTGGGGAAGAGTGAAGGGAAAACCCAAACTATGGTTAAAAATTGGGGCCTAGGGTCATGGCAGGCCCAATATGCTGTCACTTCATCCAGACACTGAGAGGCCTTACTTGAGGACTGGGCTCAGGCTGAGGGTCACAATGTGTGTTTGTATCCAATGTGCCCCGCGAGCATGGGCGGGGCCTAATTGGCCACACTGATTTCAACTACACTGAACTTTGGACAATATGCCAATTACAAGGTTTCTTACCACGGGGAAAGAGTTCTGATTTCTTGATCATTTTTACCCTGGGCAGTGGTTTGAGATAAGGTCTAGGTTCTGAAGCCTGAAAACCGCAGTAGGGAAGAGATGACGACCTCAGTGTGTGTGTGACCTATGTGGCCCGCGAGCATGGGCGGGGCAACATTGGCAACATTGCTTTCAACTACACTGACCTAAGGCCATGGCGGTTCTGATGTGCTCAGTGTGTGGTCAGCTGCCTGGGTTTTGGTCAGGAGGTTCGTGCTCAGGTGGTGCTGATGGTGCATTAGTGCCCAGGTTAGACTATATAATTTGGGTACAGTCGAGTGCCGTGTAGGTTTATACTCATTTAAGGTGCTTGGGCAGCTCATTAGGCAAGATATTTTTTTTTAGAGGGCTGGCAGAGTGCTGCATTGTGGGTCCGGAATTGACATACTTGAGGGATTCTAGGCCAGGAGTGTGAGGACAGAAATCTGAGAACACAAGCTAGACTTGGACTTCAGGCCGAGGCCACGGCAGGTACCCTCTGCAGATCTGACCCAATGTCTCATGCGTATGAAGTCACGGCGAAGATCAGACGTTGGCTCAGTTTGGAGTTTCTGTGCATGACTGCCTCTTCATGAACGGAGCAGAATCTAAAGGCCATGGAGGTTTTCCCACGTTGGGAGTTGTGGGCTGCCCCCTTCAAGGATTTCTTCTGCAGGACAATTGAGACCTTTTGGGCAGCTCCAGCACATCCCATATGGAATGACTCCAGAGCACCGTTCGAGGATTGATGCCAGGGAAGCCCGCCTCGCATTCCAATTGTCTCCTAGGAACAAGACAGTTTAGGTCGGATTGCTCTGCGGGGGCAAATGGGGTGGCTGAGTTGAAATGGACTTTCCTGGGGCTCCTGGGTGGCTCAGTGGATTAAGCCGCTGCCTTAGGCTCAGGTCATGATCTCAGAGTCCTGGTTTCGAGCCTCATATCGGGCCTGCTTCCTTCTCTCTCTCTGCCTGCCTCTCTGCCTGCTTGTGATCTCTGTCTGTCTTATAAATAAATAAAATCTTTAAACAAAAAAAAAGAAATGGACTTCCTGAGGATGGTGCCTAATGTGTGTTTGTGTCCTTGAGGGCCTTGGAATTGGGCGGTGGCACCGGGACCCTGAAGTATTCCCCTAAGCTTTTGACATAGCTCCCATGCACAACTTTCTTTGTGGAGACGAGATTTGTACTGATGGGTGCCACAGGAAGCCCCCTATTCTGGTATTGTAATCCAGGCTTTTGAGGAGAAATGACTGTAAACCAAAGCAATGGATCCGATTATGGCCTAGTGTCCTGTGTGGTTCAATCTTCTTCTCTGGGGACATCCATCTATGGTATAATTGGAGGTAGATGCTCAGCTGGTGTCAGACCGCCCTTGTTTGTCCCCGGAGACCTACATTATTGGGATGGCCTCGGGGACTTTGGAGGGTTCTCCTAATGTGTACGATTTTGGACAATGGAATGCGCAGATTCCCATGGATTGGGTAGGCACAGTCCTAATGTATGGCTCCAGGGGCCCCAGCCTGGATGGTGTGTGGCCCAGGACTTTGAGGACAGAAGTCTGAAAACACAAACTCAGCTTAGTTTTGGGGACGTAGGTATGGCAGGCCCAATCTATAAACCATGTAAAGAATTCTTCAGGATATGAAGAAAGAGCGAGTCTGAGGCACTTGATCAGGCTTTGTCTCTGGATTTTGTATCAACGATGGCCGTGGAATGTGGGGAGGCCTCATGGGCCATGGAAAAATCTTCCTCTCTGCGGATTTGACCCATTCCCAATTGATTGTCGTCAAGCTGTGGGATGGGAGGTCTCCTTTCAGGTTTGTTACCTCAGTGTCCCAACCAAAGAGGAATTCCAAAGCAGAGCCCCGGGGAAGAGTGAATGGACAACCCAAACTATGGTTAAAAATTGAGGCCTAGGATCATGGCAGGCCCAATATGCTGTCTCTTCATGCAGCCGCTGAGAGGCCTTACTTGAGGACTCTGCTCAGGCTGATGGTCACAATATATATATTTTTTTCTAGAGGGCAGGCTGAGTCCTGCATTGTGGGTCCGGATTTGCCAAACTTGAGGGCTTCTGGGCCAGGAGTGTGAGGAGAGAAGTCTGAGCGGGACAATTGAGACCTGTTTGGCAGCTCCAGACATCCCATATGGAATGACTCCAGAGCACCGTTCAAGATGGATGCCAGGGAAGCCAGCCTCGCATTCCAATTGTCTCCTAGCACCAAGACAGTTTAGATTGGATGGCTCTGCGGGAGGAACCGGGGTGGCTGAGTTGATATGGATTTTCCTGAGGGTGGGGCCTAATGTGTGATTGTGTCCATGAGGGCCTTGGATTGGGGCGGTGGCACAGGGCCCCTGAAGTATTCTCCTAAGCTTTTGACATAACTCCCATGCACAGGTTTCCTTGTGGAGACAGATTTGTTCTGATCGGTGCCTGAGGAAACCACCTATGCTGGTATTAGAATCCAGTCTTTTGAGGAGACATGCCTGTAAACCAAATCAATGCATCCGATTATGGGCTAGGGTCCTGTCTGGTTCCATCTTCTTCTCTGGGGACATCCATCTATGGTATGAGTGGAGGTAGATGCTCAGCCGGTGTCAGACCGCCCTTGTTTGTCCCGGGAGACCTACACTATTGGGATGGCCTCGGGGACTTTGGAGGGTTCTCCTGATTTGTAAGATTTTGAACAATGGAATGCGCAGAATTCCCATGGATTGGGTAGGTCCAGTCCTAATGTGTGGCTCCAGGGGCACCAGCCTGTACGGTGTGTGGCCCAGGACTTTGAGGACACAAGTCTGAAAACACAAACTCACCTTAGGTTTGGGGACGTAGGAATGGCAGGCCCAATCTACAGACCATGAGAAGAAATCTTCAGGGTATGAAGAAAGAGCTAGTCTGAGGCGCTTGCTCAGGTTTTTGTCTCTGGATTTTGTATCAACGATGGCCGTGGAATGTGGGGAGTCCTCATGTGCCATGGACGAATCTTCCTATTTGTGGATTTAGCCCGGTCCCAATGGTTTTTCGTCAATCTGTGTGTTGGGAGGTCTCCTATCAGGTTTGTTACCTCAGTGTCCCAACAAAAGAGGAAATCCAAAGCAGAGCCCTGGGGAAGAGTGAAGGGACAACCCAAACTATGGCTAAAATTGGTGCCTTGGGGCATGGCAGGCTCAATATGCTGACACTTCATCCAGCCACTAAGAGGCCTTACTTGATGACTTGGCTCAGGCTGTGGGTCACAATGTGTGTTTGTGACCTATGTAGCCAACGAGCATCCCCGGGGATCATGGGCCACACTGGTTTCAACTACACTGAACTTTGGACAATATGCCAATCACAAGGTTTCTTGCCATGGGAAAGGAGTTCTGATTTCTGCATCATTTTCAACCATGGGCAGTGGTTGGAGATAAGGTCTAGGTTCTGAAGCCTGAAAATCGCAGTTGGGAGGAGATGAAGACCTAAGGCCATGGCGGGTCTGATGTGCTCAGTGTGCGGTCAGATGCCTGGGTGTTGGTCAAGAGGTTCGGGCACAGGTTGGGCCAGAGTGCATTAGTGCCCAGGTTAGCCTACATAATTTGGGTACAGTCGAGTGCCGTGTATGTTTATCATCATTTGAGATTCCTCGGAAACTCATTAGGAAATATATTTTTTCTAGAGTGCTGGCAGAGTGCTGCATTGTGCGTCCGGAATTGCTAGACTTGAGGGGTTCTGAGTAGTAGTGTGAGGACAGTAGTCTGAGAACACAAGCTAGACTTGGGCTTCAGGCCGAGGGCACGGCAGGTACCCCCTGCAGATCTGAACCAATATCTCATGCATCTGAAGTCAAGGCAAGGATCAGACGTTGGCTCAGGTTGGAATTTGTGTGCATGTCTGCCCCTTCATGAACGGAGCGGAATCTCAAGGCCATGGAGGTTTTTTCACGTTGGGAGTTGTCAGATGCCCCCTTCAAGGATTCCTTCTGCGGGACAATTGAGACCTTTTGGGCAGCTCCAGTACATCTCATATGGAATGACTCCAGAGCACCGTTCGTGGATGGATTCCAGGGAAGCCCACCTCGCATTCCAATTGGCTAATAGCAACAAGACAGTGGAGATCGGATGGCTCTGCGGGAGCAACCGGGGTGGCTGAATTGAAATGGACTATCCTGGGTCTCCTGGGTGGCTCAGTGGGTTAAGCTGCTGCCTTTGGCTGAGGTCATGATCTCAGAGTTCTCGATCAAGCCTCACATCGGGCTCTCTGCTTAGCAGGGAGCCTGCCTCCTACTCTCTCTCTGCCTGCCTCTCTGCCTGCTTGTGATCTTTGTCTGTCAAATAAATAAAAGAAAACTTAAAAAGAAAAAAAAAGAAATGGTCTTTCCTGAGGATGGGGCCTAATGTGTGTTTGGGTCCATGAGGGCCTTGGAATGGGGCGGTGGCACCATGACCCTGAAGTATTCTCCTAAGCTTTTGACATAGCTCCCATGCACAACTTTCCTTGTGGAGATGAGATTTGTTCTAATGGGTGCCTCAGGAAACCCCCTTTGCTGGTATTGGAATCCAGTCCTTTGAGGAGACATGCCTGTAAACAAAAGCAATGCATCCGATTATGGCCTAGGGTCCTGTCTGGTTCAATCTTCTTCTTTGGGGATATCCATCTATGGTATGAGTGTAGGTAGATGCTCAGCTGGTGTCAGACCGCCCACAACCTGGAGGGTTTGTGGCCCAGGACTTTGAGGACAGAAGTCTGAAAACAAAAACTCAGCTTAGGTTTGGGGACGTAGGTATAGCAGGCCAAATCTACAAAGCATGTGAAGAACACTTCAAGATATGAAGAAAGAGCGAGTCTGAGGCGCTTGCTCAGGCTTTTGTCTCTGGATTATGTATGAATAGCCGTGGAATGTGCGGAGACCTCATGGGCCATGGACGAATCTTCATCTCTGTGGATTAGGCATGGCCCAATTCTTTTTCGTCAATCTGTTTAACGGGAGGTCTCCTTTCAGGTTTGTTACCACAGGTGTCCCAAACAAAGAGGAATTCCAAAGCAGAGCACTGTGGAAGAGTGAAGGGGCTACCCAAACTCTGGTTAAAAATTGGGGCCTAGGGACATGGCAGGCTCAATATGCTGTACCTTCAACAGCCACTTAGAAGCCTTACTTGAGGACTGGGTTCAGGCTGAGGGTCACAATGTGTGTTTGTGACCAATGTGGCCTGCGTACATGGGCGGAGCCACATGGGCAACACTGGTTTCATCTACACTGTACATTGGACCACATGCCAATCACAAGGTGTCTAGCCATGGGGAAGGAATTCTGATTTCTGCATCATTTTCAACCCTGGGCAGTGGTTGGAGATAAGGTCTAGGTTCTGAAGCCTGAAAACCGCAGTTGGGTAGAGATGAGAATTTAAGGCCTTGGTGGGTCTGATTTGCTCAGTGTGCAGTCAGCTATCTGGGTGTTGGTCAGGAGGTTGGGGGCAGGTTGTGTCAGACAGTGCATTATGCCCAGGTTAGAATATATATTTGAGTACAGTCGAGTGCCGTGTAGGTTTATCCTCATTTAAGGTGCCTGGGCAGCTCATTAAGCAATAAATTTTTTCTTGATGTCAGGCAGAGTGCTGCATATGTGTCCGGAATTGCCAGACTTGAGGGATTCTGGGCCAGGAGTGTGAGGACAGAAGTCTGAGAACAGAAGCTAGACTTGGGCTTCAGGCCGAGGGCACGGCAGGTACCCCCTTCAGATCTGAACCATTATCTCATGCATCTGAACTCACGGCGAGAATCAGACGTTGGCTCAGGTTTGAGTTTCTGTGCATGACTGCCCCTCCATGAAAGGAGCGGAATCTCAAGGCCATGGAGGTTTTCCCACGTTGGGAGTTGTGGGATGCCCCCTTCAAGGATTCCTTCTGGGGGACAATTGAGACCCGTTCGCAGCTCCAGGACATCCCATATGGAATGACTCCAAAGCACCGTTCAAGGATGGATGCCAGGGAAGCCCGCCTCGCATTCCAATTGTCTCCTAGCAACAAGACAGTTGAGATCTGATGGCTCTGCAGGAGCAACCAAGGTGGCTGAGTTGAAATGGATTTTCCTGAGGATGGGGCCTAATGTGTGTTTGTGTCCATGAGGCCTTGGAATGGGGCGGTGGCTCCGGGATCCTGAAGTATTCTCCTACGCTTTTGACATAGCTCCCATGCACAAGTTTCCTTGTCGAGACGAGATTTGTTCTGATGGGACCCTCAGGAAACCCCCTATGCTGGTATTGGAATCCAGGCTTTTGAGGAGACATGCCTGTAAACCAAAGCAATGGATCCGATTATGGCCTAGGGTCCTGTCTGGTTCAATCTTCTCTGGGGACATCCATCTATGGTATGAGTGGAGGTAGATGCTCAGCTGGTGTCAGATCGCCCTTGTTTGTCCCAGGAGACCTACACTATTGGGTTGGCATCGGGGACTTTGGAGGGTTCTCCTAATATATACGATTTGGACAATGGAATGGGCAGAATTCCCATTCATGGGGTAAGCACAGTCCTAATGTGTGGCTCCAGGGGCCCCAGCCTGGAGGGTGTGTGGCCCATGAATTTGAGGACAAAAGTCTGAAAACAAAAACTCAGCTTAGGTTTGGGGAGGTAGGTATGGCAGGCTCAATCTACAAACCATGAGAAGAAATCTTCAGAATATGAAGAAAGAGCGAGTCTGAGGCGCTTGCTCAGGCTTTTGTCTCTGGATTTTGTATCAACTATGGCCGTGGAATGTGGGGAGGACTCATGGGCCATGGACAAATCTTCCTCTCTGTGGATATGGCCCGGTCCCAACGGATTTTCATCAATCTGTGGTATGGGAGGTCTCCTTACAGGTTTGTTACCTCAGGTGTCCCAACCAAAGAGGAATTCCAAAGCAGAGCCCTGGGGAAGAGTGAAGGGACAACCCAAACTATGGCAAAAAATTTTGGCCTAGGGTCATGGCAGGCCCAATATGCTGTCTCTTCATCCAGCCATTGAGAGGCCTTACTTTAGCACTGGACTCAGGCTGAGATTCACATTGTTTGTTTATGACCAATGTGGCCCCCGAGCATGGGCGGGGCCACATGGGCAACACTGGTTTTAATACACTGAACTTTCGACAACATGCCAATCACAAGGTTTCTTGCCATGGGGAAGGAGTTCTGATTTCTGCATCATTTTCAACCCTGGGCAGTGGTTGGAGATAAGGTCTAGGTTTGAAGCCTGAAAACCGCAGTTGGGAAGAGATGATGACCTAAGGCCATGGTGGGTCTGATGTGCTCAGTGTGCGGTCAGCTGCCTGGGTGTTTGTCGGTCGGTTCGGGCTCAGGTTGTGTCAGAGAGTGCATTAGTGCCCAGGTTAGACTATATAATTTGGGTACATTTGAGTGCCCTGTAGGTTTATCCTCATTTGAGATGCCTGTGAAGCTAAGTAGGCAGGATATTTTTTCTAGAGGGCAGGCAGAGTGCTGCATTGTGGGTCCAGAATTGACAAACCAGAGGGCTTCTGGGCCAGGAGTATGAGGACAGAAGTCTGAGAACACAAGCAAGACTGGGGAATCAGGACGAGACACGGCAGGTACCCCATGCAGATATGAACCAATATCTCATGCATCAGAAGTCAGGGCGTGAATCAGACGTTGGCTCAGGTTGTAGTTTCTGTGCATGACTGCCCCTTCATGAACGAAGCGGAGTCTCAAGGCCGTGGAGGTTTTCCCACGTTGGGAGTTGTGGGATGCCCCCTTCAAGGATTCCTTCTGCGGGACAATTGAGACCTTTTGGGCAGCTACAGGACCTACCATATGGAATGATTCCAAAGCAACGTTCGAGGTAGGATGCCAGGGAAGCCCGCCTCACATTCCAATTGTCCCCTAGCAATAAGAGAGTTGAGATCGGATGGCTCTGCGGGAGCAACCAGGTTGGCTGAGTTAAAATGGACTTTCCTGAGGATGGGGCCTAATGTGTGTTTGTGTCCATGAGGCCTTGGAATGGGGCGGTGGCACCGGGATCCTGAAGTATGCTCCTAAGCTTTTGACATAGGTCCCATGCACTAGTTTCCTTGTGGAGACGAGATTTGTTCTGATGGGTGCCTCAGGAAACCCCCTATGCTGGTATTGGAATAAAGGCTTGTGAGGAGACATGCCTGTAAACCAAAGCAATGGATCCGATTATGGCCTAGGGTCCTGTCTGGTTCAATTCTTATATGGGGACATCCATCTATGGTATGAGTGGAGGTAGATGCTCAGCTGGTGTCAGACCGCCCTAGTTTGTCCCGGGAGACCTAAACTATTGGGATGGCCTCTGAGACTTGGGAGGGTCCTCCTAATATGTACGATTTTAGACAATGGAATGGGCAGAATTACCATGCATGGGGTAAGCACAGTCCTAATGTGTGGCTCCAGAAGCCCCAGCCTGGAGGGTGTGCGGCCCAGGACTTTGAGGACAGAAGTCTGAAAACACAAACTCAGCTTAGGTTTGGGGATGTAGGTATGGCAGGCCCAATCTACGAACCATGAGAAGAACTCTTCAAGATATGAAGAAAGAGCGAGTCTGAGGCGCATGCTCAGGCTTTTGTCTCTGGATTTCGTATCAACGATGGCCGTGGAATGTGGGGGGCCTCATGGACCATGGATAAATCTTCCTCTCTGTGGATATGGTCTGGTCCCAATGGTTTTCCGTCAATCTGTGGGATGGGAGGTCACCTTTCAGGTTTGTTACCTCAGGTGTCCCAACCAAAGAGGAATTCCAAAGCAGAGACCTGGGAAAGAGTGAAGGGACAACCCAAACTATGGTTAAAAATTGGGGCCTAGGGGCATGGCAGGCCCAATATGCTGTCTCTTCCTCCAGCCACTGAGAGGCCTTACTTGAGGACTGGGCTCAGGCTGAGGGTCACAATGTGTGTTTGTGACCAATGTGGAACGCGAGCATGGGCGGGGCCTCATGGGCCACACTGGTTTCAACTACACTGAACTTTGGACAACATGCCAATCACAAGGTTTCTTGCCATGGGGAATGAGTTCTGATTTCTGCATCATTTTCAACCCTGGGCAGTGGTTGGAGAGAAGGTCTAGGTTCTGAAGGTTGAAAACCACAGTTGGGAAGAGATGACGACCTAAGGCTATGGCGGGTCTTTTGTGCTCATTGTGCGATCAGCAGCCAGGGTGTTGGTCAGGAGGTTCGGGCACAGGTTGTGTCAGACAGTGCATTAGTGCTTAGGTTAGACTATTTTATTTGGGTACAGTCGAGTGCCGTGTAGGTTTATCCTCATTTGAGGTGCCTGGGCAGCTAAGTAGTTAAGATATTTTTTCTATAGGGCAGGCAGAGTGCTGCATTGTGGGTCCGGAATTGCCAAACTTGAGGGCTTCTGGGCTAGGAGTGTGAGGACAGAAGTCTGAGAACACAACCTAAACTTGGGCCTCAGGCCGAGGGAACTGCAGGTGTCCCTTGCAGATCTGAACCAATATCTCAAGCATATGAAGTCATGGCAAGGAACAGACGTTGTCTCAGGTTGGAGTTTCTGTGCATTACTGCCCCTTCATGAACGAAGCGGAGTCTCAAGGCCATGGAGGTTTTCCCAAGATGGGAGTTGGGGGATGTTCCCTTCATGATTCCTTCTATGGACAATTGAGACCTGTTGGGCAGCTCCAGGACCTCCCATATGGAAAGACTCCAGAGCATCGTTCGAGGATGGATGCCAGGGAAGCCCGCCTCGCTTTCCAATTATCTCCTAGCAACAAGACAGTTGAGATCTTATGGCTCTTTGGGAGCAACCAGGTTGGCTGAGTTGAAATGGACTTTCCTGAGGATGTGGCCTAAGGTGTGTTTGTGTCCACGAGGGCCTTGGAATGGGGCGGTGGCATCGGGACCATGAAGTATTCTCCTAAGCTTTTGACATAGCTCCCATGCACAAGTTTCCCCGTGGAGACGAGATTTACCCTGATGGGTGCCTCAGGAAACCCCCTATGCTGGTATTGGAGTCCAGGCTTTTGAGGATACATGCCTGTAAACCAAAGCAACAGATCCGATTATGGCCTAGGGTCCTGTCTGGTTCAGTCTTCTTCTCTGGGGCATCCATGTATGGTATGAGTGGAGGTAGACGCTCAGCTGGTGTCAGACTGCCCTTGTTTGTCCCGGGAGACCTACACTATTGGGATGGCCTCGGGGAATTGGAGGGTTCTCCTAATATGTACGATTTTGGACAATGGAATGGGCAGAATTCCCATGAATGGGGTAAGCAAAGTCCTAATGTGAGGCTCCAGGGGCCCCAGCCTGGAGGGTGTGTGGCCCTGGAATTTGAGGACAGAAGTCTGAAAACACAAACTCAGCTTAGGTTTGGGGAGGTAGGTATGGCAGGCTCAATCTACAAACCATGAGAAGAAAACTTCAGGATATGAAGAAAGAGCGAGTCTGAGGCGCTTGCTCAGGCTTTGTTCTCTGGATTTTGTATCAACGATGACCGTGGAATGTGGGGAGGCCTCAAGGGTCATGGACGAATCTTCCTCTCTGTGGATATGGCCCGGTCCCAATGGTTTTTCGTCAATCTGTGGGATGGGAGGTCTCCTTTCAGGTTTGATACCTCAGGTGCCACAAACAAAGAGGAATTCCAAAGCAGAGCCCTGGGGAAGAGTGAAGGGACTAGACAGTTGAGATCTGATGTCTCTGCGGGAGAAACCGGGGTGGTTGAGTTGAAATGGTCTTTCTTGAGGATGGGGTCTAATGTGTGTTTGTGTCCATGAGCGCCTTGGAATGGAGGCTAGCCTGGAGGTTGTGTGGGTCCAGGCTGCGGGCACAGATGTCTGGAAACACAAACTCAGCTTATGAGTGGCGCCTAGGGTATGGCAGGCCGGATGTACAGCCCAAGAGGGAGCTCCTGGGCCTCTGAAACAAGGGCGAGTGGGAGGCGTTCCTTCAGGCTTTTGTCTCTGGATGTTGTGTCCCGGATAGCCGTGGATTGGATGGGTGGCCTCAGGGACTATGAACGAGTATCCCTCTCTGGGTATTTGTCCCAGCTCCCAAGAGTTTGGGGTCATTTTGTGGGAAGGGTGGAGTCCTGTTGTCTGGCTCATGTGTCTCTCCAAGAAAGGGATTCGAGAGCAGAGCCCCCGGTACGGGCGGGGCGACTGAAAAGCTCAAACACTGGTGAGGATTGGGTGCATAGCGGCCTGGCAAGCCCCATATGTGGGCTCTTGGTCCAGGCCCTGACAGGCCTTTCTTTGACATGGGGCTCACGCTGAGGGTCACAGTGTGAATTTGTTCTGCTGCACTCACGGTTGGGCGTGGAATCAGGGGCCATGAAGGTTTCTCTCACCCTGAAGGTGTGACTCCATGCCAAGAGCAAGCTTTACAGCCATGGGGAAGGCGGAGTTCTGTTTTGTGCTTGCGATCCCCAGCTGTTTGGAGAATTGATATACAGTCTAGGTTCAGATATTTGAAAACCAAGGTTAGGAAGAGGTGATGGCATAAGACCATGGCGTGTCCGAAGTGCTGGGTGTGTGGCCAGCTGTCTCCTTGTCTGTCTGGACGTGTGGCTTCAGGCTGTGTCAGATGGAGCATAAGTGCCCAGAGCAGCCTATCCAGTTCGGGTAACGTCGAGGTCGGAGCAGGTTGATCCTAATCTGGGTTTTCTGGAGAACCCCACAGGAAAACGTTGTTCTTACGTTGTGCAGACACTGGGCTGGGTTGTGGTTCTGGATTTTCTAGTCCGGAGGGCTTGTTTGCCAGGAATGTGAGGAAGGAAGTCTGAAAACACAAGCTAGCCTGAGGTTTGGGACCGAGGGCACAGCAGGCCCACTCTGCAGAGGCTGTATCGAGATCTCCTGCACTGAGGTCATGTCAACTATGAGACGTGTCTCAGGCTAGAGTTTTTGTCCTACAAGGACTCTTCCTTAAGGGTGTGGGGGCTTCATGACGCCAGGGAGGTTTGCCTACAATGGGATTTGTGAACTACTCCAAACCTCAAGGTTTCCTTCTGCACGACAGTCGAGTCCTATTGGTTGGTTCCAGGAGGTCCCATATGGAAAGACTCGAGAGCAGGTGTCTAAGCATGGATGCCTGGGAACGCCACCTCATATTCCCACTCTTTAGTCAGGACAAGACAGGCTCAATCTGCAGGCTCCTGGGTGAGCTACCCAGAGGGGAGAGTTGAAATGGACTCTCCTGAAGATGAGTCCTACTGTGGGTTGGTGGCCTGGGAGACCTTGGAATGTGGAGGTGGCTCAGGGACTCTGCAGGATTCTCCAACCTGAGGTGTTTGACACGGCTCCAACAAGGGAGCTTCCCATGTGGAGTCGAGAGGAGTTCTGTTTAGTGCCTCAGGAAAGTCCCATATCCTGTTCTTCGAACCAAAGCCTCTGAAAAGTGACACCTGGACAACAAAGAAAGAGTTGAGATTAGGGCCTAAGGGCCTGGCCGGCTCAACCTTCTATCTCTGTTGAAATCTGTATGCATGCCTTCGTGGAGGTAGCTGCTCAGCTTGTGTTTGAATGCCCCTGTGTGTCCAGGGAGGCTACCAGTAGTGGGATGTCCACGGGGGCCTTGAGATTTCTCATAATCTGGAGGTGTGTGGCCAAAGAAATGGACACAGTTACCAAGGAGAGAGCAGGCACGGACCTGTGGTATGGCTCCAGAGGACCCAGCCTAGAGGCTGTGTTTGCCCGGACTTTGGGGACAGATGTCTGAAAAAGCAAACTTGGCTCAGCTAGGGGCCAAGGTAATGGCAGGCCTGATCTCCAGTCCGTGAGGGGAGATCCTCTGGATATCAAAGGAGGGCAAGTGGGAGGCAGTCGCTCAGGCTTTTGTCTCTGGGTGCTGCCTTCACAGTGGCCGTTCAGGGTAGGGGTTGCTTCAGGGGCCGAGGAAGAGCCTTCCTCTCGGGGGATTGTCCAAGCTTCCAAGTGTTTGGGTTCATTCTGTGGGAAGGGAAGAGTACTGTTTTCTGCCACAGGGGACCCCCCAGGAAAGGGACTCTAGAGCACAGCAGTGGCCTCCCTCAACTGGAATACACACCATCTCGTTAGTCCTGGGTGCCTAGGGGCATGGCAAGCCACATATGCGGGCTCTTGGTCCAGTCACTGAGTGGCGTTACTTGAATAAGGTACTCACGCCGAGGGTCACCATGTGTGTTTGTGCCCTAGGCGGCCCTTACGCATGGGCGTGGCCTCATGGGTTATGCCGTTTTCTCCTACACTGAAGGTTTGACTCACTGCCAGTAGCAAGGTTTCTTGCCATGGGGAAGGAGTGGTTCTGTCTTGTGCATCAGGTTCCCCCCTGTGCAGGGATTGGAGATAAGGTCCAGGTTCCGATGACTGAAAACCCAGGTTGGGAATGGATGGTGGCCTAAGGCAGTGGCGGCTCCAATGTGCTTGGTGTGTAGCCAGCTGTGTCATGAGGCCAAGGAAGTTTTCCCACACTGAGTTTGGAGACCTTGGAATGTGCTGGTTGTTCAGTGGCCCTGCGGAACTCTCCTACCTGAAGGGATTGATACATCCCCTGTAAGAAAGCTCCCCATGTGGAGATAAGAGAGGTTTCGTTTGGTGCCTCAGAAAAGCCCCTAGTGCTGGTCTACGAGAACAATCCTCTGAGGACAGACACATGGAAACCAAAGCTAAGGTTCATATTAGGGCCTAGGGGCCTGTCCATTTCAACCTTCTGTCTCTGGGTACAATGTCTGAGAGTCTAAGTGGAGATAGTTGCACCGCTGGTGTCAGAGACCCCTCTTAGTCCAGGGTGGCCTACACTATTGATGGCCTCAGGGGCCTTGGGGCTTTTCCCTAACCTGTAGGGTTGTTGTCAATGTTTGGGCACACTTTCCTTGGAGAGGGCAGGCACAATCGTTCGCTGTGGCTACAGAGGCCCTAGCCTGGAGGTTGTGTGGGACCAGGCTGTGGACACAGAAGTCTTAAAACACAAACACAGCTCATGAGTGGCGCCTAGGGTATGGCAGGCCGGATGTACAGCCCGAGAGGGAGCTCCTGGGCCTCTGAAACAAGGGCGAGTGGGAGGCGTTCCTTCAGGGTTTTGTCTCTGGATGTTGTGTCCGGGAGAGCTGTGGATAGGAGGGGTGGCCTCAGGGACTTTGGACGAGTATCTCTCTCTGGGGATTTGTCCCAGGTCCCAAGAGTTTGGGGTCATTTTGTTGAAAGGGTGGAGTCATGTTGTCTGGCTCATGTGTCTCTTCAAGAAAGGGATTCCAGATCAGAGCCCCAGGTACGGGCTGGGCGACTGGTAAAATCAATCACTGGTGAGGATTGGGTGCATAGTTGCTTGGCAAGTCAATATGCGGGCTCTTGGTCCAGGCCCTGACAGGCCTTTCTTTGATATGGGGGTCATGCTGAGGGTCACTGTTTGAATTTGTGCCCAAGCAGCACTCACGTTTGGGCGTGGCATCAGGGGCCATGAAGGTTTCTCCCACCCTGAAGGTGTGACTCCATGCCAAGAGCAAGCTGTACAGCCATGGGGAAGGAAGAGTTCTGTTTTTTGCTTGCGATACCCAGCTGTATGGAGAATTGATATAATGTCTAGGTTCAGATATCTGAAAACCAAGGTTAGGAAGAAGTGACGGGATAAGACCATGGCGTGTCCGAAGTGCGCGGTGTGCGGACAGCTGTCTCCTTGTCTGTCTGGACGTCTGGCTTCAGGCTGTGTCAGACAGAGCATGAGTGCCCAGTGCAGCCTATCCAGTTCGGGTTCCGTCGAGGCCCGAGCAGGTTGATCCTCATCTGGGTTTTATGGAGAGCCAAACAGGGAAACGTTTTTCTTACATTGGGCAGACACTGGGCTGGGTTGTGGTTCTGGAGTTCCTAGTCCGGAGGGCTTGTTTGCCAGGAGTGTGAGGAAGGAAGTCTGAAAACACAAGCTAGCGTGAGGTTTGTGACCGAAGGCATGGCAGGCCCACTCTGCAGAGGCTGAATCGAGATCTCCTGCTCTGAGGTCATGTCAACTATGAGACGAGCCTAAGGCTAGAATTTTTGTCCAGCATGGCCTCTTCCTGAAGGGTGTGGGGGCTTCATGAGGCCATGGAGGTTTGCCTACGATGAGATTTGTGAACTACTCCAAACCTCAATGTTTCCTTCTGCACGACTGTCGAGTCCTATTGGATGGTTCCAGGAGACCCCATACGGAAAGACTCGAGAGCAGGTGTCTAAGCATGGATGCCTGGGAACGCCACCTCATATTCCCACTCTTTAGTCAGGACAAGGCTGGCTCAATCTGTGGCCTCCTGGGTGAGCTACCCAGAGGGGAGAGTTGAAATGGACTCTACTGAAGATGAGTCCTACTGTGGCTTGGTGGCCTGGGAGACCTTGGAATGTGGAGGTGGCTCAGGGACTCTGCAGAATTCTCCAACGTGAGGTGTCTGACACGGCTCCAACAAGGAAGCTTCCCATGTGGAGACGAGAGGAGTTCTGTTCAGTGCCTCAGGAAAGCCCCATATCCTGTTCTTCGAACCAAAGCCTCTGAGGAGTGACACCTGGAAACCAAAGCAATAGTTGAGATTATGGCCTAAGGGCCTGTCCGGCTCTACCTTCTATCTCTGTTGACATTGTGTGCATGCCTTCGTGGAGGTAGCTGCTCAGCTTGTGTCCAAATGCCCTTGTGTGTCCAGGGAGGCTCCCAGTAGTGGGATGTACTTGAGGTTTCTCATATTCTGGAGGTGTGTGGCCAAAGAAATGGACACAGTTTTCCAGGAGAGAGCAGGCACGGTCCTGTGGTATGGCTCCAGAGGACCCAGCCTAGAGGCTGTGTTTGCCAGGGCTGTTGGGACAGATGTCTGAAAAAGCAAACTTTGCTCAGTTAGGGGCCAAGGTAATGGCAGGCCTGATCTCCAGTCCGTGAGGGGAGATCCTCTGGATATCAAAGGAGGGCAAGTGGGACGCAGTCGCTCAGGATTTGTCTCTGGGTGTTGCGTTCACAGTGGCCGTTCAGGGTAGGGGTTGCTTCAGGGGCCGAGGAAGAGCCTTCCTCTCGGGGGATTGTCCAAGCTCCCAAGTGTTTGGGTTCATTCTGTGGGAAGGGAAGAGTACTGTATTCTGCCACAGGGGACCACCCAGGAGAGGGACTCTGGATCACAGCATTGGCTTCCCTTAACTGGAATCACACCATCTAGTTAGTCCTGGGTGCCTATGGGCATGGCAGGCCACATATGCGGGCTCTTGGTCCAGTCACTGAGTGGCGTTACTTGAATAAGGTACTCACGCTGAGGGTTACAAGGTGTTTTTGTGCCCAAGCTGGCCCTCACGCATGGGCGTGGCCTCATGGGCCATGCCGTTTTCTCCTACACTGAAGGTTTGACTCACTGCCAGCAGCAAGGTTTCTTGCCATGGGAAAGGAAGGGTTCTGACTTGCGCATCCGGTTACCCCTGTGCAGGGATTGAAGATAAGGTCTATGTTCCGATGACTGAAAACCCAGGTTGGGAATGGATGGTGGCCTAAGGCAGTGGCGGGTCCAATGTGCTGGGGGTGCAGCCAGATGTGTCGGTGTCTGTAGGAAGTTCTGGGCTCAGGCTATTTGCGACAGACCATCAGTGTTTAAGGTAGCCTATGCAATTGGGGTGTTGCCGACGGCCAAGTGTTTGGTCCCCATTTGGGGTTCTGGGCAGCACCATAGACAATGTTTTTCTCCTGGGAGGCAGTCAGAGTGCTTCATTGTGGCCCCAGAATTCCCAGGAGGGTGGGTTAGTGGGCCCGGAATGTGAGGACAGAAGTCTGAAAACACAAGCTTGGGTGTGGATTGGAGCCAAGGGCAGAGCAGGCCCACTCTGCAGAGGCTGAATCCAAATCTCCTGCATCTGAAGTCAGGCTGAGGATCAGACGTTGGCTGAGGCTGGCGTATGTGTCCATGATGGCACCTTCATGAAGCGGGGGCCTCATGAGGCCAAGGAACTTTTCCCACGCTGAGTTTGGAGGTTGCCCCAACCACAAGGTTTCCTTCTGCGGGACATTCGAGTCCTGTTGCATGGCTCCAGAACATAGGATACAGAAGGACTGGAGACCAGGGTTCGAAGGATGGATCCCTGTACAGCATGCCTCGCATTCCCATTAGCCATTAGCCACAAGATTTGTTTGATCTGCTGCCTCTGGGGCACGCTACCCAGGGGGCTGAGTTGAAATGGCCTCTCCTGAGGATGCGTCGTAATGTGCGTTTGGGTCCATGGAGACCTTGGAATGTGCTGGTTGTTCAGGGGCCCTGCGGAACACTCCTACCTGAAGGGTTTGATACGTCCCCAGTAAGAAAGCTCCCCATGTGGAGACGAGAGAGGTTTGGTTTGGAGCCTCAGAAAAGCCCCGTGTGCTGGTCTACGAAAACAGTCCTCTGAGGACGGACACATGGAAACCAAAGCTAAGGTTCAGATTAGGGCCTGGGAGCCTGTCCATTTCAACCTTCTGTCTCTGGGGACACTGGCTGAGAGTCTAAGTGGAGATAAATGCTCCGCTGGTGTCAGAGAGCCCTTCTTAGTCCAGGGTGGCCTACACTATTGATGGCCTCAGGGGCCTTGGAGCTTTTCCCTAACCTGTAGGGTTGTAGTCAATGGATTGGGCACACTTTCCTTGGAGAGGGCAGGCACAATCTTTCGCTGTGGCTCCAGAGGCCCTAGCCTGGAGGTTGTGTGGGTCCAGGCTGTGGGCACAGAAGTCTGAAAACACAATCTCAGCTTATGCGTGGCGCCTAGTGTATGGCAGGCCGGATGTACAGCCCGAGAGGGAGCTCCTGGGCCTCTGAAACAAGGGCGAGTGGGAGGCGTTCCTTCAGGCTTTTGTCTCTGGATGTTGTGTCCGGGATAGCCATGGATAGGAGGGGTGGCCTCAGGGACTGTGGACAAGTATCTCTCTCTGGGGATTTGTCCCAGCTCCCAAGAGTTTGGGGTCATTTTGTGGTAAGGGTGGAGTCGTGTTTTCTGGCTCACGTGTCTCTCCAAGAAAGGGATTCCAGAGCAGAGCCCCAGGTACGGGCGGGGCGACTGGAAAACTCAAACACTGGTGAGGATTGGGTGCATAGGGGCTTGGCAAGCCCCATATGTGGGCTCTTGGTCCAGGCCCTGACAGGCCTTTCTTTGACATGGGGCTCATGCTGAGGGTCACAGTGTGAATTTGTGTCCAAGCAGCACTCAAGTTTGGGCGTGGCATCAGGGGCCATAAAGGTTTCTCCCACCTTGAAATTGTGACTCCATGCCAAGAGCAACCTTTACAGCCATGGAGAAGGAGGAGTTCTGTTTTGTGCCTGCGATACCCAGTTGTGTGGAGAATTGATATAATGTCTAGGTTCAGATATTGAAAGCCAAGGTTAGGAAGAATTGACGGCATAAGACCATGGTGTGTCCGAAGTGCTGGGTGTGTGGACAGCTGTCTCCTTGTCTGTCTGGACGTCTGGCTTCAGGCTGTGTCAGACAGAGCATGAGTGCCCAGAGCAGCCGATCCAGTTAAGGGACCGTCGAGGCCCGAGCAGGTTGATCCTCATCTGGGTTTTCTGGAGAGCCCCATAGGGAAACGTTTTTCTTCCGTTGGGCAGACACTGGGCTGGGTTGTGGTTCTGGAGTTCCTAGTCCGGGGGCTTGTTTGCCAGGAGTGTGAGGAAGGAAGTCTGAAAACACAAGCTAGCCTGAGGTTTGGGACCGAGGGCATGGCAGGCCCACACTGCAGAGGCTGAATCGAAATCTCCTGCTCTGAGGTCATGTCAAGTATGATACGTGCCTCAGCCTAGAGTTTTTGTCCAGCATGGCCTCTTCCTGAAGGGTGTGGGGTCTTCATGATGCCAGGGAGGATTGCCTACGATGGGATTTGTGAACTACTCCAAACCTCAATGTTTCCTTCTGCACGACTGTCGAGTCCTATTGGATGGTTCCAGGAGGCCCCATACGGAAAGACTCGAGAGCAGGTGTCTAAGCATGGATGCCTGGGAACGCCACCTCATATTCCCACTCTTTAGTCAGGACAAGGCTGGCTCAATCTGTGGGCTCCTTGGTTAGCTACCCAGAGGGCAGAGTTGAAATGGACTCTCCTGAAGATGAGTCCTACTGTGGCTTGGTGGCCTGGGAGACCTTGGAATGTGGAGGTGGCTCAGGGACTCTGCAGGATTCTCCAACCTGAGGTGTTTGACACGGCTCCAACAAGGAAGCTTCCCATGTGGAGACGAGAGGAGTTCTGTTCAGCGCCTCAGGAAAGCCCCATATCCTGTTCTTTGAACCAAAGCCTCTGAGGAGTGACTCCTGGAAACCAAAGCAAGAGTTGAGATTAGGGCCTAAGGGCCTGTCCGGCTCAACCTTCTATCTCTGTTGACATCTGTATGCATGCCTTCGTGGAGGTAGCTGCTCAGCTTGTGTCTGAATGCCCCTGTGTGTCCAGGGAGGCTCCCAGTAGTGGGATGTCCTCGGGGGCCTTGAGGTTTCTCATATTCTGAAGGTGTCTGGCCAAAGGAATGGACAGAGTTTTCCAGGAGAGAGCAGGCACGGTCCTGTGGTATGGCTCCAGAGGACCCATCCTAGAGGCTGTGTTTGCCAGGGCTGTGGGGACAGATGTCTGAAAAAGCAAACTTGGCTCAGGTAGGGGCCAAGGTAATGGCAGGCCTGATCTCCAGTCCGTGAGGGGAGATCCTCTGGATATCAAAGGAGGGCAAGTGGGAGGCAGTTGCTCAGGCTTTTGTCTCTGGGTGTTACGTTCACAGTGGCCGTTCAGGGTAGGGGTTGCTTCAGGGGCCGAGGAAAGCCTTCCTCTCGGGGGATTGTCCAAGCTCCCAAATGTTTTGGTTCATTTGTGGGAAGGGAAGAGTACTGTTTTCTGCCACAGGGGACCCCCCAAGAGAGGGACTCTAGAGCTAAGCAATGGGATCCCTCAACTGGAATACACACCATCTAGTTAGTCCTGGGTCCCTATGTGCATGGCAAGCCACATATGCAGGCTCTTGGTCCAGTCACTGAGAGGCGTTACTTGAATAAGGAGCTCACGCTGAGGGTTACAATGTGTGTTGGTGCCCAAGGTGGCGCTCACGCATGGTCGTGGCCTCATGGGCATTGCCGTTTTCTCCTACACTGAAGGTTTGACTCACTGCCAGCAGCAAGGTTTCTTGCCATGGGGAAGGAGGGGTTCTGACTTGTGCATCAGGTTCCCCCCTGTGCAGGGATTGGAGATAAGGTCTAGGTTCCGATGACTGAAAACCCAAGTTGGGAATGGATGGTGGCCTAAGGCAGTGGCGGGTCCAATGTGCTGGGTGTGCAGCCAGCTGTGTCGGTGTCTGTTGGAAGGTCTGGGCTCAGGCTATTTTCGAAAGAGCATCAGTGTTTAAGGTAGCCTATGCAATTGGGGTGTTGACGAGGGCCAAACTGTTTGATCCTCATTTGGGGTTTCTGGGCAGCACCATAGACAATGTTTTTCTCCTGGGTGGCAGGCAGAGTGCTTCATTGTGGCCCCAGAATTCCCAGTAGGGAGGGTTTTTGGGACAGGAGTGTGAGGACAGATGTCTGAAAACACAAGCTAGGGTGAGGATTGGAGCCAAGGGTAGAGCAGGCCCACTCTGCAGAGGCTGAATCAAAATCTCCTGCATCTGAAGTCAGGCTGAGGATCAGATGTTGGCTGAGGCTGGCGTATGTGTCTATGATGCCACCTTCATGAAGCAGGGGCCTCATGAGGCCAAGGAAGTTTTCCCACGCTGAGTTTGGAGGTTGCCCCAAACCACAAGGTTTCCTCCTGCGGGACATTCGAGTCCTGCTGCATGGCTCCAGGACATACCATACGGAAGGAGAGCAGGGTTCGAAGGATGGATCCCTGTACTGCAGGCATATTTCCTATTGGCCATTAGCCACAAGGTATGTTTTATCTGCTGCCTCTGGGGCACGCTACCCATGGGGCTGAGTTGAAATGGCCTCTCCTGAGGATGCATCATAATGTGCGTTTGGGTCCATGGAGACCTTGGAATGTGCTGGTTGTTCAGGGGCCCTGCGGAACTCTCCTACCTGAAGGGTTTGATACATCCCCAGTAAGAAAGCTCCCCATGTGGAGACGAGAGAGTTTTGGTTTGGTGCCTCAGAAAAGCCCTGTGTGCTGGTCTACGAAAACAGTCCTTGAGGTCGGACAAATGGAAACCAAATCTAAGGTTCAGATTAGGGCCTAGGGGCCTGTCCATTTCAACCTTCTGTCTCTGGGGACACTGGCTGAGAGTCTAAGTGGAGATAGTTGCTCCGCTGGTGTCAGAGAGCCCATCTTAGTCCAGGGTGGCCTACACTATTGATGGCCTGAGGGGCCTTGGAGCTTTTCCCTAACCTGTAGGGATGTGGTCAATGGATTGGGCACACTTTCCTTAAAGAGGGCAAGCACAATCTTTCGCTGTGGCTCCAGAGGCCCTAGCCTGGAGGTTGTGTGGGTCCAGGTTGTGGGCGCAGGAGTCTGAAAACACAAACTCAGCTTATGAGTGGCGCCTAGGGTATGGCAGGCGGATGTACTGCCCGAGAGGGAGCTCCTGGGCTTCTGAAACAAGGGCGAGTGGGAGGCGTTCCTTCAGGCTTTTGTCTCTGGATGTTGTGTCCAGGATAGCCGTGGATTGGAAAGGTGGCCTCAGGGACTATGACGAGTATCCCTCTATGGGTATTTGTCCCAGATCCCAAGAGTTTGGGGTCATTTTGTGGGAAGGGTGGAGTCGTGTTTTCTGGCTCATGTGTCTCTCCAAGAAAGGGATTCCATAGGAGAGACCCAGGTACGGGCGGGGTGACCGGAAAACTCAAACACTGGTGAGAATTGGGTGTATGGGGGCTTGGAAAGCAAGCATGAGCGGGGCCTCATGGGCCACACTGGTTTCAATTACACTGAACGTTGGACAACATGCCAACCACAAGGTTTCTTGCACTGGGGAAGGAATTCTGATTTCTGCATTACGTTCAGGCCTGGGCAGTGAATAGAGATAAGGTCTAGGTTCTGAAGCCTGAAAACCGAGGTGGAAAGAGATGACGTCCTAAGGTCATGGCGGCTCGATGTGCTCAGTGTGCGGCCAGCTGTCTTGGTGGGGCCAGGAGGTCTAGGCTCAGGCTGTGTCAGAAAGGGCATTAGTGCCCTGGTCAGCCTATGTATTTGGGGTACAGCCAAGGTAGGTGCAGGTTGATCCTCACTTGGGGTTACTTGGTAGCCCCAGAGGGCAATGTTTTTCTTCTGGAGGGCAGGCAGAGTGCTGCTTTGTAGTTCTGGATTGCCAAATTGGAGGGCTTCTGGGTCAGTAGTCTGAGGACAGAGTCTGAGAACACAAGCTAGGCTTAGGTTTCTGGGTGAGGACATGGCAGGCACAATCTACAGACCTGAATCGAGATCTCGTGCATCTGAAGTCAGGGCGAGGATCAGACGATCGCTCAACTTGGTGTTTCTGTCCATGATGGCCCCTTCACGTAGGGGGGGGCATCCCGATGCCATGGGGGTTTTCCCACGATGGGATTTGTGAGAAGCTCCAAACTGCAAAGTGTCTTCTGCAGGACAATTGAGACCTGTTGTTTGGCTCCAGGCCAATGATTCTGAGCAGGGTTCTAAGGAGGCATGGCTGGGTAGCCCACCTCGCATTCCAATTGTCTCCTAGAAACAAGACAGGTTAGATCTGCTGGGTCTGGGGGAGCAACCGAGGAGGCTGAGTTGAAATGGACTCTCCTATGGATAGGTCCTAATGTGCTTTTGTGTCGATGGAGACCTTGGAATAAAGCGGTGGCACTGGGGCCCTGAAGGGTTCTCCTAAACAGAGGCTTTGACACAGCTCCAACGTGCAAGTTTCCCATGGGTAGATGAGATGTTTTCTGATGGGTGAGTCAAGAAACAGCCATATGCTGGTTTTGAAATCCAGGCCTCTGAGGAGAGATGCCTGGAAACCAAAGAAATGGATATGATTAGTGCCTAGGGGCCTGTTCTTTCCTTTTTACCTCTGGGGACATCTGTCTATGGGTCTGAGTACAGGTAGATGCTCAGATGGGCTCAGATTGCCCCTGTTTTACCTGGGAAGCCACCACTAATGAGATGGATCAGGGACTTTGGAGGTTTATCCTATTAGAAGGGATGTGGCCCTTGGAATGGGCACACACAATTCCCTTGGAGAGGGCAAGTACAGTCCTCAGGTTTGGCTCCAGGGGCCTGAGCCTGTAGGTTGTGTAGCCCAGGGCTGTTTGGACAGATGTCTGAAAACACAAACTTGGCTTATGTTTCAGGTAATAGGTATGGCAGGACTTATCTACAGACCATGAGGAAAACTTTTCGGGATTTGAGAAAAGTGCGAGTGTGAGGCTCTTGCTCAAGTTTTTGTCTCTGGATATCGTGTCACTAATGTTCGTGAAATTTCTGGGTGACTTCATGGGAAATGGACGAGTCTTACTCCCTGGTGGTTTTTCCCAGTCCAAAGCGTTTGGGGTCACTCTGTGGGATGGAAGAAGTCCGTTTTATTTTTTTTTTTTTTGATGTTGTTTTCTTTTTAACCTTAGGTGTCCCACCAAATGAGGGATTCCAGAGTAGAGCCCTGGGGGGCGGGGTGACTGGACAATAAGAAATCTGGTTAAATATTGGGGCTTAGGGAAATATCAAGCCCATTATGACATCTAATTGTCCAGTCACTGAGAGGACTTACTAGAGGACAGGACTCATGCTGAGAGTCACAATGCGTTTTTATGCCCTTGTCGCACTCAAGAATGGGCGGGGCCTCAGGGTGAATGCTGGTTTCTCCTACACTGAACGTTGGACAACGTGCCAACCACAAGTTTTCTTACCATGGGTAAGGAGGTGTTCTGATTTCTGCATCACACTCACCCCTGGGCAGTGATTGGAGATAATGTTTCGGTTCTGAGGCCTGAAAACTGAGGTAGGGAAGAGATGATGACCTAAGGCCATGGCGGGGCTTATGTGCTCAGTGTGCGGTCTGCTTTCCGGGTGTTGGTCAGGAGATCCGGGCTCAGGTTGTGTCCGACAGTGCATTAGTGCCCGGGTTAGACTATATAATTTGGGTGAAGTCGAGTGCTGTGGAGGTTTATCCTCATTGAAGGTGCCTGGGCAGCTCATGAGGCAATAATTTTTTTCTAGAGGTCAGGCAGAGTGCTGCATTGTGGGTCTGGAATTGCCAAACTTGAGGGCTTCGGGGTCAGGAGTGTAAAAACAAAAGTCTGCGAAGACAAGCTAGACTTGGGTTTCAGGGCGAGGGCACGGCAGGTACACCCTGCAGATCTGAACCAATACTCATGCATCTGAAGTCAGGGCGAAATTCTGATGTTTGCTCAGGTTGCAGTTTCCGTGCATGACGGCCACTTCATGAAGGGAGCGGAATCTCAAGGCCATTGAGGTTTTCCCACGTTGGGAGTTGCGAGATGACCCCTTCAAGGATTCCTTCTGCGTGACAATTGAGACCTGTTGGACAGCTCCAGGACATCCCATAAGGAATGACTCCAGAGCACCGTTCGAGGATGGATGCCTGGGATGCCCGCCTCGCAATCCAATTGTCTCCTAGCAACAAGACAGTTAGATCTGATGGCTCTGCGGGAGCAACCGGGGTGGCTGAGTTGAAGTGGACTTTCCTGAGGATGTGTCCTAATGTGTTTTTGTGTCCATTTAGGCCTTGGAATGGGGCGGTGGCACCGGGACCCTGAAGTACTCTCTTATGCTTTGGACATGGCTCCCATGCACAGGTTTCCTTGTGGAGACGAGATGAGTTCTGATGGGTGCCTCAGCAAAACACCTATGCTCATATTGGAATCAGGCTTTTGAGGAGACATGTCTGTAAACCAAGGCAATGGATCCTATTATGGCCTAGGGTCCTGTCTGGTTCAATCTTCTCCTCTGGGGACATCCATTTATGGTATGAGTGGAGGTAGATTATCAGCTGGTGTCAGACAGACCTTGTTTGTTCCGTGGGACCTACACTATTGGGATGGCCTCAGGGACTTTGGAGGTTTCTCCTAATTTGTACGATTATGGACAATGGAATGGGCAGAATTCCCATGGATTGGTAGGCACAGTCCTAATGTGTGGCTCCAGGGGCCCCAGCCTGAAGGGTGTAGGGCCCTGGACTTTGAGGACAGAAGTCTGAAAACACAAACTCAGCTTAGGTTTGGGGACGTAGGTATGGCAGGCCCGATCTACAGACCATGAGAAGAACTCTTCAGGTTATGAAGAAAGTGCGAGTCTGAGGCGCTTGCTCAGGTTTTTGTCTCTGGATTTGTATCAGCGATGGCACAGTCTACAGACCTGAATCGAGATCTCGTGCATCTGAAGTCAGGGCGAGGATCAGACGATCGCTCAACTTGGTGTTTCTGTCCATGATGGCCCCTTCACGAAGGGGGGGCATCCCGATGCCATGGGGGTTTTCCCACGATGGGATTTGTGAGAAGCTCCAAACTGCAAAGTGTCTTCTGCAGGACAATTGAGACCTGTTGTTTGGCTCCAGGCCAATGATTCTGAGCAGGGTTCTAAGGATGCATGGCTGGGTAGCCCACCTCGCATTCCAATTGTCTCCTAGAAACAAGACAGGTTAGATCTGCTGGATCTGGGGGAGCAACCGAGGAGGCTGAGTTGAAATGGACTCTCCTATGGATAGGTCCTAATGTGCTTTTGTGTCGATGGAGACGTTGGAATGAAGCGGTGGCACTGGGGCCCTGAAGGGTTCTCCTAAACAGAGGCTTTGACACAGCTCCAACGTGCAAGTTTCCCATGGGTAGATGAGATGTTTTCTGATGGGTGAGTCAAGAAACAGCCATATGCTGGTTTTGAAATCCAGGCCTCTGAGGAGAGATGCCTGGAAACCAAAGAAATGGATATGATTAGTGCCTAGGGGCCTGTTCTTTCCTTTTTACCTCTGGGGACATCTGTCTATGGGTCTGAGTACAGGGAGGTGCTCAGATGGGCTCAGATTGCCCCTGTTTTACCTGGGAAGCCACCACTAATGAGATGGATCAGGGACTTTGGAGGTTTATCCTATTAGAAGGGATGTGGCCCTTGGAATGGGCACACACAATTCCCTTGGAGAGGGCAAGTACAGTCCTCAGGTTTGGCTCCAGGGGCCTGAGCCTGGAGGTTGTGTAGGCCAGGGCTGTTTGGACAGTTGTCTGAAAACACAAACTTGGCTTATGTTTCAGGTAATAGGTATGGCAGGACTTATCTACAGACCATGAGGAGAACTTTTCGGAATTTGAGAAAAGGACGAGTGTGAGGCTCTTGCTCAAGTTTTTGTCTCTGGATATCGTGTCACTCATGGTCGTGGAATTTCTGGGTGACTTCATGGGAAATGGACGAGTCTTACTCTCTGATGGTTTGGCCCCGTCCAACGAGTTTGAGGTCATCCTGTGGGCTGGAAGAAGACCGTTTTTTTGTTGTTGTTTTCTTTATTAACCTCAGGTGTCCCACCAAATGAGGGATTCCAGAGTAGAGCCCTGGGAAGGGGCGACTGGACAATCAAAATCTGGTTAAAAATTGGGGCCTAGGGACATGTCAAGCCCATTATGACATCTAATGGTCCAGCCACTGAGAGGACTTACTAGGGGACAGGACTCATGCTGAGGGTCACAATGCGTGTTTATGCCCTCGTTGCACTCAAGAGTGGGCGGGGACTCAGGGTGAATGCTGGTTTCTCCTTCACTGAACCTTGGAAAACGTGCCAACCACAAGGTTTCTTGCCATGGGTAAGGAGGAGTTTTGATTTCTGCATCACACTCACCCCTGGGCAGTGATTGGGGATAATGTCTCGTTTCTGAAGCCTGAAAAATGAGGTAGGGAAGAGATGATGACCTAAGGCCATGGCGGGTCTTATGTGCTCAGTGTAAGGTAGCTTTCTGGGTGTTGGTCAGGAGGTCTGGGCTCACGCTGTGTCCAACAGTGCATTAGTGCCCAGGTTAGACTAGATAATTTGGGTAAAGTCGAGTGCTGTGTAGGTTTATCCTCATTTAAGGTGCCTGGGCGGCTCATGAGGCAATACTTTTTTTTTTTTTTTAAAAAGGGCAGGCTGTGTGCTGCATTGTGGGTCCGGAATTGCCAAACTTGAGGGCTTCGGGGCCAGGAGTGTGAGGACGGAAGTCTGAGAACACGAGCTAGACTTGGGAATCAGGGCGAGGGCACGACAGGTACCCCCTGCAGATCTGAACCAATATCTCATGCATCTGAAGTCACGGCGAGGAGCAGACGTTGGCTCAGGTTGTAGTTTCTGTGCATGATGGCCGCACCATGAAGGGAGCGGAATCTCGAGGCCATTGAGGTTTTCCCACGTTGGGAGTTGTGGGATGCCCCCTTCAAGCATTCGTTCTGCGGGACAATGGAGACATGTTGGACAGCTCCAGCATATCCCACATGGAATGACTCCAGAGCACCGTTCGAGGATGGATGCCTGGGAAGCCCGCCTCCTAGGGCTTCCAATTGTCTCCTAGCAACAAGACAGTTTAGATCTGATGGCTCTGCTTGAGCAACAGGGGTGGCTGAGTTGAAATGCACTTTCCTAGGATGGGTCCTAATGTATTTTTGTGTCCATGAGGGCCTTGGAATGGGGCAGTGGCACCGGAACCCTGAAGTACTCTTTTAAGCTTTTGACATAGCTCCCATGCACAGGATTCCTTGTGGAGACGAGATGAGTTCTGATGGGTGCCTCAGGAAAACCCCTATGCTCGTATTGGAATCAGGCTTTTGAGGAGACATGCCTGTAAACCAAAGCAATGGATCCTATTATGGCCTAGGGTCCTGTCTGGTTCAATCTTCTTCTCTGGGTATATCCATCTATGGTATGAGTGGAAGTAGATTATCAGCTGGTATCAGACAGCCCTTGTGTGTTCCGGGCGACCTACACTATTGGAATGGCCTCAGGGATTTGGCGGTTTCTCCTAATTGGTACGATTTTGGCAGATGCTCAGCTGGTGTCAGACCGCCCTTGTTTAATCCGGGTGACCTACACTATTGGGATGGCCTCAGGGATTTGGCGGTTTCTCTTAATTTGTACAATTTTGGACAATGGAATGGGCCGAATTCCCATGGATTGGTAGGCACAGTCCTAATGTGTGGCTCCAGGGGCCCCAGCCTGGAGGGTGTGTGGCCCAGGACTTTGAGGACAGAAGTCTGGAAACACAAACTCAGCTTAGGTTGAGGGACTTAGGTATGGCAGGCCCGATGTACAAACCATGAGAAGAACACTTCAGGATATTAAGAAAGTGCGAATCTGAGGCGCTTGCTCAGGCTTTTGTCTCTGGATTTTTTATCAGCGCTGGCCGTAGAATGTCGGGGAGGACTCATGGGCCATGGACAAATCATCCTCTCTGAGGATTTGGCCAGATTCCCAATTGTTGTTCGTCAATCTGTGGGATGAGAGTACTCCTTTCAGTTTTGTTACCTCAGGTGTCCCACCAAAAGAGGAATTCCAAAGCAAAGCCGTGGGGAAGACTGAAGGGACAACCTTAACTATGGTAAAAATTGGGGCCTAGGGGCATGGAAAGCCCAATATGCTATCTCTTCATCCAGCCACTGAGAGGCCTTACTTGAGGACTGGGATCAGGCTGAGAGTCACAATGTGTGATTGGGACCCATGTGGTCCGCGAGCATGGGCGGGGCCTCATGGGCCACACTGGTTTCAACTACACTGAACGTTGGACAACATGCCAACCACAAGGTTTCTTGCCATGGGGAAGGAGTTCTGATTTCTGAATCACGTTCAACCCCGGGCAGTGATTGGAGATAAGGTCTAGGTTCAGAAGCATGAAAAAAGAGGTTGGGAAGAGATGACGACCTAAGGCCATGGCGGCTCGATGTGCTCAGTGTGCAGCCAGCTGTCTGGGTGGGGCCAGGAGTTCCAGGCTCAGGCTGTGTCAGAAAGGGCATTAGTGACCTGGTCAGCCTATGTATTTGGGGTACAGCCAAGGTAGGTGCAGGTTGATCCTCATTTGGGGTTACTGGGTAGCCCCAGAGGGCAATGTTTTTCTTCTGGGGGGCAGGCAGAGTGCTGCATTGTAGTTGTGGATTGCCAAACTGGAGGGCTTGTGGGACAGTAGTCTGAGGACAGAAGTCTGAGGCTTCGGTTTTTGGTTGAGGCCATGGCAGGCACAATCTACAGACCTGAATCGAGATCTCGTGCATCTGAAGTCAGGGCGAGGATCAGACGATCGCTCAGGTTGGCGTTTCTGTCCCTGATGGCCGCTTCATGAAGGGGGGGCATCTCGATGCCATGGGGGTTTTCCCACGATGGGAGGTGTGAGCAGCTCCAAACTGCAAAGAGTCTTCTGCAGGACAATTGAGACCTGTTGTTTGGCCCAGGCCATGATTCTGAGCAGGGTTCTAAGGATGCATGGCTGGGTAGCCCACCTCGCATTCCAATTGTCTCCTAGAAACAAGACAGGTTAGATCTGCTGGATCTGGGGGAGCAACCGAGGAGGCTGAGTTGAAATGGACTCTCCTGTGGATGGGTCCTAATGTGCTTTTGTGTCTAAGGAGACCTTGAAATGGTGCCCTGAAGGGTTCTCCTACACAGAGGCTTTAACACAGCTCCAACGTGCAAGTGTTCCTTGTGTAGATGAGATGTTTCCTGATGGGTGAGTCAAGAAACAGCCATATGCTGGTTTTGAAATCCAGGCCTCTGAGGAGAGATGCATGGAAAACAAAGCAATGGATCTGATTAGTGCCTAGGGACCCGGTCTTTACTTTTTACCTCTGGGGAGATCTCTCTATGGGTCTGAGTGCAGGTAGGTTCTCAGATGGGCTCAGATTGCCCCTGTATTTCCTGGGAAGCCAGCACTAGTGCGATGGATCAGGGACTTTGGAGGTTTATCCAATTAGAAGGGTTGTGGCCATTGGAATGGGCACACACAAATCCCTTGGAGAGAGCAAGTACAGTCCTCAGGTTTGGCTCCAGGGGCCTGAGCCTGTAGGTTGGGTAGGCCAGTTCTCTTTGGACAGTTGTCTGAAAACACAACCTCGGCTTATGTTTCGGGTCGTACGTATGGCAGGACTGATCTACAGACCATGAGGAGAACTCTTCGGGATTTGAAAAAAGGGCGAGTGTGAGGCTCTTGCTCAAGTTTTTGTCTCTGGATATCGTGTCACTCATGGTGGTGATATTTCTGGGTGACTTCATGGGAAATGGACGAGTCTTACTCTCTGGTGGTTTGGCCCCGTCCAAAGTGTTTGGCGTAATTCAGTGTGATGGAAGAATTCCGTTTATTTGTTGTTGTTGTTTGCTTTTTTAACCTCAGTTGACCCACCAAATGAGGGATTCCAGAGTAGAGCCCTGGGGAGGGGCAACCGGACAATCAGAAATCTGGTTAAAAATTGGGGCCTAGGGACATGTCAAGTCCATTATGATATCTTATGGTTCAGCCACTGAGAGGACTTACTAGAGTACAGGACTCATGCTGAGAGTCACAATGCGTGTTTATGCCCTCGTCGCACTCAAGAATGGGCGGGGCCTCAGGGTGAATGCTGGTTTCTCCTACACTGAACGTTAGACAACGTGCCAACCACAAGGTTTCTTGCCATGCGTAAGGAGGAGTTCTGATTTCTGCATCACACTCACCCCCAGGCAGTGATTGGAGATAAGGTCTCAGTTCTGAAGTTGAAAACTGAGGTAGGGAATAGATGATGACCTAAGGTCATGGCAGGTCTTATATGCTCAGTGTGCGGTCAGCTTTCTGGGGGTTGTTCAGGAGGTCCGGCTCAGGTTGTGTCCGACAGTACTTTAGTGCACAGGTTAGAATATATAACTTTGGTAAATAGAATGCTGTTTATGTTTATCCTCATTTAAGGTGCCTGGGAAGCTCATGAGGCAATAATTTTTTTCTAGAGCCGAGGCAGTGTGCTGCATTGTGGGTCCGGAATTGCCAAACTTGAGGGATTCGGGGCCAGGGGTGTGAGGACGGAAGTCTGAGAAGAAAGCTAGACTTGGGTTTCAGGGCGAGAGCACGGCAGGTACCACCTGCAGCTCTGAACCAATATCTCATGCATCTGAAGTCAGGGCGAGGATCAGACGTTGGTTCAGGTTGGAGTTTCTGTGCATGACGGCCGCTTCATGAAGGGAGCGGAATCTCGAGGCCATTGAGGTTTTCCCACGTTGGGAGTTGTGGGATGCCCCCTTCAAGGATTCCTTCTGCAGGACAATTGAGACCTGTTGGACAGCTCCAGGACATCCCATATGAAAAGACTACAGAGCACCATACGAGGATGGATGCCTGGGAAGCCCGCCTCGCATTCTAATTTTCTCCTTGCAAAAAGACAGTTTAGATCTGATGGCTCTGCGGGAGCAACCGGGGTGGTTGAGTTGAAATGGAATTTCCTGAGGTTGGGTCTTAATGGGTTTTGTGTCCCTGAGGGCCTTGGAATGGGGCAGTGGCACCGGAACCCTGAAGTACTCTCCTAAGCTTCTGACATAGCTCCCATGCACAAGTTTCCTTGTGGAGACGAGATGAGTTCTGATGGGTGCCTCAGGAAAACCCCTATGCTCGTATTGGAATCAGGCTTTTGAGGACACATGCCTGTAACCCAAAGCAATGGATCCTATTATGGCCTAGGGTCCTGTCTGGTTCAATCTTCTTCTCTGGGGACATCCCTCTACGGTGTGAGTAGACGTAGATGCTCAGCTGGTGTCAGACCGCCCTTGTTTGTCCCGGGCGACCTACACAATTGGGATGGCCTCATGGATTTTGCGGTTTCTCTTAATTTGTACAATTTTGGACAATGGAATGGGCAGAATTCCCATGGATTGGTAGGCACAGTCCTAATGTGTGGCGCCAGGGGCCCCAGCCTGGAGCGTGTGTGGCCCAAAATTTGAGGACAAAGTCTGAAAACACAAACTCAGCTTAGGTTTGGGGACGTAGCTATGGCATGCCCGATCTACAAACCATGAGAAGAATTCGTCAGGATATGAAGAAAGTGCGAATCTGAGGCGCTTGCTCAGGCTTTTGTCTCTGGATTTTGTATCAGCGCTGGCCGTGGAATGTCGGGGAGGCCTCATGGGCCATGGACGAATCTTCCTCTCTGAGGATTTGGCCCGATTCCCAATTGTTTTTCGTCAATCTGTGGGATGGGGGGACTCCTTTCAGTTTTGTTACCTCAGGTGTTCCACCAAAAGAAGAATTCCAAAGCAAACCGTGGGGAAGACTGAAGGGACTACCCGAACTATGGTTAAAAATTGGGGCCTAGGGGCATGGCAAGCCCAAAATGCTATATCTTCATCAACCCACTGAGAAGCCTTACTTGAGGACTGAGCTCAGGCTGAGGGTCACAATGTGTGTTTGGGACCCATGTGGCCCGCGAGCATGGGCGGGGCCTCATGGGCCACTCTGGTTTCAACTACACTGAACGTTGGTCAACATGCCAACCACAAGGTTTCTTGCCATGGGGAAGGAGTCCTGATTTCTGCATCACGTTCAACCCTGGGCAGTGATTGGAGATAAGGTCTAGGATCTGAAGCCTGAAAACCGAGGTTGGAAAGAGATGACGACCTAAGGCCATGGCGGCTCGATGTGCTCAGTGTGTGGCCAACTTCCTGGGTGGGGCCAGGAGTTCCAGGCTCAGGCTGTGTCAGAAAGGGCATTAGTGCCCTGGTCAGCCTATACATTTGGGGTACAGCCAAGGTAGGTGCAGGTTGATCCTCATTTGGGATTACTGTGTAGCCCCTGAGGGCAATGTTTTTCTTCTGGACGGCAGGAAGAGTGCTGCATTGTAGTTCTGGATTGCCAAACTGGAGGGCTTGTGGGCCAGTAGTCTGAGGACAGAAGTCAGGGAACACAAGCTAGGCTTAGGTTTCTGGGTGAGGCCATGGCAGGCACAATCTACAGACCTGAATCGAGATCTCGTGCATCTGAAGTCAGGGCGAGGATCAGACGATCGCTCAGGTTGGAGTTTCTGAACCTGATGGCCCCTAAATGAAGGGGGGGCATCACGATGCCATGGGGGTTTTCCCACGATGGGAGTTTGAGAAGCTCCAAAGTGCAGAGAATTCTGCAGGACAATTGAGACCTGTTGTTTGGCTCCAGGCCAATGATTCTGAGCAGGGTTCTAAGGATGGATGGCTGGGTAGCCCACCTCGCATTCCAATTGTCTCCTAGCAACAAGACAGTTTAGATCTGCTGGATCGGGATAGCCCGAGGATGCTGAGTTGAAATGGACTCTCCGGGGATTGGTCCTAATGTCTTTTGTTTCTATGGAGACCTTGGAATGAAGTGGTGGCACTGGGGTCCTGAACGTTCTCCTAAACAGGGGCTTTGACACAGCTCCAACGTGCAAGTTTCCCATGTGTAGATAAGATGTTTTCTGATGGGTGAGTCAAGAACAGCCATATGCTGGTTGTGAAATCCAGGCCTCTGAGGAGAGATGTCTGGAAACCAAAGCAATGGTTCTGATAAGTGCCTAGGGGCCTGTTCTTTCCTATTTTCCTCTGGGGACATCTGTCTATGGGTCTAAGTGCAGGTAGGTGCTCAGTTGGGCTCAGATTGCCCCTGTTTTTCCTGGGAAGCCACCACTATTGGGATGGATCAGGGACTTTGGAGGTTTATCCTATTAGAAGGGATGTGGCCTTTGGAATGGGCACACACAATATCCTTGGAGAGGGCAAGTACAGTCCTCAGGTTTGGCTCCAGGGGCCTGAGCCTGTAGGTTTTGTAGGCCAGGGCTGTTTGGACTGTTGTCTGAAAACACAACCTCGGCTTATGTTTCGGGTCATAGGTATGGCAGGACTGCTCTACAGACCATGAGGAGAACACTTCAGTATTTGAAAAAAGGGCGAGTGTGAGGCTCTTGCTCAAGTTTTTGTCTCTGGACATCGTGTCACTCATGGTGCTGACATTTCTGGGTGACTTCATAGGAAATGGACGATCTTACTCTCTGGTGGTTTGGCCCCGTCCAAAGTGTTTGGGATCATTCTGTGTGATGGAAGAATTCCTTTTTTTTTTTTGTTGTTGTTGTTGTTTTCTTTTTTAACCTCAGGTGACCCACCAAATGAGGGATTCCAGAGTAGAGCCCTTGGGAGGGGCAACCGGACAATCAGAAATCTGGTTAAAAATTGGGGCCTAGGGACATGTCAAGCCCATTATGACATCTTATGGTCCAGCCACTGAGAGGACTTACTAGAGGACAGTACTCATGCTGAGGGTCACAATGCGTGTTTATGCCCTCGTCGCACTCAAGAATGGGCGGGGTCTCACGGTGAATGCTGGTTTCTCCTACACTGAACGTTGGACAACGTGCCAACCACAAGGTTTCTTGCCATGGGTAAGGAGGAGTTCTGATTTCTGCATCACACTCACCACTGGGCAGTGATTGGAGATAAGGTCTCGGTTCTGAAGCCTGAAAACAGAGGTAGGGAAGAGATGATGACCTAAGGCCATGGCGGGTCTTATGTGCTAATTGTGCGGTCAACTTTCTGGGGGTTGGTCAGGAGGTCCGGGCTCAGGTTGTGTCCTACAGTGCTTTAGTGCACAGGTTAGACTATATAACTTGGGTAAAGTAGAGTGCTGTGTAGGTTAATCCTCATTTAAGGTGCCTGGGAAGATCATGAGGCAATAATTTTTTTCTAGAGGGCAGGCAGAGTGCTGCATTGTGGTTCCGGAATAGCCAAAATTGAGGGCTTCGGGGCTATGGGTGTGAGGACGGAAGTCTGAGAAGAAAGCTAGACTTGGGTTTCAGGGCGAGGGCACCCCAGGTACCCCCTGCAGCTCTGAATCAATATCTCATTCATCTGAAGTCAGAGCGAGGATCAGATGTTGGCTCAGGTTTGAGTTTCTGTGCATGACGGAGGTTTCATGAAGGGAGCGGAATCTCGAGGCCATTGAGGTTTTCCCACGTTGGGAGTTGTGGGATGCCCCCTTCAAGGATTCCTTCTGCGGGACAGTTGAGACCTGTTGAACAGTTCCAGACATCCCAGATGGAATGACTCCAGAACACCATGCGAGGACGGATGACTTGGAAGCCCGCCTCGCATTCCAATTGTCTCATAGCAACAAGACAGTTTAGATCTGATGGCTCTGCGGGAGCAACTGGGGTGGCTGAGTTGAAATGGACTTTCCTGAGAATCGGTCCTAATGGGTTTTTGTGTCCCTGAGGGCCTTGGAATGGGGTGGTGGCCCCGGGACCATGAAGTACTCTCCTAAGCTTCTGACATAGCTCCCATGCACAGGTTTCCTTGTGGAGACGAGATGAGATCTGATGGGTGCCTCAGGAAAACCCCTATGCTCGTATTGGAATCAGGCTTTTGAGGAGACATGCCTGTAACCCAAAGCAATGGATCCTATTATGGCCTAGGGTCCTGTCTGGTTCAATCTTCTTCTCTGGGGACATCCATCTATGGTATGAGTGGAGTTAGATGCTCAGCTGGTGTCAGACCGCCCTTGTTTGTCCCGGGCGACCTACACTATTGGGATGGCCTCAGGGATTTGGCGGTTTCTCTTAATTTGTACAATTTTGGACCATGGAATGGGCAGAATTCCCATGGATTGGTAGGCACAGTCCTAATGTGTGGCTCCAGGGGCCCCAGCCGGGAGGGTGTGTGGCCCAGGACAGAAGTCTGAAAACACAAACTCAGGTTAGGTTGGGGGACGGAGATATGGCAGGCCAGATCTGAAAACCATGAGAATAATTCTTCAGGATATGAAGAAGGTGCGAATCTGAGGCACTTGCTCAGGCTTTTGTCTCTGGATTTTGTATCAGCGCTGTCGTGGAATGTCGAGGAGGCCTCATGGGCCATGGGCGAATCTTCCTCTGTGAGGATTTGTCCCGATTCCCAATTGTTTTTCGTCAATCTGTGGGATGGGAGGACTCCTTTCAGCTTTGTTACCTCAGGTGTCCCACCGAAAGAGGAATTCCAAAGAAAAGCCGTGGGGAAGACTGAAGGGACAACCCGAACTATGGTTAAAAATTGGGGCCTGGGGCATGGCAAGCCCAATATGCTATCTCTTCATCCAGCCACTGAGAGGCCTTACTTGAGGACTGGGCTCAGGCTGAGAGTCACAAAGTGTGATTGGGACCCATGTGGCCCGCGACCATGGGCGGGCCTTATGGGCCAAACTGGTTTCAACTACACTGAACGTTGGACAACATGCCATCCACAAGGTTTCTTGCCATGGGGAAGGAGTTCTGATTTCTGCATCAGCTTCAACCCTGGGCAGTGATTGGAGATAAGGTCTAGGTTCTGAAGCCTGAAAACTGAGGTTGGGAAGAGATGAAGATCTAAGGCCATGGCGGCTCCATATGCTCAGTGTGCGGCCAGCTGTCTGGGTGGTGCTAAATGTTCCAGGCTCAGGCTGTGTCAGAAAGGGCATTAGTGCCCTGGTCAGCCTATATATTGGGGATACAGCCAAGGTAGGTGTAGGTTGATCCTCATTTGGGGTTACTTTGTAGCCCCTGAGGGCAAAGTTTTTCTTCTGGAGGGCAGGCAGAGTGCTGCATTGTAGTTCTGGATTGCCAAACTGGAGGGCTTGTGGGCCAGTAGTCTGAGGACAGAAGTCTGAGAACACAAGCTAGGCTTCGGTTTCTAGGTGAGGCCATGGCAGGCACAATCTACAGACCAGAATCGAGATCTCGTGCATCTGAAGTCAAGGCGAAGATCAGACGATCGCTCAGGTTGGAGTTTCTGAACCTGATGGCCCCTTCATGAAGGAGGGGCATCACGAGGCCATGGGGGTTTTCCCACGTTAGGAGGTGTGAGCAGCTCCAAACTGCAAAGAGTCTTCTGCAGGAAAATTGAGACCTGTTGTTTGGCTCAAGGCCATGATTCTGAGCTGGGTTCTAAGGATGGATGGCTGGGTAGCCCACCTCGCATTCCAATTGTCTCCTAGCAACAAGACAGGTTAGATCTGCTGGATCTGGGGGAGCAACCGAGGAGGCTGAGTTGAAATGGACTCTCCTGCGGATGGGTCCTAATATGCTTTTGTGTCTATAAAGACCTTGGAATGGTTTCTCCTTCACTGAACTTTGGACAACGTGCCAACCACAAGGGTTCTTGCCATGGGTAAGGAGGAGTTCTGATTTCTGCATCACACTCACCCCTGGGCAGTGATTGGAGATAAGTTCTCGGTTCTGAAGCCTGAAAACTGAGGTAGGGAAGAGATGATGACCTAAGTCCATGGCGGGTCTTATGTGCTCAGTGTGCGGTCAGCTTTCTGGGGGTTGGTCAGGAGGTCCGGGCTCAGGTTGTGTCCGACAGTGCTTTAGTGCACAGGTTAGACTATATAACTTGGGTAAAGTCGAGTGCTGTGTAGGTTTATTCTCATCTAAGGTGCCTAGGAAGCTCATGAGGCAATTTTTTTCTAGAGGGCAGGCAGAGTGCTGCATTGTGTGTCCGGAATTGCCAAACTTGAGGGCTTCGGGGCCAGGCGTGTGAGGATGGAAGTCTGAGAAGGAAGCTAGACTGGGTTTCAGGGCGAGGACACGGCTGGAACCCCTTCAGCTCTGAACCAATATCTCATGCATCTGAAGTCAGGGCGAGGATCAGACATTGGCTCAGGTTGTAGTTTCTGTGCATGACGGACGCTTCATGAAGGGAGCGGCATCTCAAGGCCATTGAGGTTTTCCCACGTTGGGAGTTGTGGGGTGCCCCTTTCAAGGATTCCTTCTGCGGGACAATTGAGATCTGTTGGACAGCTCCAGGACATCCCAGATGGAATGACTCCAGAGCTCATGCGAGGATGGATGCCTGGGAAGCCCGCCTCGCATTCCAATTGTCTCCTAGGAACAAGACAGTTTAGATCTGATGGCTCTGCGGGAGCAACCGGGGTGGCTGAGTTGAAATGGACTTTCCTGAGGTTGGGTCCTAATGGGTTTTTGTGTCCCTGAGGGCCTTGGATTGGGGTCGTGGCCTCGGGACCCTGAAGTACTCTCCTAAGCTTCTGACATAGCACCCATGCACAGGTTTCCTTGTGGAGACGAGATGAGTTCTGATGGGTGCCTCAGGAAAACCTCTATGCTCGTATTGGAATCAGGCTTTTGAGGAGACATGCCTGTAAACCAAAGCAATGGATCCTATTATGGCCTAGGGTCCCGTCTGGTTCAATCATCTTCTCTGGGGACATCCATCTATGGTATGAGTGGAGGTAGATGCTCAGCTGTTGTCAGACCGCCCTTGTTTGTCCCGAGCGACCTACACTATTGGGATGGCCTCATGGATTTTGCGGTTTCTCTTAATTTGTACAATTTTGGACAATGGAATGGGCAGAATTCCCATGGATTGGTAGGCACAGTCCTAATGTGTGGCTCCAGGGGCCCCAGCCTTGAGGGTGTGTGGCCTAGGACTTGAGGACAGAAGTCTGAAAACACAAACTCAGCTTAGTTTTGGGGACGTAGGTATGGCAGGCCCACTCTACAGTCCATGAGAAAAAGTATTCAGGATATGAAGAAAGTGCGAATCTGAGGCGCTTGCTCAGTCTTTTGTCTCTGGATTTTGTATCAGCGGTGGCCGTGGAATGTCGGGGAGGCCTCATGGGCCATGGACGAATCTTCCTCTCTGAGGATTTGGCCCGATTCCCAATTGTTTTTGGTCAATCTGTGGGATGGGAGGACTCCTTTCAGTTTTGTTACCTCATGTGTCCCACCAAAAGAGGAATTCCAAAGCAAAGCCGTGGGGAAGACTGAAGGGACAACCCGAACTATGGTTAAAAATTGGGGCCTAGGGGCATGGCAAGCCCAATATGCTATCTCTTCATCCAGCCACTGAGAGGCCATACTTGAGGACTGGGCTCAGGCTGAGAGTCACAATGAGTGTTTGGGACCCATATGGCCAGCGAGTATGGGCGGGGCCTCATGGGCCACTCTGGTTTCAACTACACTGAACGTTGGAAAACATGCCAACAACAAGGTTTCTTGCCATGGGGAAGGAGTTCTGATTTCTGCATCACGTTCAACCCTGGGCAGTGATTGTAGATAAGGTCTAGGTTCTGAAGCCTGAAAACCGAGGTTGGGAACAGATGACGACCTAAGGCCATGGAGCCTTGATGTGCTCAGTCTGTGGCCACCTGTCTGGGTGGGGCCAGGAGGTCCAGGCTCAGGCTGTGTCAGAAAAGGCATTAGTGCCCTGGTCAGCCTATGTATTTGGGGTACAGCCAAGGTAGGTACAGGTTGATCCTCATTTGGGGTTACTGGGTAGCCCCAGAGGGCAATGTTTTTCTTCTGGGGGGCAGGCAGAGTGCTGCATTGTAGTTTTGAATTTCCAAACTGGAGGGCTTGTGGGCCAGTAGTCTGAGGACAGAAGTCTGAAAACACAAGCTAGGCTTCGGTTTCTGGGTGAGGACATGGCGGCACAATCTACAGACCTGAATCGATATCTCGTCCATCTGAAGTCAGGGCGAGGATCAGACGATCGCTCAGGTGGGAGTTTCTGTCCCTGATGGCCGCTTCATGAAGGGGGGGCATCACGAGGCCATGGGGGTTTACCCACGATGGGAGTTGTGAGCAGCTACAAACTGCAAAGAGTCTTCTGCAGGACAATTGAGACCTGTTGTTTGGCGCCAGGCCATTATTCTGAGCAGAGTTCTAAGGATGGATTGCTGGGTAGCCCACCTCGCATTCCAATTGTCTCCAAGCAACCAGACATTTAGATCTGCTGGATCTCGGGGAGCAACTTAGGAGGCTGAGTTTAAATGGACTCTCCTGTGGATGGGTCCTAATGTGCTTTTGTGTCTATGGAGACCTTGGAATGAAGCGGTGGCACGGGGGCCCTGAAGGGTTTTCCTAAACAGAGGCTTTGACACAGCTCCAACGTGCAAGTTTCCCATGTGTATATGACATGTTTTCTGATGGGTGAGTCATGAAACAGCCATATGCTGGTTTTGAAATCCAGGCCTCTGAGGAGAGATGCCTGGAACCAAAGAAATGGATCTGATTAGTGCCTATGGGTCTGTTCTTTCCTTTTTACCTCTGGGGATATCTGTCTATGTGTCTGAGTGCAGGTAGGTGAACAGTTGTGCTCAGATTGCTCCTGTTTTTCCTGGGAAGACAGCACTAGTGAGATGGATCGGGGACTTTGGAGGTTTATCCTATTAGAAGGGATGTGGCCATTGGAATGGGCACACACAATTCCCTTGGAGAGGGCAAGTACAGTCCTCAGGTTTGGCTCCAGGCGCCTGAGCCTGTAGGTTGTGTAGGCCAGGGCTGTTTGGACAGTTTTCTGAAAACACAACCTCGGCTTATGTTTCGGGTCGTAGGTATGGCAGGACTGATCTACAGACCATGAGGAGACCTCTTCGGGATTTGAAAAAAGGGCGAGTGTGAGGCTCTTGCTCAAGTTTTTGTCTCTGGATATCGTGTCACTCATGGTCGTGAAATTTCTGGGTGACTTCATGGGAAATGGACGAGTCTTACTCTCTGGTGTTTTGGCCCCGTCCAAAGGATTTGGAGTCATTCTGTGTGATGGAAGAAGTCCGTTTTTTTGTTGTTGTTGTTTTCTTTTTTAACCTCAGGTGTCCCACCAAATGAGGGATTCCAGAGTAGAGCCCTGGGGAGGGGCGACTGAACAATCAGAAATCTGTTTAAAATGGGCCTAGGGACATGTCAAGCACATTATGACATCTTATGGTCCAGCCACTGAGAGGACTTTCTAGAGGACAGGACTCATGCTGAGGGTAACAATGCGTGTTGCTGCCCTCGTCGCACTCAACAATGGGCGGGGCCTCAGTGTGAATGCTGGTTTCTCCTACACTGAACGTTGGACAACGTGCCAACCACAAGGGTTCTTGCCATGGGTAAGGAGGAGTTCTGATTTCTGCATCACATTCACCCATGGGCAGTGATTGGAGATAAGGTCTCAGTTCGGAAGCCTGAAAACTGAGGTAGGGGAGAGATGATGACCTAAGGCCATGGCGGCTCTTATGTGCTCAGTGTGCGGTCAGCTTTCTCCGGGTTGATCAGGAGGTCCGGGCTCAGATTGTGTCGGACAGTGCTTTAGTGCCCCGGTTAGACTATATAATTTGGGTAAATTCGAGTGCTGTGTAGGTTTATCCTCATTTAAGGTGCCTAGGAAGCTCATGCGGCAATAATTTTTTTCTAGAGGGCAGGCAGAGTGCTGCATTGTGGGTCCGGAATTGCCAATCTTGAGGGCTTCGGGGTGAGGGGGGAGAGGACGGAAGTCTGAGAAGACAAGCTAGACTTGGGTATCAGGCCGAGGGCACGGCAGGTACCTCCTGCAGATCTGAACCAATATCTCATGCATCTGAATTCAGGGCGAGGATCAGACGTTGGCTCAGGTTGGAGTTTCTGTGCATACGGCCCCTTCATGAAGGGAGCGGAAACTCGAGGCTATTGAGGTTTTCCCACGTTGGGAGTTGTTGGATGCTCCCTTCAAGGATTCCTTCTGCGGGACAATTGAGACCTGTTGGACAGCTCCAGGAAATCCCATATGGAATGACTCCAGAGAACCATTCGAGGATGGATGCCTGGGAAGTCCGCCTCACATTCCAATTGTTTCCTAGCAACAAGACAGTTTAGATCTGATTTCTCTGCGGGAGCTACCGTGGTGGCTGAGTTGAAATGGACTTAAATGAGTATGGGTCCTAATTGGTTTTTGTGTCCCTGAGGGCCTTGGAATGGGGCTGTGGCCCCGGGACTTTGAAGTACTCTCCTAAACTTCTGACATAACTCGCATGCACAGGTTTCCTTGTGGAGACGAGATGAGTTCTGATGGGTGCCTCAGGAAAACCCCTATGCTCCTATTGGAATAAGGCTCTTGAAGAGACATGCCTGTAACCTAAAGCAATGGATCCTATTATGGCCTAGGGTCCTGTCTGGTTCAATCTTCTTCTCTGCGGACATCCATCTATGGTATGAGTGGAGGTAGATGCTCAGCTGATATCAGACGGCCCTTGTTTGTCCCGGGCGACCTACACTATTGGGATGGCCTCAGGGATGGCGGTTTCTCTTAATTTGTACGATTTTGGATGATGGAATGGGCAGAATTCCCATGGATTGGTAGGCACAGTCCTAATGTGTGGCTCCAGGGGCCCCAGCCTGGAGGGTGTGTGGCCCAGGACTTTGAGGACAGAAGTCTGAAAACACAAACTCAGCTTAGTTTTGGGGACGTAGGTATGGCAGGCCCGATCTACAAATCATGAGTAGAAGTCTTCAGGATATGAAGAAAGTGCGAATCTGAGGCGCTTGCTCAGGCTTTTGACTCTGGATTTTGTATCTGCGGTGGCCGTGGAATGTCGGGGAGGCCTCATGGGCCATGGACGAATCTTCCTCTGTGAGGATTTGTCCCGATTCCCAATTGTTTTTCTTCAATCTGTGGGATGGGAGGACTCCTTTCAGTTTTGTTACCTCAGGTGTCCCACCTAAAGAGGAATTGCAAAGCAAAGCCGTGGGGAAGACTGAAGGGATACCCCGAACTATGGTAAAAAATTGGGGACTTGGGGCATGGCAATCCCAATATGCTATTTCTTCATCCAGCCACTGAGAGGCCTTACTTGAGGACTGGGCTCAGGTTGAGAGTCACAATGTGTGTTTGGGACCCATGTGGCCCGCGAGCATGGGCGGGGCCTCATGGGCCACTCTGGTTTCAACTACTCTGAACGTTGGACAACATGCCAACCACAAGGTTTCTTGCCATGGGGAAGGAGTTCTGATTTCTGCATCACGTTCAACCCTGGGTAGGGATTGGCGATAAGATCTAGGTTCTGAAGCCTGAAAACCGAGGTTGGGAAGAGATGACGACATAAGGCCATGGCGGCTCCATGTGCTCAGTGTGTGGCCAGGTGTCTGGGTGGGGCCAATAGGTCCAGGCTCAGGCTGTGTCAGAAAGGTCATTAGTGCCCTGTTCGGCCTATGTATTTGGGGTACAACCAAGGTAGGTGCAGGTTGATCCTCATTTCGGGTTACTGGGTAGCCCCAGAGGGCAATGTTTTTCTTCTGGGTGGCAGGCAGAGTGCTGCATTGTAGTTCTGGATTGCCAAACTGGAGGGCTTGTGGGCCAGTAGTCTGAGGACAGAACTCTGAGAGCACAAGCTAGGCTTAGGTTTCTGAGTGAGGACATGGCAGGCACAATATACAGACCTGAATCGAGACCTCGTGATCTGAAGTCAGGGCGAGGATCAAACGATCGCTCAGTATGGAGTTTCTGTCCCTGATGGCTATTCATGAAGAGGGGGCATCACGAGGCCATGGTGGTTTTCCCACGATGGGAGTTTTGAGTAACCCCAAACTTCAAAGAGTCTTCTGCAGGACAATTGAGACCTGTTGTTTGGCTCCAGGCCAATGATTCTGAGCAGGGTTTTAAGGATGGATGGATGGGGAGCCCACCTCGCAATCCAATTGTCTCCTAGCAATAAGACATTTTAGATCTGCTGGGTCTGGGGGAGCAACCGAGGAGGCTGAGTTGAAATGGACTCTCCTGCGGATGGGTCTTAATGTGCTTTTGTGTCTACGGACACCTTGGAATGGGGCCCTGAAGGGTTCTCCTACACAGAGGCTTTGACACAGCTCCAACGTGCAAGTTTCCCAAGTGTAGATGAGATGTTTTCTGATGGGTGAGTCAAGAAACAGCCATATGCTGGTTTTGAAATCCAGGCCTCTGAGGAGAGATGCCTGGAAAACAAATCAATAAATCTGATTAGTGCCTAGGGACCCCGTCTTTCCTTTTTACCTTTGGGGAGATCTGTCTATGGGTCTCTGTGCAGGTAGGTGCTCAGATGGGCTCAGATTGCCCCTGTATTTCCTGGGAAGCCGGCACTAGTGTGATGGATCAGGGTCTTTGGAGGTTTATCCTATTAGAAGGGTTGTGGCCATTGGAATGGGCACACACAATTGCCTTGGAGCGGGCAAGCACAGTCCTCAGGTTTGGCTCCAGGGGCCTGAGCCTGTAGGTTGTGTAGGCCAGGGCTGTTTGGACAGTTGTCTGAAACACAACCTCGGCTTATGTTTCGGGTCATAGGTATGGCAGGACTGATCTACAGACCATGAGGAGAACTCTTCGGGATTTGAAAAAAGGGCGAGTGTGAGGCTCTTGCTCATGTTTTTGTCTCTGGATATCGTCTCACTCATGGTGGTGAAATTTCTGGGTGACTTCATGGGAAATGGACGAGTCTTACTCTCTGGTGGTTTGGCCCCGTCCACAGTGTTTGGGGTCATTCTGTGTGATGGAAGAATTCCGTTTTTTTGTTTTTGTTGTTTTCTTTTTTAACCTCAGGTGTCCCACCAAATGAGGGATTCCAGAGTAGAGCCCTGGGGAGGGGCGATTGGACAATCAGAAATCTGGTTAAAAATTGGGGCCTAGGAACATGTCAAGCCCATTATGACATCTAATGGTCCAGTCACTGAGAGGACTTACTAGAGGACAGGACTCATGCTGAGGGTCACAATGCGTATGTATGCCCTCGTCGCACGAAAGAATGGGCGGGGCCTCAGGGTGAATGCTGGTTTCTCCTACACTGAACGTTGGACAACGTGCCAACCACAAGGGTTCTTGCCATGGGTAAGGAGGAGTTCTGATTTCTGCATCACACTCACCCCTGGGCAGTTATTGGAGATAAGGTCTCGGTTCTGAAGCCTGAAAACAGAGGTAGGGAAGAGATGATGACCTAAGGCCATGGCGGGTCTTATGTGCTCAGTGTGCGGTCAGCTTTCTGGGGGTTGGTCAGGAGGTCCGGGCTCAGGTTGTGTCCGACAGTGCTTTAGTGCACAGGTTAGACTATATAACTTGGGTAATGTCGAGTGCTGTGTAGGTTTATCCTCATTTAAGTTGCCTGGGAAGCTCATGAGGCAATAAATTTTTTCTAGAGGGCAGGCAGAGTTCGGCATTTGGGTCTAGAATTGCCAAACTTGAGGGCTTCGGGGCCAGGGGTTTGAGGACGGAAGTCTGAGAAGAAAGCTAGACTTGGATTTCAGGGCGAGGGCACGCTGGTACCCCCTGCAGCTCTGAAACAATATCTCATGCATCTGAAGTCAAGGCGAGGATCAGACGTTGGCTCAGGTTGGAGTTTCTGTGCATGAAGGCCGCTTCATGAAGGGAGCGGAATCTCGAGGCCATTGAGGTTTTCCCACGTTGGGAGTTTTGGGATGCCCCACTCAAGGATTTCTTCTGCGGGACAATTGAGACCTGTTGGACAGCTCCAGGACATCCCAGATGGAATGACTCCAGAGCACCATGCGAGGATGAATGCCTGGGAAGCCAGCCTCGCATTCCAATTGTCTCCTAGCAACAAGACAGTTTAGATCTGATGGCTCTGCGGGAGCAACCCGGGTGGCTGAGTTGAAATGGACTTTCCTGAGGATGGGTCCTAATGGGTTTTTGTGTCCCTGAGGGCCTTGGAATGGGGTGGTGGCCCCGGGACAATGAAGTACTCTCCTAAGCTTCTGACATAGCTCCCATGTACAGGTTTCCTTGTGGAGACGAGATAAGTTCTGATGGGTGCCTCAGGAGAACCCCTATGCTCGTACTGGAATCAGGCTTTTGAGGACACATGCCTGTAAACCAAAGCAATGGATCCTATTATGGCCTAGGTTCCTCACTGGTTCAATCTTCTTCTCTGCGGACATCCATCTATGGTATGAGTGGAGGTAGATGCTCAGCTGTTGTCAGACCGCCCTTGTTTGTCCCGGGCGACCTACACTATTGGGATAGCCTCAAAGATTTGGCGGTTTCTCTTAATTTGTACAATTTTGGACAATGGAATGGGCAGAATTCCCATGGATTGGTAGGCATTGGTAGGCACAGTCCTAATGTGTGGCTCCAGGGGCCCCAGCCTGGAGGGTGTGTGGCCCAGGACTTTGAGGACAGAAGTCTGAACACACAAACTCAGCTTAGGTTTGGAGACGTAGGTATGGCAGGCTCGATCTATAAACCATGAAAAGAACTCTTCAGGATATGGAGAAAGTGCGAATCTGAGGCGCTTGCTCAGGCTTTTGTCTCTGGATTTTGTATCAGCGGTGGCCGTGGAATGTCGGGGAGGCCTCATGGGCCATGGACGAATCTTCCTCTTTGAGGATTAGTCCCGATTCCCAATTGTTTTCCTTAAATCTGTGGGAAGGGAGGACTCCTTTCAGTTTTGTTACCTCAGGTGTCCCACCAAAAGAGGAATTGCAAAGCAAAGCCGTGGGGAAGACTGAAGGGATACCCCGAACTATGGTTAAAAATTGGGGCCTAAGAGCATGGCAAGCCCAATATGCTATCTCTTCATCTAGCCACTGAGTTGCTTTACCTGAGGACTGGGCTCAGGCTGAGAGTCACAATGTGTGTTTGGGACCCATGTGGCCCGCGAGCATGGGCAGGGCCACATGGGCCACTCTGGTTTCAACTACACTGAACGTTGGACAAAATGCCAACCACAAGGTTTCTTGCCATGTGGAAGGAGTTCTGATTTCTGCATCACGTCAACCCTGGGCAGTGATTGGAGATAAGGTCTAGGTTCTGAAGCCTGAAAACCGAGGTTGGGAAGAGATGACGACCAAAGGCCATGGCGGGTCTGATATGCTCAGTGTGGGGTCAGCTGTCTGGGAGGGGCCAGTGGGTCCAGGCTCAGGCTGTCAGAAAGGGCATTAGTGCCCTGGTCGGCCTATGTATTTGGGGTACAGCCATGGTAGGTGCAGGTTGATCCTCATTTGGCATTACTGGGTAGCCCCAGAGGGCAATGTTTTTCTTCTGGGGGGCAGGCAGAGTGCTGCATTGTAGTTCTGGATTGCCAAACTGGAGGGCCAGTAGTCTGAGGACAGAAGTCTGAGAACACAAGCTCAGCTTCGGTTTCTGGGTGAGGCCATGGCAGGCACAATCTACAGACCTGAATCGAGATCTCGTGCATCTGAAGTCAGGGCGAGGATCAGACGATCGCTCAGGTTGGAGTTTCAGTCCCTAATGGCCCCTTCATGAAGGGGCCGCATCACAAGGCCATGGTGGTTTTCCGACGATGGGAGTTGTGAGCAGCTCCAAACTGCAAAGAGCCTTCTGCAGGACAATTGAGACCTGTCCTTTGGCTCCAGGCCATGATTCTGAGCAGGGTTCTAAGGATGGATGGCTCGGTAGCCCACCTCACATTCCAATTGTCTCCTAGCAACAAGGCATTTTAGATCTGCTGGATCTCAGTGAGCAACCGAGGAGGCTGAGTTTAAATGGACTCTCCTGTGGATGAGTCCTAATGTGCTTTTTTGTCTATGGAGACCTTGGAATGAAGCGGTGGCACGGGGGCCCTGAAGGGTTGTTCTAAACAGAGGCTTTGACACAGCTCCAACGTGTAAGTTTCCCATGTGTAGATGAGATGTTTACTGATGGGTGAGTCAATAACAGCCATATGCTGGTTTTGAAATCCAGGCCTCTGAAGAGAGATGCCTGGAAACCAAAGCAATGGATCTGATTAGTGCCTAGGGGTCTCTTCTTTCCTTTTTACCTCTGGAGATATCTGTCTATGTGTCTGAGTGCAGGTAGGTGCACAGATGGGCTCAGATTGCTCCTGTTTTTCCTGGGATGCCAGCACTAGTGCGATGGATCTGGGACTTTGGAGGTTTATCCTATTAGAAGGGTTGTGGCCATTGGAATGGGCACACACAATTCCCTTGGAGAGGGCAAGTACAGTCCTCAGGTTTGGCTCCAGGGGCCTGAGCCTGTAGGTTGTGTAGGCCAGGGCTGTTTGGACAGTTGTCTGAAAACACAACCTCGGCTTATGTTTCGTGTCATAGGTATGGCAGGACTGATCTACAGACCATGAGGAGATCACTTTGGGATTTGAAAAAGGGCGAGTGTGAGGCTCTTGCTCAAGTTTTTGTCTCTGGATATCGTGTCACTCATGGTGGTGAAATTTCTGGGTGACTTCCTGGGAAATGGACGAGTCTTATTCTCTGGTGGTTTGGCCCCGTCCAAAGGGTCATATGAAGAAAGAGCGTGTCTGAGGCGCTTGCTCAGGCTTTTGTCTCTGGATTTTGTATCAACAATGGCCGTGGAATGTGGGGAGGCCTCATGAGCCTTTGACAAATATTCCTCTCTGTGGATTTGGCCTGGTCCCAATTGTTTTTCGTCAATCTGTGGGATGGGAGGTCTCCTTTCAGGTTTATTCCCTCAGGTGTCCGAACAAAAGAGGAATTCCAAAGCAGAGCCCTGGGGAAGAGTGAAGGGACAACCCAATCAGTGGTTAAAAATTGGGGACTAGGCGCATGGCAGGCCCAATATGCTGTCTCTTCAACCAGCCACTGAGAGGCCTTACTTGAGCTTGGGCTCAGGCTGAGGGTCACAATGTGTGTTTGTGACCAATGTGGCCCGTGAACCTGGGCGGGGCCTCATGGCCCAACTGGTTTCAACTACACTGAACTTTGGACAATGTGCCAAACACAAGGTCTATTGCCATGGGGAAGTTGTTCTGATTTCTGCACATTTACAACGCTGGGCAGAGGTTGGAGATAAGGTCTAGGTCCTGAAGCCTGAAAAACCGCAGTTGGGAAGAGATGACGACCTAAGGCCATGGCGGGTCTGATATGCTCAGTGTGGGGTCAGCTGCCTGGGTGTTGGTCAGGAGTTTCTGGCTCAGGTTGTGTCAGACAGTGCATTAGTGCATAGGTTAGACTATATAATTTGGGTACAGTCGAGTGCCGTGTAGGTTTATCCTCATTTGAGGTGCCTGGGCTGCTCATTGGGCAAGATATTTTTTCTAGAGGGCAGGCAGAGTACTGCATTGTGGGTCCGGAATTGCCAAACTTGAGGGCTTCTAGGCCACGAGTGTGAGGACAGAAGTCTGAGAACACAAGCTAGACTTGGGCTTCAGGCCGAGGGCACGGCAGGTACCCCCTGCAGATCGGAACCAATATCTCAAGCATCTGAATCACGGCGAGGATCAGAGGTTGGCTCAGGTTGGAGTTTCTGTGTATGACTGACCCTTCATGAACGGAGCGGAATCTCAAGGCCATAGAGGTATTCCCATGTTGGGAGTTGTGGGATGCCCTCTTCAAGGATTCCTTCTGCGGGACATTTGTGACTTGTTGAGAAGATCCAGGACATCCCATATGGAATGACTCCAGAGCACCGTTGGAGGATGGATGCCAGGGAAGCCCGCCTCGCATTCCAATTGTCTCCTAGCAACAATACAGTGAGATCGGATGGCTCTGCAGGAGCAACCTGGGTGGCTGCTTTGAAATGGACTTTTCTGAGGATGGGGCCTAATGTGTTTTGTTTCCATGAGGGCCTTGGAAAGGGGCGGTGGTACCGGGACGCTGAAGTATTCTCCTAAGCTTTTGACATAGTTCCCATGCACAAGTTTCCCTGTGGAGACGAGATTTGTCTGACGGGTGTCTCAGTAAACCCCTTATGCTGGTATTGGAATCCAGGCTTTTGAGGAGACATGCCTGTAAACCTAAGCAATGGATCCGATTATGGCCTAGAGTCCTGTCTGGTTCAATCTTCTTATCTGGGGATATACATCTATGGAATGAGTGGAGGAGGATGCTCACCTGGTGTCAGACCTCCCTTTTTTGTCCTTGGAGACCTACACTACTGGGATGGCCTCGGGGACTTTGAGAATTCTCATAATTTGTACGATTTTGGAAAATGAAATGGGCAGAATTCCCATGGATTGGGTAGGTCAGTCCTAATGAGTGGCTCCAGTGGCCCCAGCCTGGAGGGTGTGTGGCCCAGGACTTTTAGGACAGAAGTCTGAAAACACAAACTCAGCTTAGGTTTGGGGACGTAGGTATGGCAGGCCCAATTTACAAACCATGAGAAGAACTCTTCAGGATATGAAGAAAGAGCGAGTCTGAGGCACTTGCTCAGGCTTTTGTCTCTGGATTTTGTATCAACAATGGGTGTGGAATGTGGGGAGGCCTCCTGGGCCATGGACGAATCTTCCTCTCTGTGGATTTGGCCCGGTCCCAATTTCTTTCCGTCAATATGTGGGATGGGATGTCTCCTCTCAGGTTTGTTACCTCAGGTGTCCCAATCAAAGAGGAATTCGAAAGCAGAGCCCTAGGAAAGAGTGAAGGGACCACCCAAACTATGGTTAAAAATTGGGGCCTAGGGGAATGGCAGGCCCAATATGCTGTCTCTTCATCCAGCCACTGAGAGGCCTTACTTGAGGACTGGGCTCAGGCTGAGGGTCACAATGTGTGTTTGTGACCAATATGGCACACGAGCATGGACGGGGCCTCATGGGCCACACTGGTTTCAACTACACTGGACTTTGGAAAACATGCCAATCACAAGATCTCTTGCCATGGGGAAGTTGTTCTGATTTCTGCATCATTGTCAACCATGGGCAGTGGTTGGGGATAAGGTCTAGATTTTGAAGCCTGAAAAAACGCAGTTGGGAAGAGATGACGACCTAAGGCCATGGCGGGTCTGATATGCTCAGTGTGCGGTCAGCTGCCTGAAATTGGTCAGGAGGTTCTGGCTCACGTTGTGTCAGACAGTGCATTAGTGCCCAGGTTAGACTATAAAAATTTGGGTACAGTCGAGTGCCGTGTAGGTTTATCCTCATTTGAGGAGCCTGGGCAGCTCATTAGGCAAGATATTTTTTCTAGAGGGCAGGCAGAGTGCTGCATTATGGGTCTGGAATTGCCAAAATTGAAAGCTTCTGGGACACGAGTGTGAGGACAGAAGTCTGAAAACACAAGCTAGACTTGGGCTTCAGGCCGAGGGCACGGCAGGTACCCACTGCAGATCTGAACCAATATCTCAAGCATCTGAAGTCACCGCGAGGATCAGACGTTGGCCCATATTGGAGTTTCGGTGCATGTTGACCCTTCATGAACGGAGCAGAATCTCAAGGCCATGGAGCTTTTCCCACGTGGGAGTTGTGGATGCCCCCTTCAAGGATTCCTTCTGCGGGACAAATGAGTTCTGTTGGGCAGCTCCAGGACATCCCATATGGAATGACTCCAGAGCACCGTTGGAGGATGGATGCCAGGGAAGCCCGCCTCGCATTCCAATTGTCTCCTAGCAACAATACAGTTGAGATCGGATGGCTCTGCAGGAGCAACCGGGGTGGCTGAGTTGAAATGGACTTTCCTGAGGATGGGACCTAATGTGTGTTTGTGTCCATGAGGGCCTAGGAATGGGGCGGTGGTAACGGGACACTGAGTATTCTCCTAAGCTTTTGACATAGCTCCCATGCACAAGTTTCCTTGTGGAGACGAGATTTGTTCTGATGGGTGCCTCAGGAAACCCCTTATGCTGGTATTGGAATCCAGGCTTTTGAGGAGACATGCCTGTAAACCAAAGCAATGGAATGGATTATGGCCTAGAGTCCTGTCTGGTTCAATCGTCTTATCTGGGGATATCAATCTATGGAATGAGTGGAGGTAGATGCTCACCTGGTGTCAGACTGCCCTTGTTTGTCCCCGGAGACCTACACTATTGGGATGGCCTCGGGGACTTTGTAGAGTTCTCCTAATTTGTACGATTTTGGATAATGGAATGGGCAGAATTCCCATGCATTGGGTAGGCACGGTGCTAATGTGTGGCTCCAGTGGCCCCACCTTGGAGGGTGTTTGGCCCAGGACTTTGAGGACAGAAGTCTGAAAACACAAACTCAGCGGAGGTTTGGGGACTTAAGTGTGGCAGGCCCAATCTACAAACCATGAGAAGAACTCTTCAGGATATGAAGAAAGAGCGAGTCTGAGGCATTTGCTCAGGCTTTTGTCTCTGGATTTTGTATCAACGATGGCCGCGGAATGTGGGGGGGCCTCCTGGGCCATGGATGAATTTTCCTCTCTGTGGATTTGAAATGGTCCCAATTGTTTTTCGTCAATCTGTGGGATGTGAGGTCTCCTTTCAGGTTTATTACCTCAGGTGTCTGAACAAAAGAGGAATTCCAAAGCAGAGCTCTGGGGAGGCATGAAGGAACAACTGAAACTTTTGTTAAAAATTGGGGTTAGGGGCATGGCAGGCCCAATATGATGTCTCTTCATCCAGCCACTTAGAGGCCTTACTTGAGGCCTGTGCTCAGGCTGAGGGTCACAATGTGTGTTTGTGACAAATGTGGCCCGCGAGCATGGGCGGGGCCTCATGGGCCACACTGGTTTTAACTGCACTGGACTTTGGACAACATACCAATCACAAGGTCTCTTGCCATGGGGAAGGTGTTCTGATTTCTGCATCATTTTCAACCTTGGGCAGTGGTTGGAGATAAGGTCTCGGTTCTGAAGCCTGAAAACCGCAGTTGGGAAGAGATGACGACCTAAGGCCATGGAGGGTCTGATATGCTCAGTGTGCGGTCAGTTGCATGTGTTTTGTTCCAGAGGTTCTGACTCAGGTTGTGTCAGGCAGTGCATTAGTGCCCACGTTAGAGTATATAATTTGGGTATAGTCGAGTGCCGTGTAGGTTTATCCTCATTTGAGGTGCCTGGGCAGCTCATTAGGCAAGATATTTTTTCTAGAGGGCAGACAGAGTGCTGCATTGTGGGTCCGGAATTGCCAAACTTGAGGGATTCTGGGCCAGGAGTGTGAGGACATAAGTCTGAGAACACAAGCTAGACCAGAGCTATTCAGGCCGAGGGCACGGCAGGTACCCCCTGCAGATCTGAACCAATATCTCAAGCATCTGAAGTCACGGCGATATCAGACGTTGGCTCATATTGGAGTTTCGGTGCATGACTGCCCCTTCATGAACGGAGCGGAATTTCAAGGCCATGGAGGTTTTCCCACGTTGGGAGATGTGGGATGCCCCCTTCAATGATTCCTTCTGCGGGACAATTGAGACCTGTTGGGCAGCTCCAGGGCATCCCATATGGAATGACTCCAGAGCACCGTTGGAGGATGGAAGCCAGGGAATCCCGCCTCGCATTCCAATTGTCTCCTAGCCACAATTGAGTTGAGATCGAATGGCTCTGCGGGAGCAAACGGAGTGGCTGCGTTGAAATGGACTTTCCTGAGGATGGGGCCTAATGTGTGTTTGTGTCCATGAGGGCCTTGGAATGGGTCGGTGGCACCGGGACCCAGAAGTATTCTCCTAAGCTTTTGACATAGATCCCATTCACAAGTTTCCTTGTGGAGACGAAATTTGTTCTGATGGGTGCCTCAGGAAACCCCCTATGCTGGTATTGGAATCCAGGCTTTTGAGGAGACATGCTTGTAAACCAAAGTAATGGATCCTATTATGGTCTAGGGTCCTGTCTGGTTCAATCTTCTTCTCTGGGGATATCCATCTATGGAATGTGTGGAGGTAGATGCTCACCTGGTGTCAGACCACCATTGTTTGACCCCGGAGACCTACACTATGGGGATGGCCTCGGGGACTTTTGAGAGTTCTCCTAATTTGTACGATTTGGGACAATCGATTGGGCAGAATTCCCATGGATTGGGTAGGCACAGTCCTAATGTGTGGCTCCAGGGGGCCCCGCCTGGAGGGTGTGTGGCCCAGGACTTTGAGGACAGTAGTCTGAAAACACAAACTCAGCTTAGGTTTGGGGACGTTGGTATGGCAGGGCCAAGCTACAAACCATGAGAAGAACTCTTCAGGATATGAAGAAAGAGCGAGTCTGAGGCACTTGCTTAGGCTTTTGTCACTGGATTTTGTATCAACGATGGCCGTGGAATATGGGGAGGCCTCATGGGTCATGGACGAATCTTCCTCTCTGTGGATTTGGACATGTCCCAATTGTTTTTCGTCAATCTGTGGGATGTGAGGTCTTTCAGGTTTATTCAGGTGTCTGAACAAAAGAGGAATTCCAAAGCAGAGCCCTGGGGAAGCATGAAGGAACAACCCAAACTATGGTTAAATATTGGGGCCTAGGGGCCGGGCAGGCCCAATATGCTGTCTCTTAATCCAGCCACTTAGAGGCCTTACTTGAGGACTGTGCTCAGGCTGAGGGTCACAATGTGTGTTTGTGACCAATGTGGCCCGAGAGCATGGGCGGGGCCTCATGGGCCACACTGGTTTCAACTACACTGGACTTTGGAAAACATGTCAATCATACGGTCTCTTGCCATGGGGAAGGTGTTCTGATTTCTGCATCATTTTCAACCCTGGGCAGTGGTTGGAGATAAGGCCTAGGTTCTGAACCTGAAAAACCGCAGTTGGGAAGAGATGACGACCTAAGGCCATGGCGGGTCTGATATGCTCAGTGTGCAGTCAGCTGCCTGGGTTTGGTCAGGTGGTTCCGGCACAGGTTGTCAGAGAGTGCATTAGTGCCCAGGTTAGACTATAGAATTTGGGTATAGTCGAGTGCCGTGTAGGTTTATCCTCATTTGAGGTGCCTGGGCTGCTCATTAGGCATGATATTTTTTTCTAGAGGGCAGGCAGATTGCTGCATTGTGGGTCCGGAATTGCCAAACTTGAGGGCTTCTGGGCCCAGGGTGTGAGGACAGAAGTCTGAGAACACAAGCTAGACTTGGGCCTCAGGCCGAGGGAACGGAAGGTACCACCTGCAGATCTGAACCAATATCTCAAGCATCCGAAGTCATGGCGAGGATCAGACCCTGGCTCAGGTTGGAGTTTGTGTGCATGACTGCCCCTTCATAAACGGAGCGGAATCTCAAGGCCATGGAGGTTTTCCCACGTTGGGAGTTGTGGGATGCCCCCTTCAAAAATTCCTTCTGCGGGACAACTGAGACCTGTTGGGCAGCTCCAGGACATCCCATATGGAATGACTCCAGAGCACCATTGGAGGATGGATGCCAGGGAAGCCCGCCTCGCATTACAATTGTCTCCTAGCATCAAGACAGTTGAGATCGGATGGCTCTGCGGGAGCAACTGGGATGTGGCTGAGTTGAAATTGACTTTCCTGACGGTGGGGTCTAATGTGTGTTTGTGTCCATGAGGGCCTTGGAATGGGGTGGTGGCACCGGGACCCTGAAGTATTCTCCTAAGCTTTTGACATAGCTCCCATGCACAAGTTTCCTTGTGGAGACGAAATTTGTTCTGATGGGTGCCTCAGTAAACCCTTTATGCTGGTATTGGAATCCAGGCTTTTGAGGAGACATGCCTGTAAACCAATGCAATGGATCCGATTATGTCCTAGAGTCCTGTCTGGTTCAATCTTCTTATCTGGGGATATCCATCTATGGAATGAGTGGAGGTAGATGCTCACCTGGTGTCAGATCACCCTTGTTTGTTCCCGGAGACCTACACTATTGGGATAGCCTCGGGGACTTTGGAGAGCTTCTAATTTGTACGATTTTGGACAATGGCATGGGTGGAATTGCCATGGATTGGGTAGGCACAGTCCTAATGTGTGGCTCCATGGGCCCCAGCCTGGAGGGAGTGTGGCCCAGGACTTTGAGGACAGAAGTCTGAAAACACAAACTCAGCTTAGGTTTGGGGATGTAGGTATGGCAGGCCCAATCTAAAAACCATAGAAGAACTCTTCAGGATATGAAGAACGAGCGAGTCTGAGGCACTTGCTCAGGCTTTTGATCTGGATTTTGTATCAACGATGGCCGTGGAATGTGGGGGCGCCTCATGGGTCATGGATGAATCTTCCTCTCTGTGGATTTGAACCGTTCCCAATTGTTTTTCGTCAATCTGTGGGATGTGAGGTCTCCTTTCAGGTTTATTACCTCAGGTGTCTGAACAAAAGAGGAATTCCAAAGCAGAGCCCTGGGGAAGCATGAAGGAACAACCCAAACTATGGTTAAAAATTGGGGCCTAGGGGCATGGCAGGCCCAATATGCTGTCTCTTCATCCAGCCACTTAGAGGCCTTACTTGAGGACTGTGCTCAGGCTGAAGGTCACAATGTGTGTTTGTGACCAATGTGGCCCGAGAGCATGGGCGGTGCCTCATGGGCCACACTGGTTTCAACTACACTGGACTTTGGACAACATGTCAATCATACGGTCTCTTGCCATGGGGAAGGTGTTCTGATTTCTGCATCATTTTCAACCCTGGGCAGTAGTTGGAGATAAGGCCTAGGTTCTGAACCTGAAAAACCGCAGTTGGGAAGAGATGACGACCTAAGGCCATGGCGGGTCTGATATGCTCAGTGTGCAGTCAGCTGCCTGGGTGTTGGTCAGGTGGTTCCAGCTCAGGTTGTCAGACAGTGCATTAGTGCCCAGGTTAAATTATATAATTTGGGTATAGTCGAGTGCCGTGTAGGTTTATCCTCATTTGAGGTGCCTGGGCTGCTCATTAGGCATGATATTTTTTCTAGAGGGCAGGCAGATTGCTGCATTGTGGGTCCGGAATTGCCAAACTTGAGGGCTTCTGGGCCAGGAGTGTGAGGACCGAAGTTTGAGAAGACAAGCTAGACTTGGGCTTCAGGCCGAGGGCACGGCAGGTACCCCCTGCAGATCTGAACCAATATCTCAAGCATCCGAAGTCATGGCAAGGATCAGACCCTGGCTCAGGTTGGAGTTTGTGTGCATGACTGCCCCTTCATAAACGGAGCGGAATCTCAAGGCCATGGAGGTTTTCCCACGTTGGGAGTTGTGGGATGCCCCCTTCAAAAATTCCTTCTGCGGGACAACTGAGACCTGTTGGGCAGCTCCAGGACATCCCATATGGAATGACTCCAGAGCACCGTTGGAGGATGGATGCCAGGGAAGCCCGCCTCGCATTACAATTGTCTCCTAGCAACAAGACAGTTGAGATCGGATGGCTCTGCGGGAGCAACTGGAGTGTGGCTGAGTTGAAATTGACTTTCCTGACGGTGGGGTCTAATGTGTGTTTGTGTCCATGAGGGCCTGGAATGGGGTGGTGGCACCGGGACCCTGAAGTATTCTCCTAAGCTTTTGACATAGCTCCCATGCACAAGTTTCCTTGTGGAGACGAAATTTTTTCTGATGGGTGCCTCAGTAAACCCCTTATGCTGGTATTGGAATCCAGGCTTTTGAGGAGACATGCCTGTAAACCAAAGCAATGGATCCGATTATGTCCTAGAGTCCTGTCTGGTTCAATCTTCTTATCTGAGGATATCCATCTATGGAATGAGTGGAGGTAGATGCTCACCTGGTGTCAGACCGCCCTTGCTTGTCCCCGGAGACCTACACTATTGGGATGGCCTCGGGACTTTGGAGAGTTCTCCTAATTTGTATGATTTTGGACAATGGAATGCGTGGAATTGCCATGGATTGGGTAGGCACAGTCCTAATGTGTGGCTCCATGGGCCCCAGCCTGGAGGGAGTGTGGCCAGGACTTTGAGGACAGAAGTCTGAAAACACAAACTCAGATTAGGTTTGGGGACGTAGGTATGGAAGGCCCAATCTAAAAACCATAGAAGAACTCTTCAGGATATGAAGAACGAGCGAGTCTGAGGCACTTGCTCAGGCTTTTGATCTGGACGTTGTATCAACGATGGCCGTGGAATGTGGGGGGGCCTCATGGGCCATGAATGAATCTTCCTCTCTGTGGATTTGAACCGTTCCCAATTGTTTTTCGTCAAGCTGTTGGATGTGAGGTCTCCTTTCAGGTTTATTACCTCAGGTGTCTGAACAAAAGAGGAATTCCAAAGCAGAGCCCTGGGGAAGCATGAAGGAACAACCCAAACTATGGTTAAAAATTGGGGCCTAGGGGCATGGCAGGCCCAATATGCTGTCTCTTCATCCAGCCACTTAGAGGCCTTACTTGAGGACTGTGCTCAGGCTGAGGGTCACAATATGTGTTTGTGACCAATGTGGCCCGAGAGCATGGGCGGGGCCTCATGTGCCACACTGGTTTCAACTACACTGGACTTTGGAAAACATGCCAATCACAAGGTCTCATGACATGGGGAAGGTGTTCTGATTTCTGCATAATTTTCAACCCTGGGCTGTGGTTGGAGTTAAGGTTAGGTTCTGAACCTGAAAAACCACAGTTGGGAAGTGATGACGACCTAAGGCCATGGCGGGTCTGATATGCTCAGTGTACGGTCAGCTTCCTGGGTGTTATTCAGGAGTTTCTGGCTCAGGTTGTGTCAGACAGTGCATTAGTGCCCAGGTTAGTCTATATAATTTGGGTAGAGTCGAGTGCTGAGAAGTTTTATCCTTATTTGAGCTGCCTGGGCAGCTCATTAGGCAAGATATTTTTTCTAGAGGGCAGGAATAGTGCTGCATTGTGGGTCCGGAATGGCAAACGTGAGGGCTCAGGGCCACGAGTGTGAGGACAGAAGTCTGAGAAACAAGCTAGACCAGGGCTTCAGGCCGAGGGCACGGCAGGTACCCCATGCTGATCTGAACCAATATCTCAAGCATCTGAAGTCACGAGGAGGAACATACGTTGGCTCAGGTTGAAGTTTCTGTGCATGACAGCCCCTTCATGAACAGAGAGGAATCTGAAGGCCATGGAGGATTTCCCACGTTGGGAGTTGTGTGATGCCCCCTACAAGGATTCCTTCTGCGGGACAATTGAGACCTGTTGGGCAGCTCCAAAACATCCCATATGGAATGACTCCAGAGCACCGTTGGCAAATGGATGCCAGGGAAGCCCGCCTCGCATTCCAATTGTCTCCTAGCATCAAGAGAGTTGAGATCGGATGGCTCTGCGAGAACAACCGGGGTGGCTGAGTGAAATGGAATTACCTAAGCATGGGGCCTAATGTGTGTTTGTGTCCATGAGGACCTTGGAAAGGAGCGGTGGCACCGGGATTCTGAAGTATTCTCCTAAGATTTTGACATAAGTCCCATGCACAAGTTTCCTCGTGGAGACGAGATTTTTTCTGATAGGTGCCTCAGGAAACTCCCTATACTGTTATTGGAATCCAGGCTTTTGAGGAGACATGCCTGTAAACCAAAGCAATGGATCCGATTATGGCCTAGGGTCCTGTCTGGTACCATATCCTTCTCTGGGGACATCCATCTATGGTATGAGTGGAGGTAGATGCTCAGCTGGTGTCAGACCTCCCTTGTTTGTCCACTGAGACGTACATATTGGTATGGCCTCGGAGACTTTGGAGCGTTCTCCGAATTTGTACAACTTTGGACAATGGAATGGGCAGAATTCCCAATAATGGGATAGGCACAGTCCTAATGTGTGGCTCCAGGGTCCCCAGCCTGGAGGATGTGTGGCCCAAGACTTTGAGGACAGAAGTCTGAAAACACAAACTCAGCTTAGGTTTGGGGACGTAGGTATGGCAGGCCCAATCTACAAACCATGAGAAGAACTCTTCAGGATATGAAGAAAGAGCGAGTCTGAGGCTCTTGCTCAGGCTTTGGTCTCTGGATTTTGTGTCAACGATGGCCGTGGAATGTGGGGAGACCTTATGGGCCATGGACGAATCTTCCTCTCTGTGGATTTGGCCCGGTCCCAATTGTTTTTCGTCAATCTGTGGGATGGGAGGTCTCCTTTCAGGTTTGTTACCTCAGGTTTCCCAACCAAAGAGGAATTCCAAAGCAGAGCCCTGGGGAAGAGTGAAGGGACAACCCAAATTATGGTTAAAATTTGGGGCCTAGGGGCATGGCAGGCCCCATATGCTATCTCTTCATCCAGCAACTGAGAGGCCTTACTTGAGGACTGGGCTCAGGCTGAGGGTCACAATGTGTTTTTGTGACCAATATGGCCCGCGAGCTTGTGCGGGGCCTCATGGGCCACACTGGTTTCATCTACACTGAACTTTGGAAAATATGCCAATCACAAGGACTCTTGCCATGGGGAAGGAGTTCTGATTTCTTCATCATTTTCAACCCTGGGTAGTGGTTGGAGATAAGGTCTAGGTTCTGAATCCTGAAAACCGCAGTTGGCAAGAGATGATGTCCTAAGGCCATGGTGGGTCTGATGTGCTCAGTGTGTGGTCAGCTGCCTGGTTTTTGGTCAGGAGGTTCGGGCTCGGGTTGTGTCAGACAGTGCATTTGTGCGCAGGTTAGACTATATTATTTGGGTACAGTCGAGTGCCGTATAGGTTGATCCTCATTTGAGGAGCCTGGGCAGCTCATTAGGCAAGATATTTTTTCTAGAGGGCAGGCAGAGTGCTGCGTTCTGGGTCGGGTATTGCCAAACTTGAGGGCTTCTGGGCCAGTAGTGAGAGGACAGAAGTCTGAGAACACAAGCTAGACTTGACTTAACGAGGGCAAGGCAGGTACCCCCTGCACATCTGAACTAATATCTCATGCATCTGAAGTCACGGCGAGGATCAGACGTTGGCTCAGGTTGTAGTTTCTGTGCATGACTGCCCCTTCATGAACGGAGTGGAATCTCAAGGCCATGGAGGTTTTCCCACGTTGGGAGTTGTGGGATGCCCCCTTCAAGAATTCCTTCTGCGGGACAATTGAGACCTGTTGGGCAGCTCCAAAACATCCCATATGGAATGACTCCAGAGCACCGTTCGAGGATGGATGCCAGGGAAGCCCGCCTCGCATTCCAATTGTCTCCAGCAACAAGACAGTCGAGATTGGATGGCTCTGCGGGACAACCGGGTTGGCTGAGTTGAAATGGACTTTCCTGAGCATGGGGCCTAATGTGTGTTTGTGCCCATGAGGACATTGGAATGGGGCGGTGGCACCGGGACTCTGAAGTATTCTCCTAAGATTTTGACATAGGTCCCATGCACAAGTTTTCTCGTGGAGATGAGATTTTTTCTGATGGGTGCCTCAGGAAACCCCCTATGCTGGCATTGGAATCCAGGATTTTGAGGAGACATGCCTGTAAACCAAAGCAATGGATCCGATTATGGCCTAGGGTCCTGTCTGGTTCCATCTCCTTCTCTGGGGACATCCATCTATGGTATGAGTGGAGGTAGATGCTCAGCTGGTGTCAGACCGCCCTTGTTTGTCCACAGAGGCCTACATATTGGGATGGCCTCGGGGAATTTGGAGGGTTCTCCTAATTTGTACAATTTTGGACAATGGAATGGGCAGAATTCCCATGCATGGGGTAGGCACAGTCCTAATGTGTCACTCCAGTGGCCCCAGCCTGGAGGGTGTGTGGTCCAGGAATTTGAGGACAGAAGTCTGATAACACAAACTCAGCTTAGGTTTGGGGACGTAGGTATGGCAAGCCCAATCTACAAACCATGAGAAGAACTCTTCAGGCTATGAAGAAAGAGCGAGTCTGAGGGACTTGCTCAGGCTTTGGTCTCTGGATTTTGTGTCAACGATGGCCGTGGAATGTGGGGAGGCCTCATGGGCCATGGACGAATCTACCTCTCTGTGTATTTGGCCCGGTCCCAATTGTTTTTCGTCAATCTGTGGGATGGGAGGTCTCCTTTCAGGTTTGTTACCTCAGGTGTCCCAACAAAGAGGAATTCCAAGCAGAGCCCTGGGGAAGAGTGAAGGGACAACCCAAACTATGGTTAAAATTTGGGGCCTAGGGGCATGGCAGGCCTCATATGCTGTCTCTTCATCCAGCCACTGAGAGGACTTACTTGAGGACTGGGCTCAGGCTGGGGGTCACAATGTGTGTTTGTGAACAATGTCGTCACGAGCATGGGCGGGGCCTCATGGGCCACACTGGTTTCAACTACACTGAACTTTGGACAATATGCCAATCACAAGGTCTCTTGCCATGGGGAAGGAGTTCTGATTTCTGCATCATATTCAACCCTGGGCAGTGGTTGGAGTTAAGGTCTAGGTTCGGAAGCCTGAAAACCGCAGTTGGGAAGAGACGATGACCTAAGGCCATGGTTGGTCTGATGTGCTCAGTGTGCGGTCAGCTGCCTGGTTGTTGGTCAGCAATTTCGGGCACAGGTTGTGTCAGAAAGTGCATTATTGCCCAGAACAGACCATATAATTTGGGTAGAGTCGAGTGCCGTGTAGGTTGATCCTCATTTGAGGTGCCTGAGCAGCTCATTAGGCAGGTATTTTTTCTAGAGGGCAGGCAGAGTGCTGCATTGTGGGTCCGGAATTGGAAAACTTGAGGGCTTCTGGGCCAGTAGTATGAGTACAGAAATCTGAGAACACAAGCTAGACTTTGACTTCAGGCCGAGGGAAAGGCAGGTACCCCTTGCACATCTGAACCAATATCTCATGCATCTGAAGTCATGGCGAGGATCAGAAGTTGGCTCAGGTTGTAGTTTCTGTACATGACTGCCCCTTCATGAACGGAGAGGAATATGAAGGCCATGGAGGTTTTCCCACGTTGGGAGTTGTGGGATGCACACTTCAAGGATTCCTTCTGCGGGACAATTGAGACCTGTTGGGCAGCTCCAAAACATCCCGTATGGAATGACTCCAGAGCACCGTTGGAGGATGAATGCCAGGGAAGCCCGCCTCGCATTCCAATTGTCTCCTAGCAAAAAGACAGTTGAGATCAGATGGCTCTGCGGGAGCAACCGGGGTTGCTGAGTGAAATGGACTTTCCTAAGCATGGGGCCTAATGTGTGTTTGTGTCCATGAGGACCTTGGAATGGAGCGGTGGCACCGGGACTCTGAAGTATTCTCCTAAGATTTTGACATAAGTCCCATGCACAAGTTTCCTCGTGGAGACGTGATTTTTTCTGATAGGTGCCTCAGGAAACCCCCTATGCTGGAATTGGAATCCAGGCTTTTGAGGAGACATGCCTGTAAACCAAAGCAATGGATCCGATTATGGCCTAGGGTCCTGTCTGGTACCATATCCTTCTCTGGGGACATCCATCTATGGTATGAGTGAGGTAGATGCTCAGCTGGTGTTAGACCGCCCTTGTTTGTCCACTGAGACGTACATATTGGTATGGCCTCGGGCATTTTGGAGGGTTCTCCTAATTTGTACAATTTTGGACAATGGAATGGGCAGAATTCCCATGCATGGGGTAGGCACAGTCCTAATGTGTCACTCCAGTGGCCCCAGCCTGGAGGGTGTGTGGTCCAAGACTTTGAGGACAGAATTCTGATAACACAAACTCAGCTTAGGTTTGGGGACGTAGGTATGGCAAGCCCAATCTACAAACCATGAGAAGAACTCTTCAGGCTATGAAGAAAGAGCGAGTCTGAGGGACTTGCTCAGGCTTTGGTCTCTGGATTTTGTGTCAACGATGGCCGTGGAATGTGGGGAGGCCTCATGGGCCATGGACGAATATACCTCTCTGTGTATTTGGCCCGGTCCCAATTGTTTTTCGTCAATCTGTGGGATGGGAGGTCTCCTTTCAGTTTTGTTACCTCAGGTTTCCAAACCAAAGAGGAATTCCAAAGCAGAGCCCTGGGGAAGAGTGAAGGGACAACCCAAACTATGGTTAAAATTTGGGGCCTAGGGGCATGGCAGGCCCCATATGCTGTCTCTTCATCCAGCCACTGAGAGGCCTTACTTGAGGACTGGGCTCAGGCTGACGGTCACAATGTATGTTTGTGAACAATGTGGCCCACAAGCATGGGCGGGGCCTCATGGGCCACCCTGGTTTCAACTACACTGAACTTTGGACAATATGCCAATCACAAGGTCTCTTGCCATGGGGAAGGAGTTCTGATTTCTACATCATATTCAACCCTGGGCAGTGGTTGGAGTTAAGGTCTAGGTTCGGAAGCCTGAAAACCGCAGTTGGGAAGAGATGATGACCTAAGGCCATGGTGGGTCTGATGTGCTCAGTGTGCGGTCAGCTGCCTGGTTGTTGGTCAGGAGGTTCGGGCTCAGGTTGTGTTCAGACAGTGCATTAGTGCCCAGGTTAGACTCTATAATTTGGGTACAGTCGAGTGCCATGAAGGTTGATCCTCATTTGAGGTGCCTGGGCAGCTCATTAGGCAAGATATTTTTTCTAGAGGGCAGGCAGAGTGCTGCATTGTGGGCCCGGAATTGGAAAACTTGAGGGCTTCTGGGCCAGTAGTGTGAGTACAGAAGTCTGAGAACACAAGCTAGACTTGGGCTTCAGGCCGAGGGCAAGGCAGTTATCCCCTGTACATCTGAACCAATATCTCATGCATCTGAAGTCACGGCGAGGATCAGACGTTCGCTCAGGTTGTAGTTTCTGTGCATGACTGCCCCTTCATGAACGGAGAGGTATCCCAAGGCCATGGAGGTTTTCCCACGTTGGGAGTTGTGGGATGCCCCTTTCAAGGATTCCTTCTGCGGGACAATTGAGACCTGTTGGCAGCTCCAACACATCCAATATGGAATGACTCCAGAACACCGTTCGAGGATGGATGCCAGGGAAGCCCGCTTCGCATTCCAATTGTCTACTAGCAACAAGACAGTTGAGATCCAATGGCTCTGCGGGAGCAACCGGGGTGGCTGAGTTGAAATGGACTTTCCTGAATATGGGGCCTAATGTGTGTTTGTGTCCATTAGGACCTTGGAATGGGGCGGTGGCACCAGGACTCTGAAGTATTCTCCTAAGATTTTGACATACGTCCCATGCACAAGTTTCTTCATGGAGACGAGAAGTTTTCTGATGGGTGCCTCAGAAAACGCCCTATGCTGGTATTGGAATCCAGGCTTTTGAGGAGACATGCCTGTAAACCAAAGCAATGGATCTGATTATGGCCTAGGGTCCTGTCTGGTTCCATCTCCTTCTCTTGGGACATCCATCTATGATCTGAGTGGAGGTAGATGCTCAGGTGGTGTCAGACCGCCCTTGTTTGTCCACAGAGACCTACATATTGGGATGGCCTCGGGGACTTTGGAGGGCTCTCCTAATTTATAAAATTTTCGACAATGGAATGGGCAGAATTCCAATGCATGGGGTAGGCACAGTCCTAATGTTTGGTTCCAGGGGACCCAGCCTGGAGGGTGTGTGGCCCAGGACTTTGAGGACAGAAGTCTGAAAACGCAAACTCAGCTTAGGTTTGGGGACGTAGGTATGGCAGGCCCAATATACAAACCAAGAGAAGAACTCTTCAGGATTTGAAGAAAGAGCGAGTCTGAGGCGCTTGCTCAAGTTTGGTCTCTGGATTTTGTGTCAACGATGGCCGTGGAATGAGGGGAGGCCTCATGGGCCATGGACAAATCTTCCTCTCTGTGGATTTGGCCCAGTCCCAATGTTTTTCGTCAATCTGTGGAATGGATGGTCTCCTTTCAGGTTTGTTAACTCAGGTGTCGCAACCAAAGAGGAATTCCAAAGCAGAGCCCTGGGGAAGAGTGAAGGGACAACCCAAACTATGGTTAAAATTTGGGGCCTAGGGGCATGGCAGGCCCCATATGCTGTCTCTTCATCCAGCCACAGAGAGGCCTTACTTGAGGACTGGGTTCAGGCTGAGGGTCACAATGTGTGTTTGTGACCAATGTGGCTCAGAAGCATGGGCGGGGCCTCATGGGCCACACTGGTTTCAACTACACAGAACTTTGGACAACAGGCCAAACACAAGGTCTCTTGGCATGGGGAAGGAGTTCTGATTTCTGCATCATTTTCAACCTTGGGCAGTGGTTGGAGAAAAGGCCTAGGTTCGGAAGCCTGAAAACCGCAGTTGGGAAGAGATGATGACCTTAGGCCATGGTGGGTCTGATGTGCTCAGTGTGCGGTCAGCTGCCTGGTTGTTGGTCAGGAGGTTCGGGCTCAGGTTGTGTCAGACAGTGCATTAGTGCCCAGGTTAGACTCTATAATTTGGGTACAGTCGAGTACCGTGTAGGTTGATCCTCATTTGAGGTGCCTGCGCAGCTCATTAGGCATGATATTTTTTCTAGAGGGCAGGCACAGTGCTGCATTGTGGGTCCAGAATTGCCAAACTTGAGGGCTTCTGGGCCAGTAGTGTGAGGACAGAAGTCTGAGAACACAAGCTAGACTTGGGCTTCAGGCCGAGGGTAAGGCAGGTACCCCCTGCACATCTGAACCAATATCTCATGCATCTGAAGTCAAGGCAAGGATCAGACGTTGGCTCAGGTAGTAGTTTCTATGCATGACTGACCCTTCTTGAACGGAGGAATCTCAAGGCCATGGAGGTTTTGCTACCTTGGGAGTTGTGGGATGCCCCCTTCACGGATTCCTTCTGCGGGAAAATTGAGACCTGTTGGGCAGCTCCAAAACATCCCATATGGAATGACTCCAGAGCACCGTTCGAGGATGGATGCCAGGGAAGCCCGCCTCGCATTCCAATTGTCTCCTAGCAACAAGACAGTGGAGATCGGATGGCTCTGCGGGAGCAACCGGTGTGGCTGAGTTGAAATGGACGTTCCTGAGAATGGGGCCTAATATGTGTTTGTGTCCATGAGGACCTTGGAATGGGGCGGTGGCACCGGAACTCTGAAGTATTCTCCTAAGATTTTGATATAGGTCCCATGCACAAGTTTCCTCGTGTTGACGAGATTTTTTCTGATGGGTGCCTCAGGAAACCCCCTATGCCTGTATTGGAATCCAATATTTTGAGGAGACATGCCTGTAAACCAAAGCAATGGATCCGATTATGGCCTAGGGTCCTGTCTGGTACCTTCTCCTTCTCTGGGGACATCCATCTGTGGTCTGAGTGGAGGTAGATGCTCAGCTGGTGTCAGACAGCCCTTGTTTGTCCAAAGAGGCCTACATATTGGGATGGCCTCGGGGACTTTGGAGTGTTCTCCTAATTTGTACAATTTTGGACAATGGAATGGGCAGAATTCCCATGCATGGTGTAGGCACAGTCCTAATGTGTGGCTCCAGGGGCCCCAGCCTGGAGGGTGTGTGGCCCAGGACTTTGAGGACAGAAGTCTGAAAACACAAACTCAGCTTAAGTTTGGGGACGTCGGTATGGCAGGCCCAATCTATAAACCATGAGAAGAACTCTTCAGGATATGAAGAAAGAGCGAGTCTGAGGCACTTTCTCAGGCTTTGGTCTCTGGATTTTGTGTCAACGATGGCCGTGGAATGTGGGGAGACCTCATGGGACATGGACGAACCTTCCTCTCTGTGGATTTGGACCGGTCCCAATTGTTTTTCGTCAATCTGTGGGATGGGAGGTCTCCTTTCAGGTTTGTTACCTCAGGTGTCCCAACCAATGAGGAATTCCAAAGCAGAGCCCTGGGGAAGAGTGAAGGGACAACCCAAACTATGGTTAAAATTTGAGGCCTACGGGCATGGCAGGGCCCATATGTTGTCTCTTCATCCAGCCACTGAGAGGCCTTACTTGAGGACTGGGCTCAGGCTGAGGGTCACAATGTGTTTTTGTGACCATTGTGGCTCGCGAGCATGGGCGGGTCCTCATGGGCCACACTCGTTTCATCTACACTGAACTTTGGAGAAGATGCCAATCACAAGGTCTCTTGCCATGGTGAAGGAGTTCTGATTTCTGCATCATTTTCAAACCTGGGCAGTGGTTGGAGATAAGGTCTAGGTCGCAGGCTGAAAACCGCTGTTGGGAAGAGATGATGGCCTAGGCCATGGTGGGTCTGATGCGCTCAGTGTGCGGTCAGTTGCCTGGTTGTTGGTCAGGAGGTTCGGGCTCAGGTTGTGTCAGACAGTGCATTTGTGCCCAGGATAGACTATATAATTTGGGTACAGTCGAGTGCCGTGTAGGTTGATGCTTATTTGAGGTGCCCGGGCAGTTCATTAGGCAAAATATTTTTTCTAGAGGGCAGGCAGAGTGCTGCATTGTGGGTCCAGAATTGCCAAACGTGAGGGCTTCAGGGCCAGTAGTGTGAGGATAGAAGTCTGAGACCACAAGCTTGACTTGGGCTTCAGGTCGAGGGCAAGGCAGGTACCCCCTGCACATCTGAACCAATATCTCATGCATCTGAAGTCACAGCGAGGTCTGAAGTTGGCTCAGGTTGTAGTTTCTGTGCATGACTGCCCCTTCATGAACGGAAAGGAAACTCAAGGCCATGGAGGTTTTCCCACGTTGGGAGTTGTGGGATGCCCCCTCAAGGATTCCTTCTGCGGGACAATTGAGAGCTGTTGGGCAGCTCCAAAACATCCCATATGGAATGACTCCAGAGCACCGTTCGAGGATGTATGCCAGGGAAGCCCGCCTCGCATTCCAATTGTCTCCTAGCAACAAGACAGTTGAGATCGGATGGCTCTGCGGGAGCAACCGGGGTGGCTGAGTTGAAATGGACTTTCCTGAGCCTGGGGCCTAATGTGTGTTTGTGCCCATGAGGACCTTGGAATGGAGTGGTGGCACCGGGACTCTGAAGTACTCTCCTAAGATTTTGACATAGGTCCCATGCACAAGTTTCCTCGTGGAGACGAGATATTTTCTGATGGGTGCCTCAGGAAACCCCTTATGCTGGTATCGGAATCCAGGCTATGAGGAGACATGCCTGTAAACCAAAGCAATGGATCCGATTATGGCCTAGGGTCCTGTCTGGTACCATATCCTTTTCTGGGGACATCCATCTATGGTATGAGTGGACGTAGATACTAAGCAAGTGTCAGACTGCCCTTGTTTGTCCACCGAGACCTAGATATTGGGATGGCCTCGGGGACTTTGGAGGGTTCTCCTAATTTATCCAATTTTGGATAATGGAATGGGCAGAATTTCCATGCATGGGGTAGGCACAGTCCTAATGTGTGGCTCCAGGGGCCCCAGCCTGGAGGGTGTGTGGCCCAGGACTTTGAGGACAGAAGTCTGAAAACACAAACTCAGCTTAAGTTTGGAGACGTAGGTATGGCAGGCCCAATCTACAAACCATGAGAAGAACTCTTCAGGATATGAAGAAAGAGCGAGTCTGAGGCGCTTGCTCAGGCTTTGGTCTCTGGATTTTGTGTCAACGATGGCCGTGGAATGTGGGGAGGCCTCATGGGCCATGGACGAATCTTCCTCTCTGTGGATTTGGATCGGTCCCAATTGTTTTTCGTCAATCTGTGGGATGGGAGGTCTCCTTTCAGGTTTGTTACCTCAGGTGCCCAACCAAAGAGGAATTCCAAATTAGAGCCCTGTGGAAGAGTGAAGGGACAACCCAATCTATGGTTCAAATTTGGGGCCTAGGGGCATGGCAGGCCCTATATGCTGTCTCAACATCCAGCCACTGAGAGGCCTTACTTGAGGACTGGGCTCAGGCTGATGGTTACAATGTGTTTTTGTGACCATTGTGGCTCGCGAGCATGGGCGGGGCCCAATGGGCCACACTGGTTTCATCTACACTGAACTTTGGACAACATGCCAATCACAAGGTCTCTTGCCATGTTGAAGGAGTTCTGATTTCTGCATCATTTTCAAACCTGAGCAGTGGTTGGAGATAAGGTCTAGGTCGGAAGCCTGAAAACCTCTGTTGGGAAGAGATGATGGCCTAAGGCCATGGTGCGTCTGATGTGCTCAGTGTGAGGTCAGCTGCCTGGTTGTTGGTCAGGAGGTTCGGGCTCAGGTTGTGTCAGACAGTGCATTAGTGCCCAGGTTAGACTCTATAATTTGAGTATAGTCGAGTGCCGTGTATGTTGATCCTCATTTGACGTGCCTGGGAAGCTCATTAGGCAAGATATTTTTTCTAGAGGGCTGGCAGAGTGCTGCATGTGGGTCCGGAATTGCCAAACTTGAGGGCTTCTGGGCCAGTAGTGTGAGGACAGAAGTCTGAGAACACAAGCTAGACTTGGTCTTCAGGCCGAGGGCAAGGCATGTACCCCCTGCACATCTGAACCAATATATCATGCTTCTGAAGTCACGGCGAGAATCAGACGTTGGCTCAGGTTGTAGTTTCTGTGCATGACTGCCCCTTCATGAACGGAGAGGAATCTCAAGGCCATGGAGGTTTTCCCACGTTGGGAGTTGTGGGATGCCCCCTTCAAGGATTCCTACTGCGGGACAATTGAGACATGTTGGCAGCTCCAACACATCCCATATAGAATGACTTCAGAGCACCGTTCGAGGATGGATGCCAGGGAAGCCCGCCTCGCATTCCAATTGTCTCCTAGCAACAAGACAGTTGAGTTCGGATGGCTCTGCGGGAGCAACCGGGGTGGCTGAGTTGAAATGGACTTTCCTGAGCCTGGGGCCTAATGTGTGTTTGTGCCCATGAGGACCTTGGAATGGAGCGGTGGCACCGGGACTCTGAAGTACTCTCCTAAGATTTTGACATAGGTCCCATGCACAAATTTCCTCGTGGAGACGAGATATTTTCTGATGGGTGCCTCAGGAAACCCCCTATGCTGGTATCGGTATCCAGGCTATGAGGAGACATGACTGTAAACCAAAGCAATGGATCCGATTATGGCCTAGTATCCTGTCTGGTACCATATCCTTTTCTGGGGACATCCATCTATGGTATGAGTGGACGTAGATACTAAGCAAGTGTCAGACTGCCCTTGTTTGTCCACCGAGACCTAGATATTGGGATGGCCTCGGGGACTTTGGAGGGTTCTCCTAAATTGTCCAATTTTGTACAATGGAATGGGCAGAATTTCCATGCATGGGGTAGGCACAGTCCTAATGTGTGGCTCCAGGGGCCCCAGCCTGGAGGGTGTGTGGCCCAGGACTTTGAGGACAGAAGTCTGAAAACACAAACTCAGCTTAAGTTTGGAGACGTAGGTATGGCAGGCCCAATCTACAAACCATGAGAAGAACTCTTCAGGATATGAAGAAAGAGCGAGTCTGAGGCACTTGCTCAGGCTTTGGTCTCTGAATTTTGTGTCAACGATGGCCGTGGAATGTGGGAGGCCTCATGGGCCATGGACGAATCTTCCTCTCTGTGGATTTGGATCGGTCCCAATTGTTTTTCGTCAATCTGTGGGATGTGAGGTCTCCTTTCATGTTTGTTACCTCAGGTGCCCAACCAAAGAGGAATTCCAAAGCAGAGCCTTGGGGAAGAGTGAAGGGACAACCCAAACTATGGTTAAAATTTGGGGCCTAGGGGCATGGCAGGCCCCATATGCTGTCTCTTCATCCAGCCACTGAGAGGCCTTACTTGAGGACTGGGCTCAGGCTGAGGGTTACAATGTGTTTTTGTGACCATTGTGGCTCGCGAGCATGGGCGGGGCCCCATGGGCCACACTGGTTTCATCTACACTGAACTTTGGACAACATGCCAATCACAAGGTCTCTTGCTATGGTGAAGGAGTTCTGATTTCTGCATCATTTTCAACCCTGGGCAGTGGTTGGAGATAAGGTCTAGGTCGGAAGCCTGAAAACCTCTGTTGGGAAGAGATGATGGCCTAAGGCCATGGTGGGTCTGATGTGCTCAGTGTGAGGTCAGCTGCCTGGTTGTTGGTCAGGAGGTTCGGGCTCAGGTTGTGTCAGACAGTGCATTAGTGCCCAGGTTAGACTCTATAATTTGAGTATAGTCGAGTGCCGTGTATGTTGATCCTCATTTGAGGTGCCTGGGCAGCTCATTAGGCAAGATATTTTTTCCACAGGGCTGGCAGAGTGCTGCATTGTGGGTCCGGAATTGCCAAACGTGAGGGCTTCTGGGCCAGTAGTATGAGGACAGAAGTCTGGAAACACAAGCTAGACTTGGTCTTCAGGCCGAGGGCAAGGCAGGTACCCCCTGCACATCTGAACCAATATCTCATGCTTCTGAAGTCACGGCGAGAATCAGACGTTGGCTCAGGTTGTAGTTTCTGTGCATGACTGCCCCTTCATGAACGGAGAGGAATCTCAAGGCCATGGAGGTTTTCCCACGTTGGGAGTTGTGGGATGCCTTCTTCAAGGATTCCTTCTGCGGGACAATTGAGACATGTTGGCAGCTCCAACACATCCCATATAGAATGACTTCAGAGCACCGTTCGAGGATGGATGCCAGGGAAGCCCGCCTCGCATTCCATTTGTCTCCTAGCAACAAGACAGTTGATATCGGATGGCTCTGCGGGAGCAACCGGGGTGGCTGAGTTGAAATGGACTTTTCTGTGCATGGGGCCTAATGTGTGTTTGTGTCCATGAGGACCTTGGAATCGGGCGGTGGCACCGGGACTCTGAAGTATTCTCCTAATATTTTGACATAGGTCCCATGCACAAGTTTCCTCGTGGAGACTAGGTTTTTTCTGCTGGGTGCCTCAGGAAACCCCCTATGCTGGTATAGGAATCCATGATTTTGTGGATTCATGCCTGTAAACCAAAGCAATGGATCCGATTATGGCTTCGGGTCCTGTCTGGTTCCATCTCCTTCTCTGGGGACATCCATCTATGGTATGAGTGGAGGTAGATTCTCAGCTGGTGTCAGACCACCCTTGTTTGTCCACAGAGACCTAGTATTGGGATGGCCTCGGGGATTTTGGCGGGTTCTCCTAATTTGTACAATTTTGGACAATGGAATGGGCAGAATTACCATACATGGGGTAGGCACAGTCCTAATGTGTGGCTCCAGGGGCCCCAGCCTTGAGGGTGTGTCCCAGGACTTTGAGGACAGAAGTCTGAAAACACAAACTCAGTTAGGTTTGGGGACGTAGGTATGGCAGGCCCAATCTACAAACCATGAGAAGAAGTCTTTAGGTTATGAAAAAAGAGCGAGTCTGAGGCGCTTGCTCAGGCTTTGGTCTCTGGATTTTTTGTCAACGATGGCCGTGGAATGAGGGGAGGCCTAATGGGCCATGGACGAATCTTCATCTCTTGGCATTTGGCCTGGTCCCAATTGTTTTTCGTCAATCTGTGGGATGGGAGGTCTCCTTTCAGGTTTGTTACCTCAGGTGTCCCAACCAAAGAGGAATTCCAAAGCAGAACCCTGGGGAAGAGTGAGGGGACAACCAAAACTATGGTTAAAATTTGGGGCCTAGGGGCAGGGGAGGCCCAATATGCTGTCTCTTCATCCAGCCACTGAGAGGCCTTACTTGAGGACTGGGCTCAGGCTGAGGGTCACAATGTGTTTGTGACCAATGTGGCTTGCGAGCATGGGCGGGGCCTCATGAGCCACACTGGTTTCAACTACACTGGTCTTTGGAAATCATGCCAATCACAAGGTCTCTTGCCATGGGGAAGGTGTTCTGATTTCTGCATCTTTTTCAACGCTGAGAAGTGGTTGGAGATAAGGCCTAGGTTCTGAACCTGAAAAACCGCAGTTGGGATGAGATGACGACCTAAGGCCATGACGGGTCTGATATGCTCAGTGTGCTGTCAGCTTCCTGGGTGTTATTCAGGAGTTTCTGGCTCAGGTTGTGTCAGACAGTGCTTTAGTGCCCAGGTTAGGCTATAAAATTTGGGTAGATTCGAGTGCCGTGAAGTTTTATCCACATTTGAGGTGCCTGGGCAGCTCATTAGTCAAGATATTATTTATAGAGGGCGTGCAGAGTGCTGCATTGTGGGTCCGGAATTGCCAAACTTGAGGGCTTCTGGGCCACAGATGTGAGGACAGAAGTCTGAGAACACAAGCTAGACCATGGCTACAGGCCGAGGGCACGGCAGGTACCCCCTGCAGATCTGAACCAATATCTCAAGCATCTGAAGTCACGGCGAGGATCAGACGTTGGCTCAGTTTGGAGTTTCTGTGCATGACTGCCCCTTCATGAACGGAGCAGAAACTCAAGGCCATGGAGGTTTTCCCACGTTGGGAGTTGTGAGATGCCCCCTTCAAGGATTCCTTCTGCGGGACAATTGAGACCTGTTGGGCAGCTCTAGGACATCCCATATGGAATGACTCCAGAGCATCGTTGGAGGATGGATGCCAGGGAAGCCCGCCTCGTATTCCAATTGTCTCCTAGCAACAGGACAGTTGAGATTGGATGGCTCTGCGGGAGCAACCGGGATGGCTGAGTTGAAATGGACTTTCCTGAGTATGGGGCTAATATGTGTTTGTGTCCATGAGGGCCTTGGAATGGGGCGGTGGCACCGGGACCCTGAAGTATTCTCCTAAGCTTTTGACGTAGCTCCCATGCACAAGTTTCCTTGAGGAGACGAGATTTGTTCTGATGGGTGCCTCAGGAAACCCCTTATGCTGGTATTGGAATCCAGGCTTTTGAAGAGACATGCCTGTAAACCAAAGCAATGGATCCGATTATGGACTAGGGTCCTGTCTGGTTCAATCTTCTTCTCTGGGGATATCCATCTATGGAATGAGTGGAAGTAGATGCTCAACTGGTGTTAGACCGCCCTTGTTTGTCCCCGGAGACCTACACTATTGGGATGGCCTCGGGTACTTTGGAGAGTTCTCCTAATTTGTACGATTTTGGACATCAGAATGGGCAGAATTCCCATGGATTGGGTAGGCACAGTCCTAATGTGTGGCTCCAGGGGCCCCAGCCTGGAGGGTGTGTGGCCCAGGACTTTGAGGACAGAAGTCTGAAAACACAAACAAAACTTAGGTTTGGGGACGTAGGTATGGCAAGCCCAATCTACAAACCATGAGAAGAACTCTTCAGGATATGAAGAAAGAGCGAGTCTGAGGCACTTGCTCAGGCTTTTGTCTCTGGATTTTGTATCAACGATGGCCGTGGAATGTGGGGAGGCCTCATGGGTCATGGACGAATCTTCCTCTCTGTGGATTTGGACCGGCCCCATTGTTTTCGTCAATCTGTAGGATGGGAGGTCTCCTTTCAGGTTTATTACCTCAGGTGTCTGAAAAAGAGGAATTCCAAAGCAGAACCCTGGGAAAGAGTGAAGGGACAACCCAAATTATGGTTAAAAATTGGGGCCTAGGGGCATGGCAGGCCCCATATGCTGTCTCTTCATCCAGCCACTGAGAGGCCTTACTTGAGGACTGGGCTCAGGCTGAGGGTCACAATGTGTGTTTGTGACCAATGTGGCTTGCGAGCATGGGCGGGGCCTCATGGACCACACTGGTTTCAACTACACTAAACTTTGGACAACATGCCAATCACAAGGTCTCTTGCCATGGGGAAGGTGTTCTGATTTCTGCATCTTTTTCAACGCTGAGAAGTGGTTGGAGATAAGGCCTAGGTTCTGAACCTGAAAAACCGCAGTTGGGATGAGATGACGACCTAAGGCCATGACGGGTCTGATATGCTCAGTGTGCTGTCAGCTTCCTGGGTGTTATTCAGGAGTTTCTGGCTCAGGTTGTGTCAGACAGTGCTTTAGTGCCCAGGTTAGGCTATAAAATTTGGGTAGATTCGAGTGCCGTGAAGTTTTATCCACATTTGAGGTGCCTGGGCAGCTCATTAGTCAAGATATTATTTATAGAGGGCGTGCAGAGTGCTGCATTGTGGGTCCGGAATTGCCAAACTTGAGGGCTTCTGGGCCACAGATGTGAGGACAGAAGTCTGAGAACACAAGCTAGACCATGGCTACAGGCCGAGGGCACGGCAGGTACCCCCTGCAGATCTGAACCAATATCTCAAGCATCTGAAGTCACGGCGAGGATCAGACGTTGGCTCAGTTTGGAGTTTCTGTGCATGACTGCCCCTTCATGAACGGAGCAGAAACTCAAGGCCATGGAGGTTTTCCCACGTTGGGAGTTGTGAGATGCCCCCTTCAAGGATTCCTTCTGCGGGACAATTGAGACCTGTTGGGCAGCTCTAGGACATCCCATATGGAATGACTCCAGAGCATCGTTGGAGGATGGATGCCAGGGAAGCCCGCCTCGTATTCCAATTGTCTCCTAGCAACAGGACAGTTGAGATTGGATGGCTCTGCGGGAGCAACCGGGATGGCTGAGTTGAAATGGACTTTCCTGAGTATGGGGCTAATATGTGTTTGTGTCCATGAGGGCCTTGGAATGGGGCGGTGGCACCGGGACCCTGAAGTATTCTCCTAAGCTTTTGACGTAGCTCCCATGCACAAGTTTCCTTGAGGAGACGAGATTTGTTCTGATGGGTGCCTCAGGAAACCCCTTATGCTGGTATTGGAATCCAGGCTTTTGAAGAGACATGCCTGTAAACCAAAGCAATGGATCCGATTATGGACTAGGGTCCTGTCTGGTTCAATCTTCTTCTCTGGGGATATCCATCTATGGAATGAGTGGAAGTAGATGCTCAACTGGTGTTAGACCGCCCTTGTTTGTCCCCGGAGACCTACACTATTGGGATGGCCTCGGGTACTTTGGAGAGTTCTCCTAATTTGTACGATTTTGGACATCAGAATGGGCAGAATTCCCATGGATTGGGTAGGCACAGTCCTAATGTGTGGCTCCAGGGGCCCCAGCCTGGAGGGTGTGTGGCCCAGGACTTTGAGGACAGAAGTCTGAAAACACAAACAAAACTTAGGTTTGGGGACGTAGGTATGGCAAGCCCAATCTACAAACCATGAGAAGAACTCTTCAGGATATGAAGAAAGAGCGAGTCTGAGGCACTTGCTCAGGCTTTTGTCTCTGGATTTTGTATCAACGATGGCCGTGGAATGTGGGGAGGCCTCATGGGTCATGGACGAATCTTCCTCTCTGTGGATTTGGACCGGCCCCATTGTTTTCGTCAATCTGTAGGATGGGAGGTCTCCTTTCAGGTTTATTACCTCAGGTGTCTGAAAAAGAGGAATTCCAAAGCAGAACCCTGGGAAAGAGTGAAGGGACAACCCAAATTATGGTTAAAAATTGGGGCCTAGGGGCATGGCAGGCCCCATATGCTGTCTCTTCATCCAGCCACTGAGAGGCCTTACTTGAGGACTGGGCTCAGGCTGAGGGTCACAATGTGTGTTTGTGACCAATGTGGCTTGCGAGCATGGGCGGGGCCTCATGGACCACACTGGTTTCAACTACACTAAACTTTGGACAACATGCCAATCACAAGGTCTCTTGCCATGGGGAAGGTGTTCTGATTTTTGCATCATTATCAACCCTTGGCAGTGGTTGGAAATAAGGTCTTGGTTCTGAAGCCTGAAAAACCGCAGTTCTGAAGAGATGACGACCTAAGGCCATGGCGGGTCTGATATTCTCAGTGTACAGTCAGCTGCCTGGGTTTTGGTCAGGAGGTTCTGGCTCAGATTGTGTCAGACAGTGCATTAGTGCCCAGGTTATACTATATAATTTGGGTACAGTCGAATGCCGTGTAGGTTTATCCTCATTTGAGGTGCCTGGGCTGCTCATTAGGCAAGATATTTTTTCCAGAGTGCAGGCAGAGTGCTGCATTGTTGGTCCGGAATTGCCAAACTTGAGGGCTTCTGGACCACGAGTATGAGGACAGAAGTCTGAGAACACAAGCCTGATTTGGGCTTCAGGCTGAGGGCACGGCAGGTACCCCCTGCAGATCTGAACCAATATCTCAAGCATCTGAAGCCACGGCTAGGATCAGACGTTGGCTCAGTTTGGAGTTTCTGTGCATGACTGCCCCTTCATGAACGGAGCAGAATCTCGAGGCCATGGAGGTTTTCCCACGTTGGGAGTTGTGGGATGCCCCCTTCAAGGATTCCTTCTGCGGGACAATTGAGACCTGTTGGGCAGCTCCAGCACATCCCATATGGAATGACTCCAGAGCACCGTTGGAGGATGGATGCCAGGGAAGACCACCTCGAATTCCAATTGTCTCCTATCAACTAGACAGTTGAGATGGGTGGCTCTGCGGAGGCAACCGGGGTGGCTGAGTTGAAATGGACTTTCCTAGGATGGGGCCTAATGTGTGTTTGTGACCATGAGGGCCTTGGAATGGGGCGTTGTTACCGGGACCCTGAAGTATTCTCCTAAGCTTTTGACGTAGCTCCCATGCACAAATTTCCTTGTGGAGACGAGATTTGTTCTGATGGGTGCCTCAGGAAAACCCCTATGCTGGTATTGGAATCCAGGATTTTGAGGAGACATGCCTGTAAACCAAAGCAATGGATCCGATTATGGCCTCGGGTCCTGTCTGGTTCCATCTCATTCTCTGGGGACATCCATCTATGGTATGAGTGGAGGTAGATGCTCAGCTGGTGTCAGACCGCCCTTGTTTGTCCACAGAGACCTACATATTGCGATGGCCTCGGGGAATTTGGAGCGTTATCCTAATTTGTACAATTTTGGACAATGGAATGGGCAGAATTCCCATGGATGGGGTAGGCATAGTCCTAATGTGTGGCTCCAGGGGCCACAGCCTGGAGGGTGTGTCCCAGGACTTTGAGGACAGAAGTCTGAAAACACAAACTCAGCTTAGGTTTGGGGACGTAGGTATGGCAGGCCCAATGTACAAACCATGAGAAGAAGTCTTCGGGATATGAAGAAAGAGCGAGTCTGAGGCGCTTGCTCAGGCTTTGGTCTCTGGATTTTTTGTCAACAATGGCCGTGGAATGAGGGGAGGACTAATGGGACATGGACGAATCTTCATCTCTTGGCATTTCGCCCGGTCCCAATTGTTTTTCGTCAATCTGTGGGATTGGTGGTCTCCTTTCAGGTTTGTTACCTCAGGTGTCCCAAACAAAGAGGAATTCCAAAGCAGAGCCCTGGGGAAAAGTGAGGGGACAACCAAAACTATGGTTAAAATTTGGGGCCTAGGGGCATGGCAGGCCCCATGTGCTGTCTCTTCATCCAGCCCCTGAGAGGCCTTACTTGAGGACAGGGCTCAGGCTGAGGGTCACAATGTGTGTTTGTGACCAATGTGGCCCGCGAGCATGGGCGGGGCCTCATGGGCCACACTGGTTTAAACTTCACTGAACTTCGGACAACATGCCAATCACAAGGTCTCTTGCCATGGGGAAGGAGTTCTGATTTCTGCATCATTTTCAACCCTGGGCAGGGGTTGGACATAAGGTTTATGTTCGGAAACCTGAAAGCCGCAGTTGGGAAGAGATGATGACCTAAGGCCATGGTGGGTCTGATGTGCTCAGTGTGCGGTCAGCTGCCTGGTTGTTGGTCAGGAGGTTCGGCCTCAGGTTGTGTCAGACAGTGCATTAGTGCCCAGGTTAGACTATGTAATTTGGGTACAGTCGAGTGCCGTGTATTTTGATCCTCATTTGAGGTGCCTGGGCAGCTCATTAGGCAAGATATTTTTTCTCGAGGGTAGGCAGAGTGCTGCATTGTGGGTCCGGAATTGCCAAACTTGAGGGCTTCTGGGCCAGTACTGTGAGGACAGAAGTCTGAGACCACAAGCTAGACTTGGGCTTCAGGCCGAGGGCAAGGCAGGTACCCCCTGCACATCTGAACCAATCTCTCATGCATCTGAAGTCACGGCGAGGATCAGACGTTGGCTCAGGTTGTAGTTTCTGTGCATGACTGCCCCTTCATGAACGGAGAGGAATCAAGGCCATGGCGGTTTTCCCACGTTGGGAGTTCTGGGATGCCCCCTTCAAGGATTCCTTCTGCGGGACAATTGAGACCTGTTGGGCAGCTCCAACACATCCCATATGGAATGACTCCAGAGCATCGTTCGAGGATGTATGCCAGGGAATCCCGCCTCGCATTCCAAATGTCTCCTAGCAACAAGACAGTTGAGATCGGATGGCTCTGCGGGAGCAACTGGGATGGCTGAGTTGAAATGGACTTTCCTGAGCATGGGGACTAATGTGTGTTTGTGTCCATGAGGACCTTGGTATGGAGGGGTGGCACCGGGACTCTGAATTATTCTCCTAAGATTTTGACATAGGTCCCAAGCACAAGTTTCCTCGTGGAGACGAGATGTTTTCTGATGGGTGCCTCAGGAAACCCCCTCTGCTGGTAGAGGAATCCATGCTTTTGAGGAGACATGCCTGTAAACCAAAGCCATGGATCCGATTATGGCCTAGGTTCCTGTCTGGTACCATCTCCTTCTCTGTGGACATCCATGTATGTTATGAGTGGAGGTAGATGCTCAGCTGGTGTCAGACCGCCCTTGTTTGTCCACAGAGACCTAGTATAGGGATGGCCTCGGGGACTTTGGAGGGTTCTCCTTATTTGTACAATTTAGGACAATGGAATGGGCAGAATTACCATGCATGGGGTAGGAACAGTCCTAATGTGTGGCTCCAGGGGCCCCAGCTTGGAGGGTGTGTGGCCCAGGACTTTGAGGACAGAAGTCTGAAAACACAAACTCAGCTTAGGTTTGGGGACGTAGGTGTGGCAGTCCCAATCTACAAACCATGAGAAGAACTCTTCAGGATATGAAGAAAGAGCGAGTCTGAGGCGCTTGCTCAGGCTTTGGTCTCTGGATTTTGTGTCAACGATGGCCGTGGAATTTGATGAAGCTCATGGGACATGGACGAACCTTCCTCTCTGTGGATTTGGCCCGGTCCCAATTGTTTTTCGTCAATCTGTGGGATGGGAGGTCTCCTTTCAGGTTTGTTACCTCAGGTGTCCCAACCAAAGAGGAATTCCAAAGCAGAGCCCTGGGGAAGAGTGAAGGGACAACCCAAACTATGGTTAAAATTTGGGGCCTAGGGGCATGGCAGGCCCCATATGCTGTCTCTTCATCCAGCCACTGAGAGGCCTTACTTGAGGACTGGGCTCAGGCTGAGGGTCACAATGTGTGTTTGTGACCAATGTGGCTCGGGAGCATGGGCGGGGCCTCATGGGCCACACTGGTTTCAACTTCACTGAACTTTGGACAACATGCCAATCACAAGGTCTCTTGCCATGGGGAAGGAGTTCTGATTTCTGCATCATTTTCAACCCTGGGCAGTGGTTGGAGATAAGGTCTAGGTTCGGAATCCTGAAAATCGCAGTTTGGAAGAGATGATGACCTAAGGCCATGGTGGGTCTGATGTGCTCAGTGTGCGGTCAGCTGCCTGGTTGTAGGTCAGGAGGTTCGTGCTCAGGTTGTGTCAGACAGTGCATTAATGCCCAGATTAGACTATGTAATTTGGGTACAGTCGAGTGCCGTGTAGGTTGATCCTCATTTGAGGTGCCTGGGCAGCTCATTAGGCAAGATATTTTTTCTTGAGGGCAGGCAGAGTGTTGCATTGTGGGTCCGGATTTGCCAAACTTGAGGGCTTCTGGGCCAGTAGTGTGAGGACAGATGTCTGAGACCACAAGCTAGACTTGGGCTTCAGGCCGAGGGCAAGGCAGGTACCCCTTGCACATCTGAACCAATATCTCATTCATCTGAAGTCATGGCGAGGATCAGACGTTGGCTCAGGTTGTAGTTTCTGTGCATGACTGAAGGTTGAGCCGGACAGGCCCTTAGGCCCTAATCTCAACTCTTGCTTTGTTTTCCAGGTGTCACTCCTCAGAGGCTTTGGTTCGAAGAACAGGATATGGGGCTTTCCTGAGGCACTGAACAGAACTTCTCTAGTCTCCACATGGGAAGCTTCCTTGTTGGAGCCGTGTCAAACACCTCAGGTTGGAGAATCCTGCAGAGTCCCTGAGCCACCTCCACATTCCAAGGTCTCCCAGGCCACCAAGCTACAGTAGGACTCATCTTCAGGAGAGTCCATTTCAACTCTCCCCTCTGGGTAGCTCACCCAAGAGCCCGCAGATTGAGCCTGCCTTGTCCTGACTAAAGAGTGGGAATATGAGGTGGCGTTCCCAGGCATCCATGCTTAGACACCTGCTCTCGAGTCTTTCCGTATGGGGCCTCCTGGAACCATCCAATAGCACTCGACTTTCGTGCAGAAGGAAACCTTGAGGTTTGGAGTAGTTCACAAATCCCATCGTAGGCAAACCTTCCTGGCCTCATGAAGACCCCACACCCTTCAGGAAGAGGCCATGCTGGACAAAAACTCTAGCCTGAGGCACGTCTCATAGTTGACATGACCTCAGTGCAGGACATCTCGATTCAGCCTCTCAGAGTGGGCCTGCCGTGCCATCGGTCCCAAACCTCACGCTAGCTTGTGTTTTCAGACTTCCTTCCTCACACTCCTGGCAAACAAGCCCTCCGGACTAGGAACTCCAGAACCACAACCCAGCCCAGGGTCTGCCCAAGGGAAGAAAAACGTTTCCCAGTGGGGCCCTCTCCAGAAAACCCAGATGAGGATCAACCTGCTCGGGCCTCGATGGTACCCGAACTGGATAGGCTGCTCTGGGCACTCATGCACTGTCTGACACAGCCTGAAGCCAGACGTCCAGACAGTCAAGGTGACAGCTGGCCGCACACCCAGCACTTCGGACACGCCATGGTCTTATGCCGTCACCTCTTCCTAACCTTGGTTTTCAGATATCTGAACCTAGACATTATATCAATTCTCCACACAGCTGGGTATCGCAAGCACAACACAGAACTCCTCCTTCCCCGTGGCTGTAAAGCTTGCTCTTGGCATGGTGTCACACCTTCAGGGTGGGAGAAACCTCCATGGCCCCTGATGTCACGCCCAAACTTGAGTGCTGCTTGGGCACAAATTCACACTGTGACCCTCAGCATGAGCCCCATGTCAAAGAAAGGCCTGTCAGGGCCTGGACCAAGAGCCCACATATGGGGCATGCCATGCCCATAGCCACCCAGGACTAACTAGATGGTGTGTATTCCAGTTGAGGGAACCCACTGCTGTGCTCTAGAGTCCCTCTCCTGGGGGGTCCCCTGTGGCAGAAAACAGTACTCTTCCCTTCCCACAGATTGAACCCAAACACTTGGGAGCTTGGACAATGCCCCGAGAGGAAGGCTCTTCCTCGGCCCCTGAAGCAACCCCTACCCTGAACGGCCACTGTGAACGCAACACCCAGAGACAAAAGCCTGAGCGACTGCCTCCCACTTGCCCTCCTTTGATATCCAGAGGATCTCCCCTCTCGGACTGGAGATCAGGCCTGCCATTACCTTGGCCCCTACCTGAGCCAAGTTTGCTTTTTCAGACATCTGTCCCCACAGCCCTGGCAAACACAGCCTCTAAGCTGGGTCCTCTGGAGCCATACCACAGGACCATGCCTGCTCTCTCCTGGGAAACTCTGTCCATTCCTTTGGCCACACACCTCCAGAATATGAGAAACCTCAAGGCCCCCGAGGACATACCATTACCGGGAGCCTCCCTGCACACACAGGGGCCTTCGGACACAAGCGGAGCTGCTACCTCCATGAAGGCATGCACACAGATGTCAACAGAGATAGAAGGTTGAGCCCGACAGGCCCTTAGGCCCTAATCTCAACTCTTGCTTTGTTTTCCAGGTGTCACTCCTCAGAGGCTTTGGTTCGAAGAACAGGATATGGGGCTTTCCTGAGGCACTGAACAGAACTTCTCTCGTCTCCACATGGGAAGCTTCCTTGTTGGAGCCGTGTCAAACACCTCAGGTTGGAGAATCCTGCAGAGTCCCTGAGCCACCTCCACATTCCAAGGTCTCCCAGGCCACCAAGCCACAGTAGGACTCATCTTCAGGAGAGTCCATTTCAACTCTCCCCTCTGGGTAGCTCACCCAGGAGCCCGCAGATTGAGCCTGCCTTGTCCTGACTAAAGAGTGGGAATATGAGGTGGCGTTCCCAGGCATCCATGCTTAGACACCTGCTCTCGAGTCTTTCCGTATGGGGCCTCCTGGAACCATCCAATAGCACTCGACTTTCGTGCAGAAGGAAACCTTGAGGTTTGGAGTAGTTCACAAATCCCATAGTAGGCAAACCTTCCTGGCCTCATGAGGCCCCCACACCATTCAGGAAGAGGCCATGCTGGACAAAAACTCTAGCCTGAGGCACGTCTCAGAGTTGAAATGACCTCAGTGCAGGAGATCTCGATTCAGCCTCTCAGAGTGGGCCTGCCGTGCCATCGGTCCCAAACCTCACGCTAGCTTGTGTTTCAAGACTTCCTTCCTCACACTCCTGGCAAACAAGCCCTCCGGACTAGGAACTCCAGAACCACAACCCAGCCCAGGGTCTGCCCAAGGCAAGAAAGACGTTTCCCTGTGGGGCTCTCTCCAGAAAACCCAGATGAGGATCAACCTGCTCGGGCCTCGACGGTACCCGAACTGGATAGGCTGCTCTGGGCACTCATGCTCTGTCTGACACAGCCTGAAGGCAGACGTCCAGACAGACAAGGAGACAGCTGGCCGCACACCCAGCACTTCGGACACGCCATGGTCTTATGCCGTCACCTCTTCCTAACCTTGGTTTTCAGATATCTGAACCTAGACGTTATATCAATTCTCCACACAGCTGGGTATCGCAAGCACAACACAGAACTCCTCCTTCCCCGTGGCTGTAAAGCTTGCTCTTGGCATGGAGTCACACCTTCAGGGTGGGAGAAACCTACATGGTCCCTGATGCCACGCCCAAACTTGAGTGCTGCTTGGGCACAAATTCACACTCTGACCCTCAGCATGAGCCCCATGTCAAAGAAAGGCCTGTCAGGGCCTGGGCCAAGAGCCCGCATATGGGGCTTGCCAAGCCCCTATGCACCCAATCCTCACCAGTGTTTTTTGTTTTCCAGTCGCCCCGCCCGTACCTGGGGCTCTGCTCTGGAATCCCTTTCTTGGAGAGACACATGAGCCAGACAACACGACTCCACCCTTCCCACAAACTGACCCCAAACTCTTGGGAGCTGGGACAAATCCCCAGAGAGGGATACTCGTCCACAGTCCCTGAGGCCACCCCTCCAATCCACGGCTATCTCGGACACAACATCCAGAGACAAAAGCCTGAAGGAACGCCTCCCACTCGCCCTTGTTTCAGAGGCCCAGGAGCTCCCTCTCGCGCTGTACATCCGGCCTGCCATACCCTAGGCGCCACTCATAAGCTGAGTTTGTGTTTTCAGACTTCTGTGCCCTCAGCCTGGACCCACACAACCGCCAGGCTAGGGCCTCTGGAGCCACAGCGAAAGATTGTGCCTGCCCTCTCCAAGGAAATTGTGCCCAATCCATTGACCACCACCCTACAGGTTAGGGAAAAGCTCCAAGGCCCCTGAGGCCATCAATAGTGTAGGCCACCCTGGACTAAGAGGGGCTCTCTGACACCAGCGGAGCAACTATCTCCACTTAGACTCTCAGACAGTGTCCCCAGAGACAGAAGGTTGAAATGGACAGGCCCCCAGGCCCTAATCTGAACCTTAGCTTTGGTTTCCATGTGTCCGTCCTCAGAGGTCTGTTTTCGTAGACCAGCACACGGGGCTTTTCTGAGGCACCAAACCAAACCTCTCTCGCCTCCACATGGGGAGCTTACTTACTGGGGATGTATCAAACCCTTCAGGTAGGAGAGTTCCGCAGGGCCACTGAACAACCAGCACATTCCAAGGTTTCCATGGACCCAAACGCACATTATGACGCATCCTCAGGAGAGGCCATTTCAACTCAGCCCCCTGGTTAGCGTGCACCAGAGGCAGCAGATCAAACATATCTTGTGGCTAATGGCCAATGGGAATGCGAGGCATGCTGTACAGGGATCCATCCTTCGAACCGTGCTCTCCAGTCCTTCCGTATGGTATGTCCTGGAGCCATGCAACAGGACTCGAATGTCCCACGGAAGGAAACCTGGTGGTTTGGGGCAAACTCCAAACTCAGCGTGGGAAAACTTCCTTGGCCTCATGAGGCCCCCGCTTCATGAAGGTGCCATCATGGACACATACTCCAGCCTCAGCCAACGTCTGATCCTCAGCCTGACTTCAGATGCAGGAGATTTTGATTTAGCCTCTGCCTAGTGGGCCTGCTCTGCCCTTGGCTCCAATCCTCACTTTAGCTTGTGTTCCTAGACTTTCGTCCTCACACTCCTGGCCCACAAACCCTCCCTACTGGGAATTCTGGGGCCACAATGAAGCACTCCGCCTGCCTCCCAGGAGAAAAACTTTGTCTATGGTGCTGCCCAGAAACCCCAAATGAGGATCAAACTGCTTGGCCCTCGGCAACACCCCAATTGCATAGGCTACCTTAAACACTGATGCTCTGTCGCAAATAGCCTGAGCCCAGACCTTCCAACAGACACCGACACAGCTGGCTGCACACCCAGCACATTGGACCCGCCACTGCCTTAGGCCACCATCCATTCCCAACCTGGGTTTTCAGTCATCAGAACCTAGACCTTATCTCCAATCCCTGCACAGGGGGGAACCTGATGCACAAGTCAGAACCCCTCCTTCCCCATGGCAAGAAACCTTGCTGCTGGCAGTGAGTCAAACCTTCAGTGTAGGAGAAAACGGCATGGCCCATGAGGCCACGCCCATGTGTGAGGGCCGCCTTGGGCACAAACACACATTGTGACCCTCAGCGTGAGTACCTTATTCAAGTAACGCCTCTCAGTGATTGGACCAAGAGCCCGCATATGTGGCTTGCCATGCCCATAGGCACGCAGGACTAACTAGATGGTGTGTATTCCAGTTGAGGGAACCCACTGCTGTGCTCTAGAGTCCCTCTCCTGGGGGGTCCCCTGTGGCAGAAAACAGTACTCTTCCCTTCCCACAGAATGAACCCAAACACTTGGGAGCTTGGACAATCCCCCGAGAGGAAGGCTCTTCCTCGGCCCCTGAAGCAACCCCTACCCTGAACGGCCACTGTGAACGCAACACCCAGAGACAAAAGCCTGAGCGACTGCCTCCCACTTGCCCTCCTTTGATATCCAGAGGATCTCCCCTCTCGGACTGGAGATCAGGCCTGCCATTACCTTGGCCCCTACCTGAGCCAAGTTTGCTTTTTCAGACATCTGTCCCCACAGCCCTGGCAAACACAGCCTCTAGGCTGGGTCCTCTGGAGCCATACCACAGGACCATGCCTGCTCTCTCCTGGGAAACTCTGTCCATTCCTTTGGCCACACACCTCCAGAATATGAGAAACCTCAAGGCCCCCGAGGACATACCATTACCGGGAGCCTCCCTGCACACACAGGGGCCTTCGGACACAAGCGGAGCTGCTACCTCCATGAAGGCATGCACACAGATGTCAACAGAGATAGAAGGTTGAGCCGGACAGGCCCTTAGGCCCTAATCTCTACTCTTGCTTTGTTTTCCAGGTGTCACTCCTCAGAGGCTTTGGTTCGAAGAACAGGATATGGGGCTTTCCTGAGGCACTGAACAGAACTTCTCTAGTCTCCACATGGGAAGCTTCCTTGTTGGAGCCGTGTCAAACACCTCAGGTTGGAGAATCCTGCAGAGTCCCTGAGCCACCTCCACATTCCAAGGTCTCCCAGGCCACCAAGCCACAGTAGGACTCATCTTCAGGAGAGTCCATTTCAACTCTCCCCTCTGGGTAGCTCACCCAGGAGCCCGCAGATTGAGCCTGCCTTGTCCTGACTAAAGAGTGGGAATATGAGGTGGCGTTCCCAGGCATCCATGCTTAGACACCTGCTCTCGAGTCTTTCCGTATGGGGCCTCCTGGAACCATCCAATAGCACTCGACTTTCGTGCAGAAGGAAACCTTGAGGTTTGGAGTAGTTCACAAATCCCATAGTAGGCAAACCTTCCTGGCCTCATGAGGCCCCCACACCATTCAGGAAGAGGCCATGCTGGACAAAAACTCTAGCCTGAGGCACGTCTCAGAGTTGAAATGACCTCAGTGCAGGAGATCTCGATTCAGCCTCTCAGAGTGGGCCTGCCGTGCCATCGGTCCCAAACCTCACGCTAGCTTGTGTTTCAAGACTTCCTTCCTCACACTCCTGGCAAACAAGCCCTCCGGACTAGGAACTCCAGAACCACAACCCAGCCCAGGGTCTGCCCAAGGCAAGAAAGACGTTTCCCTGTGGGGCTCTCTCCAGAAAACCCAGATGAGGATCAACCTGCTCGGGCCTCGACGGTACCCGAACTGGATAGGCTGCTCTGGGCACTCATGCTCTGTCTGACACAGCCTGAAGGCAGACGTCCAGACAGACAAGGAGACAGCTGGCCGCACACCCAGCACTTCGGACACGCCATGGTCTTATGCCGTCACCTCTTCCTAACCTTGGTTTTCAGATATCTGAACCTAGACGTTATATCAATTCTCCACACAGCTGGGTATCGCAAGCACAACACAGAACTCCTCCTTCCCCGTGGCTGTAAAGCTTGCTCTTGGCATGGAGTCACACCTTCAGGGTGGGAGAAACCTACATGGTCCCTGATGCCACGCCCAAACTTGAGTGCTGCTTGGGCACAAATTCACACTCTGACCCTCAGCATGAGCCCCATGTCAAAGAAAGGCCTGTCAGGGCCTGGGCCAAGAGCCCGCATATGGGGCTTGCCAAGCCCCTATGCACCCAATCCTCACCAGTGTTTTTTGTTTTCCAGTCGCCCCGCCCGTACCTGGGGCTCTGCTCTGGAATCCCTTTCTTGGAGAGACACATGAGCCAGACAACACGACTCCACCCTTCCCACAAACTGACCCCAAACTCTTGGGAGCTGGGACAAATCCCCAGAGAGGGATACTCGTCCACAGTCCCTGAGGCCACCCCTCCAATCCACGGCTATCTCGGACACAACATCCAGAGACAAAAGCCTGAAGGAACGCCTCCCACTCGCCCTTGTTTCAGAGGCCCAGGAGCTCCCTCTCGCGCTGTACATCCGGCCTGCCATACCCTAGGCGCCACTCATAAGCTGAGTTTGTGTTTTCAGACTTCTGTGCCCTCAGCCTGGACCCACACAACCGCCAGGCTAGGGCCTCTGGAGCCACAGCGAAAGATTGTGCCTGCCCTCTCCAAGGAAATTGTGCCCAATCCATTGACCACCACCCTACAGGTTAGGGAAAAGCTCCAAGGCCCCTGAGGCCATCAATAGTGTAGGCCACCCTGGACTAAGAGGGGCTCTCTGACACCAGCGGAGCAACTATCTCCACTTAGACTCTCAGACAGTGTCCCCAGAGACAGAAGGTTGAAATGGACAGGCCCCCAGGCCCTAATCTGAACCTTAGCTTTGGTTTCCATGTGTCCGTCCTCAGAGGTCTGTTTTCATAGACCAGCACACGGGGCTTTTCTGAGGCACCAAACCAAACCTCTCTCGCCTCCACATGGGGAGCTTACTTACTGGGGATGTATCAAACCCTTCAGGTAGGAGAGTTCCGCAGGGCCACTGAACAACCAGCACATTCCAAGGTTTCCATGGACCCAAACGCACATTATGACGCATCCTCAGGAGAGGCCATTTCAACTCAGCCCCCTGGTTAGCGTGCACCAGAGGCAGCAGATCAAACATATCTTGTGGCTAATGGCCAATGGGAATGCGAGGCATGCTGTACAGGGATCCATCCTTCGAACCGTGCTCTCCAGTCCTTCCGTATGGTATGTCCTGGAGCCATGCAACAGGACTCGAATGTCCCACGGAAGGAAACCTGGTGGTTTGGGGCAAACTCCAAACTCAGCGTGGGAAAACTTCCTTGGCCTCATGAGGCCCCCGCTTCATGAAGGTGCCATCATGGACACATACTCCAGCCTCAGCCAACGTCTGATCCTCAGCCTGACTTCAGATGCAGGAGATTTTGATTTAGCCTCTGCCTAGTGGGCCTGCTCTGCCCTTGGCTCCAATCCTCACTTTAGCTTGTGTTCCTAGACTTTCGTCCTCACACTCCTGGCCCACAAACCCTCCCTACTGGGAATTCTGGGGCCACAATGAAGCACTCCGCCTGCCTCCCAGGAGAAAAACTTTGTCTATGGTGCTGCCCAGAAACCCCAAATGAGGATCAAACTGCTTGGCCCTCGGCAACACCCCAATTGCATAGGCTACCTTAAACACTGATGCTCTGTCGCAAATAGCCTGAGCCCAGACCTTCCAACAGACACCGACACAGCTGGCTGCACACCCAGCACATTGGACCCGCCACTGCCTTAGGCCACCATCCATTCCCAACCTGGGTTTTCAGTCATCAGAACCTAGACCTTATCTCCAATCCCTGCACAGGGGGGAACCTGATGCACAAGTCAGAACCCCTCCTTCCCCATGGCAAGAAACCTTGCTGCTGGCAGTGAGTCAAACCTTCAGTGTAGGAGAAAACGGCATGGCCCATGAGGCCACGCCCATGTGTGAGGGCCGCCTTGGGCACAAACACACATTGTGACCCTCAGCGTGAGTACCTTATTCAAGTAACGCCTCTCAGTGATTGGACCAAGAGCCCGCATATGTGGCTTGCCATGCCCATAGGCACGCAGGACTAACTAGATGGTGTGTATTCCAGTTGAGGGAACCCACTGCTGTGCTCTAGAGTCCCTCTCCTGGGGGGTCCCCTGTGGCAGAAAACAGTACTCTTCCCTTCCCACAGAATGAACCCAAACACTTGGGAGCTTGGACAATCCCCCGAGAGGAAGGCTCTTCCTCGGCCCCTGAAGCAACCCCTACCCTGAACGGCCACTGTGAACGCAACACCCAGAGACAAAAGCCTGAGCGACTGCCTCCCACTTGCCCTCCTTTGATATCCAGAGGATCTCCCCTCTCGGACTGGAGATCAGGCCTGCCATTACCTTGGCCCCTACCTGAGCCAAGTTTGCTTTTTCAGACATCTGTCCCCACAGCCCTGGCAAACACAGCCTCTAGGCTGGGTCCTCTGGAGCCATACCACAGGACCATGCCTGCTCTCTCCTGGGAAACTCTGTCCATTCCTTTGGCCACACACCTCCAGAATATGAGAAACCTCAAGGCCCCCGAGGACATACCATTACCGGGAGCCTCCCTGCACACACAGGGGCCTTCGGACACAAGCGGAGCTGCTACCTCCATGAAGGCATGCACACAGATGTCAACAGAGATAGAAGGTTGAGCCGGACAGGCCCTTAGGCCCTAATCTCTACTCTTGCTTTGTTTTCCAGGTGTCACTCCTCAGAGGCTTTGGTTCGAAGAACAGGATATGGGGCTTTCCTGAGGCACTGAACAGAACTTCTCTAGTCTCCACATGGGAAGCTTCCTTGTTGGAGCCGTGTCAAACACCTCAGGTTGGAGAATCCTGCAGAGTCCCTGAGCCACCTCCACATTCCAAGGTCTCCCAGGCCACCAAGCCACAGTAGGACTCATCTTCAGGAGAGTCCATTTCAACTCTCCCCTCTGGGTAGCTCACCCAGGAGCCCGCAGATTGAGCCTGCCTTGTCCTGACTAAAGAGTGGGAATATGAGGTGGCGTTCCCAGGCATCCATGCTTAGACACCTGCTCTCGAGTCTTTCCGTATGGGGCCTCCTGGAACCATCCAATAGCACTCGACTTTCGTGCAGAAGGAAACCTTGAGGTTTGGAGTAGTTCACAAATCCCATAGTAGGCAAACCTTCCTGGCCTCATGAGGCCCCCACACCATTCAGGAAGAGGCCATGCTGGACAAAAACTCTAGCCTGAGGCACGTCTCAGAGTTGAAATGACCTCAGTGCAGGAGATCTCGATTCAGCCTCTCAGAGTGGGCCTGCCGTGCCATCGGTCCCAAACCTCACGCTAGCTTGTGTTTCAAGACTTCCTTCCTCACACTCCTGGCAAACAAGCCCTCCGGACTAGGAACTCCAGAACCACAACCCAGCCCAGGGTCTGCCCAAGGCAAGAAAGACGTTTCCCTGTGGGGCTCTCTCCAGAAAACCCAGATGAGGATCAACCTGCTCGGGCCTCGACGGTACCCGAACTGGATAGGCTGCTCTGGGCACTCATGCTCTGTCTGACACAGCCTGAAGGCAGACGTCCAGACAGACAAGGAGACAGCTGGCCGCACACCCAGCACTTCGGACACGCCATGGTCTTATGCCGTCACCTCTTCCTAACCTTGGTTTTCAGATATCTGAACCTAGACGTTATATCAATTCTCCACACAGCTGGGTATCGCAAGCACAACACAGAACTCCTCCTTCCCCGTGGCTGTAAAGCTTGCTCTTGGCATGGAGTCACACCTTCAGGGTGGGAGAAACCTACATGGTCCCTGATGCCACGCCCAAACTTGAGTGCTGCTTGGGCACAAATTCACACTCTGACCCTCAGCATGAGCCCCATGTCAAAGAAAGGCCTGTCAGGGCCTGGGCCAAGAGCCCGCATATGGGGCTTGCCAAGCCCCTATGCACCCAATCCTCACCAGTGTTTTTTGTTTTCCAGTCGCCCCGCCCGTACCTGGGGCTCTGCTCTGGAATCCCTTTCTTGGAGAGACACATGAGCCAGACAACACGACTCCACCCTTCCCACAAACTGACCCCAAACTCTTGGGAGCTGGGACAAATCCCCAGAGAGGGATACTCGTCCACAGTCCCTGAGGCCACCCCTCCAATCCACGGCTATCTCGGACACAACATCCAGAGACAAAAGCCTGAAGGAACGCCTCCCACTCGCCCTTGTTTCAGAGGCCCAGGAGCTCCCTCTCGCGCTGTACATCCGGCCTGCCATACCCTAGGCGCCACTCATAAGCTGAGTTTGTGTTTTCAGACTTCTGTGCCCTCAGCCTGGACCCACACAACCGCCAGGCTAGGGCCTCTGGAGCCACAGCGAAAGATTGTGCCTGCCCTCTCCAAGGAAATTGTGCCCAATCCATTGACCACAACCCTACAGGTTAGGGAAAAGCTCCAAGGCCCCTGAGGCCATCAATAGTGTAGGCCACCCTGGACTAAGAGGGGCTCTCTGACACCAGCGGAGCAACTATCTCCACTTAGACTCTCAGACAGTGTCCCCAGAGACAGAAGGTTGAAATGGACAGGCCCCCAGGCCCTAATCTGAACCTTAGCTTTGGTTTCCATGTGTCCGTCCTCAGAGGTCTGTTTTCGTAGACCAGCACACGGGGCTTTTCTGAGGCACCAAACCAAACCTCTCTCGCCTCCACATGGGGAGCTTACTTACTGGGGATGTATCAAACCCTTCAGGTAGGAGAGTTCCGCAGGGCCACTGAACAACCAGCACATTCCAAGGTTTCCATGGACCCAAACGCACATTATGACGCATCCTCAGGAGAGGCCATTTCAACTCAGCCCCCTGGTTAGCGTGCACCAGAGGCAGCAGATCAAACATATCTTGTGGCTAATGGCCAATGGGAATGCGAGGCATGCTGTACAGGGATCCATCCTTCGAACCGTGCTCTCCAGTCCTTCCGTATGGTATGTCCTGGAGCCATGCAACAGGACTCGAATGTCCCACGGAAGGAAACCTGGTGGTTTGGGGCAAACTCCAAACTCAGCGTGGGAAAACTTCCTTGGCCTCATGAGGCCCCCGCTTCATGAAGGTGCCATCATGGACACATACTCCAGCCTCAGCCAACGTCTGATCCTCAGCCTGACTTCAGATGCAGGAGATTTTGATTTAGCCTCTGCCTAGTGGGCCTGCTCTGCCCTTGGCTCCAATCCTCACTTTAGCTTGTGTTCCTAGACTTTCGTCCTCACACTCCTGGCCCACAAACCCTCCCTACTGGGAATTCTGGGGCCACAATGAAGCACTCCGCCTGCCTCCCAGGAGAAAAACTTTGTCTATGGTGCTGCCCAGAAACCCCAAATGAGGATCAAACTGCTTGGCCCTCGGCAACACCCCAATTGCATAGGCTACCTTAAACACTGATGCTCTGTCGCAAATAGCCTGAGCCCAGACCTTCCAACAGACACCGACACAGCTGGCTGCACACCCAGCACATTGGACCCGCCACTGCCTTAGGCCACCATCCATTCCCAACCTGGGTTTTCAGTCATCAGAACCTAGACCTTATCTCCAATCCCTGCACAGGGGGGAACCTGATGCACAAGTCAGAACCCCTCCTTCCCCATGGCAAGAAACCTTGCTGCTGGCAGTGAGTCAAACCTTCAGTGTAGGAGAAAACGGCATGGCCCATGAGGCCACGCCCATGTGTGAGGGCCGCCTTGGGCACAAACACACATTGTGACCCTCAGCGTGAGTACCTTATTCAAGTAACGCCTCTCAGTGATTGGACCAAGAGCCCGCATATGTGGCTTGCCATGCCCATAGGCACGCAGGACTAACTAGATGGTGTGTATTCCAGTTGAGGGAACCCACTGCTGTGCTCTAGAGTCCCTCTCCTGGGGGGTCCCCTGTGGCAGAAAACAGTACTCTTCCCTTCCCACAGAATGAACCCAAACACTTGGGAGCTTGGACAATCCCCCGAGAGGAAGGCTCTTCCTCGGCCCCTGAAGCAACCCCTACCCTGAACGGCCACTGTGAACGCAACACCCAGAGACAAAAGCCTGAGCGACTGCCTCCCACTTGCCCTCCTTTGATATCCAGAGGATCTCCCCTCTCGGACTGGAGATCAGGCCTGCCATTACCTTGGCCCCTACCTGAGCCAAGTTTGCTTTTTCAGACATCTGTCCCCACAGCCCTGGCAAACACAGCCTCTAGGCTGGGTCCTCTGGAGCCATACCACAGGACCATGCCTGCTCTCTCCTGGGAAACTCTGTCCATTCCTTTGGCCACACACCTCCAGAATATGAGAAACCTCAAGGCCCCCGAGGACATACCATTACCGGGAGCCTCCCTGCACACACAGGGGCCTTCGGACACAAGCGGAGCTGCTACCTCCATGAAGGCATGCACACAGATGTCAACAGAGATAGAAGGTTGAGCCGGACAGGCCCTTAGGCCCTAATCTCTACTCTTGCCTGTTTTCCAGGTGTCACTCCTCAGAGGCTTTGGTTCGAAGAACAGGATATGGGGCTTTCCTGAGGCACTGAACAGAACTTCTCTAGTCTCCACATGGGAAGCTTCCTTATTGGAGCCGTGTCAAACACCTCAGGTTGGAGAATCCTGCAGAGTCCCTGAGCCACCTCCACATTCCAAGGTCTCCCAGGCCACCAAGCCACAGTAGGACTCATCTTCAGGAGAGTCCATTTCAACTCTCCCCTCTGGGTAGCTCACCCAGGAGCCCGCAGATTGAGCCTGCCTTGTCCTGACTAAAGAGTGGGAATATGAGGTGGCGTTCCCAGGCATCCATGCTTAGACACCTGCTCTCGAGTCTTTCCGTATGGGGCCTCCTGGAACCATCCAATAGCACTCGACTTTCGTGCAGAAGGAAACCTTGAGGTTTGGAGTAGTTCACAAATCCCATAGTAGGCAAACCTTCCTGGCCTCATGAGGCCCCCACACCATTCAGGAAGAGGCCATGCTGGACAAAAACTCTAGCCTGAGGCACGTCTCAGAGTTGAAATGACCTCAGTGCAGGAGATCTCGATTCAGCCTCTCAGAGTGGGCCTGCCGTGCCATCGGTCCCAAACCTCACGCTAGCTTGTGTTTCAAGACTTCCTTCCTCACACTCCTGGCAAACAAGCCCTCCGGACTAGGAACTCCAGAACCACAACCCAGCCCAGGGTCTGCCCAAGGCAAGAAAGACGTTTCCCTGTGGGGCTCTCTCCAGAAAACCCAGATGAGGATCAACCTGCTCGGGCCTCGACGGTACCCGAACTGGATAGGCTGCTCTGGGCACTCATGCTCTGTCTGACACAGCCTGAAGGCAGACGTCCAGACAGACAAGGAGACAGCTGGCCGCACACCCAGCACTTCGGACACGCCATGGTCTTATGCCGTCACCTCTTCCTAACCTTGGTTTTCAGATATCTGAACCTAGACGTTATATCAATTCTCCACACAGCTGGGTATCGCAAGCACAACACAGAACTCCTCCTTCCCCGTGGCTGTAAAGCTTGCTCTTGGCATGGAGTCACACCTTCAGGGTGGGAGAAACCTACATGGTCCCTGATGCCACGCCCAAACTTGAGTGCTGCTTGGGCACAAATTCACACTCTGACCCTCAGCATGAGCCCCATGTCAAAGAAAGGCCTGTCAGGGCCTGGGCCAAGAGCCCGCATATGGGGCTTGCCAAGCCCCTATGCACCCAATCCTCACCAGTGTTTTTTGTTTTCCAGTCGCCCCGCCCGTACCTGGGGCTCTGCTCTGGAATCCCTTTCTTGGAGAGACACATGAGCCAGACAACACGACTCCACCCTTCCCACAAACTGACCCCAAACTCTTGGGAGCTGGGACAAATCCCCAGAGAGGGATACTCGTCCACAGTCCCTGAGGCCACCCCTCCAATCCACGGCTATCTCGGACACAACATCCAGAGACAAAAGCCTGAAGGAACGCCTCCCACTCGCCCTTGTTTCAGAGGCCCAGGAGCTCCCTCTCGCGCTGTACATCCGGCCTGCCATACCCTAGGCGCCACTCATAAGCTGAGTTTGTGTTTTCAGACTTCTGTGCCCTCAGCCTGGACCCACACAACCGCCAGGCTAGGGCCTCTGGAGCCACAGCGAAAGATTGTGCCTGCCCTCTCCAAGGAAATTGTGCCCAATCCATTGACCACAACCCTACAGGTTAGGGAAAAGCTCCAAGGCCCCTGAGGCCATCAATAGTGTAGGCCACCCTGGACTAAGAGGGGCTCTCTGACACCAGCGGAGCAACTATCTCCACTTAGACTCTCAGACAGTGTCCCCAGAGACAGAAGGTTGAAATGGACAGGCCCCCAGGCCCTAATCTGAACCTTAGCTTTGGTTTCCATGTGTCCGTCCTCAGAGGTCTGTTTTCGTAGACCAGCACACGGGGCTTTTCTGAGGCACCAAACCAAACCTCTCTCGCCTCCACATGGGGAGCTTACTTACTGGGGATGTATCAAACCCTTCAGGTAGGAGAGTTCCGCAGGGCCACTGAACAACCAGCACATTCCAAGGTTTCCATGGACCCAAACGCACATTATGACGCATCCTCAGGAGAGGCCATTTCAACTCAGCCCCCTGGTTAGCGTGCACCAGAGGCAGCAGATCAAACATATCTTGTGGCTAATGGCCAATGGGAATGCGAGGCATGCTGTACAGGGATCCATCCTTCGAACCGTGCTCTCCAGTCCTTCCGTATGGTATGTCCTGGAGCCATGCAACAGGACTCGAATGTCCCACGGAAGGAAACCTGGTGGTTTGGGGCAAACTCCAAACTCAGCGTGGGAAAACTTCCTTGGCCTCATGAGGCCCCCGCTTCATGAAGGTGCCATCATGGACACATACTCCAGCCTCAGCCAACGTCTGATCCTCAGCCTGACTTCAGATGCAGGAGATTTTGATTTAGCCTCTGCCTAGTGGGCCTGCTCTGCCCTTGGCTCCAATCCTCACTTTAGCTTGTGTTCCTAGACTTTCGTCCTCACACTCCTGGCCCACAAACCCTCCCTACTGGGAATTCTGGGGCCACAATGAAGCACTCCGCCTGCCTCCCAGGAGAAAAACTTTGTCTATGGTGCTGCCCAGAAACCCCAAATGAGGATCAAACTGCTTGGCCCTCGGCAACACCCCAATTGCATAGGCTACCTTAAACACTGATGCTCTGTCGCAAATAGCCTGAGCCCAGACCTTCCAACAGACACCGACACAGCTGGCTGCACACCCAGCACATTGGACCCGCCACTGCCTTAGGCCACCATCCATTCCCAACCTGGGTTTTCAGTCATCAGAACCTAGACCTTATCTCCAATCCCTGCACAGGGGGGAACCTGATGCACAAGTCAGAACCCCTCCTTCCCCATGGCAAGAAACCTTGCTGCTGGCAGTGAGTCAAACCTTCAGTGTAGGAGAAAACGGCATGGCCCATGAGGCCACGCCCATGTGTGAGGGCCGCCTTGGGCACAAACACACATTGTGACCCTCAGCGTGAGTACCTTATTCAAGTAACGCCTCTCAGTGATTGGACCAAGAGCCCGCATATGTGGCTTGCCATGCCCATAGGCACGCAGGACTAACTAGATGGTGTGTATTCCAGTTGAGGGAACCCACTGCTGTGCTCTAGAGTCCCTCTCCTGGGGGGTCCCCTGTGGCAGAAAACAGTACTCTTCCCTTCCCACAGAATGAACCCAAACACTTGGGAGCTTGGACAATCCCCCGAGAGGAAGGCTCTTCCTCGGCCCCTGAAGCAACCCCTACCCTGAACGGCCACTGTGAACGCAACACCCAGAGACAAAAGCCTGAGCGACTGCCTCCCACTTGCCCTCCTTTGATATCCAGAGGATCTCCCCTCTCGGACTGGAGATCAGGCCTGCCATTACCTTGGCCCCTACCTGAGCCAAGTTTGCTTTTTCAGACATCTGTCCCCACAGCCCTGGCAAACACAGCCTCTAGGCTGGGTCCTCTGGAGCCATACCACAGGACCATGCCTGCTCTCTCCTGGGAAACTCTGTCCATTCCTTTGGCCACACACCTCCAGAATATGAGAAACCTCAAGGCCCCCGAGGACATACCATTACCGGGAGCCTCCCTGCACACACAGGGGCCTTCGGACACAAGCGGAGCTGCTACCTCCATGAAGGCATGCACACAGATGTCAACAGAGATAGAAGGTTGAGCCGGACAGGCCCTTAGGCCCTAATCTCTACTCTTGCTTTGTTTTCCAGGTGTCACTCCTCAGAGGCTTTGGTTCGAAGAACAGGATATGGGGCTTTCCTGAGGCACTGAACAGAACTTCTCTAGTCTCCACATGGGAAGCTTCCTTGTTGGAGCCGTGTCAAACACCTCAGGTTGGAGAATCCTGCAGAGTCCCTGAGCCACCTCCACATTCCAAGGTCTCCCAGGCCACCAAGCCACAGTAGGACTCATCTTCAGGAGAGTCCATTTCAACTCTCCCCTCTGGGTAGCTCACCCAGGAGCCCGCAGATTGAGCCTGCCTTGTCCTGACTAAAGAGTGGGAATATGAGGTGGCGTTCCCAGGCATCCATGCTTAGACACCTGCTCTCGAGTCTTTCCGTATGGGGCCTCCTGGAACCATCCAATAGCACTCGACTTTCGTGCAGAAGGAAACCTTGAGGTTTGGAGTAGTTCACAAATCCCATAGTAGGCAAACCTTCCTGGCCTCATGAGGCCCCCACACCATTCAGGAAGAGGCCATGCTGGACAAAAACTCTAGCCTGAGGCACGTCTCAGAGTTGAAATGACCTCAGTGCAGGAGATCTCGATTCAGCCTCTCAGAGTGGGCCTGCCGTGCCATCGGTCCCAAACCTCACGCTAGCTTGTGTTTCAAGACTTCCTTCCTCACACTCCTGGCAAACAAGCCCTCCGGACTAGGAACTCCAGAACCACAACCCAGCCCAGGGTCTGCCCAAGGCAAGAAAGACGTTTCCCTGTGGGGCTCTCTCCAGAAAACCCAGATGAGGATCAACCTGCTCGGGCCTCGACGGTACCCGAACTGGATAGGCTGCTCTGGGCACTCATGCTCTGTCTGACACAGCCTGAAGGCAGACGTCCAGACAGACAAGGAGACAGCTGGCCGCACACCCAGCACTTCGGACACGCCATGGTCTTATGCCGTCACCTCTTCCTAACCTTGGTTTTCAGATATCTGAACCTAGACGTTATATCAATTCTCCACACAGCTGGGTATCGCAAGCACAACACAGAACTCCTCCTTCCCCGTGGCTGTAAAGCTTGCTCTTGGCATGGAGTCACACCTTCAGGGTGGGAGAAACCTACATGGTCCCTGATGCCACGCCCAAACTTGAGTGCTGCTTGGGCACAAATTCACACTCTGACCCTCAGCATGAGCCCCATGTCAAAGAAAGGCCTGTCAGGGCCTGGGCCAAGAGCCCGCATATGGGGCTTGCCAAGCCCCTATGCACCCAATCCTCACCAGTGTTTTTTGTTTTCCAGTCGCCCCGCCCGTACCTGGGGCTCTGCTCTGGAATCCCTTTCTTGGAGAGACACATGAGCCAGACAACACGACTCCACCCTTCCCACAAACTGACCCCAAACTCTTGGGAGCTGGGACAAATCCCCAGAGAGGGATACTCGTCCACAGTCCCTGAGGCCACCCCTCCAATCCACGGCTATCTCGGACACAACATCCAGAGACAAAAGCCTGAAGGAACGCCTCCCACTCGCCCTTGTTTCAGAGGCCCAGGAGCTCCCTCTCGCGCTGTACATCCGGCCTGCCATACCCTAGGCGCCACTCATAAGCTGAGTTTGTGTTTTCAGACTTCTGTGCCCTCAGCCTGGACCCACACAACCGCCAGGCTAGGGCCTCTGGAGCCACAGCGAAAGATTGTGCCTGCCCTCTCCAAGGAAATTGTGCCCAATCCATTGACCACAACCCTACAGGTTAGGGAAAAGCTCCAAGGCCCCTGAGGCCATCAATAGTGTAGGCCACCCTGGACTAAGAGGGGCTCTCTGACACCAGCGGAGCAACTATCTACACTTAGACTCTCAGACAGTGTCCCCAGAGACAGAAGGTTGAAATGGACAGGCCCCCAGGCCCTAATCTGAACCTTAGCTTTGGTTTCCATGTGTCCGTCCTCAGAGGTCTGTTTTCGTAGACCAGCACACGGGGCTTTTCTGAGGCACCAAACCAAACCTCTCTCGCCTCCACATGGGGAGCTTACTTACTGGGGATGTATCAAACCCTTCAGGTAGGAGAGTTCCGCAGGGCCACTGAACAACCAGCACATTCCAAGGTTTCCATGGACCCAAACGCACATTATGACGCATCCTCAGGAGAGGCCATTTCAACTCAGCCCCCTGGTTAGCGTGCACCAGAGGCAGCAGATCAAACATATCTTGTGGCTAATGGCCAATGGGAATGCGAGGCATGCTGTACAGGGATCCATCCTTCGAACCGTGCTCTCCAGTCCTTCCGTATGGTATGTCCTGGAGCCATGCAACAGGACTCGAATGTCCCACAGAAGGAAACCTGGTGGTTTGGGGCAAACTCCAAACTCAGCGTGGGAAAACTTCCTTGGCCTCATGAGGCCCCCGCTTCATGAAGGTGCCATCATGGACACATACTCCAGCCTCAGCCAACGTCTGATCCTCAGCCTGACTTCAGATGCAGGAGATTTTGATTTAGCCTCTGCCTAGTGGGCCTGCTCTGCCCTTGGCTCCAATCCTCACTTTAGCTTGTGTTCCTAGACTTTCGTCCTCACACTCCTGGCCCACAAACCCTCCCTACTGGGAATTCTGGGGCCACAATGAAGCACTCCGCCTGCCTCCCAGGAGAAAAACTTTGTCTATGGTGCTGCCCAGAAACCCCAAATGAGGATCAAACTGCTTGGCCCTCGGCAACACCCCAATTGCATAGGCTACCTTAAACACTGATGCTCTGTCGCAAATAGCCTGAGCCCAGACCTTCCAACAGACACCGACACAGCTGGCTGCACACCCAGCACATTGGACCCGCCACTGCCTTAGGCCACCATCCATTCCCAACCTGGGTTTTCAGTCATCAGAACCTAGACCTTATCTCCAATCCCTGCACAGGGGGGAACCTGATGCACAAGTCAGAACCCCTCCTTCCCCATGGCAAGAAACCTTGCTGCTGGCAGTGAGTCAAACCTTCAGTGTAGGAGAAAACGGCATGGCCCATGAGGCCACGCCCATGTGTGAGGGCCGCCTTGGGCACAAACACACATTGTGACCCTCAGCGTGAGTACCTTATTCAAGTAACGCCTCTCAGTGATTGGACCAAGAGCCCGCATATGTGGCTTGCCATGCCCATAGGCACGCAGGACTAACTAGATGGTGTGTATTCCAGTTGAGGGAACCCACTGCTGTGCTCTAGAGTCCCTCTCCTGGGGGGTCCCCTGTGGCAGAAAACAGTACTCTTCCCTTCCCACAGAATGAACCCAAACACTTGGGAGCTTGGACAATCCCCCGAGAGGAAGGCTCTTCCTCGGCCCCTGAAGCAACCCCTACCCTGAACGGCCACTGTGAACGCAACACCCAGAGACAAAAGCCTGAGCGACTGCCTCCCACTTGCCCTCCTTTGATATCCAGAGGATCTCCCCTCTCGGACTGGAGATCAGGCCTGCCATTACCTTGGCCCCTACCTGAGCCAAGTTTGCTTTTTCAGACATCTGTCCCCACAGCCCTGGCAAACACAGCCTCTAGGCTGGGTCCTCTGGAGCCATACCACAGGACCATGCCTGCTCTCTCCTGGGAAACTCTGTCCATTCCTTTGGCCACACACCTCCAGAATATGAGAAACCTCAAGGCCCCCGAGGACATACCATTACCGGGAGCCTCCCTGCACACACAGGGGCCTTCGGACACAAGCGGAGCTGCTACCTCCATGAAGGCATGCACACAGATGTCAACAGAGATAGAAGGTTGAGCCGGACAGGCCCTTAGGCCCTAATCTCTACTCTTGCTTTGTTTTCCAGGTGTCACTCCTCAGAGGCTTTGGTTCGAAGAACAGGATATGGGGCTTTCCTGAGGCACTGAACAGAACTTCTCTAGTCTCCACATGGGAAGCTTCCTTGTTGGAGCCGTGTCAAACACCTCAGGTTGGAGAATCCTGCAGAGTCCCTGAGCCACCTCCACATTCCAAGGTCTCCCAGGCCACCAAGCCACAGTAGGACTCATCTTCAGGAGAGTCCATTTCAACTCTCCCCTCTGGGTAGCTCACCCAGGAGCCCGCAGATTGAGCCTGCCTTGTCCTGACTAAAGAGTGGGAATATGAGGTGGCGTTCCCAGGCATCCATGCTTAGACACCTGCTCTCGAGTCTTTCCGTATGGGGCCTCCTGGAACCATCCAATAGCACTCGACTTTCGTGCAGAAGGAAACCTTGAGGTTTGGAGTAGTTCACAAATCCCATAGTAGGCAAACCTTCCTGGCCTCATGAGGCCCCCACACCATTCAGGAAGAGGCCATGCTGGACAAAAACTCTAGCCTGAGGCACGTCTCAGAGTTGAAATGACCTCAGTGCAGGAGATCTCGATTCAGCCTCTCAGAGTGGGCCTGCCGTGCCATCGGTCCCAAACCTCACGCTAGCTTGTGTTTCAAGACTTCCTTCCTCACACTCCTGGCAAACAAGCCCTCCGGACTAGGAACTCCAGAACCACAACCCAGCCCAGGGTCTGCCCAAGGCAAGAAAGACGTTTCCCTGTGGGGCTCTCTCCAGAAAACCCAGATGAGGATCAACCTGCTCGGGCCTCGACGGTACCCGAACTGGATAGGCTGCTCTGGGCACTCATGCTCTGTCTGACACAGCCTGAAGGCAGACGTCCAGACAGACAAGGAGACAGCTGGCCGCACACCCAGCACTTCGGACACGCCATGGTCTTATGCCGTCACCTCTTCCTAACCTTGGTTTTCAGATATCTGAACCTAGACGTTATATCAATTCTCCACACAGCTGGGTATCGCAAGCACAACACAGAACTCCTCCTTCCCCGTGGCTGTAAAGCTTGCTCTTGGCATGGAGTCACACCTTCAGGGTGGGAGAAACCTACATGGTCCCTGATGCCACGCCCAAACTTGAGTGCTGCTTGGGCACAAATTCACACTCTGACCCTCAGCATGAGCCCCATGTCAAAGAAAGGCCTGTCAGGGCCTGGGCCAAGAGCCCGCATATGGGGCTTGCCAAGCCCCTATGCACCCAATCCTCACCAGTGTTTTTTGTTTTCCAGTCGCCCCGCCCGTACCTGGGGCTCTGCTCTGGAATCCCTTTCTTGGAGAGACACATGAGCCAGACAACACGACTCCACCCTTCCCACAAACTGACCCCAAACTCTTGGGAGCTGGGACAAATCCCCAGAGAGGGATACTCGTCCACAGTCCCTGAGGCCACCCCTCCAATCCACGGCTATCTCGGACACAACATCCAGAGACAAAAGCCTGAAGGAACGCCTCCCACTCGCCCTTGTTTAAGAGGCCCAGGAGCTCCCTCTCGCGCTGTACATCCGGCCTGCCATACCCTAGGCGCCACTCATAAGCTGAGTTTGTGTTTTCAGACTTCTGTGCCCTCAGCCTGGACCCACACAACCGCCAGGCTAGGGCCTCTGGAGCCACAGCGAAAGATTGTGCCTGCCCTCTCCAAGGAAATTGTGCCCAATCCATTGACCACCACCCTACAGGTTAGGGAAAAGCTCCAAGGCCCCTGAGGCCATCAATAGTGTAGGCCACCCTGGACTAAGAGGGGCTCTCTGACACCAGCGGAGCAACTATCTCCACTTAGACTCTCAGACAGTGTCCCCAGAGACAGAAGGTTGAAATGGACAGGCCCCCAGGCCCTAATCTGAACCTTAGCTTTGGTTTCCATGTGTCCGTCCTCAGAGGTCTGTTTTCGTAGACCAGCACACGGGGCTTTTCTGAGGCACCAAACCAAACCTCTCTCGCCTCCACATGGGGAGCTTACTTACTGGGGATGTATCAAACCCTTCAGGTAGGAGAGTTCCGCAGGGCCACTGAACAACCAGCACATTCCAAGGTTTCCATGGACCCAAACGCACATTATGACGCATCCTCAGGAGAGGCCATTTCAACTCAGCCCCCTGGTTAGCGTGCACCAGAGGCAGCAGATCAAACATATCTTGTGGCTAATGGCCAATGGGAATGCGAGGCATGCTGTACAGGGATCCATCCTTCGAACCGTGCTCTCCAGTCCTTCCGTATGGTATGTCCTGGAGCCATGCAACAGGACTCGAATGTCCCACAGAAGGAAACCTGGTGGTTTGGGGCAAACTCCAAACTCAGCGTGGGAAAACTTCCTTGGCCTCATGAGGCCCCCGCTTCATGAAGGTGCCATCATGGACACATACTCCAGCCTCAGCCAACGTCTGATCCTCAGCCTGACTTCAGATGCAGGAGATTTTGATTTAGCCTCTGCCTAGTGGGCCTGCTCTGCCCTTGGCTCCAATCCTCACTTTAGCTTGTGTTCCTAGACTTTCGTCCTCACACTCCTGGCCCACAAACCCTCCCTACTGGGAATTCTGGGGCCACAATGAAGCACTCCGCCTGCCTCCCAGGAGAAAAACTTTGTCTATGGTGCTGCCCAGAAACCCCAAATGAGGATCAAACTGCTTGGCCCTCGGCAACACCCCAATTGCATAGGCTACCTTAAACACTGATGCTCTGTCGCAAATAGCCTGAGCCCAGACCTTCCAACAGACACCGACACAGCTGGCTGCACACCCAGCACATTGGACCCGCCACTGCCTTAGGCCACCATCCATTCCCAACCTGGGTTTTCAGTCATCAGAACCTAGACCTTATCTCCAATCCCTGCACAGGGGGGAACCTGATGCACAAGTCAGAACCCCTCCTTCCCCATGGCAAGAAACCTTGCTGCTGGCAGTGAGTCAAACCTTCAGTGTAGGAGAAAACGGCATGGCCCATGAGGCCACGCCCATGTGTGAGGGCCGCCTTGGGCACAAACACACATTGTGACCCTCAGCGTGAGTACCTTATTCAAGTAACGCCTCTCAGTGATTGGACCAAGAGCCCGCATATGTGGCTTGCCATGCCCATAGGCACGCAGGACTAACTAGATGGTGTGTATTCCAGTTGAGGGAACCCACTGCTGTGCTCTAGAGTCCCTCTCCTGGGGGGTCCCCTGTGGCAGAAAACAGTACTCTTCCCTTCCCACAGAATGAACCCAAACACTTGGGAGCTTGGACAATCCCCCGAGAGGAAGGCTCTTCCTCGGCCCCTGAAGCAACCCCTACCCTGAACGGCCACTGTGAACGCAACACCCAGAGACAAAAGCCTGAGCGACTGCCTCCCACTTGCCCTCCTTTGATATCCAGAGGATCTCCCCTCTCGGACTGGAGATCAGGCCTGCCATTACCTTGGCCCCTACCTGAGCCAAGTTTGCTTTTTCAGACATCTGTCCCCACAGCCCTGGCAAACACAGCCTCTAGGCTGGGTCCTCTGGAGCCATACCACAGGACCATGCCTGCTCTCTCCTGGGAAACTCTGTCCATTCCTTTGGCCACACACCTCCAGAATATGAGAAACCTCAAGGCCCCCGAGGACATACCATTACCGGGAGCCTCCCTGCACACACAGGGGCCTTCGGACACAAGCGGAGCTGCTACCTCCATGAAGGCATGCACACAGATGTCAACAGAGATAGAAGGTTGAGCCGGACAGGCCCTTAGGCCCTAATCTCTACTCTTGCTTTGTTTTCCAGGTGTCACTCCTCAGAGGCTTTGGTTCGAAGAACAGGATATGGGGCTTTCCTGAGGCACTGAACAGAACTTCTCTAGTCTCCACATGGGAAGCTTCCTTGTTGGAGCCGTGTCAAACACCTCAGGTTGGAGAATCCTGCAGAGTCCCTGAGCCACCTCCACATTCCAAGGTCTCCCAGGCCACCAAGCCACAGTAGGACTCATCTTCAGGAGAGTCCATTTCCACTCTCCCCTCTGGATAGCTCACCCAGGAGCCCGCAGATTGAGCCTGCCTTGTCCTGACTAAAGAGTGGGAATATGAGGTGGCGTTCCCAGGCATCCATGCTTAGACACCTGCTCTCGAGTCTTTCCGTATGGGGCCTCCTGGAACCATCCAATTGCACTCGACTTTCGTGCAGAAGGAAACCTTGAGGTTTGGAGTAGTTCACAAATCCCATCGTAGGCAAACCTTCCTGGCCTCATGAGGCCCCCACACCATTCAGGAAGAGGCCATGCTGGACAAAAACTCTAGCCTGAGGCACGTCTCAGAGTTGAAATGACCTCAGTGCAGGAGATCTGGATTCAGCCTCTCAGAGTGGGCCTGCCGTGCCATCGGTCCCAAACCTCACGCTAGCTTGTGTTTCAAGACTTCCTTCCTCACACTCCTGGCAAACAAGCCCTCCGGACTAGGAACTCCAGAACCACAACCCAGCCCAGGGTCTGCCCAAGGGAAGAAAAACGTTTCCCTGTGGGGCTCTCTCCAGAAAACCCAGATGAGGATCAACCTGCTCGGGCCTCGACGGTATCCGAACTGGATAGGCTGCTCTGGGCACTCATGCTCTGTCTGACACAGCCTGAAGCCAGACGTCCAGACAGACAAGGAGACAGCTGGCCGCACACCCAGCACTTCGGACACGCCATGGTCTTATGCCGTCACCTCCTCCTAACATTGGTTTTCAGATATCTGAACCTAGACATTATATCAATTCTCCACAAAGCTGGGTATCGCAAGCACAACACAGAACTCCTCCTTCCCCGTGGCTGTAAAGCTTGCTCTTGGCATGGAGTCACACCTTCAGGGTGGGAGAAACCTTCCTGGTCCCTGATGCCACGCCCAAACTTGAGTGCTGCTTGGGCACAAATTCACACACTGACCCTCAGCATGAGCCCCATGTCAAAGAAAGGCCTGTCAGGGCCTGGGTCAAGAGCCCGCATATGGGGCTTGCCAAGCCCCTATGCACCCAATCCTCACCAGTGTTTGAGTTTTCCAATCGCCCCGCCCGTACCTGGGGCTCTGCTCTGGAATCCCTTACTTGGATAGACACGTGAGCCAGACAACACTTTTCCACCCTTCCCACAAACTGACCCCAAACTCTTGGGAGCTGGGACAAATCCCCAGAGAGGGATACTCGTCCACAGTCCCTGAGGCCACCCCTCCAATCCACGGCTATCTCGGACACAACATCCAGAGACAAAAGCCTGAAGGAACGCCTCCCACTCGCCCTTGTTTCAGAGGCCCAGGAGCTCCCTCTCGGGCTGTACATCCGGCCTGCCATACCCTAGGCGCCACTCATAAGCTGAGTTTGTGTTTTCAGACTTCTGTGCCCTCAGCCTGGACCCACACAACCGCCAGGCTAGGGCCTCTGGAGCCACAGCGAAAGATTGTGCCTGCCCTCTCCAAGGAAATTGTGCCCAATCCATTGACCACCACCCTACAGGTTAGGGAAAATCTCCAAGGCCCCTGAGGCCATCAATAGTGTAGGCCACCCTGGACTAAGAGGGGCTCTCTGACACCAGCGGAGCAACTATCTACACTTAGACTCTCAGACAGTGTCCCCAGAGACAGAAGTTTGAAATGGACAGGCCCCCAGGCCCTAATCTGAACCTTAGCTTTGGTTTCCATGTGTCCGTCCTCAGAGGTCTGTTTTCGTAGACCAGAACACGGGGCTTTTCTGAGGCACCAAACCAAACCTCTCTCGCCTCCACATGGGGAGCTTACTTACTGGGGATGTATCAAACCCTTCAGGTAGGAGAGTTCCGCAGGGCCACTGAACAACCAGCACATTCCAAGGTTTCCATGGACCCAAACGCACATTATGATGCATCCTCAGGAGAGGCCATTTCAACTCAGCCCCCTGGTTAGCGTGCCCCAGAGGCAGCAGATCAAACATATCTTGTGGCTAATGGCCAATGGGAATGCGAGGCATGCTGTACAGGGATCCATCCTTCGAACCGTGCTCTCCAGTCCTTCCATATGGTTTGTCCTGGAGCCATGCAACAGGACTCGAATGTCCCACAGAAGGAAACCTGGTGGTTTGGGGCAACCTCCAAACTCAGCGTGGGAAAACTTCCTTGGCCTCATGAGGCCCCCGCTTCATGAAGGTGCCATCATGGACACATACTCCAGCCTCAGCCAACGTCTGATCCTCAGCCTGACTTCAGATGCAGGAGATTTTGATTCAGCCTCTGCCTAGTGGGCCTGCTCTGCCCTTGGCTCCAATCCTCACTTTAGCTTGTGTTCCTAGACTTTCGTCCTCACACTACTGGCCCACAAACCCTCCCTACTGGGAATTCTGGGGCCACAATGAAGCACTCCGCCTGCCTCCCAGGAGAAAAACTTTGTCTATGGTGCTGCCCAGAAACCCCAAATGAGGATCAAACTGCTTGGCCCTCGGCAACACCCCAATTGCATAGGCTACCTTAAACACTGATGCTCTGTCGCAAATAGCCTGAGCCCAGACCTTCCAACAGACACCGACACAGCTGGCTGCACACCCAGCACATTGGACCCGCCACTGCCTTAGGCCACCATCCATTCCCAACCTGGGTTTTCAGTCATCAGAACCTAGACCTTATCTCCAATCCCTGCACAGGGGGGAACCTGATGCACAAGTCAGAACCCCTCCTTCCCCATGGCAAGAAACCTTGCTGCTGGCAGTGAGTCAAACCTTCAGTGTAGGAGAAAACGGCATGGCCCATGAGGCCACGCCCATGTGTGAGGGCCGCCTTGGGCACAAACACACATTGTGACCCTCAGCGTGAGTACCTTATTCAAGTAACGCCTCTCAGTGATTGGACCAAGAGCCCGCATATGTGGCTTGCCATGCCCATAGGCACGCAGGACTAACTAGATGGTGTGTATTCCAGTTGAGGGAACCCACTGCTGTGCTCTAGAGTCCCTCTCCTGGGGGGTCCCCTGTGGCAGAAAACAGTACTCTTCCCTTCCCACAGAATGAACCCAAACACTTGGGAGCTTGGACAATGCCCCGAGAGGAAGGCTCTTCCTCGGCCCCTGAAGCAACCCCTACCCTGAACGGCCACTGTGAACGCAACACCCAGAGACAAAAGCCTGAGCGACTGCCTCCCACTTGCCCTCCTTTGATATCCAGAGGATCTCCCCTCTCGGACTGGAGATCAGGCCTGCCATTACCTTGGCCCCTACCTGAGCCAAGTTTGCTTTTTCAGACATCTGTCCCCACAGCCCTGGCAAACACAGCCTCTAGGCTGGGTCCTCTAGAGCCATACCACAGGACCATGCCTGCTCTCTCCTGGGAAACTCTGTCCATTCCTTTGGCCACACACCTCCAGAATATGAGAAACCTCAAGACCCCGGAGGACATACCATTACCGGGAGCCTCCCTGCACACACAGGGGCCTTCGGACACAAGCGGAGCTGCTACCTCCATGAAGGCATGCACACAGATGTCAACAGAGATAGAAGGTTGAGCCGGACAGGCCCTTAGGCCCTAATCTCAACTCTTGCTTTGTTTTCCAGGTGTCACTCCTCAGAGGCTTTGGTTCGAAGAACAGGATATGGGGCTTTCCTGAGGCACTGAACAGAACTTCTCTCGTCTCCACATGGGAAGCTTCCTTGTTGGAGCCGTGTCAAACACCTCAGGTTGGAGAATCCTGCAGAGTTCCTGAGCCACCTCCACATTCCAAGGTCTCCCAGGCCACCAAGCCACTGTAGGACTCATCTTCAGGAGAGTCCATTTCCACTCTCCCCTCTGGATAGCTCACCCAGGAGCCCGCAGATTGAGCCTGCCTTGTCCTGACTAAAGAGTGGGAATATGAGGTGGCGTTCCCAGGCATCCATGCTTAGACACCTGCTCTCGAGTCTTTCCGTATGGGGCCTCCTGGAACCATCCAATAGCACTCGACTTTCGTGCAGAAGGAAACCTTGAGGTTTGGAGTAGTTCACAAATCCCATCGTAGGCAAACCTTCCTGGCCTCATGAGGCCCCCACACCATTCAGGATGAGGCCATGCTGGACAAAAACTCTAGCCTGAGGTACGTCTCTGAGTTGAAATGACCTCAGTGCAGGAGATCTGGATTCAGCCTCTCAGAGTGGGCCTGCCGTGCCATCGGTCCCAATCCTCATGCTAGCTTGTGTTTTCAGACTTCCTTCCTCACACTCCTGGCAAACAAGCCCTCCGGACTAGGAACTCCAGAACCACAACCCAGCCCAGGGTCTGCCCAAGGGAAGAAAAACGTTTCCCTGTGGGGCTCTCTCCAGAAAACCCAGATGAGGATCAACCTGCTCGGGCCTCGACGGTACCCGAACTGGATAGGCTGCTCTGGGCACTCATGCTCTGTCTGACACAGCCTGAAGCCAGACGTCCAGACAGACAAGGAGACAGCTGGCCGCACACCAAGCACTTCGGACACGCCATGGTCTTATGCCGTCACCTCCTCCTAACATTGGTTTTCAGATATCTGAACCTAGACATTATATCAATTCTCCACAAAGCTGGGTATCGCAAGCACAACACAGAACTCCTCCTTCCCCGTGGCTGTAAAGCTTGCTCTTGGCATGGAGTCACACCTTCAGGGTGGGAGAAACCTTCCTGGTCCCTGATGCCACGCCCAAACTTGAGTGCTGCTTGGGCACAAATTCACACTCTGACCCTCAGCATGAGCCCCATGTCAAAGAAAGGCCTGTCAGGGCCTGGGCCAAGAGCCCGCATATGGGGCTTGCCAAGCCCCTATGCACCCAATCCTCACCAGTGTTTGAGATTTCCAGTCGCCCCGCCCGTACCTGGGGCTCTGCTCTGGAATCCCTTTCTTGGAGTGACACGTGAGCCAGACAACACTTTTCCACCCTTTCCACATAATGACCCCAAACTCTTGGGAGCTGGGACAAATCCCCAGAGAGGGATACTCGTCCACAGTCCCTGAGGCCACCCCTCCAATCCACGGCTATCTCGGACACAACATCCAGAGACAAAAGCCTGAAGGAACGCCTCCCACTCGCCCTTGTTTCAGAGGCCCAGCAGCTCCCTCTCGGGCTGTACATCCGGCCTGCCATACCCTAGGCGCCACTCATAATCTGAGTTTGTGTTTTCAGACTTCTGTGCCCTCAGCCTGGACCCACACAACCGTCAGGCTAGGGCCTCTGGAGCCACAGCGAAAGATTGTGCCTGCCCTCTCCAAGGAAATTGTGCCCAATCCATTGACCACAACCCTACAGGTTAGGGAAAAGCTCCAAGGCCCCTGAGGCCATCAATAGTGTAGGCCACCCTGGACTAAGAGCGGCTCTCTGACACCAGCGGAGCAACTATCTCCCCAGAGACAGAAGGTTGAAATGGACAGGCCCCCAGGCCCTAATCTGAACCTTAGCTTTGGTTTCCATGTGTCCGTCCTCAGAGGTCTGTTTTCGTAGACCAGCACACGGGGCTTTTCTGAGGCACCAAACCAAACCTCTCTCGCCTCCACATGGGGAGCTTACTTACTGGGGATGTATCAAACCCTTCAGGTAGGAGAGTTCCGCAGGGCCACTGAACAACCAGCACATTCCAAGGTTTCCATGGACCCAAACGCACATTATGACGCATCCTCAGGAGAGGCCATTTCAACTCAGCCCCCTGGTTAGCGTGCCCCAGAGGCAGCAGATCAAACATATCTTGTGGCTAATGGCCAATGGGAATGCGAGGCATGCTGTACAGGGATCCATCCTTCGAACCGTGCTCTCCAGTCCTTCCATATGGTATGTCCTGGAGCCATGCAACAGGACTCGAATGTCCCACAGAAGGAAACCTGGTGGTTTGGGGCAACCTCCAAACTCAGCGTGGGAAAACTTCCTTGGCCTCATGAGGCCCCCGCTTCATGAAGGTGCCATCATGGACATATACTCCAGCCTCAGCCAACGTCTGATCCTCAGCCTGACTTCAGATGCAGGAGATTTTGATTCAGCCTCTGCCTAGTGGGCCTGCTCTGCCCTTGGCTCCAATCCTCACTTTAGCTTGTGTTCCTAGACTTTCGTCCTCACACTACTGGCCCACAAACCCTCCCTACTGGGAATTCTGGGGCCACAATGAAGCACTCCGCCTGCCTCCCAGGAGAAAAACTTTGTCTATGGTGCTGCCCAGAAACCCCAAATGAGGATCAAACTGCTTGGCCCTCGGCAACACCCCAATTGCATAGGCTACCTTAAACACTGATGCTCTGTCGCAAATAGCCTGAGCCCAGACCTTCCAACAGACACCGACACAGCTGGCTGCACACCCAGCACATTGGACCCGCCACTGCCTTAGGCCACCATCCATTCCCAACCTGGGTTTTCAGTCATCAGAACCTAGACCTTATCTCCAATCCCTGCACAGGGGGGAACCTGATGCACAAGTCAGAACCCCTCCTTCCCCATGGCAAGAAACCTTGCTGCTGGCAGTGAGTCAAACCTTCAGTGTAGGAGAAAACGGCATGGCCCATGAGGCCACGCCCATGTGTGAGGGCCGCCTTGGGCACAAACACACATTGTGACCCTCAGCGTGAGTACCTTATTCAAGTAACGCCTCTCAGTGATTGGACCAAGAGCGCGCATATGTGGCTTGCCATGCCCATAGGCACGCAGGACTAACTAGATGGTGTGTATTCCAGTTGAGGGAACCCACTGCTGTGCTCTAGAGTCCCTCTCCTGGGGGGTCCCCTGTGGCAGAAAACAGTACTCTTCCCTTCCCACAGAATGAACCCAAACACTTGGGAGCTTGGACAATCCCCCGAGAGGAAGGCTCTTCCTCGGCCCCTGAAGCAACCCCTACCCTGAACGGCCACTGTGAACGCAACACCCAGAGACAAAAGCCTGAGCGACTGCCTCCCACTTGCCCTCCTTTGATATCCAGAGGATCTCCCCTCTCGGACTGGAGATCAGGCCTGCCATTACCTTGGCCCCTACCTGAGCCAAGTTTGCTTTTTCAGACATCTGTCCCCACAGCCCTGGCAAACACAGCCTCTAGGCTGGTCCTCTGGAGCCATACCACAGGACCATGCCTGCTCTCTCCTGGGAAACTCTGTCCATTCCTTTGGCCACACACCTCCAGAATATGAGAAACCTCAAGGCCCCCGAGGACATACCATTACCGGGAGCCTCCCTGCACACACAGGGGCCTTCGGACACAAGCGGAGCTGCTACCTCCATGAAGGCATGCACACAGATGTCAACAGAGATAGAAGGTTGAGCCGGACAGGCCCTTAGGCCCTAATCTCAACTCTTGCTTTGTTTTCCAGGTGTCACTCCTCAGAGGCTTTGGTTCGAAGAACAGGATATGGGGCTTTCCTGAGGCACTGAACAGAACTTCTCTCGTCTCCACATGGGAAGCTTCCTTGTTGGAGCCGTGTCAAACACCTCAGGTTGGAGAATCCTGCAGAGTTCCTGAGCCACCTCCACATTCCAAGGTCTCCCAGGCCACCAAGCCACTGTAGGACTCATCTTCAGGAGAGTCCATTTCCACTCTCCCCTCTGGATAGCTCACCCAGGAGCCCGCAGATTGAGCCTGCCTTGTCCTGACTAAAGAGTGGGAATATGAGGTGGCGTTCCCAGGCATCCATGCTTAGACACCTGCTCTCGAGTCTTTCCGTATGGGGCCTCCTGGAACCATCCAATAGCACTCGACTTTCGTGCAGAAGGAAACCTTGAGGTTTGGAGTAGTTCACAAATCCCATCGTAGGCAAACCTTCCTGGCCTCATGAGGCCCCCACACCATTCAGGATGAGGCCATGCTGGACAAAAACTCTAGCCTGAGGTACGTCTCTGAGTTGAAATGACCTCAGTGCAGGAGATCTGGATTCAGCCTCTCAGAGTGGGCCTGCCGTGCCATCGGTCCCAATCCTCATGCTAGCTTGTGTTTTCAGACTTCCTTCCTCACACTCCTGGCAAACAAGCCCTCCGGACTAGGAACTCCAGAACCACAACCCAGCCCAGGGTCTGCCCAAGGGAAGAAAAACGTTTCCCTGTGGGGCTCTCTCCAGAAAACCCAGATGAGGATCAACCTGCTCGGGCCTCGACGGTACCCGAACTGGATAGGCTGCTCTGGGCACTCATGCTCTGTCTGACACAGCCTGAAGCCAGACGTCCAGACAGACAAGGAGACAGCTGGCCGCACACCAAGCACTTCGGACACGCCATGGTCTTATGCCGTCACCTCCTCCTAACATTGGTTTTCAGATATCTGAACCTAGACATTATATCAATTCTCCACAAAGCTGGGTATCGCAAGCACAACACAGAACTCCTCCTTCCCCGTGGCTGTAAAGCTTGCTCTTGGCATGGAGTCACACCTTCAGGGTGGGAGAAACCTTCCTGGTCCCTGATGCCACGCCCAAACTTGAGTGCTGCTTGGGCACAAATTCACACTCTGACCCTCAGCATGAGCCCCATGTCAAAGAAAGGCCTGTCAGGGCCTGGGCCAAGAGCCCGCATATGGGGCTTGCCAAGCCCCTATGCACCCAATCCTCACCAGTGTTTGAGATTTCCAGTCGCCCCGCCCGTACCTGGGGCTCTGCTCTGGAATCCCTTTCTTGGAGTGACACGTGAGCCAGACAACACTTTTCCACCCTTTCCACATAATGACCCCAAACTCTTGGGAGCTGGGACAAATCCCCAGAGAGGGATACTCGTCCACAGTCCCTGAGGCCACCCCTCCAATCCACGGCTATCTCGGACACAACATCCAGAGACAAAAGCCTGAAGGAACGCCTCCCACTCGCCCTTGTTTCAGAGGCCCAGCAGCTCCCTCTCGGGCTGTACATCCGGCCTGCCATACCCTAGGCGCCACTCATAATCTGAGTTTGTGTTTTCAGACTTCTGTGCCCTCAGCCTGGACCCACACAACCGTCAGGCTAGGGCCTCTGGAGCCACAGCGAAAGATTGTGCCTGCCCTCTCCAAGGAAATTGTGCCCAATCCATTGACCACAACCCTACAGGTTAGGGAAAAGCTCCAAGGCCCCTGAGGCCATCAATAGTGTAGGCCACCCTGGACTAAGAGCGGCTCTCTGACACCAGCGGAGCAACTATCTCCCCAGAGACAGAAGGTTGAAATGGACAGGCCCCCAGGCCCTAATCTGAACCTTAGCTTTGGTTTCCATGTGTCCGTCCTCAGAGGTCTGTTTTCGTAGACCAGCACACGGGGCTTTTCTGAGGCACCAAACCAAACCTCTCTCGCCTCCACATGGGGAGCTTACTTACTGGGGATGTATCAAACCCTTCAGGTAGGAGAGTTCCGCAGGGCCACTGAACAACCAGCACATTCCAAGGTTTCCATGGACCCAAACGCACATTATGACGCATCCTCAGGAGAGGCCATTTCAACTCAGCCCCCTGGTTAGCGTGCCCCAGAGGCAGCAGATCAAACATATCTTGTGGCTAATGGCCAATGGGAATGCGAGGCATGCTGTACAGGGATCCATCCTTCGAACCGTGCTCTCCAGTCCTTCCATATGGTATGTCCTGGAGCCATGCAACAGGACTCGAATGTCCCACAGAAGGAAACCTGGTGGTTTGGGGCAACCTCCAAACTCAGCGTGGGAAAACTTCCTTGGCCTCATGAGGCCCCCGCTTCATGAAGGTGCCATCATGGACATATACTCCAGCCTCAGCCAACGTCTGATCCTCAGCCTGACTTCAGATGCAGGAGATTTTGATTCAGCCTCTGCCTAGTGGGCCTGCTCTGCCCTTGGCTCCAATCCTCACTTTAGCTTGTGTTCCTAGACTTTCGTCCTCACACTACTGGCCCACAAACCCTCCCTACTGGGAATTCTGGGGCCACAATGAAGCACTCCGCCTGCCTCCCAGGAGAAAAACTTTGTCTATGGTGCTGCCCAGAAACCCCAAATGAGGATCAAACTGCTTGGCCCTCGGCAACACCCCAATTGCATAGGCTACCTTAAACACTGATGCTCTGTCGCAAATAGCCTGAGCCCAGACCTTCCAACAGACACCGACACAGCTGGCTGCACACCCAGCACATTGGACCCGCCACTGCCTTAGGCCACCATCCATTCCCAACCTGGGTTTTCAGTCATCAGAACCTAGACCTTATCTCCAATCCCTGCACAGGGGGGAACCTGATGCACAAGTCAGAACCCCTCCTTCCCCATGGCAAGAAACCTTGCTGCTGGCAGTGAGTCAAACCTTCAGTGTAGGAGAAAACGGCATGGCCCATGAGGCCACGCCCATGTGTGAGGGCCGCCTTGGGCACAAACACACATTGTGACCCTCAGCGTGAGTACCTTATTCAAGTAACGCCTCTCAGTGATTGGACCAAGAGCGCGCATATGTGGCTTGCCATGCCCACAGGCACGCAGGACTAACTAGATGGTGTGTATTCCAGTTGAGGGAACCCACTGCTGTGCTCTAGAGTCCCTCTCCTGGGGGGTCCCCTGTGGCAGAAAACAGTACTCTTCCCTTCCCACAGAATGAACCCAAACACTTGGGAGCTTGGACAATCCCCCGAGAGGAAGGCTCTTCCTCGGCCCCTGAAGCAACCCCTACCCTGAACGGCCACTGTGAACGCAACACCCAGAGACAAAAGCCTGAGCGACTGCCTCCCACTTGCCCTCCTTTGATATCCAGAGGATCTCCCCTCTCGGACTGGAGATCAGGCCTGCCATTACCTTGGCCCCTACCTGAGCCAAGTTTGCTTTTTCAGACATCTGTCCCCACAGCCCTGGCAAACACAGCCTCTAGGCTGGTCCTCTGGAGCCATACCACAGGACCATGCCTGCTCTCTCCTGGGAAACTCTGTCCATTCCTTTGGCCACACACCTCCAGAATATGAGAAACCTCAAGGCCCCCGAGGACATACCATTACCGGGAGCCTCCCTGCACACACAGGGGCCTTCGGACACAAGCTGAGCTGCTACCTCCATGAAGGCATGCACACAGATGTCAACAGAGATAGAAGGTTGAGCCCGACAGGCCCTTAGGCCCTAATCTCAACTCTTGCTTTGTTTTCCAGGTGTCACTCCTCAGAGGCTTTGGTTCGAAGAACAGGATATGGGGCTTTCCTGAGGCACTGAACAGAACTTCTCTCGTCTCCACATGGGAAGCTTCCTTGTTGGAGCCGTGTCAAACACCTCAGGTTGGAGAATCCTGCAGAGTCCCTGAGCCACCTCCACATTCCAAGGTCTCCCAGGCCACCAAGCCACTGTAGGACTCATCTTCAGGAGAGTCCATTTCAACTCTCCCCTCTGGATAGCTCACCCAGGAGCCCGCAGATTGAGCCTGCCTTGTCCTGACTAAAGAGTGGGAATATGAGGTGGCGTTCCCAGGCATCCATGCTTAGACACCTGCTCTCGAGTCTTTCCGTATGGGGCCTCCTGGAACCATCCAATAGCACTCGACTTTCGTGCAGAAGGAAACCTTGAGGTTTGGAGTAGTTCACAAATCCCATCGTAGGCAAACCTTCCTGGCCTCATGAGGCCCCCACACCATTCAGGAAGAGGCCATGCTGGACAAAAACTCTAGCCTGAGGCACGTCTCAGAGTTGAAATGACCTCAGTGCAGGAGATCTGGATTCAGCCTCTCAGAGTGGGCCTGCCGTGCCATCGGTCCCAAACCTCACGCTAGCTTGTGTTTTCAGACTTCCTTCCTCACACTCCTGGCAAACAAGCCCTCCGGACTAGGAACTCCAGAACCACAACCCAGCCCAGGGTCTGCCCAAGGGAAGAAAAACGTTTCCCTGTGGGGATCTCTCCAGAAAACCCAGATGAGGATCAACCTGCTCGGGCCTCGACGGTACCCGAACTGGATAGGCTGCTCTGGGCACTCATGCTCTGTCTGACACAGCCTGAAGCCAGACGTCCAGACAGACAAGGAGACAGCTGGCCGCACACCAAGCACTTCGGACACGCCATGGTCTTATGCCGTCACATCTTCCTAACATTGGTTTTCAGATATCTGAACCTAGACATTATATCAATTCTCCACAAAGCTGGGTATCGCAAGCACAACACAGAACTCCTCCTTCCCCGTGGCTGTAAAGCTTGCTCTTGGCATGGAGTCACACCTTCAGGGTGGGAGAAACCTTCCTGGTCCCTGATGCCACGCCCAAACTTGAGTGCTGCTTGGGCACAAATTCACACTCTGACCCTCAGCATGAGCCCCATGTCAAAGAAAGGCCTGTCAGGGCCTGGGCCAAGAGCCCGCATATGGGGCTTGCCAAGCCCCTATGCACCCAATCCTCACCAGTGTTTGAGATTTCCAGTCGCCCCGCCCGTACCTGGGGCTCTGCTCTGGAATCCCTTTCTTGGAGTGACACGTGAGCCAGACAACACTTTTCCACCCTTCCCACATAATGACCCCAAACTCTTGGGAGCTGGGACAAATCCCCAGAGAGGGATACTCGTCCACAGTCCCTGAGGCCACCCCTCCAATCCACGGCTATCTCGGACACAACATCCAGAGAAAAAACCTGAAGGAACGCCTCACACTCGCCCTTGTTTCAGAGGCCCAGGAGCTCCCTCTTGGGCTGTACATCCGCCCTGCCATACCCTAGGCACCACTCATAAGCTGAGTTTGTGTTTTCAGACTTCTGTGCCCTCAGCCTGGACCCACACAACCGTCAGGCTAGGGCCTCTGGAGCCACAGCGAAAGATTGTGCCTGCCCTCTCCAAGGAAATTGTGCCCAATCCATTGACCACAACCCTACAGGTTAGGGAAAAGCTCCAAGGCCCCTGAGGCCATCAATAGTGTAGGCCACCCTGGACTAAGAGGGGCTCTCTGACACCAGCGGAGCAACTATCTCCCCACAGACAGAAGGTTGAAATGGACAGGCCGCCAGGCCCTAATCTGAACCTTAGCTTTGGTTTCCATGTGTCCGTCCTCAGAGGTCTGTTTTCGTAGACCAGCACACGGGGCTTTTCTGAGGCACCAAACCAAACCTCTCTCGCCTCCACATGGGGAGCTTACTTACTGGGGATGTATCAAACCCTTCAGGTAGGAGAGTTCCGCAGGGCCACTGAACAACCAGCACATTCCAAAGTTTCCATGGACCCAAACGCACATTATGACGCATCCTCAGGAGAGGCCATTTCAACTCAGCCCCCTGGTTAGCGTGCCCCAGAGGCAGCAGATCAAACATATCTTTTGGCTAATGGCCAATGGGAATGCGAGGCATGCTGTACAGGGATCCATCCTTCGAACCGTGCTCTCCAGTCCTTCCGTATGGTATGTCCTGGAGCCATGCAACAGGACTCGAATGTCCCACAGAAGGAAACCTGGTGGTTTGGGGCAACCTCCAAACTCAGCGTGGGAAAACTTCCTTGGCCTCATGAGGCCCCCGCTTCATGAAGGTGCCATCATGGACACATACTCCAGCCTCAGCCAACGTCTGATCCTCAGCCTGACTTCAGATGCAGGAGATTTTGATTCAGCCTCTGCCTAGTGGGCCTGCTCTGCCCTTGGCTCCAATCCTCACTTTAGCTTGTGTTCCTAGACTTCCGTCCTCACACTCCTGGCCCACAAACCCTCCCTACTGGGAATTCTGGGGCCACAATGAAGCACTCCGCCTGCCTCCCAGGAGAAAAACTTTGTCTATGGTGCTGCCCAGAAACCCCAAATGAGGATCAAACTGCTTGGCCCTCGGCAACACCCCAATTGCATAGGCTACCTTAAACACTGATGCTCTGTCGCAAATAGCCTGAGCCCAGACCTTCCAACAGACACCGACACAGCTGGCTGCACACCCAGCACATTGGACCCGCCACTGCCTTAGGCCACCATCCATTCCCAACCTGGGTTTTCAGTCATCAGAACCTAGACCTTATCTCCAATCCCTGCACAGGGGGGAACCTGATGCACAAGTCAGAACCCCTCCTTCCCCATGGCAAGAAACCTTGCTGCTGGCAGTGAGTCAAACCTTCAGTGTAGGAGAAAACGGCATGGCCCATGAGGCCACGCCCATGTGTGAGGGCCGCCTTGGGCACAAACACACATTGTGACCCTCAGCGTGAGTACCTTATTCAAGTAACGCCTCTCAGTGATTGGACCAAGAGCCCGCATATGTGGCTTGCCATGCCCATAGGCACGCAGGACTAACTAGATGGTGTGTATTCCAGTTGAGGGAACCCACTGCTGTGCTCTAGAGTCCCTCTCCTGGGGGGTCCCCTGTGGCAGAAAACAGTATTCTTCCCTTCCCACAGAATGAACCCAAACACGTGGAAGCTTGGACAATCCCCCGAGAGGAAGGCTCTTCCTCGGCCCCTGAAGCAACCCCTACCCTGAACGGCCACTGTGAACGCAACACCCAGAGACAAAAGCCTGAGCGACTGCCTCCCACTTGCCCTCCTTTGATATCCAGAGGATCTCCCCTCTCGGACTGGAGATCAGGCCTGCCATTACCTTGGCCCCTACCTGAGCCAAGTTTGCTTTTTCAGACATCTGTCCCCACAGCCCTGGCAAACACAGCCTCTAGGCTGGGTCCTCTGGAGCCATACCACAGGACCATGCCTGCTCTCTCCTGGGAAACTCTGTCCATTCCTTTGGCCACACACCTCCAGAATATGAGAAACCTCAAGGCCCCCGAGGACATACCATTACCGGGAGCCTCCCTGCACACACAGGGGCCTTCGGACACAAGCGGAGCTGCTACCTCCATGAAGGCATGCACACAGATGTCAACAGAGATAGAAGGTTGAGCCGGACAGGCCCTTAGGCCCTAATCTCTACTCTTGCTTTGTTTTCCAGGTGTCACTCCTCAGAGGCTTTGGTTCGAAGAACAGGATATGGGGCTTTCCTGAGGCACTGAACAGAACTTCTCTAGTCTCCACATGGGAAGCTTCCTTGTTGGAGCCGTGTCAAACACCTCATGTTGGAGAATCCTGCAGAGTCCCTGAGCCACCTCCACATTCCAAGGTCTCCCATGCCACCAAGCCACAGTAGGACTCATCTTCAGGAGAGTCCATTTCAACTCTCCCCTCTGGATAGCTCACCCAGGAGCCCGCAGATTGAGCCTGCCTTGTCCTGACTAAAGAGTGGGAATATGAGGTGGCGTTCCCAGGCATCCATGCTTAGACACCTGCTCTCGAGTCTTTCCGTATGGGGCCTCCTGGAACCATCCAATTGCCCTCGACTTTCGTGCAGAAGGAAACCTTGAGGTTTGGAGTAGTTCACAAATCCCATCGTAGGCAAACCTTCCTGGCCTCATGAGGCCCCCACACCATTCAGGAACAGGCCATGCTGGACAAAAACTCTAGCCTGAGGCACGTCTCAGAGTTGAAATGACCTCAGTGCAGGAGATCTGGATTCAGCCTCTCAGAGTGGGCCTGCCGTGCCATCGGTCCCAAACCTCACGCTAGCTTGTGTTTCAAGACTTCCTTCCTCACACTCCTGGCAAACAAGCCCTCCGGACTAGGAACTCCAGAACCACAACCCAGCCCAGGGTCTGCCCAAGGGAAGAAAAACGTTTCCCTGTGGGGCTCTCTCCAGAAAACCCAGATGAGGATCAACCTGCTCGGGCCTCGACGGTACCCTAACTGGATAGGCTGCTCTGGGCACTCATGCTCTGTCTGACACAGCCTGAAGCCAGACGTCCAGACAGACAAGGAGACAGCTGGCCGCACACCCAGCACTTCGGACACGCCATGGTCTTATGCCGTCACCTCCTCCTAACATTGGTTTTCAGATATCTGAACCTAGACATTATATCAATTCTCCACAAAGCTGGGTATCGCAAGCACAACACAGAACTCCTCCTTCCCCGTGGCTGTAAAGCTTGCTCTTGGCATGGAGTCACACCTTCAGGGTGGGAGAAACCTTCCTGGTCCCTGATGCCACGCCCAAACTTGAGTGCTGCTTGGGCACAAACTTCACACACTGACCCTCAGCATGAGCCCCATGTCAAAGAAAGGCCTGTCAGGGCCTGGGCCAAGAGCCCGCATATGGGGCTTGCCAAGCCCCTATGCACCCAATCCTCACCAGTGTTTGAGTTTTCCAGTCGCCCCGCCCGTACCTGGGGCTCTGCTTTGGAATCCCTTACTTGGATAGACACGTGAGCCAGACAACACTTTTCCACCCTTCCCACAAACTGACCCCAAACTCTTGGGAGCTGGGACAAATCCCCAGAGAGGGATACTCGTCCACAGTCCCTGAGGCCACCCCTCCAATCCACGGCTATCTCAGACACAACATCCAGAGACAAAAGCCTGAAGGAACGCCTCCCACTCGCCCTTGTTTCAGAGGCCCAGGAGCTCCCTCTCGGGCTGTACATCCGGCCTGCCATACCCTAGGCGCCACTCATAAGCTGAGTTTGTGTTTTCAGACTTCTGTGCCCTCAGCCTGGACCCACACAACCGCCAGGCTAGGGCCTCTGGAGCCACAGCGAAAGATTGTGCCTGCCCTCTCCAAGGAAATTGTGCCCAATCCATTGACCACCACCCTACAGGTTAGGGAAAATCTCCAAGGCCCCTGAGGCCATCAATAGTGTAGGCCACCCTGGACTAAGAGGGGCTCTCTGACACCAGCGGAGCAACTATCTCCACTTAGACTCTCAGACAGTGTCCCCAGAGACAGAAGTTTGAAATGGACAGGCCCCCAGGCCCTAATCTGAACCTTAGCTTTGGTTTCCATGTGTCCGTCCTCAGAGGTCTGTTTTCGTAGACCAGCACACGGGGCTTTTCTGAGGCACCAAACCAAACCTCTCTCGCCTCCACATGGGGAGCTTACTTACTGGGGATGTATCAAACCCTTCAGGTAGGAGAGTTCCGCAGGGCCACTGAACAACCAGCACATTCCAAGGTTTCCATGGACCCAAACGCACATTATGATGCATCCTCAGGAGAGGCCATTTCAACTCAGCCCCCTGGTTAGCGTGCCCCAGAGGCAGCAGATCAAACATATCTTGTGGCTAATGGCCAATGGGAATGCGAGGCATGCTGTACAGGGATCCATCCTTCGAACCGTGCTCTCCAGTCCTTCCATATGGTTTGTCCTGGAGCCATGCAACAGGACTCGAATGTCCCACAGAAGGAAACCTGGTGGTTTGGGGCAACCTCCAAACTCAGCGTGGGAAAACTTCCTTGGCCTCATGAGGCCCCCGCTTCATGAAGGTGCCATCATGGACACATACTCCAGCCTCAGCCAACGTCTGATCCTCAGCCTGACTTCAGATGCAGGAGATTTTGATTCAGCCTCTGCCTAGTGGGCCTGCTCTGCCCTTGGCTCCAATCCTCACTTTAGCTTGTGTTCCTAGACTTTCGTCCTCACACTACTGGCCCACAAACCCTCCCTACTGGGAATTCTGGGGCCACAATGAAGCACTCCGCCTGCCTCCCAGGAGAAAAACTTTGTCTATGGTGCTGCCCAGAAACCCCAAATGAGGATCAAACTGCTTGGCCCTCGGCAACACCCCAATTGCATAGGCTACCTTAAACACTGATGCTCTGTCGCAAATAGCCTGAGCCCAGACCTTCCAACAGACACCGACACAGCTGGCTGCACACCCAGCACATTGGACCCGCCACTGCCTTAGGCCACCATCCATTCCCAACCTGGGTTTTCAGTCATCAGAACCTAGACCTTATCTCCAATCCCTGCACAGGGGGGAACCTGATGCACAAGTCAGAACCCCTCCTTCCCCATGGCAAGAAACCTTGCTGCTGGCAGTGAGTCAAACCTTCAGTGTAGGAGAAAACGGCATGGCCCATGAGGCCACGCCCATGTGTGAGGGCCGCCTTGGGCACAAACACACATTGTGACCCTCAGCGTGAGTACCTTATTCAAGTAACACCTCTCAGTGATTGGACCAAGAGCCCGCATATGTGGCTTGCCATGCCCATAGGCACGCAGGACTAACTAGATGGTGTGTATTCCAGTTGAGGGAACCCACTGCTGTGCTCTAGAGTCCCTCTCCTGGGGGGTCCCCTGTGGCAGAAAACAGTATTCTTCCCTTCCCACAGAATGAACCCAAACACTTGGGAGCTTGGACAATCCCCCGAGAGGAAGGCTCTTCCTCGGCCCCTGAAGCAACCCCTACCCTGAACGGCCACTGTGAACGCAACACCCAGAGACAAAAGCCTGAGCGACTGCCTCCCACTTGCCCTCCTTTGATATCCAGAGGATCTCCCCTCTCGGACTGGAGATCAGGCCTGCCATTACCTTGGCCCCTACCTGAGCCAAGTTTGCTTTTTCAGACATCTGTCCCCACAGCCCTGGCAAACACAGCCTCTAGGCTGGGTCCTCTACAGCCATACCACAGGACCATGCCTGCTCTCTCCTGGGAAACTCTGTCCATTCCTTTGGCCACACACCTCCAGAATATGAGAAACCTCAAGGCCCCGGAGGACATACCATTACCGGGAGCCTCCCTGCACCCACAGGGGCCTTCGGACACAAGCTGAGCTGCTACCTCCATGAAGGCATGCACACAGATGTCAACAGAGATAGAAGGTTGAGCCGGACAGGCCCTTAGGCCCTAATCTCAACTCTTGCTTTGTTTTCCAGGTGTCACTCCTCAGAGGCTTTGGTTCGAAGAACAGGATATGGGGCTTTCCTGAGGCACTGAACAGAACTTCTCTCGTCTCCACATGGGAAGCTTCCTTGTTGGAGCCGTGTCAAACACCTCAGGTTGGAGAATCCTGCAGAGTTCCTGAGCCACCTACACATTCCAAGGTCTCCCAGGCCACCAAGCCACTGTAGGACTCATCTTCAGGAGAGTCCATTTCCACTCTCCCCTCTGGATAGCTCACCCAGGAGCCCGCAGATTGAGCCTGCCTTGTCCTGACTAAAGAGTGGGAATATGAGGTGGCGTTCCCAGGCATCCATGCTTAGACACCTGCTCTCGAGTCTTTCCGTATGGGGCCTCCTGGAACCATCCAATAGCACTCGACTTTCGTGCAGAAGGAAACCTTGAGGTTTGGAGTAGTTCACAAATCCCATCGTAGGCAAACCTTCCTGGCCTCATGAGGCCCCCACACCATTCAGGAACAGGCCATGCTGGACAAAAACTCTAGCCTGAGGCACGTCTCAGAGTTGAAATGACCTCAGTGCAGGAGATCTGGATTCAGCCTCTCAGAGTGGGCCTGCCGTGCCATCGGTCCCAATCCTCACGCTAGCTTGTGTTTTCAGACTTCCTTCCTCACACTCCTGGCAAACAAGCCCTCCGGACTAGGAACTCCAGAACCACAACCCAGCCCAGGGTCTGCCCAAGGGAAGAAAAACGTTTCCCTGTGGGGCTCTCTCCAGAAAACCCAGATGAGGATCAACCTGCTCGGGCCTCGACGGTACCCGAACTGGATAGGCTGCTCTGGGCACTCATGCTCTGTCTGACACAGCCTGAAGCCAGACGTCCAGACAGACAAGGAGACAGCTGGCCGCACACCCAGCACTTCGGACACGCCATGGTCTTATGCCGTCACCTCCTCCTAACATTGGTTTTCAGATATCTGAACCTAGACATTATATCAATTCTCCACAAAGCTGGGTATCGCAAACACAACACAGAACTCCTCCTTCCCCGTGGCTGTAAAGCTTGCTCTTGGCATGGAGTCACACCTTCAGGGTGGGAGAAACCTTCCTGGTCCCTGATGCCACGCCCAAACTTGAGTGCTGCTTGGGCACAAATTCACACTCTGACCCTCAGCATGAGCCCCATGTCAAAGAAAGGCCTGTCAGGGCCTGGGCCAAGAGCCCGCATATGGGGCTTGCCAAGCCCCTATGCACCCAATCCTCACCAGTGTTTGAGATTTCCAGTCGCCCCGCCCGTACCTGGGGCTCTGCTCTGGAATCCCTTTCTTGGAGTGACACGTGAGTCAGACAACACTTTTCCACCCTTCCCACATAATGACCCCAAACTCTTGGGAGCTGGGACAAATCCCCAGAGAGGGATACTCGTCCACAGTCCCTGAGGCCACCCCTCCAATCCACGGCTATCTCGGACACAACATCCAGAGACAAAAGCCTGAAGGAACGCCTCCCACTCGCCCTTGTTTCAGAGGCCCAGCAGCTCCCTCTCGGGCTGTACATCCGGCCTGCCATACCCTAGGCGCCACTCATAATCTGAGTTTGTGTTTTCAGACTTCTGTGCCCTCAGCCTGGACCCACACAACCGTCAGGCTAGGGCCTCTGGAGCCACAGCGAAAGATTGTGCCTGCCCTCTCCAAGGAAATTGTGCCCAATCCATTGACCACAACCCTACAGGTTAGGGAAAAGCTCCAAGGCCCCTGAGGCCATCAATAGTGTAGGCCACCCTGGACTAAGAGCGGCTCTCTGACACCAGCGGAGCAACTATCTCCCCAGCGACAGAAGGTTGAAATGGACAGGCCCCCAGGCCCTAATCTGAACCTTAGCTTTGGTTTCCATGTGTCCGTCCTCAGAGGTCTGTTTTCGTAGACCAGCACACGGGGCTTTTCTGAGGCACCAAACCAAACCTCTCTCGCCTCCACATGGGGAGCTTACTTACTGGGGATGTATCAAACCCTTCAGGTAGGAGAGTTCCGCAGGGCCACTGAACAACCAGCACATTCCAAGGTTTCCATGGACCCAAACGCACATTATGACGCATCCTCAGGAGAGGCCATTTCAACTCAGCCCCCTGGTTAGCGTGCCCCAGAGGCAGCAGATCAAACATATCTTGTGGCTAATGGCCAATGGGAATGCGAGGCATGCTGTACAGGGATCCATCCTTCGAACCGTGCTCTCCAGTCCTTCCATATGGTATGTCCTGGAGCCATGCAACAGGACTCGAATGTCCCACAGAAGGAAACCTGGTGGTTTGGGGCAACCTCCAAACTCAGCGTGGGAAAACTTCCTTGGCCTCATGAGGCCCCCGCTTCATGAAGGTGCCATCATGGACATATACTCCAGCCTCAGCCAACGTCTGATCCTCAGCCTGACTTCAGATGCAGGAGATTTTGATTCAGCCTCTGCCTAGTGGGCCTGCTCTGCCCTTGGCTCCAATCCTCACTTTAGCTTGTGTTCCTAGACTTTCGTCCTCACACTACTGGCCCACAAACCCTCCCTACTGGGAATTCTGGGGCCACAATGAAGCACTCCGCCTGCCTCCCAGGAGAAAAACTTTGTCTATGGTGCTGCCCAGAAACCCCAAATGAGGATCAAACTGCTTGGCCCTCGGCAACACCCCAATTGCATAGGCTACCTTAAACACTGATGCTCTGTCGCAAATAGCCTGAGCCCAGACCTTCCAACAGACACCGACACAGCTGGCTGCACACCCAGCACATTGGACCCGCCACTGCCTTAGGCCACCATCCATTCCCAACCTGGGTTTTCAGTCATCAGAACCTAGACCTTATCTCCAATCCCTGCACAGGGGGGAACCTGATGCACAAGTCAGAACCCCTCCTTCCCCATGGCAAGAAACCTTGCTGCTGGCAGTGAGTCAAACCTTCAGTGTAGGAGAAAACGGCATGGCCCATGAGGCCACGCCCATGTGTGAGGGCCGCCTTGGGCACAAACACACATTGTGACCCTCAGCGTGAGTACCTTATTCAAGTAACGCCTCTCAGTGATTGGACCAAGAGCCCGCATATGTGGCTTGCCATGCCCATAGGCACGCAGGACTAAGTAGATGGTGTGTATTCCAGTTGAGGGAACCCACTGCTGTGCTCTAGAGTCCCTCTCCTGGGGGGTCCCCTGTGGCAGAAAACAGTACTCTTCCCTTCCCACAGAATGAACCCAAACACTTGGGAGCTTGGACAATCCCCCGAGAGGAAGGCTCTTCCTCGGCCCCTGAAGCAACCCCTACCCTGAACGGCCACTGTGAACGCAACACCCAGAGACAAAAGCCTGAGCGACTGCCTCCCACTTGCCCTCCTTTGATATCCAGAGGATCTCCCCTCTCGGACTGGAGTTCAGGCCTGCCATTACCTTGGCCCCTACCTGAGCCAAGTTTGCTTTTTCAGACATCTGTCCCCACAGCCCTGGCAAACACAGCCTCTAGGCTGGTCCTCTGGAGCCATACTACAGGACCATGCCTGCTCTCTCCTGGGAAACTCTGTCCATTCCTTTGGCCACACACCTCCAGAATATGAGAAACCTCAAGGCCCCCGAGGACATACCATTACCGGGAGCCTCCCTGCACACACAGGGGCCTTCGGACACAAGCTGAGCTGCTACCTCCATGAAGGCATGCACACAGATGTCAACAGAGATAGAAGGTTGAGCCGGACAGGCCCTTAGGCCCTAATCTCAACTCTTGCTTTGTTTTCCAGGTGTCACTCCTCAGAGGCTTTGGTTCGAAGAACAGGATATGGGGCTTTCCTGAGGCACTGAACAGAACTTCTCTCGTCTCCACATGGAAAGCTTCCTTGTTGGAGCCGTGTCAAACACCTCAGGTTGGAGAATACTGCAGAGTTCCTGAGCCACCTCCACATTCCAAGGTCTCCCAGGCCACCAAGCCACTGTAGGACTCATCTTCAGGAGCGTCCATTTCAACTCTCCCCTCTGGATAGCTCACCCAGGAGCCCGCAGATTGAGCCTGCCTTGTCCTGACTAAAGAGTGGGAATATGAGGTGGCGTTCCCAGGCATCCATGCTTAGACACCTGCTCTCGAGTCTTTCCGTATGGGGCCTCCTGGAACCATCCAATAGCACTCGACTTTCGTGCAGAAGGAAACCTTGAGGTTTGGAGTAGTTCACAAATCCCATCGTAGGCAAACCTTCCTGGCCTCATGAGGCCCCCACACCATTCAGGAAGAGGCCATGCTGGACAAAAACTCTAGCCTGAGGCACGTCTCAGAGTTGAAATGACCTCAGTGCAGGAGATCTGGATTCAGCCTCTCAGAGTGGGCCTGCCGTGCCATCGGTCCCAAACCTCACGCTAGCTTGTGTTTTCAGACTTCCTTCCTCACACTCCTGGCAAACAAGCCCTCCGGACTAGGAACTCCAGAACCACAACCCAGCCCAGGGTCTGCCCAAGGGAAGAAAAACGTTTCCCTGTGGGGATCTCTCCAGAAAACCCAGATGAGGATCAACCTGCTCGGGCCTCGACGGTACCCGAACTGGATAGGCTGCTCTGGGCACTCATGCTCTGTCTGACACAGCCTGAAGCCAGACGTCCAGACAGACAAGGAGACAGCTGGCCGCACACCAAGCACTTCGGACACGCCATGGTCTTATGCCGTCACCTCTTCCTAACATTGGTTTTCAGATATCTGAACCTAGACATTATATCAATTCTCCACAAAGCTGGGTATCGCAAGCACAACACAGAACTCCTCCTTCCCCGTGGCTGTAAAGCTTGCTCTTGGCATGGAGTCACACCTTCAGGGTGGGAGAAACCTTCCTGGTCCCTGATGCCACGCCCAAACTTGAGTGCTGCTTGGGCACAAATTCACACTCTGACCCTCAGCATGAGCCCCATGTCAAAGAAAGGCCTGTCAGGGCCTGGGCCAAGAGCCCGCATATGGGGCTTGCCAAGCCCCTATGCACCCAATCCTCACCAGTGTTTGAGATTTCCAGTCGCCCCGCCCGTACCTGGGGCTCTGCTCTGGAATCCCTTTCTTGGAGTGACACGTGAGCCAGACAACACTTTTCCACCCTTCCCACATAATGACCCCAAACTCTTGGGAGCTGGGACAAATCCCCAGAGAGGGATACTCGTCCACAGTCCCTGAGGCCACCCCTCCAATCCACGGCTATCTCGGACACAACATCCAGAGACAAAAACCTGAAGGAACGCCTCCCACTCGCCCTTGTTTCAGAGGCCCAGGAGCTCCCTCTTGGGCTGTACATCCGCCCTGCCATACCCTAGGCGCCACTCATAAGCTGAGTTTGTGTTTTCAGACTTCTGTGCCCTCAGCCTGGACCCACACAACCGTCAGGCTAGGGCCTCTGGAGCCACAGCGAAAGATTGTGCCTGCCCTCTCCAAGGAAATTGTGCCCAATCCATTGACCACAACCCTACAGGTTAGGGAAAAGCTCCAAGGCCCCTGAGGCCATCAATAGTGTAGGCCACCCTGGACTAAGAGGGGCTCTCTGACACCAGCGGAGCAACTATCTCCCCACAGAGAGAAGGTTGAAATGGACAGGCCCCCAGGCCCTAATCTGAACCTTAGCTTTGGTTTCCATGTGTCCGTCCTCAGAGGTCTGTTTTCCTAGACCAGCACACGGGGCTTTTCTGAGGCACCAAACCAAACCTCTCTCGCCTCCACATGGGGAGCTTACTTACTGGGGATGTATCAAACCCTTCAGGTAGGAGAGTTCCGCAGGGCCACTGAACAACCAGCACATTCCAAAGTTTCCATGGACCCAAACGCACATTATGACGCATCCTCAGGAGAGGCCATTTCAACTCAGCCCCCTGGTTAGCGTGCCCCAGAGGCAGCAGATCAAACATATCTTGTGGCTAATGGCCAATGGGAATGCGAGGCATGCTGTACAGGGATCCATCCTTCGAACCGTGCTCTCCAGTCCTTCCGTATGGTATGTCCTGGAGCCATGCAACAGGACTCGAATGTCCCACAGAAGGAAACCTGGTGGTTTGGGGCAACCTCCAAACTCAGCGTGGGAAAACTTCCTTGGCCTCATGAGGCCCCCGCTTCATGAAGGTGCCATCATGGACACATACTCCAGCCTCAGCCAACGTCTGATCCTCAGCCTGACTTCAGATGCAGGAGATTTTGATTCAGCCTCTGCCTAGTGGGCCTGCTCTGCCCTTGGCTCCAATCCTCACTTTAGCTTGTGTTCCTAGACTTCCGTCCTCACACTCCTGGCCCACAAACCCTCCCTACTGGGAATTCTGGGGCCACAATGAAGCACTCCGCCTGCCTCCCAGGAGAAAAACTTTGTCTATGGTGCTGCCCAGAAACCCCAAATGAGGATCAAACTGCTTGGCCCTCGGCAACACCCCAATTGCATAGGCTACCTTAAACACTGATGCTCTGTCGCAAATAGCCTGAGCCCAGACCTTCCAACAGACACCGACACAGCTGGCTGCACACCCAGCACATTGGACCCGCCACTGCCTTAGGCCACCATCCATTCCCAACCTGGGTTTTCAGTCATCAGAACCTAGACCTTATCTCCAATCCCTGCACAGGGGGGAACCTGATGCACAAGTCAGAACCCCTCCTTCCCCATGGCAAGAAACCTTGCTGCTGGCAGTGAGTCAAACCTTCAGTGTAGGAGAAAACGGCATGGCCCATGAGGCCACGACCATGTGTGAGGGCCGCCTTGGGCACAAACACACATTGTGACCCTCAGCGTGAGTACCTTATTCAAGTAACGCCTCTCAGTGATTGGACCAAGAGCCCGCATATGTGGCTTGCCATGCCCATAGGCAAGCAGGACTAACTAGATGGTGTGTATTCCAGTTGAGGGAACCCACTGCTGTGCTCTAGAGTCCCTCTCCTGGGGGGTGCCCTGTGGCAGAAAACAGTACTCTTCCCTTCCCACAGAATGAACCCAAACACTTGGGAGCTTGGACAATCCCCCGAGAGGAAGGCTCTTCCTCGGCCCCTGAAGCAACCCCTACCCTGAACGACCACTGTGAACGCAACACCCAGAGACAAAAGCCTGAGCGACTGCCTCCCACTTGCCCTCCTTTGATATCCAGAGGATCTCCCCTCTCGGACTGGAGATCAGGCCTGCCATTACCTAGGCCCCTACCTGAGCCAAGTTTGCTTTTTCAGACATCTTTCCCCACAGCCCTGGCAAACACAGCCTCTAGGCTGGGTCCTCTGGAGCCATACCACAGGACCATGCCTGCTCTCTCCTGGGAAACTCTGTCCATTCCTTTGGCCACACACCTCCAGAATATGAGAATCCACAAGGCCCCCGTGGGCATACCATTACCGGGAGCCTCCCTGCACACACAGGGGCCTTCGGACACAAGCTGAGCTGCTACCTCCATGAAGGCATGCACACAGATGTCAACAGAGATAGAAGGTTGAGCCCGACAGGCCCTTAGGCCCTAATCTCAACTCTTGCTTTGTTTTCCAGGTGTCACTCCTCAGAGGCTTTGGATCGAAGAACAGGATATGGGGCTTTCCTGAGGCAATGAACAGAACTTCTCTCGTCTCCACATGGGAAGCTTCCTTGTTGGAGCCGTGTCAAACACCTCAGGTTGGAGAATCCTGCAGAGTCCCTGAGCCACCTCCACATTCCAAGGTCTCCCAGGCCACCAAGCCACAGTAGGACTCATCTTCAGGAGAGTCCATTTCAACTCTCCCCTCTGGGTAGCTCACCCAGGAGCCCGCAGATTGAGCCTGCCTTGTCCTGACTAAAGAGTGGGAATATGAGGTGGCGTTCCCAGGCATCCATGCTTAGACACCTGCTCTCGAGTCTTTCCGTATGGGGCCTCCTGGAACCATCCAATAGCTCTCGACTTTCGTGCAGAAGGAAATCTTGAGGTTTGGAGTAGTTCACAAATCCCATCGTAGGCAAACCTTCCTGGCCTCATGAGGCCCCCACACCATTCAGGAAGAGGCCATGCTGGACAAAAACTCTAGCCTGAGGTACGTCTCTGAGTTGAAATGACCTCAGTGCAGGAGATCTGGATTCAGCCTCTCAGAGTGGGCCTGCCGTGCCATCGGTCCCAAACCTCACGCTAGCTTGTGTTTTCAGACTTCCTTCCTCACACTCCTGGCAAACAAGCCCTCCGGACTAGGAACTCCAGAACCACAACCCAGCCCAGGGTCTGCCCAAGGGAAGAAAAACGTTTCCCTGTGGGGATCTCTCCAGAGAACCCAGATGAGGATCAACCTGCTCGGGCCTCGACGGTACCCGAACTGGATAGGCTGCTCTGGGCACTCATGCTCTGTCTGACACAGCCTGAAGCCAGACGTCCAGACAGACAAGGAGACAGCTGGCCGCACACCCAGCACTTCGGACACGCCATGGTCTTATGCCGTCACCTCTTCCTAACCTTGGTTTTCAGATATCTGAACCTAGACGTTATATCAATTCTCCACACAGCTGGGTATCGCAAGCACAACACAGAACTCCTCCTTCCCCGTGGCTGTAAAGCTTGCTCTTGGCATGGAGTCACACCTTCAGGGTGGGAGAAACCTTCCTGGTCCCTGATGCCACGCCCAAACTTGAGTGCTGCTTGGGCACAAATTCACACTCTGACCCTCAGCATGAGCCCCATGTCAAAGAAAGGCCTGTCAGGGCCTGGGCCAAGAGCCCGCATATGGGGCTTGCCAAGCCCCTATGCACCCAATCCTCACCAGTGTTTGAGTTTTCCAGTCGCCCCGCCCGTACCTGGGGCTCTGCTCTGGAATCCCTTTCTTGGAGAGACACGTGAGCCAGACAACACTTTTCCACCCTTCCCACAAAATGACCCCAAACTCTTGGGAGCTGGGACAAATCCCCAGAGAGGGATACTCGTCCACAGTCCCTGAGGCCACCCCTCCAATCCACGGCTATCTCGGACACAACATCCAGAGACAAAAGCCTGAAGGAACGCCTCCCACTCGCCCTTGTTTCAGAGGCCCAGGAGCTCCCTCTCGGGCTGTACATCCGGCCTGCCATACCCTAGGCGCCACTCATAAGCTGAGTTTGTGTATTCAGACTTCTGTGCCCTCAGCCTGGACCCACACAACCGGCAGGCTAGGGCCTCTGGAGCCACAGCGAAAGATTGTGCCTGCCCTCTCCAAGGAAATTGTGCCCAATCCATTGACCACCACCCTACAGGTTAGGGAAAATCTCCAAGGCCCCTGAGGCCATCAATAGTGTAGGCCACCCTGGACTAAGAGGGGCTCTCTGACACCAGCGGAGCAACTATCTCCACTTAGACTCTCAGACAGTGTCCCCAGAGACAGAAGTTTGAAATGGACAGGCCCCCAGGCCCTAATCTGAACCTTAGCTTTGGTTTCCATGTGTCCGTCCTCAGAGGTCTGTTTTCGTAGACCAGCACACGGGGCTTTTCTGAGGCTCCAAACCAAACCTCTCTCGTCTCCACATGCAGAGCTTACTTACTGGGGATGTATCAAACCCTTCAGGTAGGAGAGTTCCGCAGGGCCACTGAACAACCAGCACATTCCAAGGTTTCCATGGACCCAAACGCACATTATGACGCATCCTCAGGAGAGGCCATTTCAACTCAGCCCCCTGGTTAGCGTGCCCCAGAGGCAGCAGATCAAACATATCTTGTGGCTAATGGCCAATGGGAATGCGAGGCATGCTGTACAGGGATCCATCCTTCGAACCGTGCTCTCCAGTCCTTCCGTATGGTATGTCCTGGAGCCATGCAACAGGACTCGAATGTCCCACAGAAGGAAACCTGGTGGTTTGGGGCAACCTCCAAACTCAGCGTGGGAAAACTTCCTTGGTCCCATGAGGCCCCCGCTTCATGAAGGTGCCATCATGGACACATACTCCAGCCTCAGCCAACGTCTGATCCTCAGCCTGACTTCAGATGCAGGAGATTTTGATTCAGCCTCTGCCTAGTGGGCCTGCTCTGCCCTTGGCTCCAATCCTCACTTTAGCTTGTGTTCCTAGACTTTCGTCCTCACACTACTGGCCCACAAACCCTCCCTACTGGGAATTCTGGGGCCACAATGAAGCACTCCGCCTGCCTCCCAGGAGAAAAACTTTGTCTATGGTGCTGCCCAGAAACCCCAAATGAGGATCAAACTGCTTGGCCCTCGGCAACACCCCAATTGCATAGGCTACCTTAAACACTGATGCTCTGTCGCAAATAGCCTGAGCCCAGACCTTCCAACAGACACCGACACAGCTGGCTGCACACCCAGCACATTGGACCCGCCACTGCCTTAGGCCACCATCCATTCCCAACCTGGGTTTTCAGTCATCAGAACCTAGACCTTATCTCCAATCCCTGCACAGGGGGGAACCTGATGCACAAGTCAGAACCCCTCCTTCCCCATGGCAAGAAACCTTGCTGCTGGCAGTGAGTCAAACCTTCAGTGTAGGAGAAAACGGCATGGCCCATGAGGCCACGCCCATGTGTGAGGGCCGCCTTGGGCACAAACACACATTGTGACCCTCAGCGTGAGTACCTTATTCAAGTAACGCCTCTCAGTGATTGGACCAAGAGCCCGCATATGTGGCTTGCCATGCCCATAGGCACGCAGGACTAACTAGATGGTGTGTATTCCAGTTGAGGGAACCCACTGCTGTGCTCTAGAGTCCCTCTCCTGGGGGGTCCCCTGTGGCAGAAAACAGTACTCTTCCCTTCCCACAGAATGAACCCAAACACTTGGGAGCTTGGACAATCACCCGAGAGGAAGGCTCTTCCTCGGCCCCTGAAGCAACCCCTACCCTGAACGGCCACTGTGAACGCAACACCCAGAGACAAAAGCCTGAGCGACTGCCTCCCACTTGCCCTCCTTTGATATCCAGAGGATCTCCCCTCTCGGACTGGAGATCAGGCCTGCCATTACCTTGGCCCCTACCTGAGCCAAGTTTGCTTTTTCAGACATCTGTCCCCACAGCCCTGGCAAACACAGCCTCTAGGCTGGGTCCTCTGGAGCCATACCACAGGACCATGCCTGCTCTTTCCTGGGAAACTCTGTCCATTCCTTTGGCCACACACCTCCAGAATATGAGAATCCACAAGGCCCCCGAGGGCATACCATTACCGGGAGCCTCCCTGCACACACAGGGGCCTTCGGACACAAGCTGAGCTGCTACCTCCATGAAGGCATGCACACAGATGTCAACAGAGATAGAAGGTTGAGCCCGACAGGCCCTTAGGCCCTAATCTCAACTCTTGCTTTGTTTTCCAGGTGTCACTCCTCAGAGGCTTTGGATCGAAGAACAGGATATGGGGCTTTCCTGAGGCAATGAACAGAACTTCTCTCGTCTCCACATGGGAAGCTTCCTTGTTGGAGCCGTGTCAAACACCTCAGGTTGGAGAATCCTGCAGAGTCCCTGAGCCACCTCCACATTCCAAGGTCTCCCAGGCCACCAAGCCACAGTAGGACTCATCTTCAGGAGAGTCCATTTCAACTCTCCCCTCTGGGTAGCTCACCCAGGAGCCCGCAGATTGAGCCTGCCTTGTCCTGACTAAAGAGTGGGAATATGAGGTGGCGTTCCCAGGCATCCATGCTTAGACACCTGCTCTCGAGTCTTTCCGTATGGGGCCTCCTGGAACCATCCAATAGCACTCGACTTTCGTGCAGAAGGAAATCTTGAGGTTTGGAGTAGTTCACAAATCCCATCGTAGGCAAACCTTCCTGGCCTCATGAGGCCCCCACACCATTCAGGAAGAGGCCATGCTGGACAAAAACTCTAGCCTGAGGCACGTCTCAGATTTGAAATGACCTCAGTGCAGGAGATCTCGATTCAGCCTCTCAGAGTGGGCCTGCCGTGCCATCGGTCCCAAACCTCACGCTAGCTTGTGTTTTCAGACTTCCTTCCTCACACTCCTGGCAAACAAGCCCTCCGGACTAGGAACTCCAGAACCACAACCCAGCCCAGGGTCTGCCCAAGGGAAGAAAAACGTTTCCCTGTGGGGATCTCTCCAGAGAACCCAGATGAGGATCAACCTGCTCGGGCCTCGACGGTACCCGAACTGGATAGGCTGCTCTGGGCACTCATGCTCTGTCTGACACAGCCTGAAGCCAGACGTCCAGACAGACAAGGAGACAGCTGGCCGCACACCCAGCACTTCGGACACGCCATGGTCTTATGCCGTCACCTCTTCCTAACCTTGGTTTTCAGATATCTGAACCTAGTCATTATATCAATTCTCCACACAGCTGGGTATCGCAAGCACAACACAGAACTCCTCCTTCCCCGTGGCTGTAAAGCTTGCTCTTGGCATGGAGTCACACCTTCAGGGTGGGAGAAACCTTCCTGGTCCCTGATGCCACGCCCAAACTTGAGTGCTGCTTGGGCACAAATTCACACTCTGACCCTCAGCATGAGCCCCATGTCAAAGAAAGGCCTGTCAGGGCCTGGGCCAAGAGCCCGCATATGGGGCTTGCCAAGCCCCTATGCACCCAATCCTCACCAGTGTTTGAGTTTTCCAGTCGCCCCGCCCGTACCTGGGGCTCTGCTCTGGAATCCCTTTCTTGGAGAGACACGTGAGCCAGACAACACTTTTCCACCCTTCCCACAAAATGACCCCAAACTCTTGGGAGCTGGGACAAATCCCCAGAGAGGGATACTCGTCCACAGTCCCTGAGGCCACCCCTCCAATCCACGGCTATCTCGGACACAACATCCAGAGACAAAAGCCTGAAGGAACGCCTCCCACTCGCCCTTGTTTCAGAGGCCCAGGAGCTCCCTCTCGGGCTGTACATCCGGCCTGCCATACCCTAGGCGCCACTCATAAGCTGAGTTTGTGTTTTCAGACTTCTGTGCCCTCAGCCTGGACCCACACAACCGGCAGGCTAGGGCCTCTGGAGCCACAGCGAAAGATTGTGCCTGCCCTCTCCAAGGAAATTGTGCCCAATCCATTGACCACCACCCTACAGGTTAGGGAAAAGCTCCAAGGCCCCTGAGGCCATCAATAGTGTAGGCCACCCTGGACTAAGAGGGGCTCTCTGACACCAGCGGAGCAACTATCTCCACTTAGACTCTCAGACAGTGTCCCCAGAGACAGAAGGTTGAAATGGACAGGCCCCCAGGCCCTAATCTGAACCTTAGCTTTGGTTTCCATGTGTCCGTCCTCAGAGGTCTGTTTTCGTAGACCAGCACACGGGGCTTTTCTGAGGCTCCAAACCAAACCTCTCTCGTCTCCACATGCAGAGCTTACTTACTGGGGATGTATCAAACCCTTCAGGTAGGAGAGTTCCGCAGGGCCACTGAACAACCAGCACATTCCAAGGTTTCCATGGACCCAAACGCACATTATGACGCATCCTCAGGAGAGGCCATTTCAACTCAGCCCCCTGGTTAGCGTGCCCCAGAGGCAGCAGATTAAACATATCTTGTGGCTAATGGCCAATGGGAATGCGAGGCATGCTGTACAGGGATCCATCCTTCGAACCGTGCTCTCCAGTCCTTCCGTATGGTATGTCCTGGAGCCATGCAACAGGACTCGAATGTCCCATAGAAGGAAACCTGGTGGTTTGGGGCAACCTCCAAACTCAGCGTGGGAAAACTTCCTTGGCCTCATGAGGCCCCCGCTTCATGAAGGTGCCATCATGGACACATACTCCAGCCTCAGCCAACGTCTGATCCTCAGCCTGACTTCAGATGCAGGAGATTTTGATTCAGCCTCTGCCTAGTGGGCCTGCTCTGCCCTTGGCTCCAATCCTCACTTTAGCTTGTGTTCCTAGACTTCCGTCCTCACACTCCTGGCCCACAAACCCTCCCTACTGGGAATTCTGGGGCCACAATGAAGCACTCCGCCTGCCTCCCAGGAGAAAAACGTTGTCTATGGTGCTGCCCAGAAACCCCAAATGAGGATCAAACTGCTTGGCCCTCGGCAACACCCCAATTGCATAGGCTACCTTAAACACTGATGCTCTGTCGCAAATAGCCTGAGCCCAGACCTTCCAACAGACACCGACACAGCTGGCTGCACACCCAGCACATTGGACCCGCCACTGCCTTAGGCCACCATCCATTCCCAACCTGGGTTTTCAGTCATCAGAACCTAGACCTTATCTCCAATCCCTGCACAGGGGGGAACCTGATGCACAAGTCAGAACCCCTCCTTCCCCATGGCAAGAAACCTTGCTGCTGGCAGTGAGTCAAACCTTCAGTGTAGGAGAAAACGGCATGGCCCATGAGGCCACGCCCATGTGTGAGGGCCGCCTTGGGCACAAACACACATTGTGACCCTCAGCGTGAGTACCTTATTCAAGTAACGCCTCTCAGTGATTGGACCAAGAGCCCGCATATGTGGCTTGCCATGCCCATAGGCACGCAGGACTAACTAGATGGTGTGTATTCCAGTTGAGGGAACCCACTGCTGTGCTCTAGAGTCCCTCTCCTGGGGGTCCCCTGTGGCAGAAATCAGTACTCTTCCCTTCCCACAGAATGAACCCAAACACTTGGGAGCTTGGACAATCCCCCGAGAGGAAGGCTCTTCCTCGGCCCCTGAAGCAACCCCTACCCTGAACGGCCACTGTGAACGCAACACCCAGAGACAAAAGCCTGAGCGACTGCCTCCCACTTGCCCTCCTTTGATATCCAGAGGATCTCCCCTCTCGGACTGGAGATCAGGCCTGCCATTACCTTGGCCCCTACCTGAGCCAAGTTTGCTTTTTCAGACATCTGTCCCCACAGCCCTGGCAAACACAGCGTCTAGGCTGGGTCCTCTGGAGCCATACCACAGGACCATGCCTGCTCTCTCCTGGGAAACTCTGTCCATTCCTTTGGCCACACACCTCCAGAATATGAGAAACCTCAAGGCCCCCGAGGACAAACCATTACCGGGAGCCTCCCTGCACACACAGGGGCCTTCGGACACAAGCTGAGCTGCTACCTCCATGAAGGCATGCACACAGATGTCAACAGAGATAGAAGGTTGAGCCCGACAGGCCCTTAGGCCCTAATCTCAACTCTTGCTTTGTTTTCCAGGTGTCACTCCTCAGAGGCTTTGGATCGAAGAACAGGATATGGGGCTTTCCTGAGGCACTGAACAGAACTTCTCTCGTCTCCACATGGGAAGCTTCCTTGTTGGAGCCGTGTCAAACACCTCAGGTTGGAGAATCCTGCAGAGTCCCTGAGCCACCTCCACATTCCAAGGTCTCCCAGGCCACCAAGCCACAGTAGGACTCATCTTCAGGAGAGTCCATTTCAACTCTCCCCTCTGGGTAGCTCACCCAGGAGCCCGCAGATTGAGCCTGCCTTGTCCTGACTAAAGAGTGGGAATATGAGGTGGCGTTCCCAGGCATCCATGCTTAGACACCTGCTCTCGAGTCTTTCCGTATGGGGCCTCCTGGAACCATCCAATAGCACTCGACTTTCGTGCAGAAGGAAATCTTGAGGTTTGGAGTAGTTCACAAATCCCATCGTAGGCAAACCTTCCTGGCCTCATGAGGCCCCCACACCATTCAGGAAGAGGCCATGCTGGACAAAAACTCTAGCCTGAGGCACGTCTCAGATTTGAAATGACCTCAGTGCAGGAGATCTCGATTCAGCCTCTCAGAGTGGGCCTGCCGTGCCATCGGTCCCAAACCTCACGCTAGCTTGTGTTTTCAGACTTCCTTCCTCACACTCCTGGCAAACAAGCCCTCCGGACTAGGAACTCCAGAACCACAACCCAGCCCAGGGTCTGCCCAAGGGAAGAAAAACGTTTCCCTGTGGGGATCTCTCCAGAGAACCCAGATGAGGATCAACCTGCTCGGGCCTCGACGGTACCCGAACTGGATAGGCTGCTCTGGGCACTCATGCTCTGTCTGACACAGCCTGAAGCCAGACGTCCAGACAGACAAGGAGACAGCTGGCCGCACACCCAGCACTTCGGACACGCCATGGTCTTATGCCGTCACCTCTTCCTAACCTTGGTTTTCAGATATCTGAACCTAGTCATTATATCAATTCTCCACACAGCTGGGTATCGCAAGCACAACACAGAACTCCTCCTTCCCCGTGGCTGTAAAGCTTGCTCTTGGCATGGAGTCACACCTTCAGGGTGGGAGAAACCTTCCTGGTCCCTGATGCCACGCCCAAACTTGAGTGCTGCTTGGGCACAAATTCACACTCTGACCCTCAGCATGAGCCCCATGTCAAAGAAAGGCCTGTCAGGGCCTGGGCCAAGAGCCCGCATATGGGGCTTGCCAAGCCCCTATGCACCCAATCCTCACCAGTGTTTGAGTTTTCCAGTCGCCCCGCCCGTACCTGGGGCTCTGCTCTGGAATCCCTTTCTTGGAGAGACACGTGAGCCAGACAACACTTTTCCACCCTTCCCACAAAATGACCCCAAACTCTTGGGAGCTGGGACAAATCCCCAGAGAGGGATACTCGTCCACAGTCCCTGAGGCCACCCCTCCAATCCACGGCTATCTCGGACACAACATCCAGAGACAAAAGCCTGAAGGAACGCCTCCCACTCGCCCTTGTTTCAGAGGCCCAGGAGCTCCCTCTCGGGCTGTACATCCGGCCTGCCATACCCTAGGCGCCACTCATAAGCTGAGTTTGTGTTTTCAGACTTCTGTGCCCTCAGCCTGGACCCACACAACCGGCAGGCTAGGGCCTCTGGAGCCACAGCGAAAGATTGTGCCTGCCCTCTCCAAGGAAATTGTGCCCAATCCATTGACCACCACCCTACAGGTTAGGGAAAAGCTCCAAGGCCCCTGAGGCCATCAATAGTGTAGGCCACCCTGGACTAAGAGGGGCTCTCTGACACCAGCGGAGCAACTATCTCCACTTAGACTCTCAGACAGTGTCCCCAGAGACAGAAGGTTGAAATGGACAGGCCCCCAGGCCCTAATCTGAACCTTAGCTTTGGTTTCCATGTGTCCGTCCTCAGAGGTCTGTTTTCGTAGACCAGCACACGGGGCTTTTCTGAGGCTCCAAACCAAACCTCTCTCGTCTCCACATGCAGAGCTTACTTACTGGGGATGTATCAAACCCTTCAGGTAGGAGAGTTCCGCAGGGCCACTGAACAACCAGCACATTCCAAGGTTTCCATGGACCCAAACGCACATTATGACGCATCCTCAGGAGAGGCCATTTCAACTCAGCCCCCTGGTTAGCGTGCCCCAGAGGCAGCAGATTAAACATATCTTGTGGCTAATGGCCAATGGGAATGCGAGGCATGCTGTACAGGGATCCATCCTTCGAACCGTGCTCTCCAGTCCTTCCGTATGGTATGTCCTGGAGCCATGCAACAGGACTCGAATGTCCCATAGAAGGAAACCTGGTGGTTTGGGGCAACCTCCAAACTCAGCGTGGGAAAACTTCCTTGGCCTCATGAGGCCCCCGCTTCATGAAGGTGCCATCATGGACACATACTCCAGCCTCAGCCAACGTCTGATCCTCAGCCTGACTTCAGATGCAGGAGATTTTGATTCAGCCTCTGCCTAGTGGGCCTGCTCTGCCCTTGGCTCCAATCCTCACTTTAGCTTGTGTTCCTAGACTTCCGTCCTCACACTCCTGGCCCACAAACCCTCCCTACTGGGAATTCTGGGGCCACAATGAAGCACTCCGCCTGCCTCCCAGGAGAAAAACGTTGTCTATGGTGCTGCCCAGAAACCCCAAATGAGGATCAAACTGCTTGGCCCTCGGCAACACCCCAATTGCATAGGCTACCTTAAACACTGATGCTCTGTCGCAAATAGCCTGAGCCCAGACCTTCCAACAGACACCGACACAGCTGGCTGCACACCCAGCACATTGGACCCGCCACTGCCTTAGGCCACCATCCATTCCCAACCTGGGTTTTCAGTCATCAGAACCTAGACCTTATCTCCAATCCCTGCACAGGGGGGAACCTGATGCACAAGTCAGAACCCCTCCTTCCCCATGGCAAGAAACCTTGCTGCTGGCAGTGAGTCAAACCTTCAGTGTAGGAGAAAACGGCATGGCCCATGAGGCCACGCCCATGTGTGAGGGCCGCCTTGGGCACAAACACACATTGTGACCCTCAGCGTGAGTACCTTATTCAAGTAACGCCTCTCAGTGATTGGACCAAGAGCCCGCATATGTGGCTTGCCATGCCCATAGGCACGCAGGACTAACTAGATGGTGTGTATTCCAGTTGAGGGAACCCACTGCTGTGCTCTAGAGTCCCTCTCCTGGGGGTCCCCTGTGGCAGAAATCAGTACTCTTCCCTTCCCACAGAATGAACCCAAACACTTGGGAGCTTGGACAATTCCCCGAGAGGAAGGCTCTTCCTCGGCCCCTGAAGCAACCCCTACCCTGAACGGCCACTGTGAACGCAACACCCAGAGACAAAAGCCTGAGCGACTGCCTCCCACTTGCCCTCCTTTGATATCCAGAGGATCTCCCCTCTCGGACTGGAGATCAGGCCTGCCATTACCTTGGCCCCTACCTGAGCCAAGTTTGCTTTTTCAGACATCTGTCCCCACAGCCCTGGCAAACACAGCGTCTAGGCTGGGTCCTCTGGAGCCATACCACAGGACCATGCCTGCTCTCTCCTGGGAAACTCTGTCCATTCCTTTGGCCACACACCTCCAGAATATGAGAAACCTCAAGGCCCCCGAGGGCAAACCATTACCGGGAGCCTCCCTGCACACACAGGGGCCTTCGGACACAAGCTGAGCTGCTACCTCCATGAAGGCATGCACACAGATGTCAACAGAGATAGAAGGTTGAGCCCGACAGGCCCTTAGGCCCTAATCTCAACTCTTGCTTTGTTTTCCAGGTGTCACTCCTCAGAGGCTTTGGATCGAAGAACAGGATATGGGGCTTTCCTGAGGCACTGAACAGAACTTCTCTCGTCTCCACATGGGAAGCTTCCTTGTTGGAGCCGTGTCAAACACCTCAGGTTGGAGAATCCTGCAGAGTCCCTGAGCCACCTCCACATTCCAAGGTCTCCCAGGCCACCAAGCCACAGTAGGACTCATCTTCAGGAGAGTCCATTTCAACTCTCCCCTCTGGGTAGCTCACCCAGGGGCCCGCAGATTGAGCCTGCCTTGTCCTGACTAAAGAGTGGGAATATGAGGTGGCGTTCCCAGGCATCCATGCTTAGACACCTGCTCTCGAGTCTTTCCGTATGGGGCCTCCTGGAACCATCCAATAGCACTCGACTTTCGTGCAGAAGGAAACCTTGAGGTTTGGAGTAGTTCACAAATCCCATCGTAGGCAAACCTTCCTGGCCTCATGAGGCCCCCACACCATTCAGGAAGAGGCCATGCTGGACAAAAACTCTAGCCTGAGGCACGTCTCAGAGTTGAAATGACCTCAGTGCAGGAGATCTCGATTCAGCCTCTCAGAGTGGGCCTGCCGTGCCATCGGTCCCAAACCTCACGCTAGCTTGTGTTTTCAGACTTCCTTCCTCACACTCCTGGCAAACAAGCCCTCCGGACTAGGAACTCCAGAACCACAACCCAGCCCAGGGTCTGCCCAAGGGAAGAAAAACGTTTTCCTGTGGGGCTCTCTCCAGAAAACCCAGATGAGGATCAACCTGCTCGGGCCTCGACGGTACCCGAACTGGATAGGCTGCTCTGGGCACTCATGCTCTGTCTGACACAGCCTGAAGCCAGACGTCCAGACAGACAAGGAGACAGCTGGCCGCACACCCAGCACTTCGGACACGCCATGGTCTTATGCCGTCACCTCTTCCTAACCTTGGTTTTCAGATATCTGAACCTAGACATTATATCAATTCTCCACACAGCTGGGTTTCGCAAGCACAACACAGAACTCCTCCTTCCCCGTGGCTGTAAAGCTTGCTCTTGGCATGGAGTCACACCTTCAGGGTGGGAGAAACCTTCCTGGTCCCTGATGCCACGCCCAAACTTGAGTGCTGCTTGGGCACAAATTCACACTCTGACCCTCAGCATGAGCCCCATGTCAAAGAAAGGCCTGTCAGGGCCTGGGCCAAGAGCCCGCATATGGGGCTTGCCAAGCCCCTATGCACCCAATTCTCACCAGTGTTTGAGATTTCCAGTCGCCCCGCCCGTACCTGGGGCACTGCTCTGGAATCCCTTTCTTGGAGTGACACGTGAGCCAGACAACACTTTTCCACCCTTCCCACATAATGACCCCAAACTCTTGGGAGCTGGGACAAATCCCCAGAGAGGGATACTCGTCCACAGTCCCTGAGGCCACCCCTCCAATCCACGGCTATCTCGGACACAACATCCAGAGATAAAAGCCTGAAGGAACGCCTCCCACTCGCCCTTGTTTCAGAGGCCCAGGAGCTCCCTCTCGGGCTGTACATCCGGCCTGCTATACCCTAGGCGCCACTCATAAGCTGAGTTTGTGTTTTCAGACTTCTGTGCCCTCAGCCTGGACCCACACAACCGCCAGGCTAGGGCCTCTGGAGCCACAGCGAAAGATTGTGCCTGCCCTCTCAAAGGAAATTGTGCCCAATCCATTGACCACAAACCTACAGGTTAGGGAAAAGCTCCAAGGCCCCTGAGGCCATCAATAGTGTAGGCCACCCTGGACTAAGACGGGCTCTCTGACACCAGCGGAGCAACTATCTCCACTTAGACTCTCAGACAGTGTCCCCAGAGACAGAAGGTTGAAATGGACTGCCCCCAGGCCCTAATCTGAACCTTAGCTTTGGTTTCCATGTGTCCGTCCTCAGAGGTCTGTTTTCGTAGACCAGCACACGGGGCTTTTCTGAGGCTCCAAACCAAACCTCTCTCGTCTCCACATGGGGAGCTTACTTACTGGGGATGTATCAAACCCTTCAGGTAGGAGAGTTCCGCAGGGCCACTGAACAACCAGCACATTCCAAGGTTTCCATGGACCCAAACGCACATTATGACGCATCCTCAGGAGAGGCCATTTCAACTCAGCCCCCTGGTTAGCGTTCCCCAGAGGCAGCAGATCAAACATATCTTGTGGCTAATTGTCACATGGGAATGCGAGGCATGCTGTACAGGGATCCATCCTTCGAACCGTGCTCTCCAGTCCTTCCGTATGGTATGTCCTGGAGCCATGCAACAGGACTCGAATGTCCCACAGAAGGAAACCTGGTGGTTTGGGGCAACCTCCAAACTCAGCGTGGGAAAACTTCCTTGGCCTCATGAGGCCCCCGCTTCATGAAGGTGCCATCATGGACACATACTCCAGCCTCAGCCAACGTCTGATCCTCAGCCTGACTTCAGATGCAGGAGATTTTGATTCAGCCTCTGCCTAGTGGGCCTGCTCTGCCCTTGGCTCCAATCCTCACTTTAGCTTGTGTTCCTAGACTTCCGTCCTCACACTCCTGGCCCGCAAACCCTCCCTACTGGGAATTCTGGGGCCACATTGAAGCACTCCGCCTGCCTCCCAGGAGAAAAACTTTGTCTATGGTGCTGCCCAGAAACCCCAAATGAGGATCAAACTGCTTGGCCCTCGGCAACACCCCAATTGCATAGGCTACCTTAAACACTGATGCTCTGTCGCAAATAGCCTGAGCCCAGACCTTCCAACAGACACCGACACAGCTGGCTGCACACCCAGCACATTGGACCCGCCACTGCCTTAGGCCACCATCCATTCCCAACCTGGGTTTTCAGTCATCAGAACCTAGACCTTATCTCCAATCCCTGCACAGGGGGGAACCTGATGCACAAGTCAGAACCCCTCCTTCCCCATGGCAAGAAACCTTGCTGCTGTCAGTGAGTCAAACCTTCAGTGTAGGAGAAAACGGCATGGCCCATGAGGCTACGCCCATGTGTGAGGGCCGCCTTGGGCACAAACACACATTGTGACCCTCAGCGTGAGTACCTTATTCAAGTAACGCCTCTCAGTGATTGGACCAAGAGCCCGCATATGTGGCTTGCCATGCCCATAGGCACGCAGGACTAACTAGATGGTGTGTATTCCAGTTGAGGGAACCCACTGCTGTGCTCTAGAGTCCCTCTCCTGGGGGGTCCCCTGTGGCAGAAAACAGTACTCTTCCCTTCCCACAGAATGAACCCAAACACTTGGGAGCTTGGACAATCCCCCGAGAGGAAGGCTCTTCCTCGGCCCCTGAAGCAACCCCTACCCTGAACGGCCACTGTGAACGCAACACCCAGAGTCAAAAGCCTGAGCGACTGCCTCCCACTTGCCCTCCTTTGATATCCAGAGGATCTCCCCTCTCGGACTGGAGATCAGGCCTGCCATTACCTTGGCCCCTACCTGAGCCAAGTTTGCTTTTTCAGACATCTGTCCCCACAGCCCTGGCAAACACAGCCTCTAGGCTGGGTCCTCTGGAGCCATACCACAGGACCATGCCTTCTCTCTCCTGGGAAACTCTGTCCATTCCTTTGGCCACACACCTCCAGAATATGAGAAACCTCAAGGCCCCCGAGGACATACCATTACCGGGAGCCTCCCTGCACACACAGGGGCCTTCGGACACAAGCGGAGCTGCTACCTCCATGAAGGCATGCACACAGATGTCAACAGAGATAGAAGGTTGAGCCCGACAGGCCCTTAGGCCCTAATCTCAACTCTTGCTTTGTTTTCCAGGTGTCACTCCTCAGAGGCTTTGGTTCGAAGAACAGGATATGGGGCTTTCCTGAGGCACTGAACAGAACTTCTCTCGTCTCCACATGGGAAGCTTCCTTGTTGGAGCCGTGTCAAACACCTCAGGTTGGAGAATCCTGCAGAGTCCCTGAGCCACCTCCACATTCCAAGGTCTCCCAGGCCACCAAGCCACAGTAGGACTCATCTTCAGGAGAGTCCATTTCAACTCTCCCCTCTGGGTAGCTCACCCAGGAGCCCGCAGATTGAGCCTGCCTTGTCCTGACTAAAGAGTGGGAATATGAGGTGGCGTTCCCAGGCATCCATGCTTAGACACCTGCTCTCGAGTATTTCCGTATGGGGCCTCCTGGAACCATCCAATAGCACTCGACTTTCGTGCAGAAGGAAACCTTGAGGTTTGGAGTAGTTCACAAATCCCATCGTAGGCAAACCTTCCTGGCCTCATGAGGCCCCCACACCATTCAGGAAGAGGCCATGCTGGACAAAAACTCTAGCCTGAGGCACGTCTCAGAGTTGAAATGACCTCAGTGCAGGAGATCTCGATTCAGCCTCTCAGAGTGGGCCTGCCGTGCCATCGGTCCCAAACCTCACGCTAGCTTGTGTTTTCAGACTTCCTTCCTCACACTCCTGGCAAACAAGCCCTCCGGACTAGGAACTCCAGAACCACAACCCAGCCCAGGGTCTGCCCAAGGGAAGAAAAACGTTTCCCTGTGGGGCTCTCTCCAGAAAACCCAGATGAGGATCAACCTGCTCGGGCCTCGACGGTACCCGAACTGGATAGGCTGCTCAGGGCACTCATGCTCTGTCTGACACAGCCTGAAGCCAGACGTCCAGACAGACAAGGAGACAGCTGGCCGCACACCCAGCACTTCGGACACGCCATGGTCTTATGCCGTCACCTCTTCCTAACCTTGGTTTTCAGATATCTGAACCTAGACATTATATCAATTCTCCACACAGCTGGGTATCGCAAGCACAACACAGAACTCCTCCTTCCCCGTGGCTGTAAAGCTTGCTCTTGGCATGGAGTCACACCTTCAGGGTGGGAGAAACCTTCCTGGTCCCTGATGCCACGCCCAAACTTGAGTGCTGCTTGGGCACAAATTCACACTCTGACCCTCAGCATGAGCCCCATGTCAAAGAAAGGCCTGTCAGGGCCTGGGCCAAGAGCCCGCATATGGGGCTTGCCAAGCCCCTATGCACCCAATCCTCACCAGTGTTTGAGTTTTCCAGTCGCCCCGCCCGTACCTGGGGCTCTGCTCTGGAATCCCTTTCTTGGAGAGACACGTGAGCCAGACAACACTTTTCCACCCTTCCCACAAAATGACCCCAAACTCTTGGGAGCTGGGACAAATCCCCAGAGAGGGATACTCGTCCACAGTCCCTGAGGCCACCCCTCCAATCCACGGCTATCTCGGACACAACATCCAGAGACAAAAGCCTGAAGGAACGCCTCCCACTCGCCCTTGTTTCAGAGGCCCAGGAGCTCCCTCTCGGGCTGTACATCCGGCCTGCCATACCCTAGGCGCCACTCATAAGCTGAGTTTGTGTTTTCAGACTTCTGTGCCCTCAGCCTGGACCCACACAACCGCCAGGCTAGGGCCTCTGGAGCCACAGCGAAAGATTGTGCCTGCCCTCTCCAAGGAAATTGTGCCCAATCCATTGACCACAACCCTACAGGTTAGGGAAAAGCTCCAAGGCCCCTGAGGCCATCAATAGTGTAGGCCACCCTGGACTAAGAGGGGCTCTCTGACACCAGCGGAGCAACTATCTCCACTTAGACTCTCAGACAGTGTCCCCAGAGACAGAAGGTTGAAATGGACAGGCCCCCAGGCCCTAATCTGAACCTTAGCTTTGGTTTCCATGTGTCCGTCCTCAGAGGTCTGTTTTCGTAGACCAGCACACGGGGCTTTTCTGAGGCACCAAACCAAACCTCTCTCGCCTCCACATGGGGAGCTTACTTACTGGGGATGTATCAAACCCTTCAGGTAGGAGAGTTCCGCAGGGCCACTGAACAACCAGCACATTCCAAGGTTTCCATGGACCCAAACGCACATTATGACGCATCCTCAGGAGAGGCCATTTCAACTCAGCCCCCTGGTTAGCGTGCCCCAGAGGCAGCAGATCAAACATATCTTGTGGCTAATGGCCAATGGGAATGCGAGGCATGCTGTACAGGGATCCATCCTTCGAACCGTGCTCTCCAGTCCTTCCGTATCGTATGTCCTGGAGCCATGCAACAGGACTCGAATGTCCCATAGAAGGAAACCTGGTGGTTTGGGGCAACCTCCAAACTCAGCGTGGGAAAACTTCCTTGGCCTCATGAGGCCCCCGCTTCATGAAGGTGCCATCATGGACACATACTCCAGCCTCAGCCAACGTCTGATCCTCAGCCTGACTTCAGATGCAGGAGATTTTGATTCAGCCTCTGCCTAGTGGGCCTGCTCTGCCCTTGGCTCCAATCCTCACTTTAGCTTGTGTTCCTAGACTTTCGTCCTCACACTCCTGGCCCGCAAACCCTCCCTACTGGGAATTCTGGGGCCACAATGAAGCACTCCGCCTGCCTCCCAGGAGAAAAACTTTGTCTATGGTGCTGCCCAGAAACCCCAAATGAGGATCAAACTGCTTGGCCCTCGGCAACACCCCAATTGCATAGGCTACCTTAAACACTGATGCTCTGTCGCAAATAGCCTGAGCCCAGACCTTCCAACAGACACCGACACAGCTGGCTGCACACCCAGCACATTGGACCCGCCACTGCCTTAGGCCACCATCCATTCCCAACCTGGGTTTTCAGTCATCAGAACCTAGACCTTATCTCCAATCCCTGCACAGGGGGGAACCTGATGCACAAGTCAGAACCCCTCCTTCCCCATGGCAAGAAACCTTGCTGCTGGCAGTGAGTCAAACCTTCAGTGTAGGAGAAAACGGCATGGCCCATGAGGCCACGCCCATGTTTGAGGGCCGCCTTGGGCACAAACACACATTGTGACCCTCAGCGTGAGTACCTTATTCAAGTAACGCCTCTCAGTGATTGGACCAAGAGCCCGCATATGTGGCTTGCCATGCCCATAGGCACGCAGGACTAACTAGATGGTGTGTATTCCAGTTGAGGGAACCCACTGCTGTGCTCTAGAGTCCCTCTCCTGGGGGGTCCCCTGTGGCAGAAAACAGTACTCTTCCCTTCCCACAGAATGAACCCAAACACTTGGGAGCTTGGACAATCCCCCGAGAGGAAGG